>NC_092753.1:20181865-20781865 GCF_047496795.1 Chiloscyllium punctatum
AAAATCCTGGAGGAGGTGGATGGCATGGGTGGTGTCCCGAACAGAAGTGGGGAGTTCTTGGACTAAGGGGGACAGGACCATGTCAAGGTATGCAGAGATGAGTTCGGTGGGGCAGGAGCTGGCTGAGACAATGGGTCGGCCGGGGCATTCAGGTTTGTGGATTTTGGGCAGGAGGTAGAAACTGGTGGTGAAGGGTTGTGGGATTATGAGGTTGTAGGCGGTGGATGGGAGATCCCCTGAGGTGATGAGGTTATGGATGGTCTGGGAGATGATGGTTTGGTGGTGGGAGGTGGCGTCATGGTCAAGGGGGCAATAGGAGGAGGTGTCCGCGAGCTGGCATTTAACATCAGCAATGTAAAGATCAGTGCGCCAAACTACCACCGCGCCTCCCTTGTCTGCCGGTTTGATAGTGAGGTTGGGGTTGGAGCGGAGGGAGTGGAGGGCTGCACGTTGCGTGGCTGAGAGGTTGGAGTGGGTAAGAGGGCCGGAGAAGTTGAGGCAGTTGATGTCGCGGCGGCAGTTGGCGATGGAGAGATCGAGAACGGGTAAGAGGCGCTATGAAGAGATCGAGGGCGGGTAAGAGGCAGCCATGAAGAGATCGAGCGTGGGTAAGAGGCAGCTGTGAAGAGATAGAGGGCGGGTAAGAGACCTCTCCGCCCCAACCCCCTCTCCGGCTTATCGCCCTCACCTTGTGGGCGGCACGGTGGCACAGTGGTTAGCACTGCTGTCTCACAGCGCCAGAGATCCCGGTTCAATTCCTACCTCGGGCGATTGACTATGTGGAGTTTGCACGTTCTCCCCGTATCTGCGCCGGTTTGCTCCGCTTTCCTCCCACAGTCCAAAGAGGTGCAGGTCAGGTGAATTAGCCATGCTAAATTGCCCGTAGCGTTAGGTAACGGGGTATGGGTGGGTTGTGCTTCGGCGGGGCGGTGTGGACTTGTTGGGACAAAGGGCCTGTTTCCACACTAACCTCCTTCCACCTCTCATATTCCCAAGTCCCTCCTCCCTACCTTTTATCTTAGCCTGCTTGGCACACCCTCCTCATTCCTGAAGTCGGGCTTATGCCCGAAACGTCGATTCTCCTGCTCCTTGGATGCTGCCTGACCTTCTGAGCTTTTCCAGCAACACATTTTTCAGCTGCAATCTTCATTGAAACAGGCTTAAAGTCCTGGTGTGATGGGAAGGGGTTGAGTGAGGGATATGTCAAGCCATGAGGTTGTGGATTGTTTTGGAGTAGAAATCGACTGCTGTCGATGGCCCACAGTGCCTCATGGGTGCCCAGTCTTGAGTGGCCATGTCTATTCAAAGGTAGACAAGCAGGAGGCTGGAAGAGCACAGCAATGCCAGGCACCATTAAGAGGTGGAGAAATCAACGTTTCAAGTTGTTGAAGAAATTCTCCAGACTCAGACATTAGGGAGCTCACCTTTCTTCGTACAGTCCGGTATTACTTCAAAGCGTTCCAGATCACTGTGGATTTATATAGTACAATAGAGAACTAGCTGCCAGTTGCTCAATCAGACAGTCACTAGAGGGCTACATGACAATACACCAGGCAGAGTCTGAGGTCGGCCTTATCTTAGACTGTACATAACAAGCTATTGTTCTCAGATCTTGAGTCAATGCACATTCCAGAGGCTAGATTTGCCCATTGATAAAATCTGGCAGGGCTGCGCTTTTGCTTAGCAGGTAGCTGCAGATAAAAAGCAGAAGTTCTGTGAGAAGAGTGGAATTTATGTGGTTAATGCAGAATGTACTAGTATGCTAGGGGTCACCCAGGGCAAGGGGCCAAGCCCGGTGAGAACAATATAATGTCTGAGTAAAATGGCTGCAAACAGGCAGGCTTGCAAAAACAGCTTCCACAATCCCTCCTTTTTGATCCAAAGATCAAAGCAACAAGTCAGGATCCCTGCCAAAAGGTGGAATGTACCTGGAGTGTGGGGGATTATCCATTGGTGGATGCTCAGAATCAAAAGATTAAAGAAGGGCTAGACATGAAACGTTGATTTCTCCACCGTCCTGGTGCTGCCTGCCTCGCTGTGTTGTTCGAGCCTCCTGGTGCTGCCTGCCTTACTGTGTTGTTGCACCCTCCTGGTGCTGCCTGCCTTACTGTGTTGTTCCACGCTCCTGATGCTGCCTGCCTTACTGTGTTGTTCCTCCCCCCTGGTGCTGTCTGTCTTTTGTGTTGTTCCACCCTCCTGGTCCTGCCAGCCTTGTTGTGCTGTTCCACCCTCCTGTTGCTGCCTGCCTTGCTGTTTTGTTCCACCCTCCTGGTCCTGCCTGCCATGTTGTGTTGTTCCACCCTCCTGGTCCTGCCTGCCTTGTTGTGTTGTTCCACCCTCCTGGTGCTGGCCGGCTTACTGTGTTGTTCCACCCTCCTGGTCCTGCCTGCCTTTCTGTGTTGTTCCACCATCCTGGTGCTGCCTGCCTTGCTGTGTTGTTCCACCATCCTGGTGCTGCCTGCCTTGCTGTGTTGTTCCACCCTCCTGGTTCCGCCTGCCTTGTTGTGTTGTTCCACCCTCCTGGTGCTGCCTGCCTCACTGTGTTGTTCCACCCTCCTGGTGCTGCCTTGCTGTGTTGTTCCACCCTCTTGGTGCTGTCTGTCTTGTTGTGTTGTTCCATCCTCCTGGTGCTGCCTGCCTTGCTGTGTTGTTCCAACTTGCTGCTTGAATGTGTTGAATTCCAGCATCTGCTGTTTTTTGTCTATATTTTCGAATTCTGTCCCGTCTAGCACTGTGGTGGGGCCACGCAATGCAATAGAGGATATTCTCTCTGTGAAGAGGAGTCTGAGTTTTCAGAAGGATATTAAGGTGAATAAGTCCCCAGGGCCCAATGGTATCTACCCCAGGTTATTGAAAGAGGTAAGCGAAAAGATTGCTGGGGCCTTTACCAAGATCAGTTGCAGTGGAAGGAGCGACAGCAAGGACCAGAGGCCTGATGGGAAGGTGGGAGTAAAGTTTAGAAACTTGCTTCATGTATAGGCAGAGCACACACGAGCCAGAGCAGACACTTGACTGCTGAGTAAGTGAGGCTTTTTAATTGGGCGGTTGCTTTACCTAAAATACTCCTTGGGTCGTGTCTCCCACCCAACCTCCTCCTCTAACCAAAAAAAAAGGTTCTGTGCACCAATTGATAAGGTGACTGGTTTCGTTTTTTTCAGTTTTCAGTCATCTTGTTGGGAATTTAGAACAGTGGGGATGGAGATTGGGGCAGTTCAATGTTCCTCCTGCAGAATGTGGGAGGTAAGGGTCACCACTTGTGTCCCTACTGACTACATCTGCGGGAAGTGCATCCAACTCCAGCTCCTCGAAAACCGCGTTAGTGAACTGGAGCTGGAGCTGGATGAACTTTGGATCATTCAGGAGGCGGAGAGGGTTATTGAGAGGAGTTACAGGGAGGTAGTCACACTTCAGGTACAAGAAGGCAGATGGGTTACAGTCAGGGGACGGAAAGGGAACTGACAGGCAGTGCAGAGATCCCCTGTGGCCGTTCCCCTCAACAACAAGTATACCATATTGGAAACTGTTTGGAGGGAGCGACTTACCAGGGGTGAGCAATGTGGCACAGGGCTCTGGCACAGAGTCTGTCCCTGTTGCTCAGAAGGGAAAGGGGAAGAGGAGCAGAGCAGTAGTCATTGGGAACTCCATAGCTGGGGATACAGATAGGAGGTTCTGTGGGCACAGGAGGGACTCACGGTTGGTGTGTTGCCTCCCAGATTCGTGATGTCTCTGATCATGTTTTTGGGATCTTTGAGGGGGAGGAGGAGCAGCCCCATGTCCACATAGGCACCAATGACATAGGTAGGAAGAGAAATGGGGATTTAAGGCATAAATTCCAGGAGGTAAGATGGAAACTTAGAGCTAGAACAGACAAAGTTGTTAGTTTTGGTTTGTTGCCTGTGCCATGTGCTAGTGAGGCGAGGAATAGAGAGAGAGAAAGAGAGAGAGAGAGGAGTTGAACACATGGCTACAGGGATGGTACAGGAGTAAGGGTTTGGTTTCCTGGATAATTGGGACTCATTCTGGGGAAGGTGGGATCTGTACAAACAGGATGGTCTTCACCTGAACCAGAGGGATACCAATATCCTGGGGGTGGGGGCATTTGCCAATGCTCTTCGGGGGGATCTAAACTAATTCAGCAAGAGGATGGTAACTGAAATTATAGTTCAAGTATATGGAAATTGAGATTAGTGAGGTCCGACATAAGGTTTCAGGGTCACAAGAGGGTACTGGCAAGCAAAGAATTTGTTTGAAGTGTGTCTATTTCAATGCCTGGAGCATCCAGAATAAGGTGGGTGAATTTGCATCATGGGTTGGTACCTGGGATTTCAATGCTGTGACCATTTCAGAGACATGGATAGAGCAGAGACAGGAATGATTATTGCAGGTTCTGGGATTGAGATGTTTCAGGAAGAACAGAGAAGATGGTAAAAGAGGGAAAGGTGTGGCATTGTTAGTCAAGGGCAGTATTACGGTGGCAGAAAGGGCGTTTGATGAGGACTCATCTCCTGAGGTAGCATGGGCTGAGGTTAGAAACAGGAAAAAGAGAGGTCACCCTGTTGAGAGTTTGCTGTAGGCTTCCAAATAGATCCAGAGATGTTGAGGAAAGGATAGCAAAGATGATTCTCGATTGGAGTGAGAGTAACAGGGTAGTTGTTATGGGGACTTTAAGTTCCCAAATATTGACTGGGAATACTATAGTTCAAGTAGCTTGGATGTGTCTGTTTTTGTCCAGTGTGTGCAGGAGGGTTTCCTGACACAGTATGTAGACAGGCCAACAAGGGGCGAGGCCACATTGGATTTGATATTGGGTAACGAACCCAGCCAGGTGTTAGATTTGGAGGTAGGTTAGCATTTTAGTGATAGTGACCACATTTCGGTTATGTTCACCTTAGCGATGGAAAGAGATAGGAATATACCGCAGGGCAAGAGTTATAGCTGGGGGAAAGGCAATTATGATGTGATTAGACAAGATTTAGGATGCATTGGATGGGGAAGGAAACTACAGGGAATGGACACGTTAGAAATGTGAACTTATTTAGGGAACAGCTCCTGCGTGTCTTAGATAAGTAATCAGCTGTCAGGCAGGGAGGAGGTTTTTGAGCGCGGGAGCCCTGGTTTATGAAGGAAGTTGAATCTCTGGTCAAGAAGCAAAAGGCTTACATCAGGATGAAATGTGATGGCTCAGTTAGGGTGAGTGAGAATTACACATTAGCCAGGAAAGACCTAAAGAGAGAGCTAAGAAGAACCAGGAGGGGACATGAGAAGTCATTGGTGGGTAGGATCAGGGAAAATCCTAAAGCTTTCTATAGGTATATCAGGAATAAAAGAATAACTAGAGTAAGATTCGGGACAATCAAGGGCAGTAGTGGGAAGTTGTGTGTGGAGTCAGAGGATATGTGGAAGTGCTGAATGACCATTTTTCATCAGTATTCACACTGGCAAAAGAAAAGGTTATCGTGGAGGATACAAAAGTGCAGGCTGCAAGACTAGATAGGATTGCAGTACAGAAGGAGGAGGTGTTAGCAATTCTAGAAAGAGTGAATATCGATAAGTCCCCTGGACTGTATGGGATTTATCCTAGGATTCTCTGAGAAGCCAAGGAGGAGATTGCAGAGCCTTTGACTTTAATCTTTATGTCATCATTGTTGATAGGAGTAGTGCCAGAAGACTGGAGGACAGCAAATGTTCCCTTGTTCAAAAAGGGGAGTAGAGACAACCCTGGAAATTATACACCAGGGAGCCTTACTTCAGTTGTGGATAAAGTGTTGAAAAGGGTTATAAGAGATAGAATTTATAATCATCTCAATAGAAATAAGTTGGTTAGGGATAGTCAACACGGTTTTGTGAAGGGAGGTCACGCCTCACAAACCTAAATGAGTTCTTTGAGAAGGTGACCAAACAGGTAGATGAAGGTAAAGAGGTTGATGTGGTGTATATGGATTTCAGTAAGATGTTTGATAACTTTGCCCATGGTCGGCTATTGCACAAAATACAGAGGCATGGGATTGAGGGTGAGTTAGCTGTTTGGATCAGAAATTGGCTAACTGAAAGAAGACAGAGGGTGGCGGTTGATGGGAAATGTTTATCCTGGAGTTCAGTTACTAGTGGTGTACTGCAAGGATCTGTTTTGGGTCCACAGCTGTTTGTCATTTTTATAAATGACCTGGATAGTCGTAGAAGGATGGTTTAGTAAATTTGCAGATGACACTAAGGTCGGTCGAGTTGTGGATAGTGCCGAAGGATATTGTGGGTTACAGAGAGACATAGATAAGCTGCAGAACTTGGCTGAGAAGTAGCAAATGGAGTTTAATGCAGAATCGTGTGAGGTGATTCACTTTGGAAGTAGTAACAGGAATGCCAAGTATTGGGCGAATGGTAAGATTCTTGGCAGTGTAGATGAGCAGAGAGATCTCGGTGTCCAGGTACATAGATCCTTGAAAGTTGCCAACCAGGTTGACAGGGCTGTTAAGAAGGCATACGGTGTGTTAGCTTTTATTAGTAGAGGGATTGAGTTTTGGAGTCATAAGGTCATGCTGCAGCTGTACAAAACTCTGGAGTGGCCACACTCGTAATATTGCGTACAGTTCTGGTCACTGTACAAAGCTCTGGTGCAGCCCCACTTGGAGTATTGTGTGCTGTTCTGGTCACCGCATTATAGGAAGGATGTGGAAGCTTTGGAAAGGGTTCAGCGGAGATTTACTAGGATGTTTCCTGGTATGGACGGAAAGTCTTACGAGGAAAAGTTGTGACTATTTTCGTTAGAGAGAAGAAGGTTGAGAGGTGACTAAATTGAGACAAATAAGATAATTGGAGGTTTTGATCAGGTGGACAGCAAGAGCCTTTTTCCTCGGATGGTGCTGGCTAGTACAAGGGGACATTGCTTTAAATTGAGGGCTCATAGATAAAGGACAGATGTCAGAGGTTGTTTCTTTACTCAGAGAGTAGGCAGGATGTGGAATGCACTGCCTGCAACATTTGTAGAGTCGCCAACTCTAAAGGGCATTTAAATGGTCTTTGGATATGAAATGGTCATTGGAATAGTGTAGGAATCCTAAAGAAGGGCTCATGCCCGAAACGTCGATTCTCCTGCTCCTTGGATGCTGCCTGACCTGCTGCACTTTTCCAGCAACACATTTTCAGCTCTGATCTCCAGCATCTGCAGTCCTCACTTTCTCTTTAATCAAAGGGAGGACAAGTCTGTCAAATCTGCTAGAATTCTTTGTGGAGGTAGCAAACAGACAATAGACAATAGACAATAGATGCAGGAGTAGGCCATTCTGCCCTTCGAGCCTGCACCGCCATTCAATGTGATCATGGCTGATCATTCCTAATCAGTATCCTGATCCAGCCTTATCTCCATACCCCTTGACTCCACAATCTTTAAGAGCTCTATCCAATTCTTTCTTAAAAGAATCCAGAGACTGGGCCTCCACTGCCCTCTGGGGCAGAGCATTCCACACAGCCACCACTCTCTGGGTGAAGTAGTTTTTCCTCATCTCTGTCCTAAATGGTCTACCCCGTATTTTTAAGTTGTGTCCTCTGGTTCGGCACTCCCCCATCAACGGAAATATGTTCCCTCCTGCCAGAGTGTCCAGTCCTTTCATAATCCTATACGTTTCAATCAGATCCCCTCTCAGTCTTCTAAACTCAAGGGTATACAAGCCCAGTCGCTTCAGTCTTTCCGTGTAAGGCAATCCTGCCATTCCAGGAATTGACCTCGTGAACCTACGCTGCACTCCCTCAATAGCCAGAATGTCTTTCCTCAAATTTGGAGACCAGAACTGTACACAGTACTCCAGGTGTGGTCTCACCAGGGCCCTGTACAGCTGCAGAAGCATGTCTTTGCTTCTATACTCAATCCCTCTTGTTATGAAGGCCAGCATGCTATTAGCCTTCTTCACGACCTGCTGTACCTGCATGCTTGCCTTCATTGACTGGTGGACAAGAACACCCAGAACTCTCTGAACAGCCCCTTTACCTAATTTGATACCATTGAGGTAGTAATCTGCCTTCCTGTTCTTGCCACAAAGTGGATAACCAGACATTTATCCACATTAAACTGCATCTGCCATGCATCTGCCCACTCACCTAACTTGTCCAGGTCACCCTGTAATCCCCTAACATCCTCATCACATTTCACCCTACCACCTAGCTTTGTGTCATCAGCAAATTTGCTAATGTTATTGCTGATACCATCTTCTATATCATTTACATATATTGTAAAAAGCTGCGGTCCCAGCACGGATCCCTGCGGTACCCCACTGGTCACTGCCTGCCATTTCGAAATGGAGCCGTTAATCACTACCCTTTGTTTCCTATTAGCCAACCAATTCTCTATCCAATCTAGTACTTTGCCCCCAATCCCGTGCGCCCTAATTTTACTCACTAACCTCTTGTGTGGGACTTTATCAAAAGCTTTCTGAAAGTCCAGGTACACTACATCCACTGGATCTCCCTCGTCCATCTTCCGAGTTACATCCTCAAAAAATTCAAGAAGATTAGTCAAGCATGATTTCGCCTTCATAAATCCATGCTGACTCTGTCCTATCCTGTTACTATTATCCAGATGTGCCGTAATTTCATCAGGTTAGAACAAGGAGAGCCAATGGATGTTGTCTGCCTGGACTTCAAGAAGACCTTTAACAAGGTGACACATTGGACGCTACTGAGTAAGATAAGGGCCCGTGGTGTCAGAGGCAAAATGCTAGAATAGATAGAAGCCTGGCTTTCTGGCATAAAGCAGAGAGTGGGGATAAAAGGGTCCTTCTCAGGATGGCAGCTGGCGACAAGTGGTGTTCCGCAAGGCTCAGTGTTTGGACTACAACCTTTCACTTTATACATTAATAATCTAGATGAACGATCTGAGGGGATTCTGGCTAAGCTTACAGACAACATAAAGATAGGTAGAGGGACAGGTAGCATTGAGGAGACATGGAGGCTGCAGAAGCATTTGCACAATTTAGGAGAGTGGGCATAGAAGTGGCAGATGGAGTACAACACAGAAAAGTGTGTGGTCATGCACTTTGGTAGGAAGAATAGGGACATGGACTGTTTTCTAAAGGTGGAGAAAATTCAGAAACTGGCACTGTGGTTAGCACTGCTGCCTCACACCGCCAGAGACTTGGGTTCAATTCCCGCCTCAGGCGACTGAATGTGTGGAGTTTGCACGTTCTCCCCGTGTCTGCGTGGGTTTCCTCTGGGTGCTCCGGTTTCCTCCCACAGTCCAAAGATGTGCAGGTCAGGTGAATGGGCCATGCTAAATTGCCTGCAGTGTTAGGTAAGCGGTAAATGTAGGAGTAGGGTTAGGGGTATGGGTGAGTTGCGCTTTGGTGGGTCGGTGTGGACTTGTTGGTCCGAAGGACCTGTTTCCACACTGTAAGTAATCTAATCTAAAAAAGCCTGAAGTGCAGAGACTTGGGAGTTCTAGTCCAGGATTCTCTCAAGGTAAACTTGCAGGTTGAGTCAGTAGTTAGGAAGGCAAACGCAATTATGGCATTTATTATGAGATGACTTGAATATAAAAGCAGGGTCATACTTCTGAGGCCCTATAACTCTGGTCAGACCATATTTGGAGTACTGTGTGCAGTTTTGGGCCCCATCTTTCACGAAGGATGTACTGGCCGTGGAGTGTGTTCAGAGGAGGTCCACGAGAATGGTCCCAGGAATGAAAAACCTAACATATGAGGAGTGTTTGAGGTCTCTGGGTTTATAATAGATGGTGTTTAGAAAGATCCGGGGTGGGGGTGGGGGTGGAGGGGCGGTGGGGATCTAATTGAAACATACGGAATACTGAATGTTCTGGACAGAGTGGGCGTTGGGAAAATGTTTCCATTGGCAAGAGAGATTAAGACCTGAGGACATAGCCTTAGAATCAAGGAAAGATTTTAGAATGGAAATAAGGTGAAACGTCTTCAGCCAGAGAGTGGTGCATCTGCGGAATTCATTACCACAGAAGGCTGTGGAGGCCAGGTCAGTGAGTAAAAGACTGAGATAGGTTTTTGAGTATTAAGGGGATCAAGGGTTACGGGGAGAGAACAGGAGAATGGGGTTGAGAAACTTATTGGAGCAGACCCGATGGGGTGAATGGCCTAATTTCTGTTCCTATGTCTTATGGTTTTGTGGTCTTATTCTGTCCATAGAAATGGCCCTGACATTCCTCTTGGTTTCCACGTCAACATATCCCCTTGCTTCCTGGTCAACATCTCTGCCTCAGGCTTACAGCTGTGTTCCAGTGAAGCTCAGCTGGATGAACAGTACCTTATTTTCTGCTTGCGAGCTCGACAGCCCTCTAGACTCAATACCAAGTTCAACAATTTCAGGGCTTGAGGTGCCTTCCCCCAACTCCCAGACATCAGGCTTTATGATCATGTGTTCTGCGATTACACACAACCCATTGGTAGCCATTAATAGATTGGCATGGTGGCTCAGTGGTTAGCACTGCTGCCTCACAGCACCAAGCTCCCAGGTTTGATTCCAGCCTCAGGCGACTGTCTATGTGGAGTTTGCACATTCTCCCTGTGTCTGTGTTGGTTTCCATCCAAAGATATGCAGGTCAGGTGAATTGGCCATGCTAAATAGTCCATAGTGTTAGGTACATTAGTCAGAGGGAAATGGGTCTTGGTGGGTTACTCTTCGGGGGGTTGCTGTGGACTTGTTGGGCCGAAGGTCTGTTTCCACACTGCAGGTAATCTAATCTAATCAGCAGCCATTCTTTCTCCCAAGGTGATTGTTAACAACTATCTAACTGCTCCTCTTTTTGGGCTTTGCCTCCACCTATCATTTACTGCTTACGTCCTACCCCAGCCTATCTTCTGCATAAAAACTAACTTTATCTGAACTACCATCAGTTATGAAGAAGGGTCTACTAGACCTGAAAAGTTAACTCTGATTTCTTATCACAGTTGCTGCCACACGTACTGAGCTTTTCCAGCAATTTCTGTTTCTGTTCCTATCTCATGCTTCCGAATTCCGATCTATTGCGCCCAGTCCTGACCTCTTCCCCTGTCACAATTTCTTCCTCCCCATTCAGGATCACTCCACTGACCTCTTTGCTCACCCCTACCTAGTCCAAGTCTCTATCCCTCGTCCTGATCTCTTCCTTACTTCTCCACATCTCCCAGTTTCTTTGGCCCTGGACCTGATCAATCCCCACCCTGCTGTGTTCCCCTGAAGTCCGTGCGTACATGTTTTAAAGCGTCACATGGTGAGCATGCTCCATGGTAACAGCAAATGCCACTGTTGAGTCAAAGAAATGTTCAGAGGTCGAATGGTACACGTGTGTTGACATCATTCCAAGATGGCCACCATGTGCATGGTTGGATTTACAAGGAGGTGACACTTGGAGGACCAGAACCATGAGGAAAGAAAAAGGGGCCAGGAAGAGGCATCAGCAGCCACTATCTGAATGAATGACACTGGTTCAGTGTCTTTGAGAAATGTTCCACTGTCTCCCACCCATTGTCCTGTAACAAGATAGTACCTATCACCAAATCTCCAACATTAATGCGAGAAAGATTCAGGGTTTGTCTGCACAGGTTCATTTCTTAAAATTGTCACTCTATCTCTGCCTGCATCTCTCTCTGTCTCTATTAAATGGCTTCTGTCTATGTCCTGATCTTTGTTTCTGTTTCTGTCTAATTTTGTGTCTCTCCCTCTCTCTGCTTCTGTGCCAGTGAGGAGCACGTGTACATGCCAAATGCTTCTAACTCTTGTCTGCTGGAGGATAGATATCTTTGTTTCCCCCCATCTCCAACTCGCCACACCTTGTTAAAGAAGGTTAAAGCAACAATAACATGTAAAATATGGTGTTAATTAGGATGTGAAAGGGAGACTTTTGTGATCTCTGTTATGTGCTAAGTAGACAAGACACAAACTCTCCACACATGTGGGAGCACGATAGAGGATGTCCAAAAAATGAAGAGCAGATCGAATCTTTTATGTCCACAAATGTTGATAGAACAACAGAATTTCTTAAGCATTATAGAACGTAGAACGGTACAGCACAGTACAGACCCTTCGGCTCTCGATGTTGTGCTAACCTTTTATCCTACTTAAGATCGAACTAACCTACATGCCCCTCGTTGTATCATCTTCCATGTGCCTATCCAAGAGTTGGTTAAATGTCCCTAATGTCTCTGACTCTACCACCACGCCTGGCGGTGCATTCCACACACCCACCACTCTCTGAGAAAAGAACCTCCCTCTGACACCTCCCCTTTACCTTCCTCCAATCACCTTAAAATTATGCCCTCTTGTGATAGCCATTTCTGCCCTGGGAAAAAGTATCTGGCTATCCACTCTATCGAACCCCCTCAACATCTTGTACATCTCTATCAAATCATCTCTCATCCTTCTTTGCTCCAATGAGAAAAGCTTGAGCTCCCACAACCTCTCTTCATATGACAAGCCCTCCAATCCAGGCAGTATGTTGGTAACCCTCCTCTCCACCCTCTCTAAAGCATCTACATCCTTCCGATAATCAGGCAACCAAGAGTGGTCTAAGTAGGGTTTTATAGAGCTGCAGCATAACCTCATGGCTCTTAAACTCAATCCCCCTGCTGATGAAAACCAATATGCCATCTTAACAACCCTATCAACTTGGGTGGCAACTTTGAGGGACTCCTTAGTTCTACGCGCTAAAGCTTTTCCATGCCCCCTTCTAGCTCTCCTCAGTCCATCCTTCAGTTCCTTCCTGGCTGCCTTGTAACCCTCTAGAGTCCTGTCTGATCCTTGCCTCCTCAACCTTAAGTAAGCTTATTTCTTCCTCTTGACTGGATGTTCCATATCCCTTGTCACCCAAGATTCCTTCACCCTACCATCCTTTTCTTGCCTCAGTGGGACAAACCTATCCAGCATTTGCAGTAAGTGCTCCTTCCACATTATCGACATTCATTTCCCTGAGAACATCTGTTCCCAATTTATGCTCCACAGTTCATGCCTAATAGCTTTGTAATTCCCCCTTTCCCAAATTAAATACCTCCCCACACTATCTGCTCCAATTCTTCTCCATGACCGTAGTAAAGATCAGGGAGTTAGGATCACTATCACTGAAATGCTCTCCCATTGAAAGATCTGACACCAGACCTGGTTCGTTTCAAGCACCAAATCCAATATGGCCTCCCCTCTTGTCAGCCTATCTACATCCTGGACACACCTGACAAAATCTGCTCCATCCAAACTCTTTGCATTAAGTCAGATCCAATCAATATTGAGGAAGTTGAAGTCACCCATGGTAACAACCCTGCTACTTCTGCACTGTTCCAAAATCTGCCTCCCAATGTGCTCCTCCGTGTCTCTGTTGCTGTGTGGAGGTCTATAGGAAACTCCCAATAAAGTGACTGCTCCTTTCCTGTTTCTGACTTCCACCATAATTATTCAGTTGGCAAACTCTCTTCAACAACCTACCTTTCTGCAGCTGTGATACTATCCCTGATTAGGAATCCCACTCCCCCACCTCTTTTACCTCCCTCCTTATTCCTTTTGAAACACTTGAACCCTGGAACATCCAACAACCATTCCTGTCCCTGTGATATCCAAGCCTCTATAATGGCCACAGGACTTCAGCTCCAAGTACAGATCCATGCTCTAAGTTCATTATCCTTATTCCTGACACGTCTTGCATTAAAATGGACATACTTCACCCCATCACACCGACTGCAACTTTGTCCTGTCAACTGTCTGTCTTTCCTCACAGACTCTCTGCACACTCTATCTACCTGTACACCTGTTACCCCATCCTCAAATCTGTAACTCTGGTTACCACAACCACTCCCCTCCGAATTCTTTGTTGATGATGGAAGGATATTATCCTGCTTTCAAGCAGAAGAATGAGGGCTTTTTAAAAACTTCTGAGATGAAATCTTAATGACTTCATAGAATCCCTACAGTGTGGAAGGAGGCCATTCGGCCAATTTAGTCCAAACCAACCCTCAGAAGAGAGCCCTGCCCAGAGGTGGCACGGTGGCTCAGTGAGGGGTGGCACGGTGGCTCAGTGGTTAGCGCTGCTGCCTCACAGTGCCAGGGACGCGGCTTCGATTCCATCTTCAGGCGACTGCCTGTGTGGAGTACACACATTCTCCCTGTGTCTGCGTGGGTTTCCTATGGGTTCTCCGGGTTCCACTCACAATCCAAAAGATGTGCCGGCTTGGTGAATTGGTTGTGCTAAATTGCCCATAATGCAAGGTGCATTAGTCAGGTGTAAATATAGGATAGGGGAATGCGTCTGGGTGGGTTACTCTTTGAAGGGTTGGTATGGACTTGTTGGGCCAAAGGACCTGTTCCCACTCTGTAGGAAATCTAATCTAATCTAATCAGACCCAACTCCCACCTTATCCCCGTAACCCTGCATTTCTCAAAGTCAGTCTACCTAGCTTACAGTTCCTTGGCGATTTAGCATGGTCAATCCACCTAAGCTGTGCATCTTTGGACTGTGGGTGGAAAAAACCCTGCAGATTCGGGGAAAATGTGGAAACTCCACACAATCGCTGGAGGATGGGATCAAGTCCATCTCCCTGGCAGTCCGAACCACTGAACCATCATGCTACCCACAAACCTTTCACTAAATCTTTTAGTTTCACATCGCACACAATCTGGTTCTGTATGGACGTTGGAAGTGTTTACTCAAGAGTAAGGAGATTTCTCAGAATAGTTGAGAAACCCTCATTTGAAAGTAAGTAACATCAAATAAAATCAGAATCTCTACAGTGTGGAAGCAAACTATTCAGCCCATTATGTCCACACCAATCTTATCCCTGTAATTTCCACAACTCATGGCAATTTAACGTGGCCATCCCACTGAACCTGCACAACTTGGCACTGTGGGAGGAAATCAGAGTATGTGCAAACAAACTGAGGCTAGAATTGAACTTTGCCCCTGGCACTGTGAGGCAGTAGTGCTAACCACTAAGCCACTGTGCTGTCTTGTCACTTTGGTAAGGTCAGAAACTTGTGTTTACATGGGATACCTGAGCTTTGAGTTCATTCTAGTTGTTGGACCCCTCACATTGATCGCCCGAGACACACAACTCCGCCGACTACAACTGCAAAGAGGGACAGGTTCCTGAAACATCGAGAGATACTTGCTTGCCGACATCCAGGTCAGACCAGACCAGACTTGATGTCAGTGTCATCCATCATTTACTTTGGGGAATCAATGGAAAGTTATTGAAAATATAACTTTCAAATGTACCATTTCAGCTCTTATTAAAGAACATTCATGCCATTCCCAACATTCCCTATTGTCAGGTTGTCAGGACGATTGATATTCTCATACAGAAAACCAGATGAAATGTTGTTTTAGTTACAAGATTTTTTTTTTGGTTTGAATTCACATGTTCGTTATTTTAAAAAAAGGATCAAGAAATTTATCCCAAGGAGACTTCAGAACATCTCCCAGCTCTTCTCTGAATTTCCTCTGGGTTGCTGCATAAATGCACGTGTTTGTACAGGAACTTAAATACACAAGCAGATATCCAGTTTCCGTGGCGATATATCCTGGATTGGAGTTATCACCTTGATAGTAGACATTGCTTGATAGTCTGGTGGCTGCAAAACTTCCAACAGATGTTAACCACAACAGAATAAAGGTGCCTGACACAGTGAAGAGTAATATGATGGATTTCCTCCGACCTCTCACCTCTGGATCATTCTGACTCTCGGTGCTTTTAGCTCGGAGTCCCTTGCGTGTTCTGTTAGCCAATAAAATACGTCTGACAGTCAAAGAATTAAACAAGGTCATGAGAGCAAAAGGAAGCAAAACAACTGACAATGACTGCATCCAACTATACACTGACCATGCAGGTATTGTATAAACTGCTGCTTTTGTCCTGCACCCTCAGTGCACATTGTTACTTATTTGTTCAGCTTCATATGAAAACAACATAGGAATACCCTTTAAACAAGTCAAGACTGAAGATGTTGCTATTACTGTAGTTGCAATTCTCTTGGTCCAGTACTTTTCCTTAAAGTCATGACAACAGATCGCCACAAATCGATCAAATGTGAATGTGACTGTGAACCACACTGACATATCCAGCGTAGCAAAAGCTATGTACAAGATAAACTTACAAACAGCAGTGTAAGACAGAAAGGAATATGGAAAGTGATAATTAAATATCAAGTAAACAATCACATTGAAGATCATGACAAATAGATCTGCTACTGCCATGCCCACCATGTAGACAGAGATGCATTTCGAAAGGCCACAATTTCCTCTGGAGAGAATCATAATTGTCATAACATTTGCTGCAAGAAACGGACAGAGAAGTGGAAAATTATTGTGTGCTTCACATCGTAAGTTCATGTCTGTTATATCTTACTTAGGCTTTCAGGTGTACTGCTTAGTCACGTACATTAATAGGAAGGTGGAAACTGAAAGTGTTATCAGGATGAAAAGTGGCCTCATAATCTATGCTTGTTCCAGTAGAGTTTGGCTGGAATTTGCCAAGGAAGTGATAATGGATGGACAAATGGTGGCAGATCTCTGAATGCTAAGGTAGTCAGCATATTTCTTCCTCTTCTCTTCATGCCTCAGCTTGTGGCCTTCTGCATAAAGGGTGGTGATCTTCAAAGGTGAGTCACTCAGCAGATACTTACAAATCAGGTGACTTGACCAATACTCCATATAGAATGGTGCTCAATGAGCTACTTTAGCAGACTAGCATGATCTGAGTGGATTTGTGCCACTCAGGTGACATACGATTACTGTCACCAGTAGCACAGAATGTCACCATCTCTGCTTATCATTCAATGACATGAGCATATTTAAATTCCCCATGATAAACATTTAGGCTGGACAAGAAACTGAACTGGACTTATGTTATGGACCCCGTTAAAACATTTAAGAAGGTAGCCTAGACCTTAACATTTTTTGTGAACTTAGGCAGATGGAAGGTGGATATTCCAGGACTCAAGCATCTGGTCAAACCACTCAGTTTTAAACAAAACAGAATTTGTTTACAGCCGACTGAATGAAACATGAACAGAAAAGAGAACAGAATGTAGAGTGTAGAGTATCAACCAATCTGTAAATCCATCCGACTCTATCTGGAAAACTAGCCATCCGGATACATGAACATGAAAGACATGACCCTCTTTCACTTGGATTCTTTCATGCAGATGAGGAAGGACACCACTTCAACTGGGACAACACATCCATCCTAGGACATGCCCAACAGAGACATGCACGAGAATTCCTAGAAGCATGGCATTCCAACTGGAACTCTATCAATAAACACATTGACTTGGATCATATTTACCAACCCCCTGAGAAAAAGAACAGGAAATGATATCACCATAGGAAATTACATCACCACAGGAAATGGCACTACTAACCCAAGGAAACCTAAACATGTAAATAGAAAGTGGGCTGCACCCCCAGCACTTCATCCGGAGGTTAAAGTATGGTGATGAAATGTCTGACAATGAACATTCCAGCTGAGCGAGCAAACCTACATCCAGAACCTCAACCTGAGCTACAAATCGACTCAAAGACCAGCTGATCTTACTAATTGGTGGAGCAGGCTCGAAGGGCCTACTCTTGCTCCTAGTTCTTATGTTCTTAAAGGCTTTAGTTACTACCTTCCCAGCTTAGTACTTTCCAGCTTATTTCCGCATAATTTCCCAGCTGATAGTAATAACTCGTGCAGGTCATTTTGATTCACTTCCTGAAGGTAACTCAATAATTTACCTCAATTTTTGACAACTTCCTCATTGTCCAATTTAATTTGAGGAATGTCCAATTCAGAATCCTCTGAACTAGTTCTTCACTCTGTGTTGTAACTCGTTTCACATTCCCCTTTTGCTTTCCTTCCTGATCAAAATATCTTTTGATTATATTCACATGACATACTCGACGAGATTTCTTTCTGTCTGGAGTCTTTATCAAAAGGGTCACCTCACTCGCTCTCATTTTAACGT
Source organism: Chiloscyllium punctatum (assembly GCF_047496795.1). Taxonomy (NCBI): domain Eukaryota; kingdom Metazoa; phylum Chordata; class Chondrichthyes; order Orectolobiformes; family Hemiscylliidae; genus Chiloscyllium; species Chiloscyllium punctatum. Next base: position 20,199,782 of record NC_092753.1, read on the forward strand.
AATAAGGTCCATTAAACCTTCATTTAAAAGGTTCACCTACCATTGGAAGTAACTTTATCTCCAATAGCAAAATTGCAAGTTTTTAACTCATTGGCTACTTCCTGTTTCATTGTATGTTGTGATGTTTTTTAAAAGCTATGTAGCCAGCACCCCCACTCCATTTAGTCATTCCATAAAATTTGACACATAGCTCAAACATGTGGTCTCTGAATTCTGGCTTACCAATTTCTCCTTAATCAATTTTAGTGGCCCTCTCACTTCATGCCCAAAAACTAATTCAAATGGATTGAATTTGTTCGATTTACGGATAGTACAAATGGAAATCCTTTACCCTAATCATCTGGGTATTGTTGACTATAAGCCCTGAACATGGTCTTTGATATCAAATGAAACCTTTCCAGCACTCCCTGTGATTCTGGATGGTATGCATTGGATTTGAATTGTTTTATTCCCAAGCTGTCCATTTCTTCCTTGAATAATTTTGATGTGAAGTTTAACCCTTTATCTGATTGTATCTTTTTGGGTAGCCCATACAGAGTCATAGAGTCATAGAGATGTACAGCATGGAATCAGACCCTTCAGTCCAACTTGTCCATGCCAACCAGATATCCCAATCTAATCTAGTTCCACCTGGGAGCACCTGGCCCATATCCTCCCAACCCTTCCTATTCATATACCCTTCCAGATGCCCTTTAAATGTTATAATTGTATCAGCCTCAATCACTTCCTCTGGCAGCTCATTCCACACATGCACCACCCACTGCATGAAAAAGTTGCCCCTTGAGTCTTATATCTTTCTCCTCTCACCCTAAACCTATGCCCTCTAGTTCTGAACTCCCCCACCTCAGGGAAAAGACCTGGTCTATTTACCGTATCCATGCCCCTCATGATTTTACAAACCTCTATAAGGTCACCCCTCAGCCTCCGATATTCCAGGGAAAGCTGCCCCAACCTATTCAACTTTGCCCTATACCTGAAGTCCTCCAACCTTGACAACATCCTTGTAAATCTTTTCTGAGTCCTTTCAAGTTTCACAACATCTTTGAATCACAGAATTGCATGCAATATTCCAAAAGTGGCTTAACCAATGTCCTGTACAGCCTCAACATGACCTCCCAACTCCTGTACTCAATACTCTGACCAATAAAGGAAAGCATACCAAACGCCTTCTTCACTATCCTATCTACCTGCAACTCCAGTTTCAAGAAGCTATGAACCTGCACTCCAAGGTCCCTTTGTTCAGCAACACTCCCTTGGACCTTACCATTAAGGGCAGTAGTCCTGCTGAGATTTGCTTTCCTAAAATGCAGCACCTCTTATTTCTCTAAATTAAACTCCATCTGCCACTCCTCAGCCCATTCTTGTGAAAACTTTGAATAACTCTTCTACAATCCTTTTAGCTGTGATATTGCCTCATGGAATGTCTCCAGAAATCTAGTGGACACATCCATCAATGTTACCAAATATTGATTCCCACCTTTTGTTTCAGGTAGGGGTCTTACATAATCAATCAAGACTCTTGTGGAAAGTTCCTCAAATGCAGGAATGTGTATTAAAGGTATAGATTTTATTATTGCCTGTGTTTTTTTTCCAAATACTTGACATGTATGGCATGTCTGGAAAAATTCACCTACATACTTGTGCAGTCCAGGTCAGTAATAATATTTTGTATTTTAGCACATTTGGACTGAAGGGTCTGTTTCCATGCTGTACATCTCTATGACTCTATGACTCTAAATGACCTCCTACTGGTAGTTCATGCACCTCCAGTAACACCTCCTTTCTATAACCCACTGTCAATACAACTTGACGAACTTCTGCCCATTTCTCATCCTCCTGAATACGTGATGGTCTCCATTTCCTCATTAAGACATTATTTTTAAGATAGTAGTACACAGGGATACATTCAGTTTCTCTTCTGTGTATGCTTTTCGATACATGTGCTTCAGTTTTTTATCTTCCTGCTGTAACTCAGTTAATTTCTCTGAGCTAAAGATGTCTGCTTTGTCATCCATCTGCTCCTGTTTTGTTCTCAACCATCTGATCAAACCAGCGTGTCTGATAATTTCATTTCATATTTCTTACTTCTCTTTGATCTCTCCTGTTTGAACTACTGACATTGTGACCTCTTTACCACACAGTCAGTAACAATCCCAGGGCATGCTTCTTGTAACAGCTCAGTTGCCTGATTGTCCACTGGGCTTATCAACCACAGTAGGCAGCACTCCTACCTGTGAACCAGCTATATCGTTAGCAAGGACAAATTGTATTCCTGGAGCTGAGAGTTTTTCCAGTACTTCGACTGTCACTTCTCCACTTTGCACTCTAACCTCACTTTACATACTTGAGCCCTCTTGTCTCACCGTGAGTTCCACTTACTAGCACATTTTCTGGCACTGGTCCTTCAGAGGTATATATCTCATCATTCAAAATCTTGCTGTTCCTGAATATGTGAGTAAACTTTACCTTCACAAGTAGATGGTTTTAGAAGATCTGGCACTTCCTCCTGAACCAACCTCCGATCAGCTTGTACTTTCCGGTCTCCATTGTGCTTTCCTTTACAACTCCAACAAAATTCACTGGCTTATCCTAGTTTCCAGTGCTTTTCTTTACTGACCAAATCTGTGAGTTCATGTGGCCTCCTTTATTGCAGTGAAAGCACCAGAGATTTTTAACTTTTCTTTCCCCATCACGGTTTTCTTTTTACCCTGTGGTAGGTTATCCTTACAATCTTCACTGAGGTCTACAGTTCCCTTATCATGTGAGGATTTCTCTCTTCCCCCAGTTTCTATCCCTCATGGGTTGAAATTGTTGGAAACCAAACTTTGATTTATGAACCATCTCGCAATCATCAGCCATTTCAGCTGCTCGTTGTTTTAACTCTCTGTTCTTCCATGAGTTCTCATTATTGCTGGAAGTGCATTTCTGAACTCCTACAAAATAATCATCCCCGGAAGAATGTCATGGGTATGCTCTATTTTTAGTGCCTTTATCCACCTATCAAATGTACGTTGTTTGATCCTTTAAAACTGAAGAGTATTTTTGACCAAGGTCCCTCCTTAGGATTCCTGAAATGCTATCTGCAGTGTTCTGGCACAAGCTCATATGTACTTAAGATGTCTTTCTTCACATCCTCATATTCCCCAGATGCCTCTTGGGATAGTGATTCAAATACCTCACTAGCTCTACCTACCAGCTTTGTTTGGATCAACAAAAGCCACATGGTCACTGGCCACTTCATTTGTTTAGCCACTTGCTCAAATGAGGTGAAAAAGGCTTCTACATCTTTCTCATCAAATTTAGACAATGTTTGTATATATTTGAACAGATCCCCACCAGGCCTTTTGTTATGATGGGTTTGGTCATCCTCATTAAGCTTACCTTCTGCATTCACCTCTACCCTTTTAAGCCAACTTTTCTTTGTAAGTACCAATTTCTGAAGTTCAAACTCTCTCTCTTTCTCCCTTTCCTCTCTCTGTCCTTTTCTTTTTGTTCTGCTCAGGCGATCCATTCTTTTTTTCTTTCCTCTGCTTTTAATTGAAATTCAAACAGTTTCATGTCTTCTTCCTCTTCTTTGTCTTCTAACTGTTGTTGCCTAACTTGCAATTTGAATTTTTCTAACTCCACTGCACTTGCCTCTTTCTTTGATATATCCAAGCACTTGACCAACTCCATGACTATTTCAGCTTTGGTTTTGGGACAAACCCAATCCTAACGTATTTGTTAATTCTAAAAGTATGTCCTTCCTCTGTCTTTCTAAACTTTCTTGGCAAATTTGGGAAACACCTTCAAACCCCAAGATGTCCTTGGTAATGTCAAGAGTCATTTCCAAAGATTCTAATGGCATTTGCAGCACATTTAAATGTTGAGCGATTTTGGTAATAACCACATCCTTTTTCATAGATGCAGCAATTTCAGCTGCAGCTTGACTGTCATTTCCAGCGGCTTTGCCTTTTTCACCTTCTGGAAAGCCCCAATGTCATTTCTTCCACCCCCCGAACATTCCTAGTGACTGAAAGATCCATTACCACACCAAGCACTGTTTAAACTAACCAAATATAACATGCGGAACAAAAGACACTAACATGACCACTTGCTGCCTTTGAGTCTAGCAACCCTAATCCTAAATTGGAACGATAGAATAAATCCTACAAAGGGACTCCAATCTGTAATGGATCAGACCAGACCCCTTCCAAACATTTTAATAAGGTAGCCCAGATGGTCACTTGTTTTATGCAGATGTAAGGTAGATATTCCAGGAATTATGTTGCTGATTCAAACCAATCAGTTTTAAGCAAAACAAAATTAACTTACAGTCTACCAAATGAAACACAAACAAAAGAGTACAGAACACAGAGTAACAACCCATCTGAAAACCGAGTTGACTCTATTGCAACCTAATGATGTTGTTCCAATTTATTGCAACATCCCCTTTAACTCAGCCTTTTTTAAAAAGGGTAAGTTCAAACACAGGTTCTGACATGTGAGATGTCAGAGAGAGAGGATCAGCTCGGAATCATTTGCTGAAGCATGGAAACTCTTTTAACTGCACCCCCTGTTTATCTGATGTTTCTTTCTGAAATATGTTCCAAGTTAACATTCGAAGAATGTGAGGTGAAGGTGTCTGAAAATCCAATAAATAATCATCATATAAAAATAGATTAAGATGAGCAATTCAATTGTTATCAGAAGGGGCAGAATAGTGTCAAACTTCAGTGACTGATCCTCTCTGAAAGGGAAGGCGAGTCCCTGACTGGGGTAAGGAATCCCAAGCTCTCAATGTTGCAGTGGTGAGTGAGTTTGCACACTGGGTATACCTGACCCCCATGGACTGCAGCAATTCAAGACTGATTTCTGCACCAATCTCTGAACAGCAATGGAAGTAGCCAGTGACAGTGACCTCTTTGGGATGAATAAAGACACCTCTGCAATAACAAATAAACAGAAAGAAATAATGCCCAGGTTGCTTGTAAATGATTGAGAAGGGTTGTCTGGTAATTTGGAACTTACAGAATATCAGCACTGCAGACAACAGCCAGAGCATTCTCTTGTTTTTTGAAAGCACTTCCTCTCTGATCGACTCAAACATATTTTTGAGTCAGCATTGTGCTCTGAACACATATAGCCATGAATTTTTAACGCATATTTTTACGTGAATTTTTCGGGTGGCATGGTGGCACAGTGGCACAGTGGTTAGCACTGCTGCCTCACAGCGCCAGAGACCCGGGTTCAATTCTTGCCTCAGGTGACTGACTGTGTGGTGTGTCTGTGTCTGTGTGGGTTTCCAAATATGTGCAGATCAGGTGAATTGGCCATGCTAAATTGCCTGTAGTGTTCGGTAAGGGGTAGATGTAGGGGTGGGTTGCACTTCGGTGGGGTGGTGTGGACTTGTTGGGCTGAAGGGCCTGTTTCCACGCTGTAAGTAATCTAATATGTTGCGCCATCCAATATCATACCTTCTTTCAATTTAAACTACAGACCTATTTTAGTAACAGATGGAAACAATGTTAAATTCGAATTGTTTTCCAGGTTTCCCAAGTGTAGGAGAAATGGTGAAGCATGACTCTCAGTCTCAGGCCAGCGAATGAAGGGAAAGAGAGAGCGAGCATCACAAGACACAAAGCATTCATCTCAAACTGTATTGAGGAGCGGGAAGGGGGAGAGGAAAAACGGGAATGCCGGAAGTGTGCAACAAGAGGGAATCAGACAAGGAGCCAGACAGCAAGAGAACTATTGGCCACAGACCGTGGGAAATACGGCAGGAGCCTTATTGGTCATGGACGGTAGGAAATAGGGCAGGAGTCTTATTGGTCATGGACAGTGGGAAATAGGCAGAAGTCTTATTGCAGATTCTTGGCCTCCTCCATCGCCAGACCATGGCAACACGATGGCTGGAGGAAGAGCGCCTCATCTTCTGCCTAGGAACCCTCCAACTGCAAGGGATGAATGCAGATTTCTCCAGCTTTCTCATTTCCCCTCCCCCCACCTTATCTCAGTCCCAACCCTCAGACTCAGCACCGCCTTCTTGACCTGCAATCTTCTTCCCGACCTCTCTGCCCCACCCCCTCTCCGGCCTATCACCCTCACCTTAACCCCCTTCCACCTATCGCATTCCCAACACCCCTCCCCAAGTCCCTCCTCCCTACCTTTTATCTTAGCCTGCTTGGCATACCCTCCTCATTCTTGAAGAAGGGCTTATGCCCGAAACGTTGATTCTCCTGCTCCTTGGATGCTGCCTGACCTGCTGCGCTTTTCCAGCATCACATTTTTAAGCTCTGATCTCCAGCATCTGCAGTCCTCACTTTCTCCTCAATGAAGATTGCAGCAGAGCATGTCAGGATCAGGCCAAACTTGATACCTCCCCTTCCACTCCACGTGTAGGCCCTGGGCCTCCTCCACTACCAAACCCTAACCACCCGACGCCTGGAAGGAGAATGCCTCATCTTGGAGGGTAGGGACCCTCCAACCACATGGGAGCAATGTGGATTGCGCCAGTTTCCTAATTTCCCCTCTCCCCACCTTATCCCAGATCCAAACTTCCAACTCGGCATTGCCCTCTTGACCTGACTTGTGTTCCGCAAGTGGGCGGACTGTCTCTCCAATGTGGCCTCCTCTATATGATCCTTCCATATCCGCGACAAATTCACCTGCACCTCCGCACACATCATTTACTGCATCTACTGCACCCGATGTGGCCTCCTCTATACGAGAACACCTGTGGGACACCCGGACCAACCAACCTAACCACCCTTTGGCTCAACACTTCAACTTCCCCTCCCAGTCCACCAAGGACATGCATGTCCTTGGACTCCTCCATCGCCAGACCATAGCAACACGACGGCTGGAGGAAGAGTGCCTCATTTTCAGCCTAGGAACCCTCCACCCACAAGGGATGAACTCAGATTTCTCCAGTTTCCTCATTTCCCTTCCCCCCACCTTGTCTCAGTCAAATCCCTCGAACTCAGCACCACCTTCCTAACCTGCAATCTTCTTCCTGACCTCTCCGCCACCACCCCCAATTCTGGCCTATCACCCTCACCTTAACCTCCTTCCACCTATCGCATTTCCAACGCCTCTCCCCCAAGTCCCTCCTCCCTACCTTTTATCTTAGCTTGCTTGGCACACTCTCCTCATTCCTGAAGAAGGGCTCATGCCCAAAATGTTGATTCTCCTGCTCCTTGGATGCTGCCTGACCTGCTGCGCCTTTCCAGCAACACATTTTCAGCTCATCTAGTGATCTCCAGAATAACATGTACAAATGTTCTGGCAGTTCAGTTCACTCTATGTGACATCAAGAAATGATTGAAGGCACTGGATAGTGATCAGGCTATGAGCCCTGACAACATTACAGCAATGGGTGGGTGGTGGCATAGTGGCTTCGTGGTTAGCACTGCTGCCTCACAGCACCATGGACCTGGGTTCAATTCTTGCCGACCTGTGTGAAGTTTGTGCATTCTACCTGTGCCTGCGTGAGTTTCCTCCCACAGTCCAAAGATGTGCCGATCTGGTGAATTGGCCATGTTACATTGCCCACAGTGTTAGGTATATTAGTCGGGGGTAAATATAGGGTAGGGGAATGGATTTGGGTGGGTTTGATCTTGGGAGGGGCAGTGTGGTCTTGTTGGGCTGAAGGACCTGTTTCCACACTGTAGCGAATCTAATCTAATAGTAGTGAAGAGCTGTGCTCCAGAACTTGCAGCTCCAAAGGCTAAACTCATCCAGTGCCATTGCAACACTGTATTAACACAACAAAGTGGAAAACTGTGCATATATGTCCCGAACGCAAAATGCAAGACAAATCTAACCCAGGCAATTACTGCACCATTAGTCTACTCTTGAATTTCAGTAAAATGATGGAAAGCACCAGTCAATATTTCCATCAAGCAGCACCTGCTTTTATTGTTCAGTGATACCCAGTTAGAGTTCAGTCAGGGTCACTCAGCTTCCAATCTCATTGTTTCAAAAATGAACAATTGGATCAGTTCCTGGGTCCGAATGCTTACACTTGGGAAGAGATGTGTTCCATCATGAGAACATTGTTCTCTAGCCAGGAGCGACAGATGATACGACAAGCTGCGCTGTTGGTCTGGGAGAGAGAGGGGAGAGAAGGAGGGGAGCAGAAGTTTCCCCTCACCGACCCCGAGTGGGATAAGAAAACGGAAGAAGGACGGTGCAACATGAGAGACATGCGGGAATATTGGATAAAAGGAATAAGACAGGCAGCCCCGAAGAGGCACAATTTTACCAAGGCCTTTGGTAATCATCAAAACCCGGAGGAAACCCCTACGGACTTCCTAGACAGAATTAGGAAGAACTTGCAGCAGTTCGCTGGGGTGGACCCTGAGACGGATGTGGGACAGCAACTCATATGGGTAGAGTTTGTATCAAAAGCCTGGCCGGACATACGAAAGAAGTTAGAGAAAATGGATGATTGGGATAGTAAACCTCTAAGTGAACTACTACGGGAGGCGCAAAAGGTGTTTGTGAGAAGGGACGATGAGAAGCAAAAGAAGGCGACAAAGATAATGATGCAGACGGTGCAACAAGTGACAGCTGGAAGAAGGGAAAAGGGAGAGCCGTGGCAGGAACAGGAAAGGGGAGAGTCGTGGCAAGAGCAGCGGAAAAGAGGACCATGGCTGGAACAAAGGAAGAGTGGAGGAACACGAGACCGCGACAGGGAAACGAGGAGGATACTCAGATGTTACTACTGTAATGAAAAGGGACATTTTAAACGAGAGTGCCCCCGCTACAAGCGGGAGGTGCAGTCGTACACCCTGATGGAGGAAGATTAGGGAGGTCGGGGGTTCCTACCCTTGGGGCAAAAGGACTATCGACAGGAACCCCTGGTAAACTTGAAAGTAGGACCCCAAGGGTCGGAGATCACATTTATGGTGGACTCGGGAGCCGAAAGATCAAGTATAATCCAAATACCCCCCCGGCGCCCGGGCAGGAGGAACAGTTATGGGGGTATCTGGAATTGGAGGACAGAAATTGCAAGTCCCAGTAGTGGAGGACGTGGAAATTGGGTATGAAAACAGAACTACTAAACGAGACCTCCTTCTACTGCCATCAGCGGGGTTTAATTTGTTAGGAAGAGACTTGGAGGTCAAACTAGGGATTGGAATGGTACCAAGTAACGGGGAAATGGTGGTAAGGTTGTTCACCCTCACCGAAGAAGATGATCAACAAATAGACCCAGACGTATGGTACCGAGAGGGGAACAGAGGGGGTCTAAACATCAAACCTCTCCAAATCACCATGTTACCAGGAAAAGGCCCGGTAAGAAGGAAACAGTACCCGATTGCTATGGAAGGACGGGAAGGGTTACAACCTGTGATAGAAAGATTAATCACAGATGGACTGCTGGAGGAATGTATGTCCTCTTTCAATACTCCAATACTCCCTGTGAGGAAGCCGGATGGGACGTATAGGTTGGTGCAAGACTTGCGGGGGTTGAATGAAGTAGTCCAGGCTAGATACCCGGTGGTACCCAATCCCTACACGTTAATGAGTAAAATTCCCCCCGAACATGAATGGTTCATTGTAATAGATCTGAAGGATGCCTTCTGGAGTTGCCCCCTTGACAAAGAAAGTCGGAACCTTTTCGCATTTGAATGGGAGAATCCCTTCACAGGACGAAAACGACAGTTAAGATGGACGGTCTTGCCGCAGGGATTCACGGAGTCACCCAACTTGTTTGGACAAATACTGGAGCAGATCTTAGGAGGATTTTAGTGTAACGCGGGGAATCAATTGCTCCAATATGTCGATGATCTCCTACTCTCAGGACTAAGAGAGGAGGAAGTACGAGCAGACACCGTTGCCCTGCTGAACTTCCTGGGGAAACAGGGCCTACGTGTCTCCAGGACGAAACTCCAGTTTGTGGAGCAAGAGGTAAGATATCTGGGCCATCGAGTCAGTAAGGGGCATCGCCGTATCACGCCGGAACGAATATCGGGGATTACGGGTATGCAAATACCCAGGACGAAGAAGGAGATCAGACAATTCCTGGGGCTGGTGGGGTATTGCCGGATATGGATTGAAAGTTACACCACTCTAGTAAAATTTTTGTACGACAAACTCGGACAAGAAGGACAACAGGTGGACTGGTCAGATGAAGAGGAGCAGCGATTTAATATTATTAAAAATAAACTGATCCGAGCTCCGGTATTGGCCTTACCCACCCTGAAGGAACCGTTCCAGTTATATGTCAATAGCGCCGGCGGAATTGCCCAGGGTGTGCTTGCCCAGCTGCGTGCAGGGAAGCGTCAGCCGGTTGCATTTTTGTCAAAAATGTTAGACCCTGTGTCATGTGGATGGCCGACCTGTATACAGGCAGTGGCAGCTACGGCAATGTTAGTAGAAGAGGCCCGGAAACTTACCTTTGGAGGAAGAATCATAGCATACTCCCCACATTCAGTTAGCACCATACTGGCTCAGAAGGCTCACCGCTGGTTAACAGACTCTCGTATCCTGAAGTATGAGACAATTTTGATGACCGGAGACGATCTTACTTTTGCAAAAGATCTCAGTTGCAACCCTGCCCAGTTTCTGTACGGACGTCCTGCAGATGGGGAACAGGAGCATGATTGTGTGGAATTTGTAGACCTGCAGACCAAAAGCCGAGAGGACCTGCAAGAGGCCCCGCTGGGTGAGGGACAGGAACTGTACATCGACGGATCCTCCCGGTGCGTCAGTGGGGTCCGGTACAGTGGCTATGCTGTCGTAGATGGCGCAACAAAACGGACGATTGAGTCCGGACGACTGCCTGGGAAGTGGTCAGCCCAATCCTGTGAGTTGTACGCCCTCCAGAGGACCCTGAAGTTGTTGGAAGGGAAAGTGGGGACCATATATACTGACTCAAAGTATGCATACGGAATCGTTCATACTTTCGGAAAAATCTGGAAAGAGAGAGGATTGATAACTTCCCGGGGAAAAGAATTGGCTCACGAACAAATGATCAGCCTAACGTTGGAGGCCCTGGCGTTACCTATGGAACTCGCAGTAGTCCATGTACCCGGTCACCAGAAGGGGTCGACACCGGAAGCGGTGGGAAACCGGCTGGCAGATGAGGAAGCCAAGCGGGCAGCGGTCGAAAAATCTGTCCAATTGTTAACGTTAATACCGTTGAGGGAAGGGCTCGCTAAACAACCCGTCTTCACCCAGGGGGAGATTGATAAAATGGATCAATTGGGTGCCCGGCTAGATACTAACGGGAAGTGGACGGTTCCTGATGGGAGACAAGGACTGAACAAACAGATCACCCGGGGTATTCTGCAACGATTACACCATCAGATCCACTGGGGGGTGCAAGCCATGTGTGACACGATCCTGAGAGACTATGTATGCAGGGGTATATACACATTAGCCCAACAAGAGGTAGTCGGATGCCCCACTTGCCGGCGTATTAACAAGAAAGCCATGCGTTCTATGCCAGCCGGTGGTCAGCCCCTCGCAATTAGGCCATTCCAGAAGATCCAAGTCGACTTTACAGAATTACCCCCAGTACAGAGATGGAAATATCTGCTAGTAATAGTAGACCATTTCACTCACTGGGTAGAGGCTTTCCCAACTGCCAAAGACGATGCACCAACCGTGGCCCGACTGTTGTTAGAGAACATAATCCCGAGACATGGCATAATGGAATCTATCGACTCCGACTGCGGGACACATTTTATTTCTAAGCTACACCATTTGATCTGTACTGCCCTGGGTATCCAATGGAAATTCCATGCACCCTGGCATCCTCAGAGTTCGGGTCGGGTTGAGAGAATGAATGGCACGTTCAAGACCCAATTGACTAAGCTGGTGTTAGAAACTAAGTTACCTTGGCCGAAATGCCTTCCCATTGCCCTATTGAGGATATGTACGGCACCTCGCCGGGATGTCGGGGTTTCCCCCTATGAAATGCTGTTCGGATTACCATATTGGAGTAAGGTTGATGGATGTCCCACTCTACAAGGGGGAGATGTATTTGTCAGAAACTATTTACTGGCCTTCTCCCGTTCTTTTGCAGAACTCCGGAGGAAGGGTCTCCTGGCTCAGACTCCGCCGCTCGACTTCCACTAGCGGTGTTCCGCAAGGATCTGTTTTGGGACCATTGCTGTTTGTCATTTTTATAAATGACCTGGAGGAAGGGTTAGAAGGGTGGGTGAGCAAGTTTGCGGATGATACGAAAGTCGGAGGAGTTGTAGACAGTGAGGAAGGATATGGCAGGTTACAGCGGGATATAGAGAAGCTGCAGAGCTGGGCAGAAAGGTGGCAAATGGAGTTCAATGTAGCTAAGTGTGAAGTGATTCACTTTGGTAAGAGTAATAAAAAGATGGATTACTGGGCTAATGGTAGACTACTTGGTAGTGTGGAAGAGCAGAGGGATCTTGGTGTCTATGTACACAGATCTCTGAAAGTTGCCACCCAGGTAAATAGTGCAGTGAAGAAGGCATATGGCGTACTGGCTTTTATTGGTAGAGGAATTGAGTTCCGGAGTCCTGAGGTCATGCTGCAGTTGTATAAGACTCTGGTGCGGCCGCATCTGGAATATTGTGTGCAGTTTTGGTCGCCATACTATAGGAAGGATGTGGAGGCACTGGAACGGGTGCAGAGGAAGTTTACCAGGATGTTGCCTGGTATGGTAGGAAAATCCTATGAGGAAAGGCTGAGGCACTTGGGGTTGTTTTCATTGGAGAAAAGAAGGTTTAGGGGTGATTTGATAGAGGTGTACAAGATGATTAGGGGGTTAGATCGGGTTGACAGTGAGAACCTTTTTCCACGTATGGAGTCAGCTATTACAAGGGGGCATAGCTTTAAATTAAGGGGGGGTAGATATAGGACTGATGTTAGGGGTAGGTTCTTCACTCAGCGAGTCGTAAGTTCATGGAATGCCCTGCCAGTAGCAGTAGTGGACTCTCCCTCTTTATGGGTATTTAAGCGGGCATTGGATAGGTATATGCAGGATAGTGGCTTAGTGTAGGTTAGGGGTGCTTTGATCGGCGCAACATCGAGGGCCGAAGGGCCTGTACTGCGCTGTAATGTTCTATGTTCCATGTTCTATATAAGGTGGAGCCCGGAGATTGGGTACTTGTTAAGACCTGGAAGGACGAAAAGCTCCAGCCGCGGTGGGAAGGACCGTTCCTGGTTCTGTTAACAACTGAAGCAGCTGTTCGGACGAAAGAGAAGGGGTGGGTCCACGCATCAAGGATAAAGGGGCCTGTTCCGCCTGAAGGAGAAAGCACTTGGACATGCGAGCAAGGGGACAAGCCGTTGGTGGTAAAACTGAAAAGACAGCGATAATGAACTCTACTTGAACTGTATTGGTGGGGATATTGATCAGTTTACTCCTGTATGTGGGGGAGGGCGAGGGGAGATGTAACAAATGTCGGACTACAGTAAGGCTCGGGATTCGAATCTACTCGGGATCATTTGTGTCTCACTCCCATGTGGACGATTGGTGTTACGATGTGAGTGCACGACACGAATGTTGGGAGGGTGGAAGACCCTATTATCAGGTGTATAATAAGGAAACGGTGGCAAAATCCGTGGATGCCCTATAGATGACCGCTGGGTGTGTGTTAGCAAAACTGGGAGGTGGGGCCTATCCTCCGTGTTGCTCAGGGAGCAGGTTGACAGAGTCAAGGAGGCCAAGATACAGAACACTGATCGGGGGTTGGGGAAAGAGCAAGACCGTCAAGGAACGGTCGTGGTCTCTAAAGTGCCATCTGTATACGAAGAGGTAGAAGAAAAGATTGAACTCCCTGATGTAACACAAAAGCTGTTTATTGATCTCACCTCTAGAATAGCCACTGTTTTAAATGTTAGCAATTGCTGGGTTTGTGGGGGGCCACATATGTCAGAACAATGGCCGTGGACTGGTCAAAGCTTAGACCTATGGGAATTGCTGCAAACCACTTGGACTCATGTCAACGAAAGGAAAAGCCAGGGGTGGAGACTGAAAAACAGCCCTGAGGGCCAGTTCTGTGTTGAAGGCAAGGGGACCGTGGAGGTAGGGATTAGTCCCTGTCAGAATGTATTGGACGCGACCACGCGAGTATGGTGGCCTGAAGATATTACTTGGTACATTGCAAACCGAGGTCATGGAAATTGCGTTCCATTACGTACTGATTCCTCCTCTGACGAGCTGGGGGCTGATTACTGGAATTGCAGTGGTCCTGGTCCTTATGAGGGCATCCCCGGGGTGAAGGAACTGTGGGATGACGTTGTGAGGCAGGGAGGGCCTGCTCCAGATGGCCTATTTTGGATATGCGGTAATCAGGCATACTCCAAACTGCCCATGGGATGGGCTGGGGTATGCTTCCTGGGTCTAATACGACCTGCGTTCTTCCTATTACCCCGGAAGGAAGGCGACGATTTGGGAATTAAACTCTTTGACTCCCTCCGTAGGTCGCCAAGGGATATCCAAGTCGGTGAATGGGGGGATGAGTGGCCACCGGCCCGGATTATTGAATACTATGGGCCAGCTACATGGGCACAGGACGGATCATGGGGATACCGTACTCCTATCTATATGTTAAATCGAATTATCAGGCTCCAAGCAGTCGTAGAGGTTATTACTAACTGGACTGCCCTGGCCCTGGAGTTGCTGGCTAAGCAGCAGGATCAGATGAGGGCTGCTATATATCAAAACCGACTTGCCTTGGATTATCTGTTGGCCTCGGAGGGGGGCGTGTGCGGGAAATTTAACCTGACTAACTGCTGTCTAGAAATTGACGATAATGGTAAAGCGGTTTTGAAAATTTCCGATGAAATTCGGAAATTGGCCCATGTGCCAGTACAATCCTGGCGTCCTCTTAGTGGCATCGGATAGTGGGATGGTCTCCTGGGTGGCAGTTGGTGGCGCACGGCGTTGCTGGTGGTTGGGGGGGGCATGATGCTTCTCCTCATATTACCCTGCCTAACCCCCTGTATTCAGTTTTTAATTCAGAAAAATATTTCCCAACTCCAGGCAGTGGCGGTTCCACAACATGGGACACAGGAACTTAAGGTGCTGTTGCTGCGAAAGACCAAGGATTTCCTGGGCCCTTGAGGAGGGGAGGCTTATCTTGGTCAGGCACATCTTAAAAAGAGAAAGGGTGGAATTGTGAGAGGCAATTTCGGTTCAAACAATTAAGATGTGCCTGACCCAACAGGCTGCTCTATAATAAAAGACAAGACTTTTGCTTCTTTTCTAAAACATTTTGTATACTCAAAAGTGGGATAATTCAAATTGTGCAAATGCTGACATTTTGTGAGCAGAGTAAAAACAAGTCCTTGATTGATGAAACCATTAACACAGACAGGGAAGAATGAGTCCTTCACTGATAAGACTGCAGGATAGAAAAACAACTCGAGAGACATCTGCTACAGATTGATACAGAGACATCTGCTACAGATTGATAAGACCGCTAGCACAGACAGAGAAGAATAAGTCTTTGACTGATAAGACTACAGGGTAAAAAAAACAACAACTCTGGAGACATTTGTTGCAGACTTTGTGATAAGGGTGCAAAATGGAGAATAATGACGGTTTAAGAATGTGAACCTCGTGGCTCGTTAGAGCCAAGGAGGGGAGGGACTTTTGCTGTATATAATGAGAAACTTTGTAAGCCTCTGGGCGCCTTTTTCTCAGAAGGGTGCCCAACTCTGCAGACTTGTAAATAAACCTTTGTTTTCCTGAATTTGTCTAGAGTGATTATTAAGAAGCGATTTTCGTTTCTAACAACCAGGTTATAGTCCAAAAGGTTTAATTGGAAGCACGCTCCTTCCAATTAAAGCTGTTGGACTTTCACCTGGTGTTGTGTGATTTTTAACTGTGTGAGACAGGCTGTGTGCCAATTCTTGATTGCGCGTTTGTGCTTCTGTACATGTGAGTGAGTTTGTAAGCATGTGTGCTTTTTTGATTGTGCAACTCCATGCACGTGTTTAGATTAGATTCCCTACAGTGTGGAAACAGGCGATTTGGCCCAACAAGTCCACACTGACCCTCTGAAGAGTAACCCACCCTCCTCTGACAAACTCACCTAACACTATGGTCAATTCACCTGACCGACACATCTTTGGATTGTGGGAGAAAACCAGAGCAAACCCACACAGACACAGGGAGAATGCGCAAACACCACACAGACAGTTGCCCAGGGCTGGGATCGAACCTGGTACACTGGTGCTGTGAGGCAGAAGTGTCAACCACTGAGCCACATGTGAGCACATGAGTGCGTCTGTATGTGTGAATGCAAGCTTGAATTTGTGTGTATACATGTGCGTTTGCTTGAGCATGAATGAGTACGTGTGAGCGTCTGAGTGTATGGGTGTGTGTGACAGAGTTTGGGTGTGAGTGACTCTGTGAGTGTGAGGGAGTTTGCATGTCTGTGTCGATTTACTTGTTTGTGTGTGGAGAAACGGAGTTAATAGTCGGATTTGTGAAGTATTTGTTGAAGGTTGGTTGGGTGGCATGGTGGCACAGTGGTTAGCACTGCTGTTTCACAGTGCTAGAGACTCAGGTTCAATCCCTGTATCAGGAGACTTTGTGTGTGGCTTTTGCACATTCTCCCTGTGTCTGTGTGGGTTTATAGCAGTTTCCTCCCACTCCCTAAAAAAATGTGTAGGTCAGGTGAATTAGCTGTGCTAAATTGCCCATGGTGAACGGGTGAACGGGTGAAGGGAGCGGGGTGGGTCGTGGGTCGTGGGTCGGTGTGGACTTCTTGGGCCGAAGGGCCTGTTTCCACGCTGCAAGTAATCTAGTTTTTCTACAAATCCGGACGACACAAGTTTCCATACAAAGGGAGATGCTTTATTATCAGACAGACAGTGAGAGATTCTCAGTGACACAAAAGAAGTCGTGTAGCTACTTGTGGTGGTACTTTGCAACGAATCTCTGCTCCACACACGGAGGCAGGATATTTTATAGGAATAATACAGAGGTCGACAAGTCACATGGTTGATTGCTGTTACATTGTTTAAGACAGGTAATTACAATTTTACAATGTCCAGTGATTGCCAATTTCCTGTGATAACTAGCGAATGGTTTACAGGGACAGGTTATTGTATTCTTCATCAGCATATGTTGATGGGTAGAGATTTAGACAGAAGGATTTTGCTTTGTTCTCATTGTTGGATTCACACACCTATGTTTATAGGTAGGGGACACATAATAATGGGAACAGGAGGCAGTTAATAAGGTTATGGCCAAGGCTATCAGTCTTATCCAGGGAAGACAAACACCTTTGCCTGAGGCTGGAAGTGAAATCCACATGTATGGCTCCAGAGGATTCGGTTCTCCGGGAGTCAGCCAGCAGTGGAATGCTTAACCCTTGAGTTCCCAGAATGTCAGAAAAAAGAAGTAAAAATGGAACTCCTTCTTTTCTGGCTTTCTAACTTCCTCACATTTGTGACATTTATCACATTCCTCTCACTCAAAAGATGTTGCCAGAAATGATGAGTTTCTGCAGAATATTGTGTATCCTGATTGGTTCTGGTCTCCAACAGGTTTTTTTTTGTTTTTCATTCTGTAACAGACCAATTTGTTTACATTTAATTCCAGTATAGGTTTCAAAAGAAAATCAACAATCGACTTATCAATAAAATGGGCTGAAAGTTAATATGAATTAGGTCATGATTGTCATTCTGATGCAAAGTATGTGTTTGGTATCTCCCCATCTCCTGCAGCTCCACACAAAGGCTGCCTTGCTGATCTTTAAGGGACCCTATTCTCTCCCTAGTTACCCTTTTGTCCTTAATGTATTTGTAGAATCCCTTTTTGATTCTCCTTAACCCTATTTGCCAAAACTATCCCATGTCCCATTTTTGCCCTCCTGATTTCCCTCTTAAGTATACTCCTACTGCCTTTATACCCTTCTAGGGATTCATTGGATTTCACCTGTCATATGCTTCCTTCTTTTTCTGAACTAAAACCTCAGTCCAGTGTTCCTGACACCTGCCAACCTTGTCTTTCACTCTAATAGGTACATACTGTCTCTGGACTATCATTATCTCATTTTTGAAGGCTTCCCATTTTCCAGCCGTCCCTCTACCAACGAACATCCGCCCCCTAATCAACTTTTGAAAGTTCTTGCCTCATACCATCAAAATTGGCCTTCCCCCAATTTAGAATTTTAACTTTCAGATCTGTTCTATCCTTTTCTATCATGACTTTAAGACTGATGAGGAGGTGCCTGTGTTGGACTAGGGTAGACAATGTTTAAAAATCACATAACATCAGGTTATAGTCCAACAAGTTTATTTGGAGGCACTAGCTTTCGGAGCACCGCTCCATCATCAGGTAGATAGTGGGGCAGGATCATAAGACTTAGAATTTATAGCAAAAGATCATCGTATCATGCAACTGATACGACATATTGAGCAAACCTAGATTGCTGTTAAATTTTTCATCTTGCAGATTTCGGTTCATTAATTTGCAAATCCCAGAACTTCATTTAAGTCACATTCTCGAGATGACAAAGGTTTTATTTTTAAAAAGGTGATATCTCAGCTCAGATAATGCATTAAAGGTGTGAGGTTAGAGTCTGTCTGTATCCCAATCTTGAGTCAGACTGGTTCTATTTTCAAAGTTGGAACTTATAAAATGTCAGAGGGATTGACTGCTGCAGACTGTGTGCTTTTTGAGCAAAAATAGAATGTATTTCCAAATAGAATTTTACAAATGCAAATTCACACCAGAGACTTATATGTGTGTGTGTGTGAGCAGATGAGGGAACGAGAGAGAAAGAGAGAGAGACAGAGAGAGAGTGAATGAGACAGTGTGTACGTATGTGAGAGGATCTGTGTGAGTCTGTGTATGTAAGTGTGTGTGTGTGCTTGTGTAAGAATTTATAGCGCACTGGGGTCACCTGCAGTGTGACATGAACCCCAGGTCCTAGTTGAGGTCATCCCCATGGGTACCCAACTGGGCTATCAGCCTCAGCTCGTCTGCTCTATGTTGTCGCAACAAACAGGGAGTCAGAATATTTGGTAAGTAATCAAACTGGAAGGTTGTGGCTAGTGATGTCCCAAAGAGATCTGTGGTGGGGCCCTAAATTATTCGCCATTTCATTAACACTTTGGTAATGTTACCAAAAATCAAATATCCAAGACACAAAATTGGGCAAAATTGGAGCAAGTCTAATCAAATTGCAGCATAGATGAGGTGAATGGGCAAAGCTGAGACTGATGGATTTCAATGCAAACAAATGAGAAATTACCCAATTGGTTCGAACAAGGATAGATTAGGATTATTTTTAGAAGGCAATTTGTTTAATACAGTGAACGTCCAACAAGATTTTGAGGTTCAGTTTCAGAAAATACTCAAGACAGCTAATGGAATGCTGGGCTTCAAATCTAAAAAGCTGGAGTAAGGGGATGCATATGGTATGGAAAATCCTAGTTAGATCCCACTTAGAGTACTGTGAGCAGAGCTGGACATCATACATTAGGAAGACTGTTTTAGCTCTGATGGGAGTTCAACATAGGTTTACAAGGATGATACCTGGGATTCAGGGGTCAAGATATGCAATCAATTTAATCAAATTTGGCTTTTATTCACCAGAATTTAGATGGTTCAGGAGTGAGTTAATTGAGCTCTTCAGCAAATTAACAGGGAAAGACAGAGTTGATAGAGATAACTTTTTCCACTGGTTAAAGATTCTAGAAACAGGGGCATCGTGTAAGAATTAGGGCCAGGCCATTCACGAGGGACGGTGGTAAGCACTTATTCACACAAGACTTCAAGAGAATTGAATTCTCTTCCTCAAATTGGTGGTTGTTCCTCATTCAATTGTGAAATTGAAATCTGAGATAAACATTTTTAAAAGCAAGGATTTCAAGGAATATAGGCCTAATGCTTATGCAGTAAGGCCATGGATCTGGCTTTTGAATGGTGGAATATGCTCCAGGGGCAAAACAGCCCGTCCTTGTTCCTCTGTTTCGAAACCAACTTTCCAATCATGCAAATATGAGTCCATCATTACCGTTCACGTTGGTGTCATTATCAATCTAACCTGTTACTTTACCTTGCTACCACACTGTTACATGGGGTCATGGAACTAGAGACAGTTTATAGCAAAGAAAGAAGCATTGTCATTGTGTCAGTAAAAACCAAATCAACTCTTGTCCAACACCAGGTCAGATCTTCAGGCTGACGTTCTCACAACTGAGCTATTTCAGCCAAAAATCCACTATTCCTGTGATCCGTTTGACTAACATCACAAATGCTATCTCAATTAATAATCTTGTTCCTTCAAAGATAATCAGTTCAGTTCATCAGTCACGATCTTCTCTTAACGAGTCCATGCTGCCTCTCCTGGATTAAAATTTCACACTCTATTTGATCATTTCTATTGTAGCTCAGAGATTTTCCAATCATTTTCTCACCACAGGAAATATAATAGCAGCTGGTCTCCACTCATTATTTCTAACTTGAACCGTCCGATACAAGGGGAACAAACCAGGGTGGGCTGTCCTAGAGGAGGCCGGAAGGTGTGTCAGGGTGGACTGAGAGCTGGAAGGGGCATGAGGTAGACCGAGAGCTGGAAGAGGTGTAGGGGCAGGCTGCTTAGAGTGGCCGGAAGGTGGGAGGGACTGGTGGGTTGCTTGTGGTCTATATTGTATACATTTTTTAAAACGTAATTGGACTGTCTTGTATGTACAAATATTATTGGTAGTGTTTTGTAATGATTGAAAGTGGGATTTGAGGTTTGTCCTCTTTTCCCTGAAAACTGGTTGAGCTGGGAGGGTTGGGGCCTGGCTTTGCCACTCCTTTCCCTCGTAAAATTGCTGTTTCTCTGTGTACAGCTGTTAATGTTAATTCTTTTGCAAACTGCGTATTGTTTAATAAGACAAAAACAAACATAGACTGCAGGGAAATAAATGGTGACATCTTGCAAAATGTTGAGATTACAGAGGAGGAAGTGCTGGATGTCTTGAAACGGTTAAAGGTGGATAAATCCCTAGGACCTGATCAGGTGTACACGAGAACTCTGTGGGAAGCTGGAGAAGTGATTGCTGGGCCTCTTGCTGAGATAGTTGTATCATCGATAGTCACAGGTAAGATGCCAGAAGACTGGAGATTGGCAAACGTGGTGTCACTGTTTAAGAAGGGTGGTAAAGACAAGCCAGGGAACTATAGACTGGTGAGCCTGACCTCAGTGGTGGGCAAGTTGTTGGAGGGAATCCTGAGGGACAGGATGTACATGTATTTGGAAGGGCAAGGACTGATTAGGGATAGTCAACATGGCTTTGTGTGAGAGAAATCATGTCAGGCAAACTTGATTGAGTTTTTTTGAAGCAGTAACAAAGAGGATTGACGAGGACAGAGTGGTAGATGTAATCTATATGGACTTCAGTAAGGCATTCGACAAGGTTCCCCATGGGAGACTGGTTAGCAAATTTAGATCACAAGGAATACAGGGAGAACGAGCCATTTGGATACAGAACTGGCTCAAGGGTAGAAGACAGAGGGTGGCGTTGGGTGGTTGTTTTTTAGACAGGAGGCCTGTGACCAGTGGAGTGCCTCAAGGATCGGTGCTGGGTCCACGACTTTTTGTCATTTACATAAATGATTTGGATGTGAGCATAAGAAGTACAATTAGTAAGTTTGCGGATGACACCAAAATTGGAGATGTAGTGGACAGCAAAGAGCGTTACCTCAGATTACAACAGGATCTGGACCAGATGGGCCAATGGACTGAGAAGTGGCAGATAGAGTTTAATTCAGAAAAATGTGAGGTGCGGCATTTTCGGAAAGCAAATCTTAGCAGGACTTATACACTTAATGGTAAGGTCCTAGAGAGTGTTGTTGAACAAAGAGACCTTGGAGTGCAGGTTCATAGCTCCTTAAAAGTGGAGTCGCAGGTAGACAGGATAGCAAAGGAGGCGTTTCGTACGCTTTCCTTTATTGGTCAGAGTATTGAGTACAGGAGTTGGGAGGTCATGTTGCGGCTGTTGGAATATTGCGTGCAATTCTGGTCTCCTTCCTATCAGAAAGATTTTGTGAAACTTGAAAGGGTTCAGAAAATATTTACAAGGATGTTGCCAGGGTTGGAAGATCGGAGCTACAGGGAGAGGCTGAACAAGCTGGGGCTGTTTTCCCTGGAGCGTCGGAGGCTGAGGGGTGACCTTATAGAGGTGTATAAAATTATGAGGGGCATGGATAGGATAAATAGACAAAGTCTGCTCCCTGGGGTCGAGGAGACCAGAAGTAGAAGGCATAGGTTTAGGGTGACAGGGGAAAGATATAAAAGTGACTGAAGGGGCAACATTTTATGCAGAGGGTGGTACGTGTATGGAATGAGCTGCCAGAGGATGTGGTGGACACTGGTACAATTGCAACATTTAAGAGGCATTTGGGTGGGTATATGAATAGGAAGGGTTCGGAGGGATATGGGCCGGGTGCTGGCAAGTGGGACTAGATTGGGTTTGGATATCTGGCCGGCATGGACGGGTTGGACCAAAGGGTCTGTTTCCATTCAGTGCATCTCTGTGACTCTATGACTCTAACTTAAACATCACACACCAGGTTATAGTCCAACAGATTTAATTGGAAGCTCTAGATTTTGGACAACCACCTGATGAAGGAGCAGCGCTCCGAAAGCTAGTGCTTCCAATTAAACCTGTTGGACTATAACCTGGTGTTGTGTGATTTTTAACTTTCTATGCCCCAGTCCAACACTGGCATCTCCAAATCATGCCCTCCTGTGAAAACCCCTTACTGCTGACTGACACCTCCCCCTCTTTTACAAAGTAAAAGAGAAAACTGCAAATCTATCATCAGGATCGAACTTCAAATTATATATTCCTCAAGAGGGTTTTGCTTTTGGAACTGTTACCCGGAATCCCCTCCTCTCCACAATTACTGCAGCGAGGTCTCATTCTGACAGATCCTTTTGTCTTCCAAAAACCCTTCCTAAGTTTTAACACCCGAAAGAACTACGGACGCTGTAAGTCAGAAACCAAACCCGAAGTTGGTGGTAAAGCTGTATGAAGAGAAATCAGAGTTCACGTTCCAGTCCGGTGAACCTTTCTGAGATCTTCGCAAGTTTTAATTGTGTGATCGTTCCAGGGTTGCCCTGGGATTTTTGTGCTATTTTTCTTATTGATTGATTTCAGATGATGAGAAATCCAAAATGCTGCTTTGTGTGTATTAAAAAGTGAGGCGGGGCATCAGGAGACCGATCCACTCAGTAAAACTCGGTCTTTGATGACTTCTCAATTCTAACATTTCACTGCAAAATTTCCAACAAAACTACAACGAAATTTAGAGTCAAGAACTATTATTGCACATCAGCTGATTTCTAGAGGGCCGCTGGCTGTAGCGATGGTGGTATAGTGGTGAGCATAGCTGCCTTCCAAGCAATTGACCCGGGTTCGATTTCTCGACATCGTATGCTGTGAAATTTAAACCACTCCACAACCAAAAGAGCCGATCGCTTCAGTGGTAATGAAACACCTCCGTCTGCACATCACATTGAGTCTGCCAGATCTCTGGAGTGCAGACACAACTTTGAAGTTGAGGATGTCCCCCGGAGGATTAAGGAGTCAAGTCGCTCCCGGTTCAAATAAACTAGAGTCATGGCAGAATTCCTTGGTTATCCATCTTATTTCGAAAGAAATGTTTCCGGATTTCAACATTACTCTCATTTTGATTTTTGTGAACTACAGCCTAATATCAAGTGAAATGTGGGTGGACAGTTCACAAATATCCAAACAACGTTATTTCTCATATCGAATCGGTAATGTTATTGTTTTAGGTGCAGGTCAGAAATAGGAGGAGTGGACAGCAGCTGCTTTTATATTTCCAGTATGAGAAAATGATTCGTAAAAACTCTGAGAGATGATAGAAATGACCACACAGTGAGTGAAAGTTTAATCCAGGATAAAGTTAAAAATCACACAACACCAGATTACAGTCCAACAGCTTTATTTGGAAGCACTAGTTTTATAAGAGCTCCGAAAGCGACTTGGACGATAACCTGGTATTGTGTGATTTTGAACTTTGTCCTTCCCAGTCCACCACAGGCTCCTCCACGTCATCATCCGAGATAGTCATCATGGATTTCTTAAGGGAAGGTCGTGTCTGATGAAGGTGACTGATTTTCTTTGAAGGATAAAGAATGGATGGAGTGTATCCGATGTAGATCAACCTGATGATAAGAAGGACCATAAGACGCAGTATTTATAGCAAAAGGATTACAGTTTAATGCAGCTGAAATGATATATTAAACACATTTAGTTTAAGCCTTTCATCTTGGATAATGGGTTTGCCAGTTTCCGTTCTTTAATATAAGAACCTCAGAACCTCTTTAAAGCTACGTTGTCGAGATCACTTCAGGTTGTCTAACAAGAGATGCCATCTCAGTTCCAACAATGCATTAATGGTGTGAGGTTAAAGTCTGTCTGTGTCCCAATCTTGAGTCAGACTGGTTCTAGCCTCCCAGTCGGAGAGCACTTCAGCGCTCTGGGCCTTTTGGTCTCAGACCCCTGGGTGACAATCCTCCAAGGCAGACTATGGGACAGCCAACAATGCAAAGTGGCCAAGCAGAGGCTGATAGTCAAGTTCGGTACCCATGGGGATGATTTTAACTGGGCACTTTGGTTCATGTCACACGACACGTGACAACACTGCACTGTATACTATTTCACCGACACTCACAAGTACACGCACACACACACACACACAAAAGCACACTCCTACCGACCCACACACACATGCATACCCTCTCTCAAACACAAGCTCTCTCTCATCAACTCACTCAAACACTTCCACATTCACAGCCACTCACGCACCTTCTCACAAACTGATACCCCAGTACACTCACACACATGCACCTACACACACTCTCACAGACCCGCATATCCCTACATGCACACACATACACAGACACACACACACAGCCACATACACCCACACATGCACCCACACACACAGACACCCACTCACACACACACCAACACATGCAGCCACACACATAGACAGACACACACACACAGCCACACATACCCACACATGCACCCACACACAGACACACAGACAGGACACACACCCACACATGCACCCACACACACACATGCAGCGACACCCACACACAGACCCACACACACACACAGTGATTCCGGGTTCTCATGTCTCTAAGCTGGAGACTATCATTGCCTGCAGACCCGACCTTTATCCCCCCACCACACCATGAAGGTTAACACTTGGTCATGCCCTTACACAGCCGTCCGTGCCCTCCCTTGACCCCGTTCTTTCCATCTTTCCCACCGCCCCTCCATGCCCCTCAACCTCCTTCCTGCGCTGGGTTGCTCTGACATTGTCAATTTCACGTCCTACGTCAATTTCACTTCCTATGTCAATTTCACCGCACTACGTTTTCTTTTTCCCCTCACGAACCGGGATCACCCTACTCTGTGCTTGCTGACCCCACCCCCTACGTGTGCCCTCCCGGATAGCGCTTTGTGTTTCGTTCGACCCGCAGGAGTAGCTGCGGACGTTCTGCTTAAACCTGAGCGGATAACACTGTTCTGCTCGGAGACAGGGAGGTCTGCAGATGCTGGAGCCCGAAACATCGATTTCCCTGCTGTGCGTTTCCAGCAGCACACTCTCAACACTGTTCTGCCAAGTTTCTGAGAATTTCAAAAGTTTTAATTGTGTGATGGTTTCACGGTTGCCCTTAGATTTTCTTGCTAATTTCGTTATTGATTGATTTCAGATGATGAGAAATCCGAAATGCTGTTTTGTGTGTAAGTGAGGCGGGGCATCATGAGACCAACCCTCACAGTAAATCTCAATTCTACCATTTCGCTGCAAAATTTCGAACCAAACTACAACAAAATTTAGAGTCAAGAACTATTATTGTACATCAGCTGATTTGTCGGGCGTTGTGGGCTGTTGTGATGGTGGTATAGTGGTGAACAGAGTTGCCTTCCAAGAAGTTGCCTTGGGTTCAATTGCCAGCCATCGCAAGCTGCCAACTTTAAACCACTCAACAATAAAACACAAAAAGAGCCGGTGCATTCAGTGGTAATTAAACACTTCCATCTGCCAGACCTTTGTAGTGAAACCACAATTTTGAAGTTGATGTTGCGCCCGAGCGGATTCAGGAGTCAGGTCAATAAATGGTTCAAATAGACTGGAGTCAGGGCAGCATTCCTTGGTTTTTCATTTTATTTCAAAAGAAATGTTTCCGGATTTCACTCCTTTCAACATAACTCTCAGGTTTTTTTGTGAAATACAGCTTAATATCAAGTGAAATGTGGGTGGGAAGTTCACAAATATCCAAAGAACATTATTTATTACATCGAATCGGTAATTTTCTTTTTTAATTGAAATGTACACCAATCTGATTGTGTCGTGCACAGACAGAATCTGTTTTGCTCACTTCATTCACCCGGACAGACTCTTGAGTATTTCTGCGGGTTGGTTGCAATTCCCACTTGTGGCCAGTAGTGGTCACTAACTTGTGGAACAATGAAGTTCCCTGATCAGAGAGAATGAGAGAACAGACAATAATTGTTGCCCTTGTGTTGGATGGTGCAGGTCAGAAACAAAAGACTGCACCATGTTCTTCGCAGACTGCAACACATTGTCGCTGAGGATGCGCACCTCGCCAAGACCTTCCCTCTGCCTCCACTGCTCAGCTTTAGATCACCACCAAACCTGAAACAGATCATTGTTCACAGCAAACTGCCTAGCCTTCAGGACCACATTGACCATGACACCATATAACCCTGTCAGGGCAGCTGCTGCAAGATGTGTCAGAGTGTCAACACAGATACCACCATTGCACGTGGGGACACACCCACCATGTACGCGGCAGGTACTTGACCAAAATTGTCTATCTCAGAAGATGCAGGCAGCCTCAATGTCACGTAGAGATGGAAGTGTTTAATTACCACTGAATGCACTGGCTCTTTTTGTTTATTATTGTTGAGTGGTTCAAAGCTCAGAGCATGCGATAGCGGGGAATTGAACCCAAATCAACTGCTTGGAAAACAGCTATGCTCACCACTATACCACCATCGCTACAGCCAGCAGCGCCCAAGAAATCAGCTGATGTGCCATAATAGTTCTTGACTCTAAATTTCGTTGTTGTTTTGTTGGAAATTTTGCAGTGAAATATTAGAATTGAGAAGTCATCAAAGACCGAGTTTTACTGAGTGGATCGGTCTCCTGATGCCCCGCCTCACTTTTTAATACACACAAAGCAGCATTTCGGATTTCTCATCATCTGAAATCAATCAATAACAGAAATAGCACGAAAATCCCAGGGCAACCCTGGAACGATCACACAATTAAAACTTGTCAAGTTCTCAGAAAGGTTCACCGGACCGAAACGTGAACTCTAATTTCTCTTCATACAGCTTTACCACCGACTTCGGGTTTGGTTTCTGATTTACAGCGTAGACATAGTCATCGAGATAGAGATGTACAGCTCGGAAACAGACCCTTCGGTCCAACCTGCCCATGCCGACCAGATATCCCAACCCAATCTAGTCCCACCTGCCAGCACCCGGCCCATATCCTTCCAAACCCTTCCTATTCATATACTCATCCAAATGCCTCGAAAATGTTGCAATTGTACCAGCCTCCGCCACTTCCTCTGGCAGCTCATTCCACACACGTACCACCCTCTGGATGAAAGCGTTGACCCTTTGGTCGCTTTTATATCTTTCGCCTCTCACACTAAACCTATGCTCTCTAGTTCTGGACTCCCCGACCCCAGGGAAAAGACTTTGTCTATTTATCCTATCCATGCCCCACATAATTCTGCAGTTCTTTCAGTTTCTAAAACTTCTCAAGAGTTTTCTTAGAAAACAAAAACGGCAAAAACAGAGGAACCATTAGACTGAGGCCACGCTGCAGTAATTGTGGAGAGGAGGGAATTCCGGGTAACAGTTCGGGAAGCAGAACCCTCTCGAGGAATATGTATTAATTTGAAGTTCGATCCCGTTGATAGATTTGCAGGTTTCTCTTTTACTTTGTAGAAGAGGGGGAGGTGTCAGTCAGCAGTAAGGGGTTTTCACAGGAGGGCATGATTTGGAGATGCCAGTGTTGGACTGGGGTATAGAAAGTTAAAAATCACACAACACCAGGTTATAGACCAACAGGTTTAATTGGAAGCACTAGCTTTCGGAGCGCTGCTCCTTCATCAGGTGGTTGTCCGAAATCTAGAGCTTCCAATTAAATCTGTTGGACTATAACCTGGTGTTGTGTGATGTTTAACTTCACAGCAAGGGGTAGTCATGGGCAGCTGTTTAGTGAAGGTCGCTTCCACTGATGTGGGAAGGCAGTGCACGCAAAACCCTCCCTGCCCTAGATAGGTAACCTGAACCAAGATGGGCTTTCCAAGGTCAGGGGGTGCAGAGTGCTGAGGCCGCTGTCATCATTTAGTTCCCATGGGTCCCAAGTCCTTGGGATGCCGTGGCGCCTTAATGATGAATGGGATTGTGTGCAACCGAGACAGGGTCGTGGCAGAACAGTGTCGAGAGTGTGTTGCTGGAAACGCACAGCAGGGAAATTGATGTTTCGGGCTCCAGCATCTGCAGACCTCCCTGTCTCCGAGCAGAACAGTGTTATCCGCTCAGGTTTAAGCAGAACGTCCGCAGCTACTCCCGGGGGTCCAACGAAACACAAAGCGCTATCCGGGAGGGCAAACGTAGGGGGTGGGGTCAGCAAGCACAGCGTAGGGTGATCCCGGTTCGTGAGGGGAAAAAGAAAACGTATTGCGGTGAAATTGACATAGGAAGTGAAATTGACAAAGGAGGTGAAATTGACATTGTCAGAGCAACCCTGCGCAGGAAGGAGGTAGAGCGCCATGGAGTGGCGGTGGGCAAGATGGAAAGGACGGGGTCAAGGGAGGGCACAGACGGCTGTGTAAGGGCATGAACAAATGTTACCCTTCATGGTGTCGTGGGGGGATGAAGGTCGGGTCTGCAGGCAATGATAGTCTCCAGCTGAGAGTCGTGAGAACCCGGAATCTTTGTGTGTGTGGGGGGGACCGTGTGTGTGTGTGTGTGTGTGTGTGTGTGTGTCTGCGTGTGTGGGTGCATACGTGTGTGTGTGGCTGCATGTGTGTGTGTGGGTGCATGTGTGGGTGTGTGTCCTGTGTGTGTGTGTGTCTGCGTGTGTGGGTGCATGCATGTGTGTGTTTGTGGGTGCATGTGTGGGTGTGTGTGGCTGTGTGTGTGTGTGTCTGTGTGTGTGTGTGCATGTAGGGATATGCGGGTCTGTGAGAGTGTGTGTAGGTGCATGTGTGTGAGTGTACTGGGGTATCAATTTGTGAGAATGTGCGTGAGTGGCTGTGAATGTGGAAGTGTTTGAGTGAGTTTATGAGAGAGAGCTTGTGTTTGAGAGAGGGTATGCAATAGTGTGTGGGTCGGTAGGAGTGTGCTTTTGTGTGTGTGTGTTTTTGCATATATGTGAGAGAGTGGAAAATGCAGTGGCGTCACCTGTAGTATGACTTGAACCCAAAGTCCCAGTTGAGGCCATTCCCATGGGTGCCAAATGTGACTATCAGCGTCTGCTCAGCCGCTTTCCATTGTTGCCTGCCCCAACAATGGGAGAATGTCTGAAGCCGAATGTCCTGGACCGCTGAAGTGTTCTCCGAATGGGAGGGAACACCCCTGCCTGGTGATTGTTGTGCGGTGTCGTAGCATCTGCTCGATCTCACTAATGTCCCACGCCTCAGGGTATCCTTGCCTGCAGCTTCTGAGATAGACAATTTTGGCCAAGTACCTGCCGCAGACATGGTGGGTGTGTCCCCACGTGCAATGGTGGTATCTGTGTTGACACTCTGACACATCTTGCAGCAGCTGCCCTGACAGGGTTATATGGTGTCATGGTCAATGTGGTCCTGAAGGCTGGGCAGATTGCTGTGAACAATGATCTGTTTGAGGTTTGGTGGCTATCCAAAGCTGAGCAGTGGAGGCAGAGGGAAGGTCTTGGCGAGGTGCGCATCCTCATCGATAATGTGTTGCAGTCTGCGAAGAACATGGTATAGTCTTTTGTTTCTGACCTGCACCGTCCAACACAAGGGCAACAATTATTGTCTGTTCTCTCATTCTCTCTGATCAGGGAACTTCATTGTTCCACAAGTTAGTGACCACTACTGGCCACAAGTGGGAATTGCAACCAACCCGCAGAAATATTCAAGAGTCTGTCAAGGTGAATGAAGTGAGCAAAACAGATTCTGTCTGTGCCCGACACAATCAGATTGGTGTACATTTCAATTAAAAAATAAAATTGCCAATTCGATGTAATAAATAACGTTGTTTAGATATTTGTGAACTTCCCACCCACATTTCACTTGATATTAAGTTGTATTTCACAAAAAAAACTGAGAGTAATGTTGAAAGGAGTGAAATCCGGAAACATTTCTTTTGAAAGTTAAATACCAAGGAATGCTGCCCTGACTCCAGTCTATTTGAACCGTGTATTGACCTGACTCCTTAATCCGCCAGTGCGCATCCTCAACTTCAAAATTGTGGTTGCACGACAGAGGTCTGGCAGACTCAATGTCATGTGTAGATGGAAGTGTTTAATTACCACTGAATGCACCGACTCTTTTTGTTTTTTATTGTTGAGAGGTTTAAAGTTGACAGCTTGCGATGGCTGGGAATCGAACCCGGGACAACTCTTTGGAAGGCAGCCATGCTCACCACTATACCACCATCGCAATAGCCAACCGCACTCTAGAAATCAGCTGATGTGCAAAAATAGTTGTTGACTCTAAATTTCGTTGTTGTTTTGTTGGAAATTTTGCAGCGAAATGGTAGAATTGAGATTTACTGTGAGGGTCGGTCACATGATGCCCTGCCTCACTTACACACAAAGCAGCATTTCGGATTTCTCATCATCTGAATTCAATCGATAACGAAATTAGCAAGAAAATCTCAGGGCAACCGTGAAACCATCACACAATTAAAACTTGTGAAATTCTCAGAAACTTGGCAGAACAGTGTTGAGAGTGTGTTGCTGGAAACGCACAGCAGGGAAATCGATGTTTCGGGCTCCAGCATCTGCAGACCTCCCTGTCTCCGAGCAGAACAGTGTTATCCGCTCAGGTTTAAGCAGAACGTCCGCAGCTACTCCCGCGGGTCCAACGAAACACAAAGCGCTATCCAGGAGAGCAAACGTAGGGGGTGGAGTCGGCAAGCACAGAGTAGGGTGATCCCGGTTCGTGAGGGGAAAAAGAAAACGAAGTGCGGTGAAATTGACAGAGGAAGTGAAATTGACATAGGACGTGAAATTGACATTGTCAGAGCAACCCAGCGCCGGAAGGAGGTAGAGGGGCATGGAGGGGCGGTGGGCAAGATGGAAAGGACGGGGTCAAGGGAGGGCACAGACGGCTGTGTAAGGGCATGAACAAGTGTTAACCTTCATGGTGTGGTGGGGGGATGAAGGTCGGGTCTGCAGGCAATGATAGTCTCCAGCTGAGAGTCATGAGAACCCGGAATCACTGTGTGTGTGTGGGTCTGTGTGTGGGTGTCGCTGCATGTGTGTGAGTGGCTGCATGTGTGGGTGTGTGTCCTGTGTGTGTGTCTTTGTGTGGGTGCATGTGTGAGTATGTGTGGCTGTTTGTGTGTGTCTGTCTATGTGTGTGGCTGCATGTGTTGGTGTCTGTGTGAGTGGGTGTCTGTGTGTGTGGGTGCATGTGTGGGTGGGTGTGGCTGTGTGTGTGTCTGTGTGTGTGTGCATGTAGGGATATGCGGGTCTGTGAGAGTGTGTGTCGGTGCATGTGTGTGAGTTTACTGGGGTATCAGTTTGTATGAAGGTGCGTGAGTGGCTGTGAATGTGAAAGTGTTTGAGTGAGTTGATGAGAGAGAGCTTGTGTTTGAGAGAGGGTATGCATGTGTGTGTGGGTCGGTAGGAGTGTGCCTTTGTGTGTGTGCGTGTGCTTGTGAGTGTATGTGAAATAGTATACAGTGCAGTGTTGTCACGTGTCGTGTGACATGAACCAAAGGGCCCCGTTAAAGTCATCTCCATGGGTATCGAACTTGACGATCAGCCTCTGCTTGGCCACTTTGCATTGTTGCCTGTCCCATAGTCTGCCTTGGAGGATGGTCACCCAGGGGTCCGAGACCGAAAGTCCTAGACCGCTGAAGTGTTCTCCGACTGGGAGGTTAGAACCAGTCTGACTCAAGATTGGGACACAGACAGACTTTAACCTCACACCTTTAATGCATTTTCTGAGCTGAGATGGCATCTCTTGTTAGACAACCTGAAGTTCTCTCGACAACGTAACTTTAAAAAGGTTCTGAGGTTCTTATATTAAAGAACGGAAACTAGTAAACCCATTATAAAAGATGAAAGGCTTAACCTAAATGTGTTTAATATATCATTTCAGCTGCACGAAACTGTAATCCTTTTGCTATAAATACTGCGTCTTATGGTCCTTTTTATCATCAGGTTGATCTACATCGGAAACACTCCATCCATTCTTTATCCTTCAAAGAAAATCAGTCTCCTTCATCAGACACTACCTTCCCTTAACAAATCCATGATGACTATCTCGGATGATGACGTGGAGGAGTCTGTGGTGGACTGGGGAGGACAAAGTTCAAAATCACACAATACCAGGTTATCGTCCAAGTAGCTTTCGGAGCACTCCTAAAACTAGTGCTTCCAAATAAAGCTGTTGGACTGTAATCTGATGTTGTGTGATTTTTAACTTTATCCTGGATTAAACTTTCACTCACTGTGTGGTCATTTCTATCATCTCTCAGAGTTTTATCGAGTCATTTTCTCATACTGGAAATATAAAAGCAGCTGGTCTCCACTCCTCCTATTTCTGACCTGCACCTAAAACAATAACATTACCGATTCGATATGATAAATAACATTGTTTGGATATTTGTGAACTGTCCACCCACATTTCACTTGATATTAGGCTGTAGTTCACAAAAAACAAAATGAGAGTAATGTTGAAATCAGTGAAATCCGGAAACATTTCATTCGAAATAAGATGGCAAACCAAGGAATTCTGCCATGACTCTAGTTTCTTTGAACCGTGATCGACTTGACTCCTTAATCCTCCTGGGGACATCCCAACTTCAAAGTTGTGTCTGCACTCCAGAGGTCTGGCAGACTCAATGTGATGTGCAGATGGAGGTGTTTCATTCCCACTGAATCGATCGGCTGTTTTGGTTGTGGAGTGGTGTTAAAATGCACAGTTTGCGATTGCCGGGAATCGAACCCGGGTCAACTGCTTGGAAGGCAGCTACGCTCACATCCAAATCATCTATGGAAATGACAAAAAGTAGTGGACCCAGCACCGATCCTTGAGGGACTCCACTGGTCACAGGCCTCCTGTCTAAAAAACAACCACCCAATGCCACCCTCTGTCTTCTATCCTTGAGCCAGTTCTATATCCAAATGGCTAGTTCTCCCTGTATTCCATGTGACCTAAATTTGCTAACCAGTCTCCCATGGGGAACCTTGTCGAACGCCTTACTGAAGTCCATATAGATTACATCTACCACTCTGTCCTCGTCAATCCTCTTTGTTACTGCTTCAAAAAAACTCAATCAAGTTTGCCTGACTTGATTTCTCACACACAAAGCCTTGTTGACTATCCCTAATCAGTCCTTGCCTTTCCAAATACATGTACATCCTGTCCCTCAGGATTCCCTCCAACAACTTGCCCACCACTGAGGTCAGGCTCACCAGTCTATAGTTCCCTGGCTTGTCTTTACCACCCTTCTTAAACAGTGACACCACGTTCGCCAATCTCCTGTCTTCCGGCACCTTACCTTGACTATCGATGATGCAACTATCTCAGCAAGAGGCCCAGCAATCACTTCTCTACCTTCCCACAGAATTCTCGGGTACACCTGATCAGGTCCTAGGGATTTATCCACCTTTAACCATTTCAAGACCTCCAGCACTTCCGCCTCTGTAATCTCGACATTTTGCAAGATGTCACCATCTATTACCCTGCAGTCTATGTTTTTTTTTATTTTATTAAACAATACGCAGTTTGCTAAAGAATTAACATTAACAGCTGTACACAGAGAAACAGCAATTTTACGAGGGAAAAGAGTGGCAGAGCCAGGCCCCAACCCAACCAGATCAACCAGTTTTCAGGGAAATGGGGACAAACCTCAAATCCCACTTTCAATCATTACAAAACACTACCAATAATATTTGTACATATAAGACAGTCCAATTATGTTTTAAAAATGTATACAATATAGACCACAAGCAACCCACCATTCCCTCCCACCTTCCAGCCACTCTAAAGGCAGCCTGCCCCTACACCCCTTCCAGCTCTCAGTCCACCCTGACACACCTTCCGGCCTCCTCTAGGACAGCCCACCCTGGTTTGTTCCCCTTGTATCAGACGGTTCAAGTTAGAAATAATGAGTGGAGACCAGCTGCTATTATATTTCCTGTGGTGAGAAAATGATTGGAAAATCTCTGAGCTACAATAGAAATGATCAAATAGAGTGTGAAATTTTAATCCAGGAGAGTCAGCATGGACTCGTTAAGAGAAGATCGTGACTGATGAACTGAACTGATTATCTTTGAAGGAACAAGATTATTAATTTAGGTAGCATTTGTGATGTAGGTCAAACGGATCACAGGAATAGTGATATATGTTCTTGGCTGAAATAGCTCAGTTGTGAGAACGTTAGCCTGAAGATCTGACCTGGTTCAAACCTGGTGTTGGACAAGAGTTGATTTGGTTTTTACTGACACAATGACAATGCTTCTTTCTTTGCTATAAACTGTCTCTAGTTCCATGACCCCATGTAACAGTGTGGTAGCAAGGTAAAGTAACAGGTTAGATTGATAATGACACCAAAGTGAAAGGTAATGATGGACTCATATTTGCATGATTGGAAAGTTGGTTTCGAAACAGAGGAACAAGTACGGGCTGTTTTGCCCCTGGAGCATATTCCACCATTCAAAAGCCAGATCCATGGCCTAACTCCATATGCCTTGGGCCTATATTTCTTGAAACCCTTGCTTTTATAAATGTTTATCTCAGATTTCAATTTAACAATTGAATGAGGAACAACCACCCATTTGAGGAAGAGAATTCAATTCTCCTGAAGTCTTGTGTGACTAAGTGCTTACCACCGTCCCTCGTGAATGGCCTGGCCCTAATTCTTACACTATGCCCCTGTTTCTACAATCTTTAACCAGTGGAAAAAGTTATCTCTATCAACTCTGTTTTTGCCTGTTAATTTGCTGAAGAGCTCAATAAACTCATTCCTGAACCATCTAAATTCTGGAGAATAAAAGCCATTTTGATTAAATTGATTGCATATCTTGACCCCTGAATCCCAGGTATCATCCTTGTAAACCTATGTTGAACTCCCACCAGAGCTAAAACAGTCTTCCTAATGTATGATGCCCAGCTCTGCTCACAGTACTCTAATTGGGATGTAACTAGGATTTTCCATACCATATGCATCCCCTTACTCCAGCTTTTTAGATTTGAAGGCCAGCATTCCATTAGCTGCCTTGATTATTTTCTGAAACTGAACCTCAAGATCTTGTTGGACGTTCACTGCATTAAACAAATTGCCTTCTAAAAATAATCCTCATCTATCCTTGTTCGAACCAAATGGGTAATTTCACATTTGTTTGCATTGAAATCCATCAGTCTCAGCTTTGCCCATTCACCTCATCTATTAATATTATGCTGTAATTTGATTACACTTGCTCCAATTTTGCCCAATTTTGTGTCTTCAGCAACCTTGGATATTTGATTATTGGTACCATTACCAAATTGTTAATGAAATGGCGAATAATTGAGGGCCCCACCACAGATCCCTTTGGGACATCACTAGCCACAACCTTCCAGTTTGTTTACTTAACAAATATTCTGACTCCCTGTTTGCTGTGACAACTTAGAGCAGATGAGCTGAGGTTGATAGCCAAGTTGGGCACCCATGGGGATGACCTTCAACTCGGACCTGGGGTTCACGTCACACTGCAGGTGACCCCAGTGCACTATAAACTCTTACACAAGCACACGCACACACACACTTACATACACACACTCACACAGATCCTCTCTCATACATACGCTCTGTCTCATTCACTCTCTCTCTGTCTCTCTCTCTTTCTCTCTTTCCCTCAGTCGATTTCTACTCCAAAACAATCTACAACCTCATCGCTTGACATATCCCACACTCAACCCCTTCCCATCACACCAGGACTTTAAGCCTGTTTCAATGAAGATTGCAGTTGAAAATTGTGTTGCTGGAAAAGCGCAAAAGGTCTGGCAGCATCCAAGGAGCAGGAGAATCGACGTTTCGGGCATGAGCCCTTCTTCAGGAATGAGGATGGTGTGCCAAGCAGGCTAAGATAAAATGGAGGGAGGAGGGACTTGGGGGAGAGGCGTTGGAAATGCGATAGGTGGAAGGAGGTTAAGGTGAGGGTGATAGGCCAGAATTGGGGGTGGGGGCGGAGAGGTCAGGAAGAAGATTGCAGGTTAGGAAGGTGGTGCTGACTTTGAGGGATTTGACTGAGACAAGGTGGGGGGAGGGGAAATTAGGAAACTGGAGAAATCTGAGTTCATCCCTTGTGGGTGGAGGGTTCCTAGGTGGAAAATGAGGCGCTCTTCCTCCAGCCGTCATGTTGCTATGGTCTGGTGATGGAGGAGTCCAAGGACCTGCATGTCCTTGGTGGAATGAGAGGGGAAGTTGAAGTGTTGAGCCACAGGGTAGTTAGGTTGGTTGGTCCGGGTGTCCCAGAGGTGTTCTCGTCTCGAGGAGGCCACATCGGGTGCAGTGGATGCAGTAAATGATGTGTGCGGAGGTGCAGGTGAATTTGTAGTGGATATGGAAGGATCATATAGAGGAGGCCACATTGGAGAGACAGGCCGCCTACTTGAGGAACGCTTCAGAGAACTCCTCTGAGACACCCGGACCACTTTCCTCATTCTTGAAGAAGGGCTCATGCCTGAAACGTCGATTCTCCTGCTCCTTGGATGCTGCCTGACCTGCTGCGCTTTTCTAGCAGCACATTTTGAGCTCTGATCTTCAGCAAATGCAGTCCTCACTTTCTCCTAGATCACTAGTTTTGGCCAAGATAGATCATTCTCTCAGCACTGCTCGCCGAAGATTGCTGTGAATGTTTCAGACTTACCTTTTGCACTGATCTTTCCATCATTGAAATGAGGATATTTGTGAAGCCTCCACCTCCTCCAGTGAGTTGTTTCATTGCCCATCGCCATTCACAAGACCTGGCAGGATTGCAAAGCCCAGATTTGAGTGATCGTGGGATCACTTAACTCTGTCTATCACTTAGGAGAAAGTGAGGACTGCAGATGCTGGAATTCAGAGTCGAAGAGTGTGAGGCTGGAAAAGCACAGCCGGTCAGGCAACATCCGAGGACCAGGAGATTCTTCATTTCGAGCATAGGCTCTTCATCAGGAGTGAGGGTTGTGGAATAAGGGGGCTGAGAGATAAATAGGAGGGGGGGGTGTGGCTGGGATGGGTCTGGACGGTAGGTTACTGAGCAGGGAGTGAAGGTGATAGGTTGAAGAAGAGGGTGGAGCGGATAGGTGGGAAGGAAGATGGACAGGTAGGACAGGTCAAGAGGGCAATGCCGAGTTGGAAGTTTGGATCTGGGATAAGGTGGGGAGAGGGGATATTAGGAAACTAGCACAATCCACATTGCTCCCATGTGCTTGGAGGGTCCCTCCCCTCCAAGATGAGGCATTCTCCTTCCAGGCGTCGGGTGGTTAGGGTTTGGTAGTGGAGGAGGCCCAGGGCCTACACGTGTAGTGGAAGGGGAGATATCAAGTTTGGCCTGATCCTGACATGCTCTGCTGCAATCTTCATTGAGGAGAAAGTGAGGACTGCAGATGCTGGAGATCAGAGCTTAAAAATGTGTTGCTGGAAAAGCGCAGCAGGTCAGGCAGCATCCAAGGAGCAGGAGAATCAATGTTTCGGGCATAAGCTCTTCTTCAGGAATGAGGAGGGTATGCCAAGCAGGCTAAGATAAAAGGTAGGGAGGAGGGACTTGGGGGAGGGGTGTTGGGAATGCGATAGGTGGAAGGGGGTTAAGGTGAGGTTGATAGACCGGAGAGGGGGTGGGGCAGAGAGGTCAGGAAGAAGATTGCAGGTCAAGAAGGCGGTGCTGAGTCTGAGGGTTGGGACTGAGATAAGGTGGGGGGAGGGGAAATGAGAAAGCTGGAGAAATCAGCATTCATCCCTTGCAGTTGGAGGGTTCCTAGGCAGAAGATGAGGCGCTCTTCCTCCAGCCATCGTGTTGCCATGGTCTGGCGATTGAGAAGGCCAAGAATCTGCATGTCCTTGGCGGAGTGGGAGGGGGAATTAAAGTATTCAGCCACGGGGCGGTTAGGTTGGTTGGTGCAGGTGTCCCAGAAGGTGTTCTCTGGAACGTTCCGCAAGTAGGCGGCCTGTATCCTCAATGTAGACGAAGCCAAATCGCATGCAGAAGATGCAGTAAATGATGTGTGTGGAGGTGCAGGTGAATTTGTGACAGATATGGAAGGATCCCTTGGGGCCTTGGAGGGAGCTGATGGGAGAGGTATGGGTGCAAGTTTTGCATTTCTTGCAGTTGCAGGGGAAGGTGCCGGAAGTGGAGGTTGGGGTGGTGGGGTTGTGGATATGACAAGGGAGTCGCTGAGGGAGTGGTCTTTCCAGAACGCTGATAGGGGAGGGGAGGGAATATATATTCTTGGTGGTGGGGTCTGTTTGGAGGTGGAGAAATGACGAAGGATGA
This sequence comes from Chiloscyllium punctatum, assembly GCF_047496795.1. Classification (NCBI taxonomy): domain Eukaryota; kingdom Metazoa; phylum Chordata; class Chondrichthyes; order Orectolobiformes; family Hemiscylliidae; genus Chiloscyllium; species Chiloscyllium punctatum. The sequence continues at coordinate 20,238,468 of NC_092753.1, forward strand.
TATGATGTATCTGGAGGTTGGTGGGGTGGTAGGTGGGACCAGTGGGGTTCTGTCCTGGTGGCGATTGGAGGGGCGGGGTTCAAGGGCAGAGGAGTGGGAAGTGGAGGAGATGTGGTGGAGAGCATCGTCAACCACGTCTGAGGGGAAATTGCAATCTTTGAAGAAGGAGGCCATCTGGGTTGTTCGGTATTGGAATTGGTACTCCTGGGAGCAGATGCGGCGGAGACGAAGGAATTGGGAATATGGGATGGCGTTTTTACAGGGGGCAGGGTGGGAGGAGGTGTAATCTAGGTAGCTCTGGGAGTCGGTTGGTTTACAGTAAATTTCCATGTTGTGTCGGTCGCCTGAGATAAAAATGGAGAGGTCTAGGAAGGGGAGGGAGGAGTCTGAGACGGTACAGGTAAATTTGAGGTCAGTGTGGAAGGTTGTACCTCCTCGTGGGAGCATGAGGTAGCGCCGATACAGTCATCGATGTAGCGGAGGAAAAAGTGGGGGGTGGTGCCGGTGTAGCTACGGAAGATGGACTGTTCCACATATCTGACGAAGAGGCAGGCATAGCTGGGGCCCATGAGGGTGCCCATGACTACTCCTTTGGTTTGGAGGAAGTAGGAGGATTGGAAAGAGAAGTTGTTCAGAGTGAGGACCAGTTCAGTCAGTCGAAGGAGGGTGTTAGTGGAAGGGTACTGGTTGGTTCGGCGGGAAAGGAGGAAGCGGAGGGCTTTGAGGCCTTCGTGATGGGGGATGGAGGTGTTTAGGGACTGGATGTCCATGGTGAAGATAAGGCGTTGGGGGCCGGGGAAGCGAAAATCATTGAGGAGGTGGAGGGCATGGGTGGTGTCCCGAACGTAGGTGGGGAGTTCTTGGACTAAGGGGGACAGGACCATGTCAAGGTATGCAGAGATAAGTTTGGTGGGGCAGGAGCAGGCTAGACAATGGGTTGACCGGGGCATTCAGGTTTGTGGATTTTGGGCAGGAGGTAGAAACTGGCGGTGCGGGGTTGTGGGATTATGAGGTTGGAGGCGGTGGATGGGAGATCCCCTGAGGTGATGAGATTATGGATGGTCTGGGAGATGATGGTTTGGTGGTGGGAGGTGGCGTCATGGTCAAGGGGGCAGTAGGAAGAGGTGTCCGCGAGCTGGCATTTAGCCTCAGCAATGTAAAGATCAGTGCGCCAAACAACCACCGCGCCTCCCTTGTCTGCCGGTTTGATAGTGAGGATGGGGTTGGAGCGGAGGGAGTGGAGGGCTGCACGTTGCCAGGCTGAGAGGTTGGAGTGAGTAAGAGGGCCAGAGAAGTTGAGGCAGTTGATGTCACGGCGGCAGTTGGCTATGAAGAGATCAAGAACAGGTAAGAGGCAGCCATGAAGAGATTGAGGGTGGGTAAGAGGCAGCTGTGAAGAGATTGAGAACGGGTAAGAGGCCTATCCACCCCAACCCCCTCTCCGGCCTTTTGCCCTCACCTTAACCTCCTTCCACCTATCACATTCCCAATGCCCCTCCCCCAAGTCCCTCCTCCCTACATTTTATCTTAGGGTGTTCCTGCTTGGCACACCCTCCTCATTCCTGAAGTAGGGCTCACGCCCGAAATGTCAATTCTCCTGCTCCTTGGATGCTGCCTGACCTGCTGCGCTTTTCCAGCAATACATTTTTCAGCTGCAATCTTCATTGAAACAGGCTTAAAGTCCTGGTGTGATGGGAAGGGGTTGAGTGTGGGATATGTCAAGCCATGAGGTTGTAGATTGTTTTGGAATAGAAATCGACTGCTGTCGATGGCTCACAGTGCCTCACGGGTGCCCAGACTTGAGTGGCCATGTCTATTCAAAGGTAGACAAGCAGGAGGCTGGAAGAACAAAGCATGCCAGGCAGCATTAAGAGGTGGAGAAGTCAACATTTCAAGTTGTTGAAGAAATTCTCCAGACTCAGACATTAGGGAGCTCACCTTTTCTTAGTACACTCTGGTATTACTTCAAAGCATTCCAGATCACTGTGGATTTATATAGTACAATAGAGAACTAGCTGCCAGTTGCTCAATCAGACACCAACTTCAGGACAGTCACTAGAGGGCTACATGACAATACACCAGGCAGAGTCTGAGGTCAGCCTTATCTTAGACAGTACATAACAAGCTATTGTTCTCAGATCTTGAGTCAATGCACATTCCAGAGGCGAGATTTGCCCATTTATAAAATCCGGCAGGGCTACGCTTTTGCTTAGCAGGTAGCTGCAGATAAAAAGCAGACGTTATGTGGGAAGAGTGCAATTTATGTGGTTAATGCAGAATGTACTAGTATGCTCGGGGTCACCCAGGGCAAGGGGCCAAGCCCGGTGAGAACAATATAATGTCTGAGTAAAATGGCTGCAAACAGGCAGGCTTGCAAAAACAGCTTCCACAATCCCTCCTTTTTGATCCAAGATCAAAGCAACAGGTCAGGATCCCCGCCAAAAGGGGGAATGTCCCTGGAGTGTGGCGGATTATCCGATGGTGGATGCTCAGAATCAATGGATTAAAGAAGGGCTAGACATGAAACGTTGATTTCTCCACCTCCTGGTGCTGCCTGCCTTGCTGTGTTGTTCCAGCCTCCTTATGCTGCCTGCCTTGATGTGTTGTTCCACCCTCCTGGTGCTGCCTGCCTTGCTGTGTTGTTCCACCCTCCTGGTGCTGTCTGTTTTGTTGTGTTGTTCCATCCTCCTGGTGCTGCCTGCCTGACTGTGTTGTTCCAACTTGCTGCTTGAATGTGTTGAATTCCAGCATCTGCTGTTTTTTGTCTATATTTTCGAATTCTGTCCCGTCTAGCACTGTGGTGGTGCAACGCAATGCAATAGAGGATATTCTCTCTGTGAAGAGGAGTCTGAGTTTTCAGAAGGATATTAAGGTGAATAAGTCCCCAGGGCCCAATGGTATCTATCCCAGATTATTGAAAGAGTTAAGCGAAAAGATTGCTGAGGACTTTACCAAGATCAGTTGCAGTGGAAGGAGCGACAGCGAGGACCAGAGGCCCAATGGCAAGGTGGGAGTAAAGTTTAGAAACTTGCTTCATGTATCGGCAGAGCACACATGAGCCAGAGCAGACACTTGACTGCTGAGTAAGTGAGGCTTTTTAATTGGGCGGTTGCTTTACCTAAAATACTCCTTGGGTCGTGTCTCCCACCCAACCTCCTCCTCTAACCAAAATAAAAGGTTCTGTGCACCAATTGATAAGGTGACTGGTTTCATTTTTTTCAGTTTTCAGTCATCTCGTTGGGAATTTAGAACAGTGGGGATGGAGATTGGGGCAGTTGAATGTTCCTCCTGCAGAATGTGGGAGGTAAGGGTCACCACTTGTGTCCCTGCTGACTACATCTGCGGGAAGTGCATCCAACTCCAGCTCCTCGAAAACCGCGTTAGGGAACTGGAACTGGAGCTGGATGAACTTCGGATCATTCAGGAGGTGGAGAGGGTTATTGAGAGGAGTTACAGGGAGGTAGTCACACTTCAGGTACAAGAAGGCAGATGGGTTACAGTCAGGGGATGGAAAGGGAACTGGCAGGCAGTGCAGGGATCCCCTGTGGCCGTTCCCCTCAACAACAAGTATACCATGTTGGAAACTGTTCGGAGGGAGTGACTTACCAGGGGTGAGCAATGTGGCACAGGGCTCTGGCACAGAGTCTGTCCCTGTTGCTCAGAAGGGAAAGGGAAGAGGAGCAGAGCAGTAGTCATTGGGAACTCTACAGTTAGGGGGACAGATAGGAGGTTCTGTGGGCACAAGAGAGACTCACGGTTGGTGTGTTGCCTCCCAGGTTCGTGATGTCTCTGATCATGTTTCTGGGATATTTGAGGGGGAGGAGGAGCAGCCCCAAGTCCACATCGGCACCAATGACATAGGTAGGAAGAGAAATGGGGATCTAAGGCATAAATTCCAGGAGCTAGGATGGAAACTTAGAGCTAGAACAGACAAAGTTGTTAGCTCTGGTTTGTTGCCTGTGCAATGTGCGAGTGAGGTGAGGAACAGAGAGAGAGAGAGAGAGAGAGAGAGGAGTTGAACACATGTCTACAGGGATGGTACAGGAGGAAGGGTTTGGTTTCCTGGATAATTGGGGCTCATTCTGGGGAAGGTCGGACCTGTACAAACAGGATGGTCTTCACCTGAACCAGAGGGATACCAATATCCTGGGGGTGGGGGGCATTTGCTAAATCTCTTCAGGGGCATTTAAACTAATTCAGCAAGAGGATGGTAACTGAAATTATAGTTCAAGTATATGGAAATTGAGAGTAGTGAAGTCCGAAATAAGGTTTCAGGGTCACAAGAGGGTACTGGCAAGCAAAGAATTTGTTTGAAGTGTGTCTATTTCAATTGTGTCTATTACAGCATCCAGAATAAGTTGGGTGAATTTGCAGCATGGGTTGGTACCTGGGATTTCAATGCTGTGACCATTTCAGAGACATGGATAGAGCAGGGACAGGAATGATTATTGCAGGTTCTGGGATTTAGATGTTTCAGGAAGAACAGAGAAGATGGTAAAAAGGGGAAGGTGTGGCATTGTTAGTCAAGGGCAGTATTACGGTGGCAGAAAGGACGTTTGATGAGGACTCATCTACTGAGGTAGTATGGGCTGAGGTTAGAAACAGGAAAAAGAGAGGTTACCCTGTTGAGAGTTTGCTGTAGGCCTCCAAATAGGTCCAGAAATGTAGAGGAAAGGATAGCAAAGATGATTCTCGATAGGAGCGAGAGTAACAGGGTAGTTGTTATGAGGACTTTAAGTTCCCAAATATTGACTGGCAATACTATAGTTCAAGTAGCTTGGATGGGTCAGTTTTTGTCCAGTGTGTGCAGGAGGGTTTCCTGACACAGTATGTAGACAGGCCAACAAGGGGCGAGGCCACATTGGATTTGACATTGACGAACCCAGCCATGTGTTAGATTTGGAAGTAGGTTAGCATTTTAGTGATAGTGACCACAATTCGGTTATGTTTACCTTAGCGATGGAAAGAGATAGGTATATATCGCAGCGCAAGAGTTACAGCTGGGGGAAAGGCAATTATGATGCGATTAGACAAGATTTAGGATGCATTGGATGGGGAAGGAAACTACAGGAAATGGACACATTAGAAATGTGAACTTATTTAGGGAACAGCTCCTGCGTGTCTTAGATAAGTATGTACCTGTCAGGCAGGGAGGAAGTTGTTGAGTGCGGGAGACCTGGTTTATGAAGGAAGTTGAATCTCTGGTCAAGAAGAAGAAGGCTTACATCAGGATGAAATGTGATGGCTCAGTTAGGGTGAATGAGAGTTACACATTAGCCAGGAAAGACCTAAAGAGAGAGCTAAGAAGAACAAGGAGGGGACATGAGAAGTCATTGGTGGGTCGGATCAGGGAAAATCCTAAAGCTTTCTCTTGGTATATCAGGAACAAAAGAATAACTAGAGTAAGATGAGGGACAATCAAGGACAGTAGTGGGAAGTTGTGCGTGGAGTCAGAGGATATGGGGAAGTGCTAAATGACCAGTTTTCATAGTATTCACACTGTGAAAAAAAAAGGTTATCGTGGAGGCTACAAAAGTGCAGATTCCAAGACTAGATGGGATTGCAGTACAGAAGGAGGAGGTGTTAGCAATTCTGGAAAGTGTGAATATAGATAAGTCCCCTGGACTGTATGGGATTTATCCTCGGATTCTCTGGGAAGCCAAGGAGGAGATTGTGGAGCCTTTGACTTTGATCTTTATGTCATCATTGTTGAGAGGAGTAGTGCCAGAAGACTGGATGACAGCAAATGTTGTTCCCTTGTTCAAAAAGGGGAGTAGAGACAACCCTGGAAATTATAGACCAGGGAGCCTTACTTCAGTTGTGGATAAAGTGTTGAAAAAGGTTATAAGAGATAGAATTTATAATCATCTCAATAGAAATAAGTTGGTTAGGGATAGTCAACAGGGTTTTGTGAAGGGAAGTCACGCCTCACAAACCTTTGAGAGTTCTTTGAGAAGGTGACCAAACAGGTAGATGAAGGTAAAGAGGTTGATGTGGTGTATATGGAATTCAGTAAGATGTTTGATAACTTTCCCCATGGTAGGCTATTGCACAAAATACAGAGGCATGGGATTGAGGGTGAGTTAGCTGTTTGGATCAGAAATTGGCGAACTGAAAGATGACAGAGGGTGGTGGTTGATGGGAAATGTTTTCCTGGAGTTCAGTTACTCGTGGTGTACTGCAAGGATCTGTTTTGGGTCCACAGCTGTTTGACATTTTTATAAATGACCTGGATAGTTGTAGAAGGATGGGTTAGTAAATTTGCAGATGACACTAAGGTCGGTCGAGTTGTGGATAGTGCCGAAGGATATTGTGGGTTACAGAGAGACATAGATAAGCTGCAGAACTTGGCTGAGAAGTAGCAAATGGAGTTTAATGCAGAAAAGTATGAGGTGATTCACTTTGGAAGGAGTAACAGGAATGGCAAGTATTGGGCGAATGGTAAGATTCTTGGCAGTGTAGATGAGCAGAGAGATCTCGGTGTCCAGGTACACAGATCCTTGAAAGTTGCCACTCAGGTTGACAGGGCTGTTAAGAAGGCATACGGTGTGTTAGCTTTTATTAGTAGAGGGATTGAGTTTTGGAGCCATAAGGTCATGCTGCAGCTGTACAAAACTCTGGAGTGGCCACACTCGTAATATTGCGTACAGTTCTGGTCACTGTACAAAGCTCTGGTGCAGCCCCACTTGGAGTATTGTGTGCCGTTCTGGTCACCGCATTATCGGAAGGATGTGGAAGCTTTGGAAAGGGTTCAGAGGAGATTTACTAGGATGTTTCCTGGTATGGAGGGAAAGTCTTACGAGGAAATTTTGAGGGGCTTGTGACTATTTTCGTTCGAGAGAAGAAGGTTGAGACGTGACTTAATTGAGACATATAAGATAATTGGAGGTTTTGATCAGGTGGACAGCAAGAGCCTTTTTCCTCGGATGGTGCTGGCTAGTACAAGGGGACATAGCTTTAAATTGAGGGGTGATAGATAAAGGACAGATGTCAGAGGTTGTTTCTTTACTCAGAGAGTAGTCGAGATGTGGAATGCACTGCCTGCAACATTTTTAGACTCACCAACTCTAAGGGCATTTAAATTGTCTTTGGATAGGCATATGCACGAGATTGGAATAGTGTAGGTTAGATGGGCTTCAGATTGGGTTTCATAGGATGGTGCATGTTGAAGGCCTAAGGATCTGTCACAATACTAATAAAAGGTTTAATTATCACCCTTCAAATATTCATAGATATAGATTCTGGAATAGTTATAGCATTACCTAGATACAAAACAAAAATCACTAAAAGCATTAGGAGAAAGGACTCAAATAAAATTATGCAAGCAAATCAGTCTCTCAGGAAAAGCGGCCCGATGTTATTACAGGGAGAATTGAATCACAGGTACAGAAACTGGCAGACATTGGAATGTGGGTTGAATGAAAACATTGTAAGACACCCAATAGTAAAGGTAGGGCTGTTTATTAATAAGGCAAGAAAGAAACCGCTCACAATTTGTCAGTTTAAGAATTCTAACATGAAGTGTAACCACATAAGTTTGTTGGAACGAACATTGTACCAACTTGCAAAAAATCAATATTCTTTTGTATTTCCTGCAATGAGGTTCATACAGAATTTAAAAAGGTCCTCAAGAGATAGGCAAAAGTCCAATTAATTGGCAGTGATGGAGCCAATTATGATAGGATCATTTAAGGGGCTTTTCGATGAGCACATGAATATGCAGGAAACGGAGGGATATGGGCCAAGGGCACACAGAAGGGATGAGTTTAATTTGATTTCATGTTCAGCATAATATGGTGATCATGTTCCTGTGCTGTACTGTTCTAAGAACTACATAGTGGACACTCTTACTGATACTGCTATCGGCAGATGCTTTTGCAGTTGGCAGGTTGGTGAGCATGAGGTCAAGTATGTTTTTCCCGTTTCCCTGACCATCCACTGCAGTCTCAATCCAACTATGTCCTTTAGGACCCAATCAGTTTGATCAGAGGTGCTGCTGTTGAGTCACTCTGTTGAGTTCTCTCCCTCTGTCCTGCCTCTTTTGCTTGGAATCTCTCTCTGCTGTGTACCCCTGACTGGGTTAGATTTGGATTAGTGGTGCTGGAAGAGCACAGCAGTTCAGGCAGCATCCAACGAGCAGCGAAATCGACGTTTCGGAAGGGCTTTTAACCTAACGTCGATTTCGCTGCTCATTGGATTCTGCCTGAACTGCTGTGCTCTTCCAGCACCACTAATCCAGTATTTGGTTTTCAGCATCTGCAGTCATTGTTTTTGCCTTGGGTTAGATTTGGACTCAGTGCCACATGGTTTGTGTAGTTAATGCAATGCCTCTTTCTGTTCCCCATCTCTCCTTTGCTTTACTCCCATGCTGTCTAATCTGAAGGAGACAGTGGTGAGAGGGGAAGATAAAACAACTCTCACAGTGAGGGGATTGCAAGGAATACCTGCTAATTTGGATCTTGCTGTGTGTTAAAGCAGTCAGTCAACAGGCCAGTTTGTCTCTGCACCTGCTCACTGTGTCCTACATCCCAGGAGCTGGGACTCAGTGAGGAGGTAGGGAATTGTAAACTGATGGAGTTACAGAGGGATTTTACACATATGGTGAATGGGTAACATAGGAACTTTTGAGGGTGCAGGTCAGGCAGTTGGACAGAGACTGTGGGGAGGGAATGTAGTTTGGTATGCACAAAAGCTAGGGGTCCAAATCCCTGAGCTGATCCCTTTCTGTCCTAGACTTGACATCTTCCCTCCCCACCCCCACCACCACCTCTTGCCCCCAATCTCTATTTCATGCCTTTTTTTCTCTCCTTGTCCACTTACATTCCACAATCCCTTTTAAACTTTATACCCATTTCAGAATTTCCAGTTTGCAGACTCCAGCTGCCCCCTCCTTACTATGGATGTGCAATCCCTTTCCTCATCTTTTTCCCCATTAGGATGGTCTCAGGACTCTCCACTTCTCCCTTGGATAAAACGGCCTGAACTCTCCCTATCCACCACTGCCCTCCTCCGCATGGCCAAGCTCATCCTCACTCTGAACAACTTCTCTTTTAACTCTATCCCTTTCTTCAGGCCAGATGCATGGCCATGATTACCTGCATGAGTCCCAGTTATGTCTTTGTGAGCTAGTAATGTTCTTATTCTGCTCTTATTCTGACCCCCACCCACAACTCTTTCTCTGATATATATCGATGATATTTTCGGTGCTACTTGTCCCTCTTGCCAATTTAACTTCCAATTTCTCACATTCACGTGGTCCATCTCTGACTCTGCCCTTCCCTTCCTCGACATCTCTGTTTCCATTTCTGGGGATAGGCTGGCCACCAGTATAAATCCACTGACTTCCACAATTACCTTGACAATACATCTTCACACCCTGCTTTCTAGAAAGACTCTAATATATTCTTCCAGTTCTTCCATCTTAGTCGCATCTGTTCTGATGATGCCAGCTTCAACAAGGGGGCCTCCGAAAAGTCTACTTCATCCTTAACTGAAGGTTCCCCAAAACCATTGTGTCAAGGCCCTCAACAGGGTCTGACCCATCTCCTACACTTCAGACCTCTCTTCCTTCCCACAATGGCGATAGGGTGCCCTTTGTCCTCACCTATCATTCCACCAGCATTCTCACCCAGATGATCATTAGCTGCCATTTCTGTCACATCCAATGGGTGCCACCATCAGAGACATATTTCCCCTCCCTCCACTCTCAGACTTCTTCAGGAATCATTCCCTCTAAGACACCTCCTCTTCGCTCCCCAACCCTCTGCACCACCCCTACCCCCAAACACTCACAGCCCCATGGCACTTTTGCAGTTGCAGAAGGTATAACAACTGACTGTTTACCTTCTCCCTCTTTAGTATCCAATGGCCCAAACACACCTTCTAGGTGAAGCATGGTTTAATCAAGGGGAGCTGAAAATGTATTGCTGGAAATGCGCAGCAGGTCAGGCAGCATCCAAGGAGCAGGAGAATCGACGTTTCGGGCATGAGCCCTTCTTCAGGAATCCTGAAGAAGGATGGATGTTGTCTGCCTGGACTTCAAGAAGACCTTTAACAAGGTGCCAAATCGGAGGCTACTGAATAAGATAAGGGCCCGTGGTGTCAGAGGCAAGGTGCTAGCATGGATAGAAGCCTGGCTGTCTGGCAGAAAGCAGAGAGTGGGGATAAAAGGGTCCTTCTCAGAATGGAAGCTGGTGATAAGTGGTGTTCCACAAGGCTCAGTGTTGGGACCACAACCTTTCACTTTATACATTAATGATCTAGATGAAGGAACTGAAGGGATTCTGGCTAAGCTTACAGGCAACATAAAGATTGGTAGAGGGACAGGTAGCATTGAGGAGACATGGAGGCTGCAGAAGGATTTGGACAATTTAGGAGAGTGGGCATAGAAGTGGCAGATGGAGTACAACACGGAAAAGTGTGAGGTCATGCACTTTGGTAGGAAGAATAGGGACATGGACTGTTTTCTAAAGGAGGAGAAAATTCAGAAACTGGCACAGTGGTTAGCCCTGCTGCCTCACAGCGCCAGAGACAATGGTTCAATTCCCGCCTCAGGCGACTGACTGTGTGGAGTTTGCACGTTCTCCCCATGTCTGTGTGGGTTTCCTCTGGGTGCTCCAGTTTCCTCCCACAGTCCAAAGATGTGCAGGTTAGGTGAAGTGGCGATGCTAAATTGCCTGTAGTGTTAGGTTAGGGGTAAATGTAGGGGTATGGGTGGGTTGCACTTCGGTGGGTCGGTGTGGACTTGTTGGGCCGAAGGGCCTGTTTCCACACTGTAAGTAATCTAATCTAAAAAAGCCTGAAGTGCAGAGACTTGGGAGTTCTAGTCCAGGATTCTCTCAAGGTAAACTTGCACTTTGAGTCAGTAGTTAGGAAGGCAAATGCAATTATGGCATTTATTATGAGATGACTTGAATATAAAAGCAGGGTCATACTTCTGAGACTCTATAACTCTGGTCAGACTATATTTGGAGTACTGTGTGCAGTTTTGGGCACCATATTTCAGGAAGGATGTACTGGCCGTGGAGTGTGTTCAGAGGAGGTCCACGAGAATGGTCCCAGGAATGAAAAACCTAACATATGAGGAGTGTTTGAGGTCTCTGGGTTTATAATAGATGGTGTTTAGAAAGATCCGGGGTGGGGGTGGGGGTGGAGGGGCGGTGGGGATCTAATTGAAACATACGGAATACTGAATGGTCTGGACAGAGTGGGTGTTGGGAAAATGGTTCCATTGGTAAGAGAGATTAAGACCTGAGGGCATAGCCTTAGAATCAAGGAAAGATTTTAGAATGGAAATAAGGTGAAACATCTTCAGCCAGAGAGTGGTGCATTTGTGGAATTCATTACCACAGAAGGCTGTGGAGGCCAGGTCAGTGAGTATAAGACTGAGATAGGTTTTTGAGTATCAAGGGCATCAATGGTGACAGGGAGAGAACAGGAGAATGGGGTTGAGAAACTTAATGGAGCAGACCCGATGGGGTGAATGGCCTAATTTCTGTTCCTATGTCTTATGGTTTTGTGGTCTTATTCTGTCCATAAAAATGGCCCTGACCTTCCTCTTGGTTTGCACGTCAACATATCCCCTTGTTTCCTGGTGAACATCTCTGCCTCAGGCTTACAGCTGTGTTCCACTGAAGCTCAGCTGGATGAACAGTACCTTATTTTCTGCTTGCGAGCTCGACAGCCCTCTAGACTCAATACCAAGTTCAACAATTTCAGGGCTTGAGGCGCCTTCCCCCAACTCCCAGACATCAGGCTTTATGATCATGTGTTCTGCGATTACACACAACCCATTGGGAGCCATTAATAGATTGGCATGGTGGCTCAGTGGTTAGCACTGCTGCCTCACAGCACAAGGCTCCCAGGTTTGATTCCAGCCTCAGGCGACTGTCTATGTGGAGTTTGCACATTCGCCCCGTGTCTGCGTTGGTTTCCGTCCAAAGATTTGCAGGTCAGGTGAATTGGCCATGCTAGGTAGTCCATAGTGTTAGGTACATTAGTTAGAGGGAAATAGGTCTGGGTGGGTTACTCTTCGGGGGGTTGCTGTGGACTTGTTGGGCCGAAGGACTGTTTCCACACTGCAGGTAATCTAATCTAATCAGCAGCCATTCTTTCTCCCAAGGTGATTGTAAACAACTATCTAACTGCTCCTCTTTTTGGGCTTTGCCTCCACCTATCCTTAACTGCTTACCTCCTACACCAGCCTATCTTCTGCATAAAAACTAACTTTATCCGAACTACCATCAGTTCTGAAGAAGGGTCCACTGGGCCTGAAAAGTTAACTCTGATTTCTTATCACAGTTGCTGCCACACGTACTGAGCTTTTCCAGCAATTTCTGTTTCTGTTCCTATCTCATGCTTCCTAATTCCGATCTATTGCGCCCCAGTCCTGACCTCTTCCCCTGTCACAATTTCTTCCTCCCCATTCAGGATCACTCCACTGACCTCTTTGCTCACCCCTACCTAGTCCAAGTCTCTTTGCCCTTGTCCTGATCTCTCTGTTCTCCCTGCTGTTCCAGTCTCTCTATCCCTCGTCCTGATCTCTTCCTTACTTCTCCACATCTCCCAGTTTCTTTGGCCCTGGACCTGATCAACCCCCACCCTGCTGTGTTCCCCTGAAGTCCGTGCGTACATGTTTTAAAGCGTCACATGGTGAGCATGCTCCATGGTAACAGCAAATGCCACTGTTGAGTCAAAGAAATGTTCAGAGGTCGAATGGTACACGTGTGTTGACATCATTCCAAGATGGCCACCATGTGCATGGTTGGATTTACAAGGAGGTGACGCTTGGAGGACCAGAACCATGAGGAAAGAAAACGGGACCAGGAAGAGGCATCAGCAGCCACTATCTGAATGAATGACACTGGTTCAGTGTCTTTGAGAAATGTTCCACTGTCTCCCACCCATTGTCCTGTAACAAGATAGTACCTATCACCAAATCTCCAACATTAATGCTCGAAAGATTCAGGGTTTGTCTGCACAGGTTCATTTCTTAAAATTGTCACTCTATCTCTGCCTGCATCTCTCTCTGTCTCTATTAAATGGCTTCTGTCTATGTCCTGATCTTTGTTTCTGTTTCTGTCTAATTTTGTCTCTCTCCCTCTCTCTGTTTCTGTGCCAGTGAGGAGCACATGTACATGCCAAATGCTTCTAACTCTTGTCTGCTGGAGGAAAGATATCTTTGTTTCCCCCATCTCCAACTCCCCACACCTTGTTAAAGAAGGTTAAAGCAACAATAACATGTAAAATATGGTGTTAATTAGGATGTGAAAGGGAGACTTTTGTGATCTCTGTTAAGTGCTAAGTCGACAAGACACAAACTCTCCACACATGTGGGAGCACGATAGAGGATGTCCAAAAAATGAAGAGCAGATCGAATCTTTTATGTCCACAAATGTTGATAGAACAACAGAATTTCTTAAGCATTATAGAACGTAGAATGGTACAGCACAGTACAGACCCTTCGGCCCTCGATGTTGTGCTGACCTTTTATCCTACATAAGATCAAACTAACCTACATGCCCCTCGTTGTATCATCTTCCATGTGCCTATCCAAGAGTTGGTTAAATGTCCCTAATGTCTCTGACTCTACCACCACCCCTGGCGGTGCATTCCACACACCCACCACTCTCTGAGAAAAGAACCTCCCTCTGACACCTCCCCTTTACCTTCCTCCAATCACCTTAAAATTATGCCCTCTTGTGATAGCCATTTCTGCCCTGGGAAAAAGTCTCTGGCTATCCACTCTATCTAAGCCTCTCAACATCTTGTACATCTCTATCAAATCACCTCTCATCTTTCTTTGCTCCAATGAGAAAAGCTTGAGCTCCCACAACCTCTCTTCATAAGACAAGCCCTCCAATCCAGGCAGTATGTTGGTAACCCTCCTCTCCACCCTCTCTAAAGCAGCTACATCCTTCCTATAATCAGGCAACCAAGAGTGGTCTAAGTAGGGTTTTATAGAGCTGCAGCATAACCTCATGGCTCTTAAACTCAATCCCCCTGCTAATGAAAACCAATACATCAAATGCCATCTTAACAACCCTATCAACTTGGGTGGCAACTTTGTGGGACTTGTGGACCCCAAGATCCCTCTGTTCCTCCACACTGCCAAGAATCCTGCCTTTATCCCTGTATTCTGCATTCAAATTTGACCTTCCAAAATGAATCACTTTGCACTTTTCCAGGTTGAATTCAATCTGCCATTTCTTAGTCCATTTCTGCATCCTGTTAATGTCCCGTTGCAACCTGAAACAGCCCTCCACACTATCCACAACTCCACCAACCTTCGTGTCATCAGCAAACTTACTAACGCACCCTTCCACTTCCTCAACCAAGCCATTTATAAAAATCACAAAAAGCAGAGTTCCTAGACAGATCCCAGTGGAACGCCAATGGTCACTAAACTCCACACTGAATACTTTCCATCTACTATCACCCTCTGTCTTCTATGGGCCAGCCAATTCTGTATCTCGACAGTCAAACTCCCTGTATTCAATTCCTCCTTACTTTCTGAACGAGCCTCCCATGGGGAACCTTATTAAACACCTTGCTAGAATCCATATAAACCACATCCATTGATCTACTTTCATCAATACATTTTGTCACAACCTCAAATAATTCAATAAAGTTCAATAAGATCTCCCAAATATTTCAATGAGGCATGATGTGCCCCTCACAAAGCCAAGCTGACTATCTCTAATCAAACTATGCTTTCCAACTAATCATAATTCCTGTCTCTCAGAATCATCTCGAATCCTTTGCCCACCACCAACATAAGACTGACTGGTCTGAAATTCCCAGGATTATCCCTATTCCCTTTCTTGAACAAGGCAATAACATTTGCCACCTTCCAATCATATGGTACTACTCCACTGGATAGTGTGGACGCAAAGATCGTCGCCAAACGCACAGCGATCTCTTCCCTCACTTCCCCCTGAAACCTTGAGTATATCCCATCTTCCCCAGGGGACATATCTGTCCTCATGTTTTTCAAAATTTCCAGCACATCGTCCTTAACATCAACCTAATATCAACCTAATATCAACTTAACATTAACCTAATATCAGCCTGTTTCACACTGTCCTCACAAACGACAACGTCTCTCTCAGTAGTGAATACTGAAGCAAAATATTCATTAAAGATGTCCCCTACCTCCTCCGACCCGAAGCATACATTCCCTACACCATTCCTGATTGGCCCTACTCTCACTCTGGCCATCCTCTTGTTCCTCACATAAGTGTAGAATACCGTAGGGTTTTCCTTAATTCTACGCGCTAAAGCTTTTCCATGCCCCCTTCTAGCTCTCCTCAGTCCATCCTTCAGTTCCTTCCTGGCTGCCTTGTAGCCCTCTAGAGTCCTGTCTGATCCTTGCCTCCTCAACCTTAAGCAAGCTTATTTCTTCCTCTTGACTGGATATTCCACATCCCTTGTCACCCAAGATTCCTTCACGCTACCATCCTTTTCTTGCCTCAGAAGGACAAACCTATCCAGCATTTGCAGTAAGTGCTCCTTCCACATTATCGACATGCATTTCCCTGAGAACATCTGTTCCCAATTTATGCTCCACAGTTCATGCCTAATAGCTTTGTAATTCCCCCTTTCCCAAATTAAATACCTCCCCACACTATCTGCTCCAATTCTTCTCCATGACCATAGTAAAGATCAGGGAGTTAGGATCACTATCACTGAAATGCTCTCCCACTGAAAGATCTGACACCAGACCTGGTTCGTTTCAAGCACCAAATCCAACATGGCCTCCCCTCTTGTCAGCCTATCCACATCCTGGACACACCTGACAAAATCTACTCCATCCAAACTCTTTGCACTAAGTCAGATGCAATCAATATTGAGAAAGTTGAAGTCACCCATGGTAACAACCCTGCTACTTCTGCACTGTTCCAAAATCTGCCTCCCAATGTGCTTCTCCGTGTCTCTGTTGCTGTGAGGAGGTCTATAGGAAACTCCCAATAAAGTGAATGCTCCTTTCCTGTTTCTGACTTCCACCATAATTATTCAGTTGGCAAACCCTCCTCAACAACCTCCGTTTCTGCAGCTGTGATACTATCCCTGATTAGGAATCCCACTCCCCCACCTCTTTTACCTCCCTCCTTGTTCCTTTGAAACACTTAAACCCTGGAACATCCAACAACCATTCCTGTCCCTGTGATATCCAAGCCTCTGTAATAGCCACAGCACTTTAGCTCCAAGTACAGACCCATGCTCTAAGTTCATCATCCTTATTCCTGACACGTCTTGCATTAAAATGGACATACTTCACCCCATCACACCGACTGCAACTTTGCCCTATCAACTGTCTGTCTTTCCTCACAGACTCTCTGCACACTCTATCTACCTGTACACCTGTTACCCCATCCTCAAATCTGTAACTCTGGTTACCACAACCACTCCCCTCCAAATTCTTTGTTGATGATGGAAGGACATTATCCTGCTTTCAAGCAGAAGAATCAGGGCTTTTTAAAAACTTCTGAGATGAAATCGTAATATCTTCATAGAATCCCTACAGTGTGGGAAGGAGGCCATTCGGCCAATTTAGTCCAAACCAACCCTCAGAAGAGAGCTCTGCCCAGAGGTGGCACGGTGGCTCAGTGAGGGGTGGCACGGTGGCTCAGTGGTTAGCGCTGCTGCCTCACAGTGCCAGGGACCCGGCTTTGATTCCCACCTCAGGCGACTGCCTGTGTGGAGTATGCACATTCTCCCTGTGTCTGCGTGGGTTTCCTATGGGTTCTCCGGTTTCCACTCATAATCCAAAAGATGTGCCGGCTTGGTGAATTGGTTGTGCTAAATTGCCCATAATGCAAGGTGCATTAGTCAGGGTTAAATATAGGATCGGGGAATGAGTCTGGGTGGGCTACTCTTTGGAGGGTCGGTATGGACTTGTTGGGCCAAAGGACCTGTTGCCACTCTGTAGGAAATCTAACCTAATCTAATCAGACCCAACTCCCACCTAATCCCCGTAACCCTGCATTTCTCAAAGTCAGTCTACCTAGCTTACAGTTCCTTGGCGATTTAGCATGGTCAATCCACCTAAGCTGTGCATCTTTGGACTGTGGGTGGAAACCGGACCACCTGGAAAGAACCCTGCAGATTCGGGGAAAATGTGGAAACTCCACACAATCGCTGGAGGATGGGATCAAGTCCATCTCCCTGGCAGTCCGAACCACTGATCCATCATGCTACCCACAAACCTTTCACTAAATCTTTTAGTTTCACATAGCACACAACCTGGTTCAGTATGGATGTTGGAAGTGCTTACTCAAGAGTAAGGAGGTTTCTCAGAATAGTTGAGAAACCCTCATTTGAAAGTAAGTAACATCAAAGAACATTTAATAAAATCAGAATCTCTACAGTGTGGAAGCAAACTATTCATCCCATTCTGTCCACACCAACCTTATCCCTGTAATTTCCATTACTAATGACAATTTAACATGGCCATTCCACTGAAACTGCACAACTCGGCACTGTGGGACGAAACCAGATATGTGCAAACAAACTGGGGCTAGAATTGAACTTTGCGCCTGGCACTGTGAGGCGGTAGTGCTAACCACTAAGCCACTGTGCTGCCTTGTCACTTTGGTAAGGTCAGAAACTTGTGTTTACATGTGATACCTGAGCTTCAAGTTCATTCTAGTTGTTGGACCCCTCATATTAATAGCCTGACTCGGCCGACTACAACTGCAAAGAGGGACAGGTTCCTGAAACATCGAGAGATACTTGCTTGCCGACATCCAGGTCAAACCAGACCAGACTTGATGTCAGTGTCATCCATCATTTACTTTGGACAATCAATGGAAATTTATTGAAAATATAACTTTCAAATGTACTATTTCAGCTTTTATTATAGAACATTCATGTCATTCCCAACATTTCCTATTGTTAGGTTGTCAGGAAGATTGACATTCTCATGCAGAAAAACAAATGAAATATTGTTTTAGTTACAAGATTTTTTTTTGGTTTGAATTCACATGTTCCTTATTTTAAAAAAAGGATCAAGAAATTTATCCCAAGGAGACTTCAGAACATTTCTCAGCTCTTCTCTGAATTTCCTCTGGGTTGCTGCATAAATGCACGTATTTGTACAGGAACTTAAATACACAAGCAGATATCCTGTTTCCGTGGCGATATATCCAGGATTGGAGTAATCACCTTGATAGTAGACACTACTTGATAATCTGGTGGCTGTAAAACTTCCAACAGATGTTAACCACAACAGAATAAAGCTGCCTGACACAGTGAAGAGTAATATGATGGATTTCCTCCGACCTCTCACCTCTGGATCACTCTGACTCTCGGTGCTTTTAGCTCGGAGTCCCTTGCGTGTTCTGTTAGCCAATAAAATACGTCTGACAGTCAAAGAATTAAACAAGGTCATGAGAGCAAAAGGAAGCAAAACGACTGACGCTGACTGCATCCAACTATACACTGACCATGCAGGTATTGTATAAACAGCTGCTTTTGTCCTGCACCCCCAGTGCACATTGTTACTTATTTGTTCAGCTTCGTATGAAAACAACATAGGAATACCCTTTAAACAAGTCAGGACTGAAGATGTTGCTATAACTGTAGTTGCAATTCTCTTGGTGCAGTACTTTTCTTTAAAGTCATGACAACAGATCGCCACAAATCGATCAAATGTGAATGTGACTGTGAACCACACTGACATATCCAGCGTAGCAAAAGCTATGTACAAGACAAACTTACAAACAGCAGTGTAAGACAGAAAGGAATATGGAAAGTGATAATTAAATATCAAGTACACAATCACATTGAAGATCATGACAAATAGATCTGCTACTGCCATGCCTACCATGTAGACAGAGATGCATTTCGAAAGGCCACAATTTCCTCTGGAGAGAATCATAATTGTCATAACATTTGCTGCAAGAAACGGACAGAGAAGTGGAAAATTATTGTGTGCTTCACATCGTAAGTTCATTTCTGTTATATCTTACTTAGGCTTTCAGGTGTACTGCTTAGTCATATACATTAATAGGAAGGTGGAAACTGAAAGTGTTGTCAGGATGAAAAGTGGTCTCATAATCTATGTTTGTTCCAGTAGAGTTTGGCTGGAATTTGCCAAGGAAGTGATAATGGATGGACAAATGGTGGCAGATCTTTGAAGGCTAAGGTAGTCAGCATATTTCTTCCTCTTCTCTTCATGCCTCAGCTTGTGGCCTTCTGCATAAAGGGTGGTGATCTTCAAAGGTGAGTCACTCAGCAGATACTTATAAATCAGGTGACTTGACCAATACTCCATATAGAATGGTGCTCAATGAGCTACTTTAGCAGACTAGCATGATCTGAGTGGATTTGTGCCACTCAGGTGACATACGATTACTGTCACCAGTAGCACAGAATGTCACCATCTCTGCTTATCATTCAATGACATGACCATATTTAAATTCCCCATGATGAACATTTAGGCTGGACAAGAAACTGAACTGGACTTATGTTATGGACCCCGACAAAACATTTACGAAGGTAGCTGAGACCTTAACATTTTTTGTTAACTTAGGCAGATGGAAGGTGGATATTCCAGGATTCATGCAGCTGGTCAAACCACTCAGTTTTAAACAAAACAGAATTTATTTAAAGTCTACTGAATGAATCATGAACAGAAAAGAGAACAGAATGTAGAGTGTAGAGTAGCAACCAAACTGAAAATCCATCCCAATCTATCTAGAAAACTAGCCATCCGGATACATGAACATCATCTAGCCACAAAAAGACATGACCCTTTTTCACTAGTATCCTTACATGCAGATGAGGAAGGACACCACTTCAACTGGGACAACACATCCATCCTAGGACATGCCCAACAGAGACATGTAGGAGAATTCCTAGAAGCATGGCATTCCAACCGGAACTCTATCAACAAACACATTGACTTGGATCATATTTACCAACCCCCTGAGAAAAAGAACAGGAAATGACATCACCGTAGGAAATGACATCACCACCAGAAATGGCACTACTGACCCAAGGAAACCTAAACATGTAAATAGAAAGTGGGCTGCACCCCCAGTGCTTCATCCGGAGGTTAAAGTATGGTGATGAAATGTCTGACAATGAACATTCCAGCTGAGCGAGCAAACGTCCATCCAGAACCTCAACCTGAGCTACAAATCAACTCAAAGACCAGCTGATCTTACTGATTGGTGGAGCAGGCTCGAAGGGCCTACTCTTGCTCCTCGTTCTTATGTTCTTAAAAGCTTTAGTTACGACCTTCCCAGCTTCGTACTTTCCAGCTTATTTCCGCATAATTCCCCAGCTGATAGTAATAACTCTTGCAGGTCATTTTGATTCACTTCCTGAAAGTAATTCAATAATTTACCTCAATTTTTGACAACTTCCTCATTGTCCAATTTAATTTGAGGAATGTCCAATTCAGTATCCTCTAAACTAGTTCTTCACTCTGCGTTGTAACTCGTTTCACATTCCCCTTTTGCTTTCCTTCCTGATCAAAATACTTTTGAATATATTCACATGACATACTTGACGAAATTTCTTTCTGTCTGGAGGTAAATAGGTCACCTCACTCACTCTCATTTTAACGTAATAAGGTCCATTAAACCTTCATTTAAAAGGTTCATCTACCACTGGAAGTAACTTTATCTCCAATAGCAAAATTGCGAGTTTTTAACTCATTGGCTACTTCCTGTTTCATTGTATGTTGTGATGTTTTTTAAAAGCTATGTAGCCAGCACCCCCACTCCATTTAGTCATTCCATAAAATTTGACACATAGTTCAAACATGTGGTCTCTGAATTCTGGCTTACCAATTTCTCCTTAATCAATTTTAGTGGCCCTCTCACTTCATGCCCAAAAACTAATTCAAATGGACTGAATTTGTTCGATTTACAGATAGTACAAATGGAAATCCTTTACCCTAATCATCTGGGTAGTGTTGACTACAAGCCCTGAACATGGTCTTTGATATATAATGCCATCTTTCCATCACTCCCTGTGATTCTGGCTGGTATGCATTGGATTTGAATTGTTTTATTCCCAAGCTGTCCATTTCTTCCTTGAACAATTTTGATGTGAAGTTTAACCCTTTATCTGATTGTATCTTTTTGGGTAGCCCATACAGAGTCATAGAGTCATAGAGATGTACAGCATGGAATCAGACCCTTCAGTCCAACCTGTCCATGCCATACAGATATCCCAATCTAATCTCGTCCCACCTGGCAGCACCTGGCCCATATCCTCCCAACCCTTCCTATATACCCTTCCAGATGCCCTTTAAATGTTATAATTGTATCAGCCTCAATCACTTCCTCTGGCAGCTCATTCCACACACGCACCACCCACTACATGAAAAAGTTGCCCCTTGAGTCTTATATCTTTCTCCTCTCACCCTAAAATATGCCCTCTAGTTCTGAACTCCCCCCACTCATGGAAAATACCTTGTCTATTTACCGTATCCATGCTCCTCATGATTTTACAAACCTCTATAAGGACACCCCTCAGCCTCCGACATTCAGGGAAAACAGCCCCAGCCTATTCAACTTTGCTCTACAGCTTAAGTCCTCCAACCTTGACAACATCCTTGTAAATCTTTTCTGAGGCCTTTCGAGTTTCACAACATCTTTCCAATAGGAAGGAGACCAGAATTGCACGCAATATTCCAACAGTGGCCTAACCAATGTCCTCTACAGCCTCAACATGACCTCCCAACTCCTGTACTCAATACTCTGACCAATAAAGGAAGCATACCAAACACCTTCTTCACTATCCTATCTACCTGCGACTCCACTTTCAAGAAGCTATGAACCTGCACTCCAAGGTCTCTTTGTTCAGCAACACTCCCGAGGACCTTACCATTAAGTGCAGTAGTCCTGCTGAGATTTGCTTTCCCAAAATGCAGCACCTCTTATTTATCTAAATTAAACTCCATCTGCCACTCCTTAGCCCATTCTTGTGAAAACTTTGAATAACTCTTCTACAATCCTTTTAGCTGTGATATTGCCTCATGGAATGTCTCCAGAAATCTAGTGGACACATCCATCAATGTTACCAAATATTGATTCCCACTTTTTGTTTCAGGTAGGGGTCTTACACAATCAATCAAGACTCTTGTGGAAAGTTCCTCAAATGCAGGAATGGGTATTAAAGGTATAAATTTTATTATTGCCTGTGTTTTTTCCAAATACTTGACATGTACGGCACGTCTGGAAAAATTCACCTACATCCTTGTGCAGTCCAGGTCAGTAATAATATTTTTGTATTTTAGCACAGGTTGGACTGAAGGGTCTGTTTCCGTGCTGTACATCTCCTTGACTCTATGACTCTAAATGACCTCCTACTGGTAGTTCATGCACCTCCAGTAACACCTTCTTTCTATAACCCACTGTCAATACAACTTGACGAACTTCTGCCCATTTCTCATCCTCCTGAATACGTGATGGTCTCCATTTCCTCATTAAGACATTATTTTTAAGATAGTAGTACACAGGGATACATTCAGTTTCTCTTCTGTGTATGCTTTTCGATACAATTGCTTCAGTTTTTCATCTTCCTGCTGTACCTCAGTTAATTTCTCTGAGCTAAAGATGTCTGCTTTGTCATGCATCTGCTCCTGTTTTGTTCTCAACTATCTCATCAAACCAGGGTGTCTGATAATTTCATTTCATATTTCTTACTTCTCTTTGATCTCTCCTGTTTGAACTACTGACATTGTGACCTCCTTACCACACAGTCAGGAACAATCCCAGGGCATGCTTCTTGTAATAGCTCAGTTGCCTGATTGTCCACTGGGCTTATCAACCACAGTAGGCAGCACTCCTACCTGTGAACCAGCTATATCGTAAGCAAGGACAAATTGTATTCCTGTAGCTCAGAGTTTTTCCAGTACTTCGTCTGTCACTTCTCCACTTTGCACTCTAACCTCACTTTCTCACTTTACATACTTGAGCCCTCTTGTCTCACCGTGAGTTCCACTTACTAGCACATTTTCTGGCACTGGTCCTTCGGAGGTCCTTCGGGGGGGGGTTTGGGGCAGCACGGTGGCACGGTGGTGAGCACTGCTGCCTCACAGCGCCAGAGACCTGGGTTCAATTCCCACCTCAGGCGACTGTCTGTGTGGAGTTTGCACGTTCTCCCCGTGTCTGCGTGGGTTTCCTCCGGGTGCTCCGGTTTCCTCCCACAGTCCAAAGATGTGCAGGTCAGGTGAATTCGCCATTCTAAATTGCCTATAGTGTTAGGTAAGGGGTAAATGTAGGGGTATGGGTGGGTTGCGCTTTGGCGGGGCGGTGTGGACTTGTTGGGCCGAAGGGCCTGTTTCCACACCGTAAGTAATCTAATCTCACCATTCAAAATCCTGCTGGTCCCTGAATATGTGAGTAAACTTTACCTTCACAAGTATATGGTTTTAGAAGATCTGGCACTTCCTCCTGAACCAACCTCCGATCAGCTTGTACATTCCGGTCTCCATTGTGCTTTCCTTTACAACTCCAACAAAATTCACGGGCTTATCCTACTTTCCCAGTGCTTTTCTTTACTGACCAACACTGTGCGTTCATGTGGCCTCCTTTAATGCAGTGAAAGCACCAGAGATTTTTAACTTCTCTTTCCCCATCACGGTTTTCTTTTTACCCTGTGGTAGGTTATTCTTACAATCTTCACTGAGGTTTACAGTTCCCTTATCATGTGAGGATTTCTCTCTTCCCCCAGTTTCTATCCCTCATGGGTTGAAATTGTTGGAAACCAAACTTTGATTTATGAACCATCTCGCAATCATCAGCCATTTCAGCTGCTCGTTGTTTTAACTCTCTGTTCTTCCATGAGTTCTCATTATTGCTGGAAGTGCATTTCTGAACTCCTCCAAAATAATCATCCAAGGAAGGATGTCATGGGTATGCTCGATTTTTAGTGCCTTTATCCACCTATCAAATGTACGTTGTTTGATCCTTTCAAACTGAAGAGTATGTTTGAGCAAGGTCCCTCCTTAGGATTCCTGAAATGTTATCTGTCGTGTTCTGGCACAAGCTCATATGTACTTAAGATGTCTTTCTTCACATCCTCATATTCCCCAGATGCCTCTTGTGATAGTGATTCAAATACCTCACTAGCTCTACCTACCAGCTTTGTTTGAATCAACAAAACCCACATGGTCACTGGCCACTTCATTTGTTTAGCCACTTGCTCAAATGAGGTGAAAAAGGCTTCTACATCTTTCTCATCAAATTTAGACAATGTTTGTATATATTTGAACAGATCCCCACCAGGCCTTCTGTAATGATGGGTTTGGTCATCCTCATTAAGCTTACCTTCTGCATTCACCTCTACCCTTTTCAGCCAACTTTTATTTGTAAGTACCAATTTCTGAAGTTCAAACTCTCTCTCTTTCTCCCTTTCCTCTCTCTGTCCTTTTCTTTTTGTTCTGCTCAGGCGATCCATTCATTTTTTCTTTCCTCTGCTTTTAATTGGAATTCAAACAGTTTCATGTCTTCTTCCTCTTCTTTGTCTTCTAACTGTTGTTGCCTAACTTGCAATTTGAATTTTTCTAACTCCACTGCACTTGCCTCTTTCTTTGATATATCCAAGCACTTGACCAACTCCATTACCATTTCAGCTTTGGTTTTGGGACAAACCCAATCCTAACGTATTTGTTAATTCTAAATGTATGTCCTTCCTCTGTCTTTCTAAACTTTCTTGGCAAATTTGGGAAATGCCTGCAAACCCCAGGACGTACTTAGCAATGTCAAGAGACATTTCCAAAGATTCTAATGACATTTGCAGCACATTTAAATGTTGAGCGATTTTGGTAATAACCAAATCCTTTTTCAGAGACGCAGCAATTTCAGCTCCAGCTTGACTGTCATTTCCAGCGGCTTTGCCTTTTTCACCTTCTGGAAAGCCCCAATGTCATTTCTTCCACCCCCAGAACATTCCTTGTGACTGAAAGATCCATTACCACACAAAGCACTGTTTACAATAACCAAATATAACATGCGGAACAAAAGACACTAACACGACCACTTGCTGCCTTTGAGTCTAGCAACCCTAGTCCTAAATTGAAACGATAGAATAAACCCTACAAAGGGACTCCAATCTGTAATGGATCAGACCAGACCCCTTCCAAACATTTTAAGAAGGTAGCCCAGATGGTCACTTGTTTTATGCAGATGTAAGGTAGATATTCCAGGAATTATGTTGCTGGTTCAAACCAATCAGTTTTAAGCAAAACAGAATTAACTTACAGTCTACCAAATGAAACACAAACAAAAGAGTACAGAACACAGAGCAACAACCCATCTGAAAGCCCAGGTGACTCTATTGCAAACTGATGTGGTTGTTCCAATTTATTGCAACATCCCCTTTAACTCAGCCTTTTTAAAAAGGGTAAGTTCAAACACAGGTTCTGACATGTGAGATGTCAGAGAGAGAGGATCAGCTAGGGATCATTTGCTGAAGCATGGAACTTCTTTTAACTGAACCCCCTGTTTCTCTGATGTTTCTTTCTGAAATATGTTCCATGTTAACATTCAAAGAATGTGAGGTGAAGCTGTCTGAAAATCCAATAAATGATCATAATATAAAAATAGATTAAGATGAGCAATTCAATTGTTATCAGAAGGGGCAGAATAGTGTCACACTTCAGTGACTGATCCTCTCTGAAAGGGAAGGCGAGTCCCTGACTGGGGTAAGGAATCCCAAGCTCTCAATGTTGCAGTGGTGCAGTGAGTTTCCACACTGGGTATACCTGACCCCCATGGACTGCAGCAATTCAAGACTGATTTCTGCACCAATCTCTGAACAGCAATGGAAGTAGCCAGTGACAGTGACCTCTTTGGGATGAATAAAGACACCTCTGCAATAGCAAATAAACATAAAGAAATAATGCCCAGGTTGCTTGTAAATGATTGAGAAGGGTTGTCTGGTAATTTGGAACTTACGGAATATCAGCCCTGCAGACAACAGCCAGAGCATTCTCTTGTTTTTTGAAAGCACTTCCTCTCTGATCGACTCAAACATATTTTTGAGTCAGCATTGTGCTCTGAACAGATATAGCCATGAATTTTTAACGCATATGTTGCGCCATCCAATATCATACCTTCTTTCAATTTAAACTACAGACCTATTTAAGTAACAGATGGAAACAATGTTAAATTAGAATTGTTTTCCAGGTTTCCCAAGTGTAGGAGAAATGGTGAAGCATGACTCTCAGTCTGAGGCCAGCGAATGAAGGGAAAGAGAGAGCGAGCATCACAAGACACAAAGCATTCATCTCAAACTGTATTGAGGTGCGGGAAGGGGGAGAGGAAAAACGGGAATTCCGGGAGTGTGCAACAGGAGGGAATCAGACAAGGAGCCAGGCAGCAAGATCCCTATTGGCCACGGACAGTGGGAAATAGTGCAGGAGTCTTATTGATCACGGACAATAGGAAATAGGGCAGGAGTCTTATTGATCACGGACAATAGGAAATAGGGCAGGAGTCTTATTGGTCATTGACAGTGGGAAATAGGCAGAAGTCTTATTGTTCACGGATTGTGGGAAATAGTGCAGGAGCCTTATTGATCAAGGACAATAGGAAATGGGGCTGGAGCCTTATTAGTCATGGACAGTAGGAAATAGTGCAGGAGTCTTATTGATCACGGGCAGTGGGAAATAGTGCAGGAGTCTAATTGATCATGGACAGTGGGAAATAGTGCAGGAGCCTTATTGGTCACGGACAGTGGGAAATAGTGCAGGAGCCTTATTGGTCATGGACAGATGGCAAAACTGTATGAACCCAAGTGATCAAGGACAGGAGGTAAGCGAACAGGAGTTTGATTGATCATGGATAGTTTTCAGGGCAGAAGAATGCCTATTGATCCAAAATGGGGGGCAGGGGGTGGGGGGTGGTGGGGGTGGGGAGGACATGTTTGGGGCAAGGCAGCAGGAGACCATTGATCAAAGAGTTGTGGAAAGAAAACATGAGGCTTTATTGAACATATAGAGGAGGCAGTACAGCAGGGACAATATTGATCAAGACATCTAGAATTTTATTGATCAAGATATTTGGAATTTTATTGATCATCACCTTGAAGCCATGAATGTAACAGGGGGGAGTGATCATCCATTCCGCAAAAACTTGTTACTTACTGGATTCCAAATACACGACTGAAAGACCAAGAATTTTAAAAAGGTACTGCAAATATCCAACAGGTCAGGCAGTGCAGTAAGAGATTAAACATTGCCTTTTCAGATTTGTGAGCTTTCTGCAGCATTCTGATTTCTATTTGTTATGGACACGGCCAGACCCCCTCAAAATATTTTAAGCCTAGACTCAAACATTTTCTTATTTTAAGGGCAGATGTGAAGTGGATATTGCTGGTGTAACGCAGCTGGTCAAACCACTCGGCATTAAGCAAAACAAAACTTAATTAAACATCACAGCTGAAAATCAACAAAAGAAGGCAGAATTTAGAATAAGCTAACTATTGGAAAATGTAACTGACCCGATACAGTAACTGTTATTAATTAACAGTCCCAAGGCAACAACACCCAAGAACACATACCTTGGCAAAAAGGAAAGTTCAAACGCAGGTTCATACAGGCAAGAGGGAGCAATATCCAAAGGGATAGCTCAGAGGAAAATCAGAAGAGTTCTTCATTGAAGCTTGCAACTCCTCTGGATTCTCACAGCTTGTGATTGCTATCGCAAAATTAAACTAGAAATAAAGTGAACTGGGAGAACTGGCAATTCCCCTACCATTGTTAAACTAGATCCTTAGGTAGCTCTGCCTTTACAATCCTTATTCCAAAAACCTCAGACAAAAGAACCTTTTCAAAGTGACAGCATCATTGCGTAATTTCCTCGCCTTTTTGACTGTCTGACACTAAAGTGGTTACAGCATTTGCTTGTCTCTCTTTGATGATACAAGCACATTCCTGATATCACTCAAAATGATCACTTTTCTCTGGGTCAAACAGGAAAGAGAGCGGGAGATCAAACAAGATGTGATAGGCTGAAATCTTTGCCATGAATGTCATTCACACTTTTTCAATATAGTGCACTCTGGTATTCCCAGAATATTCCTCATCATGCGTCGGGGCCAGTTTTGGGGCTGCATTCTGGCGTCAGGAATTATTCATGATGTCTCCACAACAAGAGTCGGTTCCCAGAGACCCTTTACTGTTTCTTCCAACAAACATTTCATAAAATGTGGAGTTGCCTCAGACTGCATTGTCCACATTAAACAGCATGCAGGACGTGGGCGGCACGGTGGCACAGTGGTTAGCACTGCCAGAGACCCGGGTTCATTTCCCGGCTCAGGCGACTGACTGTGTGGAGTTTGCACATTCTCCCCGTGTCTGCGTGGGCTTCCTCCGGGTGCTCCGGTTTCCTCCCACAGTCCAAAGATGTGCAGGCCAGGTGAATTGGCCATGCTAAATTGTCTGTAGTGTTAGGTAAGGGGTAAATGTAGTGGTATGGGTGGGTTGCGCTTTGGCAGGTCGGTGTGGACTTTTTGGGCCGAAGGGCCTGTTTCCACACTGTAATCTAATCAAGCACAGACACTGCACTGTACAAGGTACAAGGGACTGGAGGTGGAGGGAGAGACAGAGAGCGAAACTCCTGCGCTACCTCAAAGAATTTCAAGATCCCATTTTGCATCACTGAGACAAACACATCCCTTGCCACACGCACGGTTGAAATTCTGTATTCTGTCGGCTCCAAGATTGTGTAGCTCTGGTGTCAGAGGGGAAATGTTAATGTAACTATCAGGCACCAAACTTTCAGCTCCCATGACAACGCTTCATCAACAAGGATTCACTGACTTACCAGGTACACCAAAGGCTGCCAGAATGGGATAATAAATATCCTTTATCAGGAGGATTGCCGGCCGTCCCATTCTATTTTCAAGGGAATGGGAATTCACTTTGCCCTGATAGGTTCCAGAGAAACTGTGGATCCTACCCAAAACTGAGTCCCATTTATGACTGTCTCTGTGCCCAGGTGAGATCAGTCAGTGACATCATGTGGAACATTACTTACTCCCATTAAACAAATAACATTGCATTCTCTGCTTCCCCATTCTCTCCTGGGATCAGCATCTCGCAATAATGACAGTGTAGGAGGAGGGCATTTTAGCAAATACCAGAGGTTACAGCAACTCACAATTCATATTTAATGAGTTGGATTTATTCTGTGGAATTAAAGTTGCTGCATGAATATACTTATTTATGTGGCCACTCAGTTGAAATTTCGAGAGCAATTGAAGAGCCTGGTGAAATACCCGATTGCGTCAATGTTTCCAGTCATTCATGAACAAACCAATCAGCAGCAACCTTGAGGCAGGTTCCAGTGATTTGAATTTTTGTCGAAAGACTCTAAATAGAATCAAAGGCATGAGTAATGCAGTCTGGCAACATGTGAAAAACTGGAGTAGCAGTTGTACTCCAGGCTGGAGCAGGTGCAGTGCTGGCTGCACAAGGGGAAAGGAAAAGTCTACCATAAAATCTCTAACACTTCAATGGGTTCGAATGTCACCTTACTTTTAATCGAGAAATAAAAATAGAATAAACATCTCCTTACAGAACTCAAAGTACTGCAGATGCTGGAAATTGATATGTGTATCCAATTATTCCTCCCTTTTCTTTTAGAAACACTCTACTGAGCTTGTCTTCCTTCCATTGTCGCCAGATTGTCATAACCAATTTCTTTTTTCAAACATTTTATTCCACCCCCACCACGATAATTCACTCTCTCTTTTTTATTTCACTCTATTAAGCTTTTTCACTCTATTCTCTTTTTCTCTTATTCTTGATTATGATTAATTGAACTCACTCCTGCTTTTTCTGATGACTGATGTACCTTCCAGATTTCTTCCCTTCTTATGGTCTCTGGCTTTATGTGTGAGTCTCCATAAAGTCACATGGATGGTGGTGGTGTCCTATATCAGTGTGGATGCATGGTTCACTGTCTAAAATGAAACTGAGAATGGGCATTCATGGTGTTATTTGGGTTAGCAAACCTACAGGGAGAATATTTGAGACCTTAACCTTTTTCAAGTTATTTGTTTGACATGGATGATCAGGCAGATGCTGCCAGAATTGCTCATGAATCAAATGTGTGTTGAAAAATAAGTTATGAAGTGGATGTAAAGTCACCTTAAAGCACTTTGAACAGTAGTCACGCAAATGAGATAATATCAGGTTAATGGACTTAAACTGGGGAGATGTGCAAGTGTTTGTTTTGGATGCAAGAATGAAGAGAAGCAAATTATGAGCGATGAATTGAAGGGTATGGAAAGTGGCAAGGAAAGTGGACTTGGAGCAGACACAAGATCAGCCATAACCAAATGAGTTGCCAGATTAGGTCTTGAGCGGCTAAATGATCTATTCCTGCTCCTAGTTCTTATATTCTTAAGTCTTATATATTCTTACAGTTCCTTCCTACACGATGAGAGAGTGCAAGAGCTCTGGTCTACCCATAGATCTGGTTGTTATAGAACATGAATTACAAAGACTGCATAATACCATAAGGTATAAAATGAACCAGTCTACCAAGCTCACTGGTGTTGGCAACTCTAGAAGAACAAGGGCAGCAGATACATGGGAACACCGCCACCTTCAAGTTGCTTTCCAAGTCACTCATCACCCTGATTTGGCAATAGTTTGTCCTTTCTTCACTGTCTCTGGGTCAAAACCCCCACCCTAACCACATACTGGGTCAATGCACAGCAGGTGGACTTCAAGAAGGCAGCTCACCACCATCATCCCAAGGGCAACTTCGGATGGGGAATAAATGCTGGCCAGCCAGTTATGCCCACATTCCAGAAATGCATAAAAAATTAAAAATAAAGTAGTTTGTGCAGTTACACAAGAATTAGGAGTGAATCTCCAGTGTGGAAACAGGCCATTCAGCCCAAGGAGTCCATTCTCAACATCCACGCCCCCATGCCCCCACCCTATCCCTGTAATTCCCACAGCTAATCCACCGAACTTAAACATACGTGCGTGTGCGTGTTATGAAGTTGAAGGTGTGTACTGTACCTTTAAGAGCAAGTGAATGCTGTTCAGCACTGACAGTCTCAGAGAATACTGGAGAGTTGAAAATATGTAATATTTGGCTGTGAAATAGATAACTGAGTTGGTTGCTGTTTTGATAACCATTTGTCACTAAAACCCAATTGTGAGCGAATTTATTGTTTTGCCATCATTGAATGAATGAGACAATCCGATATTAGGGATAGAAAAAAGAGACAAGCATTTTGAAAATCAGATAGAACAAATGCCATTGAGAGACACCCCAAAATTAGGAAAACCTCTCTATCAAACGTACCTTTTCATATGAAACATATTCATGGTAAAAAGAAAGAGACGACCCAGGGAGATCCTCCAGCCGGAAGAAGACAGACACTGAAGATGACAGTGGCTGTGTGGTTTTGAAATGAAGTTGATGTAATCTCAATAAGTGTTTTATTGGAGGCAGGTAATAAGCAGTTAAGAAAAAGGAGGCTTAGAGCTGTGAAAAGTTGTCATTTAATGTTCAATTTTAGAATTAATTTCCCTTAAACAGTGGAAATTAGGAGTTTATTGTCAGTCATATTATAACAGATTATGAGTTGAGGTGAGCTTTCCAGGGTGTTTGGTTTAGTTAATAGAAGAGTTCACCACCATATTGTAACACTGGAACTGTTGGCAATGAGTCAAACTACCTAACGTGTACATGTCTGCAACTATGGGAGAAAACCAGAGCACCCAAAGGAAAGCCACACTGACATGTGGAGAAGGTGTGAACTCCACACAGTCATGTGAGACTCGAATCGAACTTGCGTCCTTGGTACCATGAGATTGCAACGCTAACCACTAAGCCACCATGCCATCCAGTGTTTTGTGCTCACTGTTCTATTCACAAGCTCTTTCCTCACCTCTCCCTGTAACTACTTGATTGTGGAGACTAATCCAGGAAAACACAAGTCCGGGAATCTCCAAAACAAGGTTGTCATTCTGAGTGA
Source organism: Chiloscyllium punctatum (assembly GCF_047496795.1). Taxonomy (NCBI): domain Eukaryota; kingdom Metazoa; phylum Chordata; class Chondrichthyes; order Orectolobiformes; family Hemiscylliidae; genus Chiloscyllium; species Chiloscyllium punctatum. The sequence goes on from NC_092753.1 coordinate 20,270,436, forward strand.
ATCCAAAGAGTGGATCTTATTTAGCCGAGGAGTCAATCTCAGCTGAGGCACCCAGTCCCCTTTTCACTCATAAAGTCATAGAGGTGCACAGCAGCTCCACAAATTCACCTCGAATTGGATTAACACGGGGCACTGGCAATGAACAGGAACAAAGAGTAACTTACTGATAGACGCAATGTAATTGTCAGTGTCCCACTGCAGCCCAGACTGAGTCCCACGTTTGGCTCCTTCCTGTCTGTCCCCCTTTGGAGGACAACAGAAACCGTGCTGTGGGAGAACCAATGACCCTTTGGTTGGCCTCTGACTTCACAATGGGTGATGATCCTTACTCAGCACGAGCTGGGGAAGGAGGACAAGGGACAGGGAATCAGCAGAAAATGTTCACGTGATGACAGTGGTGATGTTTATAACTTCCACTGATGTGATGTTCACACTGTCACTCTCAGTATGGATTGGAGCTCCTGCAGAGACTCCAAGTGCCTTTTTCCATTTGGAGTGAACGTATCTTTCTCACAATCTGAAACAGATGGAAAAATAAACAAGAAGTAAAGAGATGAAAACCGAATGTAAATGATAGGTAGCCTGGGGTTAACATTCAGTAATGAGTACCGAAACGTATTGTATACAACCTATATTTGATTTCTAATAGTAAAGAAGCTGTGAATACTCACTCAAACCACTGCAGACTCCTGCAGTTCTGTAGTAGTTGGAGCAATGAGGGGTTAGGATGTTGAACGGGAGGCGAGGGTGTGGTGACGGAAAAGCACAGCAGGTCAGGCAGCATCCGAGGAGCAGGAGAATTGACATTTCGGGCAAAGGTCCGTCACCATTAATGGGAGGGGCAACTCCTTCAGTGTCTGGCTTGTACTGAAACCAAGGACAGGTTCCTCAGCACAAAGATTGGAGATGACTGCAGTATGTATCCCTGGGGGAGCTGGAAAGAAAGACCAAGAACCAATATTTATTCATCATGGGAGGGAAAACCAAAAAATGCTGGTGATCACAGCATATCAGGTGAAAGAGAGAGAGAGAGAGAGAGCAAGCTTACATTTCGAGTCGAGCTGACAGCATTACTGACTCTGATACAAATGTATAATGTGAGATATTCTGTGACAGTGAACTGACGATAACATTGGGCAGAATGTTTCCAAGCTCAGAACAAACTGGACGACAGTGTGAAATCCAGGGAAATCCAAAGAACTCCAACAGTATCTTCCCCGACATTGAGAGCGTCAAGCACGTTTTCCAAATGAGCTTTTGTCTGTCTTTATTCATGGGAGGTGGGTGTCGCTGGCTGGGCCAGCATTTACTGCCTGTCACTACTGGGCCTTGAGAAGGCCCATCTTGAGCTGCCATCTTGATCTGCTGTAACCCACATGCTGTATGTTGGCCCACAATGCTGTTAGGCAGGGAATGTCTGGATTAGGTCGAGTGAGGATGGAGGAATGGTGATATTTATCCAAGTCAGGGTTGTGAGTGATGTGGAGGAGATCGCAGAAGCTGTGATGATTCCATATATCTTGTATATGTCCTATATCCCTTGTCCTTCTTAATGGAAGTGGTCGTCACTTTGAATCTGAGGATGCTTGGTGAATTTGGACACTCTACACCTGGGCAGGAGTGTAACCAATGTCCTTGGGAGCGCTTTTGCTAACGCAGTTGGGGAAGGTTTAAACTAATGTGGCAGGGGGATGGGAACCAAATGAGGAGGTTAGTGGACAGTAAGGAAGTAGAAACTAAAGCCTGTAAGGAATTAGATAATGAAGTCAGTGTGACAAATGGGAAGAGGAGGCAGGGAGCAGATGATGAGCACAAAGGAATAGGTGGTCTGAGGTGCATTTGTTTGAATGTAAGAAGTGTAGTAGGTAAGGCAGCTGAACTTAGGACTTGGATTAGTACCTGGGAGCATATGTTATTGTTATTACTGAGACTTGGTTGAAGGAAGGTCATGATGTGGCAACTAAATATCCCAGGATATAGATGCTTCAGGTGGGATAGAGAGGGAGATAAAGTGCGTGGAGGAGTTGCATTACTGGTCAGGAAGGATATCACAGCTGTGCTAAAGGAGGGAACTGTGGAAGACCCAAGCAGTGAGGCAAGAGAAAGAAGGTGGCTTACGTTAGGATGAGACGTGAAGGCTCAGTTAACGCACTTGAGAGTTACAAGTTAGCCAGGAAAGACTGAAAGATAGAGACAATTCCAGCCAGAGTGTGGTTTACTTATTCCCATGCCTCACCAACCAAGAGTTTGTCACTGTTTACATACAATTCCTGACTATGGAACCTGGGAATACCTGTAAGTGCCACAATGATGCACACAGTAAGAAAGACAGATTTGAGATATATCTCTGTTTTGTTGCTGGTTTGTCCTCCCTACAGGCAGATTGTGCTCTGGAGGAGTTCCTGGATGCATCTCATCAACAAACAACCCTCCAAATGATCAACTGAGTGAAGGAGATGATTGAATAAACTCGATATTACTATGACACAGCAGTGAACCCTTCTGTTAATTCAAACAAATACCCAGAAAAACATACCTTGCCTCATAATCTATTAAAATATGAATTTGAGAACTCCCAAATTCTACTATTTAGAGAAAGTAATAGCAATTTATTCATTAACTTTGAAAGTGAGTATTAAACAACAACTATTGACAAGTCTAAGACCACCTTTGCTTAACTGCTTATCACCTGTCTTCAACTCTATAATAACATTCTGTTCCAATGTATCACTTATTAAAATTACGTCAACTTAATTTCAAAACCACACAGTGGCTGTCATCTTCGCTGTCTGTCTTCTTTCGGCTGAAAATCACCCTGGGTAATCTCCTTTCTTTTTACAGCGAACAAGTGTCATATGAAAAGGTACCTTTGATAGAGAGTGCTTCCTAATTTCTTGGGTCTCTCTCAAAGGTGGTTGCTCTCTCACCAATTTCCAAAATATCCACATTTTTTTATCCAACCCTGAACATCTCCTTGGTTTGATGTTGGCAAAACAATAAATTCAAACTTGATTGTGTTTTAGTATCCTGAGGAATAATCTAAACTGATTGATTAAATTCAAATTGTTGTCAAAACCACAACCAAAACTCAGGTATCTATTTCACAGCCAAATGTTACATATTTTCAATTTTCCAGTACATGCTAGGGCTGCCATCTAGTCATATGACACAGGTGCTTGTAAACTCTCAGCGCAGAACAGCATTCACTCTCTCTTAAAGGTATAGTGCATGCCTTCAACTTCATTTCACAATTAAAATGTTCAAAAGGCATCTGGATGGGTGTATAAATAGGAAGGGTTTGGAGGGATCTACCAAATGCTGGTAAATGGCACAAGTCTAATTTAGGATATCCAGTTGGCATGGACAAGTTGGACTCTACTGGGTCTTGGCTGTTTGTGATATATATAAATGACTTGGATGAAAACATTGATGGGTGGGTTAGTAAGTTTACAAATGATAGATTAGTGGAGTTGTGGCTAGCGTATAAAGTTGTCAAAGGCTGCACTGGGATACAGACATAGGCAGAGAACGGCAGATGGAATTTAATCTGGGTAAGTGTGAAGGGCTGCACTTTAGGAGATCAAATATTAAATAACAGTATCCAGTTAATGACAGGACCATGAACAGCATTGATATACAGGGGGATCTTGGAGTTCAACTCCATAGCTCTCTGAAAGTGCCCACACATAGGTAAGTCGGGAAAGAAGGCATATGGCATGCTTGCCTTTACTGAGAAAAGAGTCAGGATCTCATGTTGCAGTTTTACAAGGCTGGCTAGGCCACACTTAGAATATTGCATTCAGTTCTGGATGCCACATTACAAGAAGGAAATAGAGGCTTTGGAGCGGGTGCAGAAGAGGTTTATCGGGATGCAGCCTGGATTAAAGGGTATGAGCTATAAGAAGAGATTTTAAAAACTCAGAATGTTTGCTCTGGGGCAGCAGAGGCTGAGGGAAACTTGATAGAAACTTATTAACTTATGAGATGCATAGATATATTTGACAATCAGATTCTTTTTCCCATAGTTGAAATGTCAAATACATGCATTTAAGGTGAGAGAGGGAAAGCTGAAATAATATGATGGAGAAGTATTTTACACAGAGGGATAGATGTCTGGAATGTGCTGCCAGGGGTAGATATGATAGGGGTGAGTAAGGGGTTTTTAGATAAACACATGAATATGCAAAGAATGGAGGGTTATGGACCAAGGGCAGGTAGAAGGGAATAGTTAAACATGGCTTCGTGCTTGACAGAACACCATGGACCAAAGAGCCTGTTCCAGTGCTGGACAGTTCTATGTTCTAAGAACTGTGTGGTGGTCGCTCTTACTGAGATTGCAATCGACAGATACTTCCGCAGTGGCAGATTGGAGAGGGTGAGGTCAAGTATGTTTTTCCCTCTTGTTGGTTCCATCACCACCCAGTCTCAATCCAACTATGTCCTTTAGGACCCAACCAGTTTGATCAGAAGTGCTGCTACCAAGTCACTCTGTCTTCCTGAGTTTTCTCTCCCTCTCTCTTGCCTCTTTTGCTCTGAATCTCTCTGACTGGGTTAGATTTGGACTCAATGCCACATGGAATGTATAATTAATGTAATGGCTCTTTCTGTTCCCCATCTCTCCTTTGCTTTACTTCCATGCTGTCTAATCTGAAGGAGACGGTGGTGAGAGGGGAAGATAAAGCAACTTTCTCAGTGAGAGGATTGCAGGGAATACCTGCTACCTTGGATCTTGCTGTGTGTTAAAGCAGTCAGTCAACAGGCCAGTTTGTCTCTGCACCTGCTCACTGTGTCCTACATCCCAGGAGCTGGGACTCAGTGAGGAGGTAGGGAACTGTAAATCGATGGAGATTCAGAGGGAAGTTCCATATATGGTGACTGGGCCATATGGGATTTAGAGAGGGTGCAGATCAGCCGGTTGGACAGAGATCATGGGGAGGGAAGTGCAGTTTGGTATGCACAAAACCAAGGGGTGCAAATCCCTGTGCTGATCCCTGATGTGAGGACTGCAGATGCTGGAGATCAGAGTCGAACGTGTGGTTCTGGAAAAGCACAGCTGGTCAGGCAGCATCCGAGGAGCAGGAGAACTCGCTTGCTGCCTGACCTGTTGTGCTTTTCCAGCACCACACACCTCATTCCTTGTTCCAGTCCTACTTCAACCCCCACCCACAGTTCTTTCTCCGATATATCGATGATATTGTCGTTGCAGCTTCCCTCACTTGTCTGGAATTGAAAAAGTTTATCAATTTCGCTTCCAATTTCTGCCCCGCTCACACATTCATCTGGTCCATCTCTGACTCTGCCCTTTCTTCCTTTGATGTCTCTGTTTCCATTTCTAGGGATAGGCTGGCCACCAGTCGAAACACCACAATCATCTTAACTGTGCATCCTCTCTCCGCGTGGGGACTCCGCAGCCTTATGGAGTCAATACCAAGTTCAACAATTTCAGGGCTTGAGACACCTTCGCCCACGTCATACCCCCAATTCCCAAACACCAGGCCTTTTTATCAAATGCCCTGCTCTCACACACAATTCATTGTTAAGGAAGGATGGGAGAAATGATGAAAGGAAAGAATGAAGGGATTGAGGAAAGAGAAGTGTGAAAGGAAGGAATGACAGAATGTAGGAATGAAAGATGGAAGGAATCACTGAAGTAATGTAGGAATGAAGGAAGGAAAGAAGGAAGGGAGGAAGGAATGATAGCTTGAAGGAAAAAAGGAAAGAAGTAACAAAGGAAGGAATGAGGAGGGAATGAGTGAATGAAAGGAGGAGGGAAGAATGGAAGAAAAGAAGAAAGAAAAGAATGAAGGAATGAATGAATGAAAGAAGGAATGAAGTAGTGAAGGAAGGAAATAATGAAATAAGGAATGAAAAAAGGAAGGAAGAAAAAATCGAAGGAAGGTATCAAGGAAGAAATGAAGGAACAAAGGAGGAAAGGAAATGAAAGCACGAGGGAAGGAATGAATGAAGGAAGGAATGAAGGAACGAAGGAATGAAGGAAGGAAGGAACGAAAGAAGGATTATTGACGTAATCAAGGAAGGAATGGAGGAAGAATGGAATGGAGGTCAGAAGGAAGGTAGGAAGGAAGGAGCAAAGGAAGGAAGGAATGAAGAAATGAAGGAAGGACAGAAGGAGGAAAGGTGGGATGGAAGGAATGATGGAATGTAGGAATGTAGGAATTAATGATGGAATGAATCATTAAAGTAATGTAGGAATAAAGCAAGGAAGGAAAGAAAGAAGGGGGGAACAAATGATAGCTTGAAGGAAGGAAGTAACAAAGGAAGGAATGAGGAGGGAATGAATGAATGAAGGAAGGAGAGAAGGTTGGAAGAAAAGAAGAAAGGAAAGAACGAAGGAATGAATGAATGAAGGAAGGAAGGAATGAAGTAGTGAAGGGAGGAAAGAACAATAGAAGGAACGAAAGAAAGTAGGAGGATGAATCAAAGGAAGGAATCAAGGAAGAAGTGAAGGAAAGAAGGAGGAAAGGAAATGAAAGCACGAGGGAAGGAAGGAATGAAGGAAGGAACGAAGGAAGGAAGGAAGGAAACAGTGAAGGAAGGAAGGAGCAGAGGAAGGATTATTGATATAATCTAGGAAGGAATGGAGGAAGAAAGGAATGGTGGTTGAAAGGAAGGTAGGAAGGTAGGAAGGAAGGAGCAAAGGAAGGAAGGAATGAAGAAATGAAGGAAGGACAGAAGGAGGAAAGGTTGGATGGAAGGAATGACAGAATGAAGGAATAAAGGAAGCAAGGAAGAAAAGAAGGGAGCAATATCGGATGGAATATTGAGAGGATTGATGGAAGGAAGCAATGAAGGAAGTATGGAAGGATTGACGGAACGAGGGAAGGAAAGATGGTTGGAAGGAAGATGGGATGGAATGAAGGAAGGAAGGAAAGTTGGAAGAAAAGAAGGAAATAGGTAAAGAAATAATGAAGAAATGAAGGATGGAAAAAGGAAACAAGCAAGGAAAGAAGGAAAGAAGGAATGAAGTACAGAACTAATGAAGGAAAGAAGAAAGGATAAAACAAATGAAGGAAGCAATGTATGGATGAAGGAAAAAGGAAAGAAGGAAAGAAGGTATGAATGAAGGAAGGAAGGAATCAACAAAAGAAGGAAGGAAGAGTGGAGGGAATGAAAGAATTAAGAAAGAACAGAATTAAGGAGGTAATGTAGGAAGAAATGAAGGAAATAAGGAAGGGAATGAAGGAGGGAAGGAAGGAAGGAATGAGGTATGAAGGCAAGAAGGAAGAAACGAAGGAAATAATGAAGGGAATGAACGACGGAAGGAAGGAATGAAGGAGGCAATGAAGGAAGTAAAAAATGAAGGACAGAAGGAAGGATTGAAGAAAAGAAGGAATGAAGGATGGAAGGAATGAAAGAACGAGGGAAGGAATGAATGAAGAAAGGGAGGAAGGAATTAAGGAGTGAAGTAAGGAAGGAATGAAGGAAGGAATGATGGATGGGAGGAAGAACAGAATGAAGGATGGAATGATGGAAGGGAGGACTGAAGCATTGAAGGAAGGAAGAAATGAAGAAATCAAGGCGAGAAGGAAGGAAGGAAGCAAGGCAGGCATGAAGGAAGAAAGGAATGAAGGAATGAAGAAATGAAGGAAGGAAAAAACAAATAAAGAATTAACATAATCAAGGAAGGAATGAAGAAAGAATAGAATGAAGATCGGAAGGAAGGAAGAAAAAAGAAGTAAGTAAAGAATGAAGAAATGAAGGATGTAAATATGCAAATGAGAAAGAAAGAAGGAAGAAATAAAGAGTGAACGGAAGGAATGAAGGAATGAAGGAATGAAGGAGGGAATATAGGATGGTTTGATGGAAGAATTGAAGGAAGGAAGGATGGAAACATTAAAGGATTGAAGGAAGGAGGGAAGGAAGGATGGAAGAAAGGAAGGTAGGAATGAATGAAGGAAGGATGGAAGGAAGGTCAGCAGGAAGGAAGGAAGGAAATAAGTGGGGAAAGAATGAAGAAATGAAGATTGGAAAGAAGGAAGCAAGCAAGAAAGGAAGGTAGGAAGGAATGAATAAGGAATGAAGTTGATGAGACCACAATTAGTATATTGCATGCAATTCTGGTCTCCTTCCTATCAGAAAGATGCTGTGAAACTTGAAAGACTTCAGAAAAATTCACAAGGTTGTTGCCAGGGTTGGAGGATTTGAACTACAGGGAGAGGCTGAACAGGCTGGGACTATTTTCCCTGGAGTGTCGGAGGTTGAGGTGTGACATAATAGAGGTTTACAAATTTATGAGAGGCATAGATAGGATAAATAGACAAAGTCTTTTCCTTGGGGTAGAGGAGTCTGAAACTAGTGAGCATAGGTTTAGGGTGAGAGGGGAAAGATATAAAAGAGACCGAAGGGGCAACGTTTTCACACAGAGGGTGGTACGTGGATGGAATGAGCTGCCAGAGGAAGTGGTGGAGCCTAGCAAATTTGCAACATTTAAGAGGCATTTGGATGGGTATATGAATGGGAAGGGTTTGGAGGGATATGGGCCGGGTGCTGGCAGGTGGGACTGGATTGGGTTGGGATATCTGGTCAGCATGGATGGGTTGGACTGAAGGGTCTGTTTCCATGCTGTACATCTCTATGACTCTATGACTCGATTAATCAATAGTAGTCCCTAGTAGTAATCATTCACTCCCCCAGGTTGATCATTATCCAATCCTTTGTCTGTCCAACCGCTGTACTCTCTCTTTGGGCTCTCTCTCCACTTGTCATTTACTCCTTCCCCACCCCACCAACCCCCCGCCCTGCCCAAAACGTATGTTCTGCACAAAAAACACTTTATCCTAGCTACCATCAGTTATGAGGAAGGGTCACTGGTCCTGAAACATTAGCTCTGCTTTCTCTCCATGGATGCGGATGGACCTACTGAACTTTTGCAGCAATTTCTGCTTTTGTCCCTATTTCATGCTTCCAAATTCCCTATCTATTGCTCCCCAGTCCTGGCCTCTTCCCCTGTCATGGTTTCTTCCTTCCCACTCAGGATCACTACACTGACTTCTTCTCCCACCTCTCCCCCGTCCAAATCTCTTTGCCCTTGTCCTGGTTTCTCTCACTTCTCCCTGCCTTCTCAGTCTCTCTGCAGGAACAATACGGTTGTCATAGTGGGGGATTTTAATTTTCCTAACATGGATTGGGACTGCCAGGGTGTTAAGAGCTTAGATGGGGTGGAATTTGTTCAGTGCTTTCAGGAAAGTTTCCTCAAGCAGTGTATAGAGGGACCTACTTGGGAAGGGGCAAAGCTCGACCTACTCTTGGGAATTAGGGCAGGACAGGCGACGGAGGTGACAGTGGGGAAGCACTTTGGGAGCAGTGACCATAGTTCTATTAACTTTAAAATAGCTATGGAGAGGGGTAAAACTATCCACAGGTTCACATTCTGAACTGGGCAAGGCGAATTTTGGTGGAATTAGACAGCAGCTTGCAGGGGTTGGTTGGATTAGTTGGTTTGCAGGCAAAGGGACCTCCGGCAAGTGGGAGGCCATTAAAAGTGAGATAGCTAGAGTTCAAGATGTATATGTTCCTGTGAGGGGGAAGGGCAAGGTTGGCAGGAATAGGGAATGCTGGATGGCAAGAAATACTGAGGCCTTGACCAGAATAATGAAAGAAACAAAGCTCAGGTACAGACAGCTGGGATCAAGGGAATCCCTGGAAGTATATAGGGAACACAGGTCTTGACTGAAGAAGAAAATCAGGAGGGCATAAAGGGGCTATGGTTTCCTTTGTTGAGAAGATTAGGGTGAATCCAAAGAGGTACTTTAGGTATCTTAAAGGAAAAAAGAATATCTAGACAGAGAATGGGGCCCCCTCAAAGCCCAAAGTGGACATGTATATGTCGAACTGCAGGGGTTAGGCGAGGGTCTCAATGAACATTTCTCCTCTGTGTTTACCATGGAGAAAGATATGAAGACCTGGGAACTTGGGGCCGTTAGTGGTCATATCTTGGGGGACACTCCATTTCACAGTAGAGGAGGTATTAGATGTATTAGAATGTATGTAGATGAATAAATCTCCTGGTCCTGACCAGATATATCCAAGACCACTGCAAGAGACTAGAGAAGAAATCACAAGTTACCTGGCTGATATTTTTGCATCATCATTTGCCATGGGTGAGGTCCTAGAAGATTAGAGGGTGGAGAATGTTATTCAAGAAGGGCTGCTAAGAAAAACCTGGAAATTATAGACCAGTATGCCTAACATCTGTAGTGGGTAAATTGCTTGAGAAGATTCTGAGGCATAAGATATATGTGCATTAGAAAGTCAGGGTTTTATTCAGCGTAGTCAGCGTGGCTTTGTGCATGGGAGATCATGCCTCACAAATCTGTTACAGTTTTTTGATGAAGTGAGCAGGAAGGTTAACGAGGGCAGGGCGGTGGATGTAGTCTGTATGGATTTCAGTAAGGCCTTTGATAAGCTTCTAGATAGTAGGCTGCTCTGGAAGGTGAGATCACATGGAATCCAGGGGGAGCTGGCAAAATGGATAACAATTGGCTTGATGGTATGATGCAGTGGGTAATAGTGGAAGGATGCTTGTCGGACTGGAAGCCTGTGACAAGTGGAGTGCCTCAGGGATCGGTGCTGAGCCCATTACTGTTTGTTATCGATATCAATGAATGGGATGAGAATATAAAAGGCATGATTAGTAAGTTTGCAGATGACACTAAAATATGCGATATTGTGGACGGAGAGAAAAGTTATCAGAAATTGCAGCAGGACATTAATCATCTGGGAAAGTGGGCTGAGAAATTGTATCAGGGATTTAATATAGATCAGTGTGAGGTCTTGCATTTTGGAAGGTCAAATCAAGGTAGAAGTTTCATGGTGAATGGTTGGACCTTAAGGAGCATAGTGGAAAAGAGGGATCTTGGAGTTCAGGTTCATGGTTCTCTAAACGTGGAGGCACAGGTAGACAGGGCAGGGAAGGCTTTTGGAGCACTGGCCTTCATCAGTCAGGGCATTGAGTAGAGGAGTTGGGAAGTTAAGTTGCAGTTAGACAGGACATTGGTGAGGCTGGACTTACAGTACTGTGTTCAGTTTTGATCACCTTGCTATAGGAAGGATGTTATTAATCTGGAAAGAGTGCAGAAGAAGTTTAGAAGGAGGTTGCCTGGACTCAATGGTCTGAGTTATAGGGAGAGGTTGGACAAACTGGGACTTTTTTCTTCAGAGCATAGGAGACTGAGGGAGGACCTTATAGAGGTTTATAAGATCATGAGAGGCATGGATAGGGTGAGTGCACTCAGTCATGTTCCCAGGGTTGGGGAATCGTGGACTAGAGGGCATCAGTTTAAGGTTAGAGGGGAAAGAATAAAATGGAACCTGAGGGGCAGCATTTTTTACACAGAGGGTGGTACGTATATGGAATGAGCTGTGGTTGAGGTGGGCACATGAACAATATTTAAAAGGCATTTGAACAAATACCTGGATAGGAAAAGATTAGAAGGATATAGGTCAAGTGCAGGGAAACGTGTACAAATGTTTTGGTCAGCATTGACCAGTTTGCGCCAAAGGACCTGTCTCCATGTTGTAGGACTCTGACTCCATGACTGCCCCTTGACCTAATCTCTCTCCCCTCCCTCCCAGATGCAATCTCTTTGCTCTTCTCCAGGTCTCTTCCCTGCTCCCCCCCCCCGCCCCCGCCCTCCCCACGGGCTCGTCCTGATTACTCACATTCACCCAATCTCAGTCACTTTACTCTCTATCCTGATCTCTCACCAACCAGGCACAATATCTTTGCCCATTTTCCCGATCTATCCTCCTTCCCAATCCAAGTATCTTTGCCCCCTGTCTTTATCTCTCCATAAGATGGTAATAGAGGTGGGGGGGGGGGGGGGGGGGGCGTGTGTGGCATTGTTAATCTAGGACAGTATTACAACAGCTGAGAGAATGTTTGAGGATTCATCCACTGAGGTAGTTTGGGCTGAAGTTAGAAACAGGAAAGGAGAGGTCACTCTTTTGGGAGTTTTCTATAGACCTCTGAATAGTTCCAGAGATGTAGAGGAAAGGATAGGAAAGATGATTCTCAATAGGAGTAAGAGTGACAGGATAGTTGTTATGGGGGACTTTAAATTCCCAAGTATTGACTCGGAATACTATAGTACAAGTAGTTTCAAAGGGTCAGTTTTTGTTCAATACGTGCAAGAGGGTTTCTGACACAGTATGTCAACAGGCCAACAAGGGGCGATGCCATATTGAATTTGGTACTAAGGAATGAACCCAGCCAGTTGTTAGATTTGAAGGTAGGTGAGCACTTTGACAATAGTGACCATACTTCGGTTATATTTACAATAGCAATGGGCAGGGATAGGTATATACCACATGGCAAGAGGTATAACTGGGGAAAAGGCAAATTTGATGTGATTAGGCAAGGTTTAGGATGCATAAGATGGGGAAGGAAACTGCAGGGGATGGACTCTCTTGAAATGTGGCTCTTATTCATGGAACAGCTACTGCGGATCTTTAATATGTACATACCTATCAGGCAGGGAGGCAATTGTCGAGAGAGGGAGTCATGGTTTACTAAAAAGAGGGCTAAGAAGAGCCAGGAGAGGACATGAGAAGTTGTTGATGGATAGGATCAAGGAAAACCATAAGGTATTCTATTGATATGTCAGGAATAAAAGAATGGTGAGTGAAAGATTAGGGCCAATCAAAGAAAGCAGTGGAAAGTTGTGTGTGGAATCTGAGGACATAGGGGAAGTGCTTAATGAGTACTTTTTGTCAGTATTAACAGTAGAAAAGGGCAACATTAGTGAGAATATGGAGATAGAGGCTACTAGATTAGATGGGATTGAGGTTGACAAAGAGGAAGTTTTAGCAATTTTGGAAAATTTGAAAATAGATAAGACCCCTGGGCCAGATTCGGATTTATCCTCAGATTCTCTGGGAAGCCAGGGAGGAGATTGCAGAGCCTTTGGCTTTGAACTTTATGTCATCATTGTTGACAGGAGTAGTGCCAGAAGACTGGAGGATAGCAAATGTTCCCTTGTTTAAGAAGGGGAGTCGGGACAATCCTAGTAATTAAAGGCCAGTGAGCCTTACTTCAGTTGTGGGTAAGGTGTTGGAAAAGGTTATAAGAGATAGGATTTATAATCATCTGGAAAGGAATAATTTGATTAGGAAGAGTCAGCATGGTTTTGTGAAGAGTAGGCTATTGCACAAAATATGGAGTTCGGGATTAAAGGTGATTTAGTGTTATGGATTAGAGAGTGTCTAGCTGAAAGAAGACAGAGGGTGGTGGTTGATGGGAAATGTTCTTCCTGGGGCTCAGTTACCAGGGTGTTCCAGAAAGGTCTGTTTTGGATCATTGCTTTTTGTCATTATAATAAATGATCTGGATGTGGACTTAGAAGGATGGGTTAGTAAATTTAGGCTAAGATAGGCCGAGTTGTGGATAGTTCCAAAGGATGTTGTGGGTTACAGAGGGTCATAGATAAGCTACAGAACTGGTCTGAGAAGTGGCAAATGGAGTTTAATGAGGAAAAGTGTGAAGGACTTCACTTTGGAAGAAGTAACACAAATGCAGAGTACTGGACGAATGGTAAAATTTTTGGCAGTGTAGATGAATAGAGAGATCTTGGTGTCCTGGTGCATAATTCACTGGAAGTTTCCACCCAGGTTGATAGGGATGTTAAGAAGGCATATAGTGTCTTGGTATTTATTGGAAGGGGGATTGAGTTTTGGAGCCACGAGGTCATGCTTCAGCTATTGGTCAGGCTGCACCTGTAGTATTGCATGCAGTTCTGGTCACTGCATTGTCGGAAGGATGTGGAAGCTTTGGAAAGGTTTCAGAGGAGATTTACTTGGATGTTGCCTGGTATGGAGGAAAGGTCTTATGAGGAAAGGCTTAGGGTACTGAGGATGTTTTCATGAGATAGAAGATGGTTGAGGGTGAATTAATTGAGACCTATAAGATAATCAGAGGCTTAGATTGGGTGGACAGTGAGAGCCTTTTTCCTTGGATGGCAAAGGCTAACACGAGGGAACATAGCTTTAAATTGAGGAGGTGACAGATTGAGGACAGATATTAAGGGTTATTTCTTCACTCAGAGAGTAGTAGGGGTATGGAATGGCCTGCCTGCTAATGGACTTGCCGACATTAAGGTTATTTAAATGGGCATTGGACATACCTATGAATAACAATGGAATGGTGTAGGTTAGATGGGCATCAGGTTATTTTCACAGGTCAGTGCAACATGGAGGGCCGAAGGGCCTGTACTGCGCTGTAATATTTATGTTCTATTTTCTAAATGCTGCCAGACCTGCTGAAATTCTCAAGCATTCTCCTTATTTGTTATGGAAGAACATTATCCTGCCTTCAAGTAGAAGAATCAAGGATTGTTTCTTTTATTAAACATCTGAAATGAAGCCTTAATGACTTCACAGAATCATAGAATTGCCACTGTGTGGAAGCTGGCCATTTGGCATATTGTGTCCACATTGATCCTCAGAACAGCGTCTCAGCTTGGACCTTATCCCTATAGCCCTGCATTTCCCATGGCTAATCCAGCTAGCCTGCACATCCCTGGACATTGTGGGCAATTCAGCATGGCCAATCCACCTAACCTGCACTTCTTTTGACTGTGGAAGGAAATCAGAGCACCCGGAGGAAAACCCATAGAGATAGAGGGAGAATGTGCTAACTCCGCACAGACAGTGACCCAAGGGCAGACTCGATTCTAGATTCCTGTGAGGCAGCAGTGCTCATCATTGAGCTGTGTGCCATCGGTGAACCTTCTCATTTCATATCACACACAACCAGATTCACTGTTGATGTTGGAGCTGGTTGACTCAAGAGAAAGGAGATTGCTCAGAATAGTTGAGAAATCGACTCCCATATTGAAAGGGTTTTTGTTTGAAAGTTGCAGGCGAGAAATTGTTTATTAGAATTCATAACATATTAGTTGAAGCTGAAAAGGTTGGATTTCAAATTTGAGTGAATACTCAAGGAAGAGGCTACCAATCTCTCAAGACCAGAAATTGAAAACAACAGTTAAGTCAAATGTGTATCTGTTACAGAGAACGCAATTCTCTGGTACATGTAGGTTAGCCATTGGGATAGAAATAAGGTTGTATGTTTACTGTCTGTCGATATTTTAAAAAGTGTATTATTTGCATGTGGATTGATTTATTTGATTTTATCATCTTTTGCTTAACTAACTGCTCTTGTGTTGTTGAAACCAGACTTACAGCATTGGGTAGCAATGTTTCAATTAAAGCCCAACTTGTCAAATGAAAAACAAATACCTATCAGGGGATATTTCATATTGAGATCTGCCTTGCCCATTCTGAACATCAGCATTCTTCAACATACAAGCAATTAAGAATCCATGGAACATTTTTCTCAGTTTTTTTCACAAGGGAGACTCGAATACTATAAGAAGATGATGTTCTATTTCCTCAGGACTCAATGAGTACACACATACAGTGCAGTGAAACCTTGGCCTTCCTCCCGAAGGAATGAAGTAATGATATTCATGTCTTGGATCTGCTGCACTTGTCTTTCTAAATTCCCTCTCGCAGCAATGTCCTTTGACACTCAGCTACATCAGTCGGTATTGGTGCTATCAACACATTTAGGAGGCTGAGAGGTGACTTTTATAGAGATTTATAAAATCATGGGGTGCATGGATAGGATAAATAGAGAAAGTCTTTTCCCTGGGGTGGGGGAGACCATAACTAGAGAGCATAGGTTTAGGGTGATGGGGCAAGACATAAGGGGCAACGTTTTCACGTAGAGGGTGGTACATATATGGACTCAGCTGCCAGAGGGAGTGGTGGAGGCAAGTAAAATTGCAACATTTAAAAGGCATCTGGATAGGTATATGAATAGGAAAAGTTGGGAGGGATAGGGGCCAGGTACTGATAGGTGGGACTAGATTGGGTTGGGATATCTGGTCAGCATGAACAAGTTGGACCGAAGGGTCTGTTTCCATGCTGTACTTCTCTATGACTCTATGACATATAGAGCACCTGCACAGTCCTTGCCACCATTAGAGCTTCCTCCACAGACTTTCCAACATGGAGGTGTACAGAGATATCAGCCACATGTAGGAAGGACTAGATGGAGTTTGACAGCAGGTTATCTGTCCCATCTTTCAGATGGTGCCATGAGATTTCATGATTATGAAATGATTGTTGAGCGATTGTAGGGCAACTCAGTTCTAATCGTGTACATTTGTACCTCCGTTTCTGTCCTGATGGTTACTCAGAAAATGTCCAGCGTTATTGTTCAGATATCATTCCATCAGTCTGACTCAGTGAGGTTTTTGTTTGACACGTGTGCATGCCCTCCCAGTGTTGAGTGAAGCATCATGAGAAGTGTTTAAAATCGCTCCGCCCCATGTTTGGCTGGTTGTGTGACAAACAGCGTCCATGCCTGATCTGCCATGAGAAAGAACAGAAAAACAGAAAACCACTGAGTAGGTCAGTAATTATTTCGGGTTAGGATAACAAACAGTGTTGACTTTTCATTAACACTTGACTAACACAGAGCAGGGGGTTAAAATGCAATCGTTTTCCAACAAGTGGAAACATGTATGATGGAGAAAAAAGAGGTTCATCTGTTACTGGGGGAGTGAAAGAGATGAGGTGACAATAATCTTTCTCGTGAAAAAGAAGAATGTGAAAAGGAAGAGCTTTATCTAGAATAGTCTGAATGCCTCAATTTCTCCCTCCATTTTGCTAGATTCTTTTTAGCTATTTTGATTCTGCCTCTCTTTGCATTTTATTCCATGACCTTCGATTCAGTGAAATGTAGTGAAGGTGAAGCTTCTACCAGGTTGCTACAGTGTGACAGAGCAGAACGAGTCGTACATATACCGTCTATTTCTTCTGTGTGTTTTGAGTTTCTTTGACCAGAATGTAATCCTGCACTTGCTATGCAAATGAGATTTACTTTCCCATTCGTCATGCTGGGATTTTAAGTAGAGGTTACCAAGTTTTATTTTTGTTATTAATACAGGGCGTTACAACTATTCATCCAGTGTCATTACCATTACGCCATCTTTCACTTCCAGGGAAAAGGCCCACTTTAGCTGTTTATGTTCTTTCTTTAAGTGACACTCAGCATTTTGCACCAGCTATAACCTCTGTTTTCAGGAGTGTAAAAGCAAAGGTTTCTCTTTTTGCAACCTAACATTTCAAACCCATTTTCATCATCCCAGCAATTCTGTTTTATTTTTGCCCAGCACACATTGTCACGAAGTTGGTCAGCTACTTCCAATGGGACTTCACAAATCTGAACAGCTTTCCATGATCATTAATAAATTGTTAGATTTCTGTTTGCTGTGCAACTCTCATATTGATTGCCATTTGAATCAAAAGATACCAGACCATTTTGTGTATGTTTTTCCATCTCATTTGCTAGGAGACTTTCATAGACACAACGGCGGTCATGATTCTTGATCCTGACATGCTTTCAAATGGAAGCAATGTGAATACCTTGAGGGGGCAAACGTTCAGCTCAACAGGGTGATACTTTAACAGCTACCCATCGTCATTTTCCACTAGCCTAATTTGATCCTATTAAACATCACAGAATGTTCTGTCTTAATATGGTGAACAATTTGAACTTGTTTCCTTTCATCAGCTTTTATTGAACATCATTCATGCCAATCCTAATATTTCCCATTGCAGATTGTCAGGGCAATTGTCATTGTTATGCAGTAAACCAGAAGAAACCTTATTTTAGTTGAGATGGCTTTTTGGGAGGTTTTGTGTTCTTTATCTTTAAAAAAGAACAAAGAAATTGTTCCCCAGGAGATTTCAGAACATTTCTCAGCTCTTCTCTGAATTTCCTCTGGGTTGATGCATTAATACACGTGTTTGGACAGGAACTTAAATACTCAAGTAGATATCCAGTTTCCGTGGCGATATATCCAGGATTGGAGTAATCACGTTGATAGTAGACATTGCTTGATAGTCTGGTGGCTGCAAAACTTCCAACAGATGTTAACCACAACAGAATAAAGCTGCCTGACACAGTGAAGAGTAATATGATGGATTTCCTCCGACCTCTCACCTCTGGATCACTCTGACTCTCGGTGCTTTTAGCTCGGAGTCCCTTGCGTGTTCTGTTAGCCAATAAAATACGTCTGACAGTCAAAGAATTAAACAAGGTCATGAGAGCAAAAGGAAGCAAAACGACTGACGCTGACTGCATCCAACTATACACTGACCATGCAGGTATTGTATAAACAGCTGCTTTTGTCCTGCACCCCCAGTGCACATTGTTAATTATTTGTTCAGCTTCGTATGAAAACAACATAGGAATACCCTTTAAACAAGTCAGGACTGAAGATGTTGCTATAACTGTAGTTGCAATTCTCTTGGTGCAGTACTTTTCTTTAAAGTCATGACAACAGATCGCCACAAATCGATCAAATGTGAATGTGACTGTGAATGACACTGACATATCCAGCGTAACAAAAGTTAAGTACAAGACAAACTTACATACAGCAGTGTAAGACAGAAAGGAATATGGAAAGTGATAATTAAATATCAAGTACACAATCACATTGAAGATCATGACAAATCGATCTGCTACTGCCATGCCCACCATGTAGACAGAGATACATTTCAAAAGGCCACAATTTCCTCTGGAGAGAATCACAATTGTCATAACTTTTGCTGCAAGAAACATAGAACATAGAACATAGAAAAATACAGCGCAGTACAGGCCCTTTGTCCCTCAATTTTGCGCCGTTCCAAGCCCACCCAACCTACACTAATCCACTACCCTCCAATGACCGTTTAAATGCCCATAAAGAGGGAGAGCCCACCACTGCTACGGGCAGGGCATTCCATGAACTCACGACTCGCTAATTAAAGAAACTACCCCCAATATCTGTCCAAAATGGACAGAGAAGTGGAAAATCATTGTGGCCCACATGGAATGTTCAGATTGGTTGTATCTCACTTAGACTTTCAAGTGTGCTGTTTAATCATGCACATTCACGGGAAGGTCAAAACTCAAAGTGTTAGCAGGACTGAATATGGATTAATAATCCACATTGCTTCTAATAGATTTTGGCTGGAATTTGTCAAGGCAATGAAAATGGGAGGACAAATGGTGGCAGATTTCTGAAGGCTAAGGCAGTGGGACATAATTCTGCCTCTTCTTTGTGTCTTAGTTTGCAGCCTGTTGCATAAATGTAGTGATCTTCAAGGGGAGAATCACTCTGCAGGTGCTTGTAGATCAGATGAGTTGTCCAATCCCTTATAGAGAATGGCATTCATGTAGCTACTGTAGCAGACTACCTGATCCAAGTGCCACTCAAGTGACATATGATTACTGTCGTCAGCAACAAAGAATTTCAGCATCTCTACTTATCATTCAATGACACTACCAACCTTAAGTTCTCCACAGTCAACATGCTGGGATTTGGAATAGTTGAGAGACTGAACTGGATTAACAATGCACATACTGTTACTACATGAGAAGGTCATGATCAAGGAATTCTTTGGTGAGTAACTCATCTGCTAACTCTCCAAATTCCACCACATTTTAAGCATAGTTAGGAAGAGAGATGGAATAGTCGCCATTTGACTGTTTCAGTAGGGCCTAAATCTAAGGAAAATTCAGGAAGCTAAGAAAAGTGCCTACCCGTTTGATGCTAAATCCACCAGGTACACATTTCCTGCCCCCACCTGCAACACATGGTGTCAGCAGTCTGTACCATTTACAAGATGCACTGCAGTTACTCACCATGTCTCCTTTGAAGGCAGGTTCCAAACCCACAATCTCTCCCAACCAGAAGGACAAGGGCAGCAGATGGCTGGGAGAATTGCTTTCTGAAATGTTCCCTCCGAGACGATCACGGACTGAATCACTGTTCTTTCTCTGTTACTGCTTCAAAATTCTGAAGCTCGCATTCTTCCAGAGTTGGTGATTGTGGAAGTAGATTAAAGGAGATATTGTTCTTGACCACCTCTACCTGTGTCCTATACCCTACCCTACCTGTATCCCTTGCTGGCATACACAGGATGTCTGGTCGTAACACACTGGTGGAAGTCTCCCCCAAATTTTCTAGTCTGCCCTAATAATATGATGGAGGATTGAACCACCTGAAGGGATAGTTGGAGGTGCTCTGGAGTAAAGGCAGCTCTGCAGGTCACAGTTTCCTTTTTAAAAAAAATGTTTTGAAGAATGCGAGGTGAAGGTGTCTGCAAATCCAGTAAATGAGCATATTAAGAAAATGGATTACGTCTAACAATTAAATCATTATCAGAAGGGGTGGAATAAAATCAAAGTTTATTGACTGATCCACTCTACAAGGGAAGGCGAGTCCCTGACTGGGGTAAGGAATCCCAAGCTCTCAATGTTGCAGTGGTGCAGTGAGTTTGCACACTGGGTATACCTGACCCCCATGGACTGCAGCAATTCAAGACTGATTTCTGCACCAATCTCTGAACAGCAATGGAAGTGGCCAGTGACAGTGAGTTCCTTGGGATGAATAAAGACACCTCTGCAATAACAAATAAACATAAAGAAATTATGCCCAGATTGCTTGTGAACAATTGAGAAGGGTTGTCTGGTAACTCGGAACTTACAGAATATCAGCACTGCAGACAACAGCCAGAGCATTCTCTTGTTTTTTGAAAGCACTTCCTCTCTGATTGACTCAAACATATTTTTGAATCAGTATTGTGCTCGGAACACATATAGCCATAAAATTTTTATGTATATAATTTGCCACCCAATATCATATCCTGTTCTTTCAATTTAAAGTACAGACCTATTTGAGTAATAAATGGTAATAATGTTGAACTGGAGTATAGGAGAATTGGTGAGGCATGACTCTCTGTCTCAGGTCAGCAGATGAAGGGAAGTAGGGAGTGAGCATCATCAGACACAAAGCATTCATCATAAACTGTATTGAGGAGCAGGAAGGGGGAGAGGAAAAACTGGAATATCAACAGGAAGGGAATCGGACAAGGAGCCAGACAACAAGAGCCGTATTGGTCACGGACAGTGGGAAATAGTGCAGGTGTTTTATTGGTCAGGGACAGTGGAAATAGTGCAGGAGCCTTATTGGTCATGGATAGTGGGCAAGACTGTATAATCCCTAGTGATCAACGACACAAGATAAGGAAGCAGGAGTTTGATTGATCATGGATAGTATGCAGGGCAGAAGGATGCCTATTGAGCAGGATGGAGGCCGAGCGGGGTGGCAGCAAGGCATCAGGAGCCCATTGATCAAGCACAGGGGAGGGGGTGCAAGACACCATGAGGCTCTATTGACCATATAAAGGAGGCAGCATAGCAGGGACAATATTGATCAAGGACAAGGGACAAGACTGGAGGAATCATATTGACCTCAACTTAAAACAGTTAATGTAGCAATGGGGAAGGGGAATGGATTGTGATCACCCGCCCAGCTAAAACTTGTTGCTTACTAGATTTGAAATGCATGGCAGAAAGACCAAGAATGTTCTTTAAAAATCACTGGAAATAGTCAGCAGGTCAGGCAGTACAGAAAGGGATTGAACATTTCCTTATCAGGTCTATGAGCTTTCTTCATATTTCTGATTTCTGTTTTCCTCGCCTTTTTGACTACCCGACATTAAAGTGGTTACAGCATTTGCTTTTCTCTCTTTGATGATACAAGCACATTCCTGATATCACTTGAACTGATCACTTTTCTCTGGGTAAAATGGGAAAGAGGGCGGGAGATTAAACAAGATGTGTTAAGCTGAAATCTTTGCCATGAATGTCATTCACACTTTTTCAATACACTGCGCTCTGGTATTCCCTGAATATTCCTCGTCATGGGATGGGGCCAGTTTCAGGGCTGCATTCTGGTGTCAAGAAATATTCATGTTGTCTCCATGAGAAGAGTCGGTTCTCAGAGCCCCTTCACTGTTTCTTCCAACAAACATTTCACAAAATGTCCTCCAAAAAACACTGTGGCGTTGCCTTGGGCTGCATTGTCGCATTAAACAGAGTGAAGGATGTCAGTGTGTGACTCAAACACAGACACTGCAGCTGTACAAGGGGCTGGAGGTGGAGGGAGAGAGACAGACAGAGAGAAATTCCAGTGCTACATCAAGGAATTTCAAGCTCCTATTTTCCATCACTGGGACAAACACTTTCCTTGCCACAATCACATTTGAAGCGCTGTATTCCAACGGCTCCAGGATTGTGCAACTCTGGTGTGTGAGGGGAAATGTTAAAGCATCTATCAGGCACCAAACCTTCAGCTCCCATGACAACGATTCATCAATAAGGATTCACTGACTTACCAGAAACACCAAAGGCTGCCAGAATGGGATAGTAAATATCCTTTATCAGGAGGATTGCTGGCCGTCCCATTCTATTTTCAAGGGAATGGGAATTCACTTTGCCCTGACAGGTTCCAGGGAAACAGTAGATCCTATCCAAAAGTGAGTCCCATTTATGGCTCTCTCTGTGCCCAGGTGAGACCAGTCAGTGATATCATACGGAACTTTACTTACACCCATTAAACAAATAACATTCCATTCTCTGCTTCCCCATTGTCTCCTGGGATCAGCATCGCACAATAATGACAGTGTAGGAGGAGGCCATTGACCTGAATTAGCTTTATTATCCAATGCACATCTCCTGCCTTATCCATCGACCCAATTCTAATCCATTCTCCCAGCCTATCAATAACCATCTGTAAACTCTACCTTCTCATCACAGCCTGCTTTCCCATCTCCTTTCAGATCAGTTTGTCATGCTATAGAGTCATAAAGTCATACAGAACTGAAACAGACCCTGTGGTCCAACCTGTCCATGCGAAGCAAGGGATTCTCATTTGCCTGTGTTTGGCCCTTATCCCTGTAAACCTTTTCAAATCATAAACCGATCCAAATGCTGTAACTGTACTTGCATTGACCACTTCCGCGAGCGGTTCATTCCACAAAATGACCACCCTCTGTTTGAAAAAGTTGACCCTCATGTTTCTTTGAAATCTCTCCCTTCTCATCTTAAAATTACATCCTCTCGTTTTGAACTTCTCTATTCTCAGCAAAAGATTTTTGCTATTCACCTTATCTGTGCCCCTTGTGATTTTATAAACCTCTGTAAGGTCACCGCTCAACATCCTTTGCTTCAGGGAAAAAAAAATTCCCAGCCTATCCTTAGGTGGGCAGCATGGTGGCACAGTGGGGCCTCACAGTGCCAGAGACCCGGGTTCAATTCCCACCTCAGGCGACTGACTGTGTGGAGTTTGCATATTCTCCCCCTGTCTGTGTGGGTTTCCTCCAGGTGCTCCAGTTTCCTCCCACAGTCCAAAAATGTGCAGGTTAGGTGAATTGGCCATGCTAAATTGCTGTAGTGTTAGGCAAAGGGGTAAATGTAGGGGAATGGGTGTGGGTGGGTTGCGGGTCACTGTGGACTTGTTGGGCTGAAGGGCCTGTTTCCACACTGTAAGTAATCTAATCTAATCTTATAATGGAAACTCTCCACTCTCAGTAACATTCTTGTTAATATTTTCTGCATCTTTTCAAATTCAAGAATACCCTTCATAGATTCCCTACAGTGTGAAAACAGGCCCTTTGGCCCAACAAGTCCAACACTGACACTTTGAAGAGTATCGCACCCAGATCCACTTCCCTACCATATTACTCTACATTTACCCCTGACTAATGCACCTAGCCTACACATCCCTGAGTACTATGGGCAATTTAGCACCGCCAATTCAACTGCACATCTTTGGATTGTGGGAGGAAACGAGAGCATCCAAAGGAAGCCCACGCAGACGCAGAATGTGCAAACTCCACACAGACAGTCACCCAAGGTTGGAATTGAACCCAGCTCCCTGGCACTGTGAGGCAGCAGTGCTAACCGCTGAGCCATCGTGCCACTCTTACTATTAGCAGGGTGACCAGAAATGTATGCAACACTGCAAAAGTGGTGTTACCAATACCCTGTACAGCTTCAACATGACATTGTCACTGCAATACTCAATGTTATGGTGATTGAAAACAAGTGTGCTAAAGGCCTTCTTCACCATCTCCCCCACCCCCACTGCCTACATGTGAGCCATTATGATGGATCTATGTCATCTGAAAGCAAGAAAAAAAGTGGCAGAGGTTACAATATGAATAAGACGTTATGTCCCTCTCACTGTTTGTGAGATGTAGGTTCACTGTCAGATTGTGAATAAATTCCCTCAATTGCACACTGCCTCCTTCTAGCTTCTCCCCAAAGACCAGGTTAGACCCTTTCTGTCTGTTCCTGCCTGTCGGAACCTATTCCTTCCTATCTCAACCCAATGTTTTCATTCTCTCGCCACTTACATTGTGATTCTTCTGACGATTTACATCCTAGAGTCATAGAGCTGAGAAACAGACCCTTTTGTCCAGCCAATCCATGCCAAACATAATCCCAAACTACAATAGTCCCACCTGCCCCTATATATCTGTCCAAACCTTTCAAGTACTTGTCCAAACACCTTCTAAATTTTGCAATTGTACCCATATTCACCCTATGTGTAAAGAAAATTGTCCTTCTTGTCTTTTTGAAATCTCTCTCCTCTCAACTTAAAAATCTGCCCCTGAGTCTTGCAATCGCCTATTCTAGGGAAAAGAAAACCTTCATTAATTCTATCTATACCCTTAATTATATTGTAAGCTTCCTAAAGGTCACCTCCACTGATCACAGATCTTCATTGGGAAACCCTTCCTCATTGCTCACTACCTTCAATGCCAAACCAGTTCTGTATCCATTTTAGCAGCTCACTGTGGATCACATGTGGCAGACTGTAACGGTCCGCCTTGAGGGACCTTGTCAAAAGCCTTGCTAAGGTCCATGTATGTCACATTCGCTGCCCTGTCCTCATCAAATATCATTTTTCCTTAAAAAAACTCAATCAAATTTGTGAGACATGACTTCATCGGACAAAGCCTTGCTGCATGTAACAAATAAGTTTATCTAAATGTGAATAAGTCCTGCCCCTAAGGCCCTTCTCTAACAATTTCCCCAACACTGATGTAAGGCCTATAATTTCCTGGTTTACCCTTCTTAAACGATTTTCCAGCTCTCTGTGACTAAAGGCAATGCAAAGGTTTTGTATAAGGCTCAGGGTGAATTTCTCCCTTGCCTCCCTCAGAATTCTGTGATAGATCCCATCGGGGTCTTGTCGACTTTCATGCTTTTCAAAACTCACAATGCCTGCTTTTATATAAAGACATGTTCTGGCATATCAATGTATCCCTTTCTGAACTCACCAGCTACCATGTCCTTCTCCTTAGAGGATACCAATACAAAATGTTTGTTAAGGACCTCACCCATTTCTCCAGCTCCAAACTCTAATTCCCTTCTTCCCACTTAAGTGAATCCAACCTTTCCCGAGTGACTGTTTTGTTCTATTACCTTTCCAAAATGCCTTGGGATTTTCCTTAATCCTCTTTGCCAACAACGTTTCCTTGTGTCTTGAATTGACCTAACTCCTTGTTTTGTTCTTTCATCCTTTTTTGATATTTTTCAAAGACAAGATCTTTTATTTCACTTTCATAAACCTGACATGTGCTTCCTTTCTCTTTTTGACTCAACTCAGAATTTCTCTTGTCATCCAAGGACTATCCTTTATTTTCAAAGTGACATACTGAACCTGAATTCGAATCAACTGGCCTTTAAAAGATTCCCAGATGGCAAATGCGGATTTATCTTCAAACAGCCGCCCCCAATTTACATTCCCTGGTAATATTGTGAACATTAGCCTTCCCCAATTTTGGCATTCACCCAAAGACATTTGCTATCCTTATCCATAAGTAACTTTTCTCTTACAGAATTATGATCACTGTTCCTGAAATACACCTCCCCACGAAATTTCAGTAACTTCGCCGAATACATTCCTTTATGAAGTGAATTGAATTGGAATTATTGTCACGTGTACCAAGGCACAGTGAAAAGCTTTGTCTTGCGACCAATACAGACAGATCACAGAGTTAAGTAGCATAGATAATAAATAATAGGTATAAAGCGGCAAAAACAAAAACACAGGTACAGATGAATGTTAAGAGTTTGTGAGTCCATTCAGTATTCTAACAACAGTAGGGTAGAAACTGTTACAAAACGAGCTGGTGCATGTGTTCAGGCTTCTGTACCTTCTCCCCGATGGAAGAGGTCGTAGAAAAACATTGCCAGTGTGGGATGGATCTTTGAGAATGCTGGCGGCCTTTCCTTGACAGCGGGCCTGGTAGATGGATTCTATAGATGGGAGGTTGGCCTTTGTGATTGTCCAGGCTGGGTTCACCACTCTCTGTAACCATCTCCGATCTTGAATGGTACAGTTGCCATTACAGATAGTGATACATTATTATTCCAGGTGCAGTGTGACCCCTTTCCTGGTATAGTTACAAG
This sequence comes from Chiloscyllium punctatum, assembly GCF_047496795.1. Classification (NCBI taxonomy): domain Eukaryota; kingdom Metazoa; phylum Chordata; class Chondrichthyes; order Orectolobiformes; family Hemiscylliidae; genus Chiloscyllium; species Chiloscyllium punctatum. The sequence goes on from NC_092753.1 coordinate 20,296,780, forward strand.
AATACCTTTGTATGCACCAAGCAAGCACCCCTCCCCCATCTCAGTCAGGATAGAGGACGATAAAATCACTCAACACAGCAACCCTTTCATTTTTACATTTTCTCTTCACATGTCTGTTCATCTATTTCCCGCTGGCTGTTGGAAGACTTGTAGTACAACCCCATTATAGTGAGTGCAACCTTTGTATTCCTGATCTCTATCCATATGGCCTCATGGGATGAGCTCTCTGAGGCATTCAGATTAGAGTGGTGCTGGAAAAGCACAGCAGGTCAGGCAGCATCCGAGGAGCAGGAAAATCGATGTTTCGGGCAAAAGTCCTTCAGTGAAGCTGTGATTTACCTGTTGTTCATCCAATCTGGTATACTCTATTCACTGGACACATTGTGATCTCTACAATGCAGAGATAAAGCATAGTCTGTGTGACAGCTTTGCAGAACATCTACGTACTGCCTGTGAGATTACCCTGAGCTTCTAGTTGTCCAACAATTCAACACACCAGTGTGTTCCCATGAAAACTCTTCTGAGTCCTGTTGCAATGTTCCAGAAAGCCTCAGTGCATGTTCAAAGAAAAACATTTGGTTTGCACTTGGGAACCTTGGAACCTCTAGAGTTCATTATATTTAGAATCTGATGACTCCATTTCATGATGTTTTTAAATGCACCACCAAACCCTTGATCTGTCCTAATATGATTTGTTTTCAGCACAAACTGTCTCTCCCCCCAATTTTAGTCATATTGCAACAACCTGTCAGCACATCCTACCGACTGCCTCCTACTTACAGCTCTCATTATCACTTACTCAGCTTCTTTTCTGACCTGATCCACTACCAATAATTCTCTGTCTGCCGTTATTGAATATCACACTCTTTTGCACTCCACCCATCTGCTCATCTTGAGACCACCCCAATCTTGGCTTCAGCATAAATACAACTTGTTTCGAGCCACTATCAGTTTTGATGAAGAGTCACCAAACTTGAAAAGTTAAATCTGTTTTCTTCCCACAGACCTGCCAGACCTACTGAGCTTCACCAGTAATTTCAGTTTTTGCTCCAGTATTTGTTAAACCCAGCTCCTTCGCTTTGTCTTAGATACACCAGGGCATTGGCTGTAATCTCTCTCACTCAGGCTATGATCTGCACCTGAAAAGGCAAAAGGAGGTTTTGTTAGTTAATTCTGCTGCTCCCTACACATTAATGGTCAACTTTATTCCCAACTCAATGACGATCAGTTTATTGCTTTTTGGAATGTTTATAAAACTCAACTGTTTACTGTTACAGCAAATCTTATTTTTCTGAAATGTTCTCACTGGCCCCCTAAAGTAAATCAATATGGAAAATATGATTGCCCCATGCAAGCTGAAGGGACACAACTGATCAAAGTGACCCCTCTGTATTCTTCAGGGTGGCATGAATGGCCTGCCATAACAGAAGGAAAACCAAGGACACTCAGCAGGTCTGGTAGCATCTGCAGAGACAGAATCATAATTAAATGTCACTGGATTGGACAGGTTAATTCTGTGTCAAATTGTTTACATAGGGTGCCAGACTTAATGAGTTTCTCCAGCACTTTTTGTTTTAATTTGTTTCAGATCTATGAGGTACCAGAAATAAATTTCAATCAAGTTATATTTGTCATTCTTTACTTTTTCAAAATGGCTAATCAGTTTACAAGACACTGATACTGATAACCCCGACATTAAGCGTGACTGGATCTGGAAGTTCTAGACTGTAGTCTTTGTATTAGTCCTCTGATTCATGTTTCTAGGTGTCATTGGAAACTGGCAAGTGGATTCTGATGAGTAGGGCTGCTACCACGGAAATCAGGGGACTCTTTAACCTGCAAAATAACTTTAATGTGCTCCTATTTCAGCATCAAGCTTTCATAGGACCCTATTCTTGCACTGCACATGTTTAACTCAACAAAAGAAGGTGGCAGCCCCTCACTGTTCTTTTCTTCTCTCAGGACAATGGTTTGACCAATCAGAATCAAGCAGCTTGGTTTAAAATTAAAATGACATCTAGAAGTTAATTGTTAATCATCACAAACTGGCTCACTCTCCCAGGGTGTTGGGCAATCCAGAGGCTCAGTGGTTAGCACTGTTGCCTCACAGCGCCAGGGATCCGGGTTTGTTTCCAGCCTCGGATGGCTGCCTGCATGGAATTTGCATGTTCTCCCTGTGTCTGCGCAGATTTCCTCTGAGCGCTTCAGTTTCCTCCCACAGTCCAAAGGTGTGCAGGCTTGGTGAATTGGCCGTGCTAAATTGCCCATTGTATGTTAGGTGCATTTGTCATGGGAAATGTTGGGTTGTAGGGTAGGGGAATGAGCAGGAGGATACTCTTCAGAGGGTCAGTGTGGATGTGTTGGGCTAAATGGCCTGTTTCCACACTGTAAGGATGCTATGATTGCACATCTGTTACCCATACACCGTGTCTGTCAAGTAAGTCTTTTGAATACTGTCCTTCTCTCTTGCACTGTATGGTGACCCCACATATAACACCAACCTTCACGGGGATAGCACTGCAGTTGAACCAGTGAACAGCATGTAGTTTTTTTTTCAGGAGCTTGCCCTACTTGGTTCCCAGAGTTTATTCAAGCAGGAGTATCCAGTCTGTCAGGTTAGATATTCATCCTGATTGATAGGCCCACTCTGTTTGGAGAATTATCGTTGTGCACGATTTCCTTTTAAATAGTTCAGTTTATTGTGGCTTTGGATTTGGTAAACAAAGGAGAAGGCATTTTCTGCACCACAAGAAACAAGGAGCCAGGTTTTCCGCACAACTGTGGCAATGGCAGGATTGGCTCAATGTTGGAAGCCTTGTCTTTGCATGTAGAAGTTCACGTCTTTGCAGGGGGTGGGTCTGGGTGAAGCTGGATTGGAATTATGAAGGGTGGTGTAGAAAGTACCGGAACAAAAATATGGCACGGTGGGTTTGCGTTAGTATTGAGGGCTACCCAAATGATAAAGGACATTAAGTGGGTTAGTGTGGATGGTTTCTAACAGAGTGTGTCATGGGTTGGACTGTTTTAGCTTTGGTTTTCTTTTATTGACCATCACCAAAGTGTCATAAGCCCAGATACATCTGTAGCAAGTGGCTTCTTCTTTGTGCTGGAGTTGCCTTTCCTGGGTATCCCGCCTTCCCAGAACATAAATCTGGTCAGTTTATCCAACTTAAGCCTGTGGAGCCAGGGATGTGGCCCATAGCTGCACCCTCAAACAAGAAGGGGAAAACGTGGGCGGCAGGTGGCACAGTGGTTCGCACTGCTGCATCACAGCGCCAGAGACCCGGGTTCAATTCCTGCCTCAGGCGACTGACTGCGTGGAGTTTGCACGTTCTCCCCGTGTCTGCGTGGGTTTCCTCTGGGTGCTCCAGTTTCCTCCCACCGTCCAAAGATGTGCAGGTTAGGTGAATAGGCTCTGCTAAATTGCCCATAGTGTTAGGTAAGGGGTAAATGTAGGGGTATGGGTGGGTTGTGCTTCGGCGGGTCAGTGTGGACTTGTTGGGCCGAAGGGCCTGTTTCCACACTGTAATATAATCTAATCTAAAAAATGGTGGCAAGTGTTCAGAAACTTGCTGCCGAATGGGTTTTGAACGTGTCAGAGGTAGCTATTGGTAGGAGCAAGAATTAAAATTCTAGTCTGCAACTTTGTACAGATCGTTGGGTAGATATTATCCCTCTGGAGATAAAGGCACATTTAAAATAAATTTCATTTTCTCCAAGAGCGGAACTATGAAATTGACACAGAGTTAATCAAGAAACCTGAGCAGATTAGAATATTAACTGTGGAATCAATGGTGAGGGAAAAGACCAAGGCCCTTTATTTTACCCTCAAGCAAATTTTTGAGAACTCACTTCTGCCGAGGTAACCTTTCAGTCAGCCCAATGATTTGCTCGAAAGGCAAGATAGAATAGCTTCAAAAGGTGGGTGCAATGGAGAAAATGAAAGATCCCACTATTGAAAATAGCAGTCGCTTTAGGAATGAAAAATTTTAAGAAGTTTGGAGACACTGTCTAGATTGAAAGGACCTACCTAGGCTTTGACGATGTAGCTTGGTCTGGAAGAAACATGACCACAAACTATCAAAACAAAGGTTTTCATCTCTTAGATACAAAGATGCATACCGGACAATGAAATTGAATGAAAGCAGCAGCTGCTAAAATCATGGTGGATGCTATTTGGGAATAGCACTTGTTGTATGCGACAGTAAGAGTTGAGTTTTGTCCTGGCTTTTTTATGAAGGGAGACTGAGATGGTGGTGCCGAGTGGTAGGTTTCAGGTCAATGAAGTAAATAGCACGTGAGGCCTTGGGATTTTTTAAAAGTTGGAACAATAGAAGCAGCCTGAAGGGGTGGGGTCAAGCTCCCACAGAACCGGGATTTTAGTTTAACTTTCAGTATGGGGTGTTGTAACTGGATGTAAAAGCTGTTATTCCTCTGTCTTTTAAAAGCTGGGGTTCTCTCCCTGCTGCTGGAATTGCATGTAACGCAAGCTATTTCACTCAATTTGCCTTTTCCAAGGGTGTGATATTGCAATGTTACTATATTCAAACAGTTGCTGTTTAGTAGTTAAATAATCTGTTATTTCATTGTTTTCCAACAGTGTTAAGATATTCCAAGCCTTCTTTCTTTGTTTTATAGTTACCTATACAATATAAATAAAGTGCCTTTGTGCACAAAATGTGATAGTTTGTCAATCAAATTGCATCTGGAACACAACATCTTACATTTGTATTTTAATAAAAACAAAAAAGTCGGGGTCCAGGATATCTTCTTAATATATTTTGTGAGGGTTTGATCTGGTTCATGATATGTTTATACCTTTCCATTGCTCTGGAAGAACATTAATGCAGACAGTATGAAATAATCAATGATCTGCCAGAATGGGTGATGTATTAGTCTCTGGTTCTGATAAAAACAGAAAACAAGTTACAGAAGACCATGGGACTGAAGATAACAGAAGTTAAGTATATTGAGGCGGCAAACAACTGTGAAGGAGGCACATCAATTTGCTGGATTTATTAGCTATCTTCTTTGCCAATTTGTAAACCTTTGTATTATGAACTTCTACACAAAGGGCATTCAGTGGTATCTGCCCAAAACTCTTTGCACTGCGTCAGTTAGACTGCATAGAGGGTTTATCAGGATGCTGCCTGGGCTGGGAATTTTACTTAGAAAAAGCACCTGGACAGATTGGAGTTTATTTCCTTGGAGTCTAGGAAATTGAGTGAGCATGTTGTTGACATGTATAAAATTATAGAATAATAGAATAATAGAACAATACAGCACAGAACAGGCCCTTCTGCCCACGATGTTGTGCCGAACTTCTATCCCAGATTAAGCACCCATCCATGTACCTATCCAAGTGCCGCTTAAAGGTCGCCAATGATTCTGACCCTACCACTCCCACGGGCAGCGCATTCCATGCTCCCACCACTCTCTGGGTAAAGAACCCACCCCTGATATCTCCCCTATACCTTCCACCCTTCACCTGAAATTTATGTCCCCTTGTAACACTCTGTTGTACCTGGGGAAAAAGTTTCTGACTGTCTACTCTATCTATTCCTCTGATCATCTTATAAACCTGTATCAAGTCACCCCTCATCCTTCGTCGTTCCAACGAGAAAAGGCCGAGAACTCTCAAGCTATCCTCGTACGACCTCTTCTCCATTCCAGGCAACATCCTGGTAAATCTTCTCTGCACCCTCTCCAAAGCTTCCACATCTTTCCTAAAGTGAGGCGACCAGAACTGCACACAGTACTCCAAATGTGGCCTAACCAAAGTGCTGTACAGCTGCAACATCACTTCACGACTCTTGAATTCAATCCCTCTGATAATACACCATAGGCCTTCTTACAAACTCTATCCACCTGAGTGGCAACTTTCAAAGATCTATGTACATAGACCCCAAGATCCCTCTGTTCCTCCACCTGACTAAGAACCCTACCATTAACCCTGTATTCCGCATTCTTATTTGTTATTCCAAAATGGACAACCTCACACTTGGCAGAGTTGAACTCCATCTGCCACTCCTCAGCCCAGCTCTGCATCATATCCAAGTCCCTTTGCAAATGACAAATGCCCTCCTCACTGTCCACAGCTCCACCTATCTTCGTACCATCTGCAAATTTACTGACCCACCCTTCGACTCCCTCATCCAAGTCATTAATAAAAATTACAAACAGCAGAGGACCCAGAACTGATCCCTGCGGAACTCCACTTGTAACTGGGCTCCAGGCTGAATATTTACCATCTATCACCACTCTCTGACTTCGACCGGTTAGCCAGTTATCTATCCAATTGGCCAAATTTCCCTCTATCCCATGCCTCCTGACTTTCCACATAAGCCTACCATGGGGAACCATATCAAATGCCTTACTAAAATCCATGTATACGACATCCACTGCTCTACCCTCATCCACATGCTTGGTCACCTCCTCGAAGAATTCAATAAGACTTCTAAGGCAAGACCTACCCTTCACAAATCCGTGCTGGCTGTCCCTAATCAAGCAGTGTCTTTCCAGATACTCATAAATCCTATCCCTCAGTACCTTTTCCATTACTTTGCCTACCACAGAAGTAAGACTAAGTGGCCTGTCATTCCCGGGGTTATCCCTATTCCCTTTTTAGAACAGGGGCACAACATTCACTACTCTCCAGTCCCCTGGTACCACCCCCGTTGACAGTGAAGACGAGAAGATCATTGCCAACGGTACTGCAATTTCCTCTCTTGCTTCCCACATAATTCTAGGATATATCCCGTCAGGCCCGGGGGACTTGTCTATCCTCAAGTTGTTCAATATGTCCAATCCATCTTCCTTCCTAACAAGTATCTCTTCTACCTTAACAGTCCGTTTCACACTCTCCTCTTCAACAATACGGTCCCTCTCGTTCGTAAATACTGAAGAGAAGTACTTGTTCAAGACCTCTCCTATCTCTTCCGACTCAATACACAATCTCCCACTACTGTCCTTGATTGGACCTACCCTCGTTCTCGTCATTCTCAGGTTTCTCACATACGCATAAAATGCCTTGGGGTTATGCTTGATCCTATCCGCCAAGGATTTTTCATGCCCTCTCTTAGCTCTCCTAATCCCTTTCTTCAGGTCCCTTCTGGCTATCCTGTATCCCTCCACTGCTCTGTCTGAACCCTGTTTCCTCAACCTTATGTAAGCCTCCTTCTTCCTCTTTACTAGACATTCAACTTCCCTCGTCAACTAAGGCTCCCTCACACGACCATTTCTTTTCTGCCTGATAGGTACATACATATCAAGGACACGTCGTATCTGCTCCTTGAAAAAGTTCAACATTTCCACCACATCCTTCCCTGACAGCCTATGCTCCCAACTTATGCTCCTCAAATCCTGTCTTACAGCATCGTAATTTCCCTTCCCCCAATTGTAAAATCTATCTTGTTGTGCGCACCTATCTCTCTCCATAACCAAGGTGAAAGTCACAGAATTGTGGTCACCATCACCAAAATGTTCACCCACTAACAAGCCCATCACTTGTCCCGGTTCATTACCGAGAACCAAATCCAATATGGCCTCCCCTCTGGTTGGACAATCTACATACTGAGTTAGAAAAGCTTCCTGGACACACTGCACAAACAACGCCCCATCCAATCTACTTGATCTAAAGAGCTTCCAATCAATATTTGGGAAGTTGAAGTCGCCCATGACTACGACTCTGTGGCTTCTGCACCTTTCCAAAATCTGTTTCCCAATCTGTTTCTCCACATCTCTGCTGCTATTGGGGGGCCTATAGTAAACACCCAACAAGGTGACTGCACCTTTCCTATTTCTGACTTCAGCCCAAAATACCTCCAAAGGCAGATCCCCCTCAAACTTTCTTTCTGCAGCCGTTATACCATTTCTAATTAGCAATGCCACCTCCCCTCCTTTTTTACCACCCTCCCTAATCTTACTGAAACATCTGTAACCATAAACCTCCAACAGCCATTCCTGTCCCTCATCTATCCACGTTTCCGTGATGGCCACATCGTAGTCCCAGGTACCGATCCACGCCTTAAGTTCACCCACCTTATTTCTGATACTCTTTGCGTTATACACACTTGAGCCCATCTCTGTGTCCGCAAGTATTCCCTGTCAGTGCTACCTTCTCCACAGCCTCCCTACAGTCTTGGACATCCTAACGCACAGCTAGCTTACTTGCTGAACTACAAGTCCGGATCCCATCCCCCCTGCCAAATTAGTTCAAACCCCCCCGAAGAGTGCTAGCAAACCTACCCCCCAGGATATTGGTGCCCTTCTGGTTCAGGTGCAACCTGTCCTGTTTGTACAGGTCCCACCTTCCCCAGAATGCAGTCCAATTGTCCAAATACCTGAAGGTCTCCCTCCTACACCATCCTTGCAGCCACGTGTTCAACTGCACTCTCTCCCTATTCCTTGCCTCACTGTCACGTGGCACCAGCAACAACCCAGAGATGACGACTCTGTCTGTCCTAGTTTTTAGCTTCCAGCCTAACTCCCTGAGGTCTTGAATGACCTCCCCACCCCTCTTCCTACCTATGTCGTTGGTGCCAATGTGTACCACAACTTCTGGCTGCACACCTTAAGGATTCTGAAGACACAGTCCAAGACATCTCGGACCCTGGCACCCGGGAGGCAACAAACCATCTGAGAGTCTCGCCTGTGTCCACAGAACCGCCTGTCCGTCTTTCTAACTAGAGAGTCTCCTATAACTAGCATTCTCCTCCTCTCCCCCTTTCCCTTCTGAGTCTCAGAGCCAGACCTCACGCCACAGACCCCTTCACTGCAGCTTACACCTTATGAGGTTGATAGATAGATGTCATAACTCCAACAAGACCCATGGACAATCAATGGTTGCTCTCCTTATAGATCCTCTTGGCTCTAAGTTCCTCGTAATATATGCTCCAGGAATTGTTATAAAGCAGACCCAGAGATGGGTCTATAACACTGTCTATCCTGGTCTGAGATTAGTCTATGCAAGTCACGAGTAGTGGTTCTACCTTTTTGTTCAATGATATTTCTTTCCAGTTGGGTCTTCTGAATTATTACACAGCAGTACTCGGCTTTCCGAAATTCTAGCAATTGAGCTGCCATCAACAAATCACTTGGTTCCCAACACACCCTCCTATTAAGGAGCTGTTTTTGAAAATAAGAAGCAGTCATTCTTTGAAAGAATGGAAGACTAACTCTCAGATGAAGGCAGGCAAGGGGATAATGATCAGCCAACATCATGAATGGCTGCTCGATGACAATTAGCACAGGTAATTGACACAGAGAAAGTAACCTGCTCTGAGAAATATGAACAACGAGGGCCAGGTGCAGAGAAGAGGCCTCAGGGTAAGTGGTGCAAGGGGAAAGCTTCGGGGGATGTGTCAATTCTGCACTGAGATAACTGCACTGGGGACAAGGAAGTGACAAAAACCAAATTATGCTGGAAAATCCATGCAGGAGCCAAGAGATTTAAGGTGTCACATTCCGTGCTGGAGAGGGGCTGGGTCAAATAAACACTGGAGGATCTGTGCAGGACAAAGAGTAGAATAGACTGAGGAACAAAGGGGGCATTTCTCATCAAGCACACCCAGTAGGCAGCAGTTCTCAATGATCAGGCATCACCAGCCTGGTAGAAGACTGACCAAAAGGAGAGGAGGATGACCAAGGGAAGAGTTCACACACACCCTGGATGGTCTGAAGAAAGGTACCCCCAACAATGTAATGAGACTGAAATATTCTGCAGCAAGAGCCTGTTAGTCCTCTGATATCAGTGAACAGTCCACAATTTGCATGACGGTTTACTTATGATATTTAATTTATGAATGTATTATATCAAAACTGTTTCTTCTTAATAAATTTAATAAACGATCAGAAAATTACTTCCAAATAGTCCACCACATCCATTAGCTGACTTTATTCTATCACAGGATGAGGACGAAACTGGCAAAGCCAACGTTTATTGCCCATCCTTAATTGTCCAGAGAGCAGTTAAGAATCAATCACATTACTGTGGGTCTGGAGTCACACGTCGGCCAGATCAGGTAAGATTGGCAGTTTCCTTCCTTAAAGGACATTAGTGAACCAGGTGGGTTTTTCTGGCAATCATTAGACTGTGGAAGGGTTTGAACTCAGGTCCCCAGAACACTACTTGGATCTTTGGATTAACACTTCAGCTATAGTACTCTGAGACAATTGCCTCCCCTAATACTGTGTTTGTGAATCATGAAAATCAGTACAGCCATGTCTAACTATGTGTACTTCTGATTCATCAACCTGATTCAGAAAACTCCATCCAATTAGATACAGTACTTTAAGCCATGTCTTTTCGATATTTCTTCCACCTTTATTTTGGACTTCCGACCTATTTGCTTCAAGCCCTTATTTTCTCTGCACCAACATTTTGATCTTTGACATCCATTTTTGCTTCAATCATTCTTATCTCCCCTACCATATTCTATCTTCCATTCTCTAAACCATTCCCTCGCAATGTCCCAGACAGTACCATCACATCGTCATCCTTGGGTATGTCCTGTTCTAGTGGCAGGAAAGACTAAGCACATGTGACAGCACAATGGTATAATGTCAATGGGGGACAGATGCTCTGGGAGCGCTCACAAATGACTCTGAAGCCAACGAAGTCACCTGACATCAAGTGAAACATGGGCAAGGGAACCTTCTGCTGATTATCACATACCACTCTTGCACGTGCACATCTCCACACTCCCCTGGTGTTAGGTCATCTCGGAATTAATGGATTGATTGAAGATATTTTCGGACACAGTGTAGGATGGAAGTGTGTATAAGTAAAAAATAACTAACCTCTAGATGTTCTGGTTGGAATAGTATCTTCATCAATTGGAGGATCTGTACCAGATCGAGACAATTGGAATAACTGTATAAATTGCATGTTCTTTGTCTGTTGCAAGTCTGTTTTGATGTGAGGTTTTCAAAGTTTGTGAGAATATTTGTAGCTTGGGTGCTCATTGTTGTGGTTCTGTTCGCCGAGCTGGGAATTTGTGTTGCAGACGTTTCGTCCACTATCTATCAATACTTTTGACAAGATCCCACGTGGGAAAATGGAAACGAAGGAAAAGCTTATGTGATCCAGGGTAAATTGGCAAGTTAGATTCAACGTTGCCTGAGGGACAGGAGACAGGGTGTGGGGGAGGACTGTTTGTGTGACTGGAGCCTGCTGTGCAGTGGCATTCCACAGGCCTCATTGCTGGGTTCCTTATTGTTTGTAATAATCATAAATTATGAAAATCAGAATCTTGGAGGATGATATGTAAGTTTACAGAAGACATGAGTATTGACCTGATAATTGACGGTAAGGAGGAAGATGCTAGATGACAGGAAGATGTAAGCAGATTGTTCTGATGAGATGTAAACTTGAAGCAGTGCACTTTTGAACAAGGTAAAAACAAGAACTGCAGATGCTGGAAACCAGATTCTGGATTAGTGCTGGAAGAGCACAGCAGTTCAGGCTGCAAGGGACAATACAAGAGAGCATTGTGTGAATGTAGGGATAGAAAGAAGCTCAGAGGAACAAAGAGATCTTGGGGTGCTGGTTCATAGATCCCTGAAAATGGCAGGGCAGGTTAATGAGTCAGCAAGGAAGACACATGGGAAACTAGCCTTTATTGGTTGTGGCATATAAGAGCAGGGAGATTATGCTGATGCTGTACACAACTTTGTTTTGGTCACAGCTGGAAGACATGTGCAGTTCAGTCTCCACGCTATAGGAAGGATGTGATTACACTGGTGGGGGTGCAGAGGAGGTGCCCCAGGAGTTTGCCTTGGATGGAGCATTTTAGCGAGAAAAAGTGACTGGATATGCTCGGATAGTTTTCCATTGAGCAGAGGTAGATGTGGATAAGATTATGAGAGGCATGGACAGGGTGAATCGACAGCAGCTGTTGCTCTTAATCTAAGGGTCAATAACAAGGGGACATAATTTTAAAGTGAAAGAGCAAGAGGCTTAGAGGGGATTTGAGGAAAACTATTTTTCTCCTGGAGGGTGGTGGGAATCTGAAATGCAATGCCTGGGAGGATAGTCGAGGTGGGAGCTTCACAACTTTTAAAAGTTGAGTGCTTGGAATGTCATAACATTCAAAACTATAAGCCGACACTATTCCATTTTGATCGATATGTTTATCCAATGACCATTTAAATGGTCTTAAAGTTGGCGAGTCTACTTCTGTTGCAGGCAGTGCGTTCCACGCCTCTACTACTCTCTGAGTAAAGAAACTACCTCTGACATCTGTCCTATATCTACCACCCCTCAATTTAAAGCTATGTCCACTCGTGCTCACCGTCACCATCCGAGGAAAAAGGCTCTCCCTGTCCACCCTATCTAAACCTCTGATTATCTTATATGTCTCAATTAAGTCATCTCTCAACCTTCTTCTCTCCAACGAAAACAGCCTCAAGTCCCTCAGCCTTTCCTCATAAGACCATCCCAGGGAACATTGTAGTAAATCTCCTCTGAATCATTTCCAATGTTTCCATATCCTTCCTAAAATGTGGTGACCAGAACTGTATGCAATACTCCAAGTGTGGATGCACCAGAGTTTTGTACAGCTTCAGCATGATCTCATGGTTCCGAAACTCAAATCCTCTCCCCAAGCGCTGAGGATGTCACCTAGACAGGGTACGAAACGTTTGCAACACAAATTCCCAGCTCGGCGAACAGAACCACAACAACGAGCACCCGAGCTACAAATCTTCTCCCAAACTTTGAATCTGGAATAATTGCCAAGTAGAACACATGGCTACAGGGATACTGTAGAAGGGAGAGTTTCGGATACCTGCATAATTGGGGCTCATTCGGTGTAGGTGGGACCTCTTCAAACAGGATGGTTTTTTTTACACCTGAACCAGAGGCAAACCAATATCTTGGTGGGGGGGGTGGATTTGCTCTCGCTATTTGAGTGGGTTTAAAATCATTCAGCAGCGGGATGTGAACCTAAATTAAACTTTCAGTCTCCAGGAGGTTGAGAGTAGTGAGGTCAGAAATGTTTTTTCAAGGTCACAAGAGCTCACTGGCAAACAGGAAGGTGGTTCGAAGTGTGTCTACTTCAACGCCAGAAGCACCGGAATAAGGTGGGTGAACTTGCAGCATGGGTTGGTACCTGGGACTTCGATGTTGTGGCCATTTCGGAGACATGCATAGAGCAGGGACAGGAATGGTTGCTGCAGGTTCTGGGGTTTAGATGGAAGAAAGTGAAGATTGCAGATGCTTGAGATCAGAGTTGAGAGCGTGGTGCTGGAAAAGTACAGCAGGTCAGGCAGCATCCAAGGAGCATGAAAATCAATATTTCGGGCATAAGCTCTTCATCAGGAATCCTGAAGAAATGCTTATCCCCGAAATGTCGATTCTCCTGCTCCGCAGATGCTGCCTGACCTGCTGTGCTTTTCCAGCACCACAGTCTCAATTTCGGGATTTTGATGTATCTGCAAGAACAGAGGAGATTGTAAAAGAGGGGGTAAAAGTGGCATTGTTAGTCAAGGACAGTATCACTGTAGCAGAAAGGACATTTGAGGACTCGTTTACTGAGGTAGTATGGGCTGAGGTTAGAAACAGGAAAGGAGCGGTCACCATGTTGGGAGTTTTCTATAGGCCTCCAAATAGTTCTAAAGATGTAAATGAAAGGATTGCAAAGATAATTCTGGGTAGGAGCGAGAGTAACAGGGCAGTTGTTATGGGGGCCTTTAACATTACAAAACATTGATTGGAAATACTATAGTTTGCATATTTTAGATGGTTTAGTTTTTGTTCAATATGAGCAGGATGGTTTCCTGACACAGTATGTAGACAGGCCAACAAAGATTGAGGCCATATTGGATTTGGTCCTGGGGAATGAACATGGCCAGGTGTTAGATTTGGAGGTAGGTAAGCACTTTGTTCATAGTGACCACAATTTGGATGTGTTTTGTTAGGCAATGGAAAGGGATAGGTATATGCAGCAGGGCAAGAGTTATAGCTGGGGGAAAGGCAATTATTATGCGACTAGGCAAGATTTAGGATGCATAGTTTGGGGAAGAAAACTGCAGGGATGGGCACAATTGAAATGTGGAGCTTATTAAGGAACAACTACTGCGTGTCCTTGATAAGTAGGTCCCTGTCAGGCAGGGAGGAAGTGGTCGAGCGAGGGAGCCGTGGTTTACTAAAGAAGTTGAATCACTTGTTACGAGGAAGGGGAAGGCTTATGTTAGGATGAGACATGAAGGTTCAGTTAGGGCGCTTGAGAGTTACAAATTAGCCAGGAAAAACCTAAAGAGAGAGCTAGGAAGAGCCAGGAGGGGACATGAGAAGTCATTGACAGGTAGGATTAAGGAAAACCCTAAGGCTGTCTCTGGGTATATCAGGAATGAAGGAATGATGAGAGAAAGATAATGGCCAATGAAAGATAGTAGTGGGAAGTTGTGAGTCGAGTCCAAGGAGAGAGGGGAGGCACTAAATAAATATTTTTCATTGGTATTCACACTGGAAAAAGACAATGCTGTCAAAGAGAATACTGAAAAACAAGCTACTAGACTAGACAGGACTGAGGAGAAAGTGAGGACTGCAGATGCTGGAGATCACGAGCCCTTCCTGAAGAAGGGCTCATGCCCGAAACGATGATTCTCCTGCTCCGTGGATGCTGCCTGACCTCCTGTGCTTTTTTAGATAGGATTGAGGTTCACAAGGAGGAGATGTTAGCAATTCTGGAAAGTGTAAAAATTGATAGATCCCCTGGGCCAGATGGGATTTGTCTCAGGATTCTCTAGGAAGCCAGGGAAGAGATTGCAGAGCCTTTGGCTTTAATCTTTATGTCATTGTTGTCTACAGGAATAGTGCCAGAAGGCTGGAGGTTAGTAAATGTTGTCCCCTTGTTCAAGAAGGGGAGTAGAGGCAACTTTGGAAATTAGAAACCTGTGAGCCTTGCTTCAGTTTTGGGTAAAGTGTTGGAAAAGGCAATAAGAGATCGCATTTATAATCATCTGGAAAGGAATAAGTTAATGAGGGATTTTCAACACAGTTTTGTGAAGGATAGGTCAATTGAGATGGTGACCAAACAGGTGGATAAGGGTAAAGCAGTTGATATGGTGCATTTGGATTTCAGTAAGGTGTTTGATAAAGTTCCCCATGGTAGGCTGTTGCACAAAATACAGAAGTATGGGTTTGAGAGTGATTTAGCGGTTTGGGTCAGAAGTTGGCTCACTGAAAGAAGACAGAGGGTGGTGGTTGATGAGAAATGTTCATCCAGGAGTTCAGTTACTAGTGGTGTACCACAAGGATCTGTTTTGGGTACACTGATATTTGTTATTTTTATAAATGACCTGGATGAGGGTGCAGAAGAATGGGTTAGTAAATTTGCAGATAACACTAAGGTTGGTGGAGCTGTGGACAGTGCCAAAGGATGTTGTGGGTTACAGAGGGACATAGATAAGCTGCAGAGCTGGGCTGAGAGGTGGCAAATGGAGTTTAATGCAGAAAAGTGTGAGGTGATTCACTTTGGAAGGAGTGATAGGAATGTGGAGTACGGGGCTAATGGTAAGATTCTTGGTAGTGTAAATGAGCAGAGAGATCTTGGTGTCCATGTACATAAATCCCTGAAAGTTGCCATCCAGGTTGATAGGGTTGTTAAGAAGGCATACGGTATGTTAACTTTTGTTGGTAGAGGGATTGAGTTTTGGAGCTATGAGGTCATGCTGCAGCTGTACAAAACTCTGGTGCGGCTGCACCTGGAGTATTATGTAAAGTTCTGGTCACCGCATTGTAGGAAGGATGTGGAAGCTTTGGAAAAGATTCAGAGGAGATTTGTTAGGATGTTGCCTGGTCTGGAGGGAAGGTCTGATGAGGAAAGGTTGAGAGACTTGAGGCTGTTTTTGTTGGAGAGAGAAGGGTTGAGAGGTGACTTAATTGAGACATATAAAATAATCAGAGGGTTAGATAGGTTGGAGAGTGAGAGTCTTTTTCCGTAGATAGTGATGGCAAGCATGAGGGGACATAGCTTTAACTTGAGTAGTGACAGATATAGGACAGTTGTCAGACATAGATTCTTTACTCAGAGAGTTGACAGGGTGTGGAACACATTACCTGCAACAGTAGTAGACTCACCAACTTTAAGGGCATTTAAATGGTCATTGGATAAACATATGGATGAGAATGGAATAGTGTAGGTTAGATGGGCTTCAGATTGGTTCCACAGGTCAGTGCAACATCGAGGGCTGAAAGGCCTCTACTGTGCTGTAATGTTCTATATTCTCATAATAGTATGGTAATGGGAGGGGATTTTAAATTTTCAATCATAAACTGGTACTACCATAGTGTTAAGGGATTGGATAGAGAGGAATTTGTGCAAATGTGTGCAAGAAAATGTTCTGATTCAGTATGTAGATGGACCTATTCCAGAAGGAGCAAAACTTGGCCTTTTGTGGGGAAATAAGACATAGACATTGACTGAGGTGTCAGCGGGGGGAGCACTTTGGGTCAAGTAATCATAACTCCATGTGTTTCAGAATTATTATCGAAAACGTTAGACCTGATCGAAATATTTGAATTTGAATTTTGAGGCAGGCCAATTTTGATGATTTTGGACAAGAACTTGCAAATGTTGATCGAGGGCATTTATTCGCAGGTAAAGGAATGGCACAAGAATGAGATAAAGAGAATCCAGAGACATCATGTTCCTCTTAGGGGGTAAAGGGCAAGGCTGGGAGGAGAAGGGAGTGCTGGATGATGAGAGGAATAGGTTCGGGTTTAGAAAAAGAAGGAAACATATTTCAGCCAGCAGGGTTCGAGTGAATCTTGAGAGGAGTATAAGGGCAGTAGGTGAATACTCAAGAGGGAAATCAGGAGGGCAAAAGGGAAATGAGATAGCTTTGGCAAATAGGGTAAAGGAGAATGTAAAGGGATTCCACAAATACATTAAGGGCAAAAGAGTAACTAGGGAGAAAATAGGGCTACTTTAAGATCAGCAAGGCTGCCTGCGTGTGGAACCGCAAGAGATGGGTGAGGTACTAAACGAGAATTTCGCATCGGTGTTTACTGCAGAGAAGGATATGGAAAAGCGAGAACTTGGAGAAATAAATAACGATATCTTGAAAAGTGTCCACATTGCAGAGAAGGAGAATTCTGGACATCTCGAAACATATAAAACTCTGGGATCTGATCAGGTGTATCCCAGATCTATGTCGGAAGCTAAAGAAGTAATTTTTGTGTGTCTTGCTGTGAAATTTGTATCATCGATAGCCACAAGTGAGGTGCTAGAAGACTGGAAGTTGGCTAATTTGGTGTCACTATTTAAGAAAGGTGATAAGGAAAAAACAGGGAACTTTAGACCAGTGGGACAGACATCAATAATGGGCAAGTTGTTAGACAGGATTCTAAGAGACAGGATTTACATGCATTTGGAAAGGCAATGACTGATTAGGGATGGTTAACATGGCTTTGTGCTTGGGAAATCATGTCTCACTGATGTGATTGGGTTTTTTGAAAAGTAGTGAGGAAGATTGATGAAGGCAGAGCAGTGTCTATGGTCTGGGTGGTCTCCAGCAAGCTGGTTGATAAGGTTCTGCATGGGAGACTGGTGAGCAATGTTAGATCACATGGCATACAGGGAGAACTAGCCATTTGGATACATAACTGGCTTAAAGTAGTGGTGGTAGTGGAGGATTATTTTTCAGACTGGAGGCCTCTGATCAGCAGTGTGCCACAAGGATCAGTGCTGGGTGCACTGCTATTTTTGTCATGTATATGAATGACTTGGGTGTGATTATTCAAGGTATGGTTAAACATTTAGCAGAAGACGCCAGAATTGTTGGTGTGGGCGATAGTCGAGGAAGTTACCTCAGATTATTTTGATAAGGTGAGCCAATGGGTTGAGAGGTGGCAAATGCAGTTTAATAAAGATAGATGTGAGGTGCTTCATTTTGGTAGGACAAATCAGTTCAAGACATACGCACTTAATGGTAATGCCCTGGGGAATGTTGCCGAATAGAGAGACCCTGAAGTGCAGTTTGACAGTCTTGAGAGTGGAGTTGCAGGGGGACAGGGTAGCGAAGAAGGCGTTTGCAATGCTTACTTTAAGTGGTCAGTAATTGGGAAGTCATGTTGCGGCTGTACAGAACTTTTGTTCGGCTATTTTTGGAATACTGTGTTCAATTTTGATATTCATGCTACAGGAAAGATGTTGTGAAACTTGAAAACGAGCAGAAAAAGCTGACAAGGATGTTGCCAGGGTTGGAAGGTTTGAGCGATAGGGAGAGGCTGAATAGGCTGGAGCTGATTTCCCTGCAGCACTGCAGGCTGATGGGTGACATTTTAGAAGTTTATAATATCATAAGGGGCTGGTCTAGGGTGAACAATGAAGGTCTTTCCCCAGTGTAGGGGAGTCCAAATGGAGAGGACATCGGATTGAGGTGAGATGGGAAAGATTTAAGAGAGAACTAAGCAGCAATCATTTCATGGAGAGGGTGGTGAGTGTATGGAATGAGCTGCCAGAGGAAGTAATGGAAGCTGGTACAATTACAACATTTAAAAGGGTACATGAATAGGTAAGATTTAGAGGGAAGTGGGCCAAGTGCTGGCAGTTGGGACTAGCTTGATTTCGGGGATCTGGTCGGCATCGAGAAGTTGAACTGAAAGTTCTGTTTCTGTTCTGCACATGTCTGTAGCTCTAAGACTTTATGAGTCACAGGTAGACAGGGCAGTGCAGAAGACATTTAACATGCTTGCTTTCAGTGGTCAGTGCATTGGTTATAGGAGTTGGGACGTCATTTTGCAGCTCGCTAGGACATGAATGAGGTCACTTTCAGAACACTACAAACAATTCTGGTTGCCCTGCTTGGGAAAGATGTAAAACTTGAACAAAAGATATGCAAGAATATATTGAGATGGAGGGTTTGAGCTGTA
Organism: Chiloscyllium punctatum; assembly: GCF_047496795.1. Lineage (NCBI taxonomy): Eukaryota > Metazoa > Chordata > Chondrichthyes > Orectolobiformes > Hemiscylliidae > Chiloscyllium > Chiloscyllium punctatum. Next base: position 20,315,660 of record NC_092753.1, read on the forward strand.
GGGAGAGGCTGAATAGGCTGGGGTAATTTTTTAGCTGGAACAATGGGGACTGAGGTGGGACTTTAAGGAGGTTAATAAAATCATGATGGGCATGGATATGGTGAATAGCTAAGGTCTTATTCCTGGGGTAGGGGAACCCAAAACTAAGGGCAGAATTTAAAGGTGAGAGAGGGAAGATTTAAAAGGGAGACAGAGTGTTGTGCAAGGATGGAATGTGCCACCAGAGAAAGTGCTGGAAACAGGATTAATTGCAACATTGAAAAGGATCTGAGTGCATATCTGAACAGGAAGAGTCGAGAGTTTTCAGGGCCCAATGCAGGCAAATGGGATGAGATCAGATTGGCATGTCTGGTTACCATGGATGAGTTAGACCAAAGGGTCTGTTTCTGTGCTGAATGATTCTCTGACGATGACTCTATGGCACAACAGACTGCATCCTATGTTCGAAAAATGATAAAGAACATGCGATCTAAGAAGCTGCCAATTGTAATACCACTGTTGAAAGAAAGAGAAAATGAGAAAGTAAGGAAACTGTAAACCAGGTAACCTGACATTCATTATCAGAAAAGTACTGTGTGCAGTTTGATCTCTAACCATGGAAGGATACGTTTGCATTGAAGGAGGTACCACTGGTGGTTCACTAGTTTGGATCTTGTGATCCGATGATCCTTACTGAATGGTTCAGTGAATTGGATCCATAGTTCCTGGAGTTTAGGTGAATGAGTGATCTATTGAAACATGCAAGAGACAGAATGTACTTGACAGAGTGAGAGAGGTGATATCCCTGAAAGGGGAATCCCAAGCACAGCAGGACAGTCTCAAGGCAAAGGGTTGATGGTTTTGGACTGAGATGAGGAGAAATGTCTTCATTCAAAGGCATGCAAATTTTTGAAATTCTCTTCCGCAGATGTTCCACAATTGAATATATTCAAAACAGAGACTGACATTTAGGGCCCTGGAAGGTGTTGTGGAACAGTGAGACCTTACAGTTCAGGCACATAATTCATTGGAAGTTATGACACAGGTGGGAAGAATGGCAAAAAGGTTATTTGGCACGCTTGCCTTCAGTGCTCAAACCATTGACCTGAGGAGTTGGGAGCTTCAGGTTGCTCAATGTTGATGCGGCCACTTTTGGAGTACTGAGTGTAGTCCTGGTCACCTTGATATATAGAGGATATTATCAAATTGGAGAGGGTACTGGAGAATGTTTCTGGAACTGAAGGTTTTGGGTTATCAGGAAAGCTGGATTCGCTGGAACCTTTTTCACTGGAGTGTAGGAGATTGACGGATGACCTTATAGAGATTTATAAAATCAAGAGTGACATGGATAAGGTGAATAACAAAGGTCTTTTCCCTAGGATAGGGATGTTCAAAACGATAGACCATAATTCTGAAGGTACAGAAGAAAGTATTAAGGAAATGGGCCAAACACAGACAAATGGAACTAAACTTGGTTGGATGGATAAGTTGGACTGCAGAGAATGTTTCTGTGCTGTATGATTCCAAGACTCAAAAGCATAGCAACATTCGTGGATGATACAAAAACAGATTAGAAAGCATGCTGTGATGAGGACATATAGCGGTTCCAGATGGACAATGATAGGCTAGGAGAATAGGCCAGAATCTGGCAGATGGAGTTTAATGTGGGTAAGTATGAGATTGTCCATATTGGTTGGAAAAACATCCAGGCAATTTATTATTTAAATGGGAAACAGATTAAAAGTTTGTCAGTGCAGAGGGATCTGGCATCTTTGTGCGTGAAACACAGTAAGCGGATATGCAGGTGCACCATGCAATAAAAAAGGCAATTGGAATCCTAGCATTGATTCCAAAAAGACCAGATTATAGAAATAATGAAGTGTTGTTGCAATTTTATAATGCATTGATAAGACCACATCTAGAAAATTGTCCAGCTTTGGTCTCCTTACTTGAGGAAGGATGTGTTGGCACTGAGGCAGTTCAGAGGTGGTGCACAATGCTGATTCCATGGAACATCAGGCTGTCATACAAGCAATGGTTGAATCACTACAGTTAAACTTGCTGGAGGTGAGAAGAATGAGAGGGTATCTGATTGAGGCATTTAAAAATATATAAAAGACTAAATGCAGATGTTGAACAGATGTTCCCCCTTGTGGGACAGTCTTAAACAAGAGGGCAGAGGTATAGAGTGAGAGGAGGTAAGTTCAAAATGGAGATGAGCAGTAACTATTCCTCTCAGAGAGTTGTGAATCTGTGGAGCTCACTGCCCAGAGTGCAGTGGAGGCAGAATCAAGCAACACATTCAAGGAAGAAATGGATATGTTTCTAATGAAAAGTGGGATAAAGGGCGAGGGGGAGCAGTCAGGAAAGTGAAGTTGAAACCAGAATTAGATCAGGCATGTTAAATTGTGAAGTGACTCAAAGGGCTGAGTTGCATACTCCCACTCCGAATACCTGTGTTTCTATGTTCCTATGTATGGAAATGGGGAGAGTATGGATACATCAGCGGTTGTCCTGTGTAACATCAGCAACGTGTATGATTTCTAAGTTCTGATTCAAGTTGAAGGTCCAGTCCAAGACAAGGTCAAATCTCAGTTTGTACAAAATTGCAATGGTCCAAATATGGTCCCTGAAAATGCCTGAAGCATTCTGATCTGAATAGTGTCAGATCTGTTGGTAGGATAGGTGTGGTCTGGGATAAGTTTGATTCTGAGTTAGTTCCTCTTCCAGCTCCTTCTCTATTCAGGGCATGGGCTTGTCCTCAATGAGAATTTAATCCATTTGGTGATTGATCCTGTGACTAAGGAATTTTGGATGTTTTATTTCACTAAACATGCTTGTTGTAATTATTGTCATGAGAGTTTTAAACAGGGATGAAATCTATCCAATCATTTAATTTTATGTATCAAATTCCCATCCTTCCTCTATATGTAAGGCACAAAGTGTATTGCTAAATAATTTACAGTTTTGTTTTGTCTCCTGTCTCTTTTACAGTAAATTTACTGGCGATTATCATTCTGGCCCGGGGAAAGTGTGGCCTCTGCACCTGCACCTCTCGGTACCTGGTTGCCATGGCATCTGCAGACCTATTGGTCATTATCATTGAGGTCATGTTGTGGCGCATCCTTTATTATTATGTCCCAGGTTCATTTCTGTACATCACACCGGTATGCAACGTTATGAATATCCTGAGGCGCGCGGTGACTGACTGTTCTGTTTGGTTCACTGTCACTTTCTCCTTTGATCGATTTGTGGCCATTTGTTGCCAAAAGCTGAAAACAAGTTATTGTACTGATAAAGTTGCTTTGGTGATTCTATCAATATCTTGTATTCTGTTCTGTTTAAAATGTGTCCCCTACTACTTTACACTTGAAGCTGGTGAGGTAATCAACAATGTCCCATGGTTTTGTTACATAAAAGAAAACTTTCACACTGAGCCTGGATGGATAGGATTTGATTGGTTTGACAAGATTATAAACCCATTGCTGCCGTTCACCTTAATTGTGTTACTGAACCCTCTGACAGTCAGACACATCTTAGTCACCAGTCGAGTCCGTAAGGGACTCAGGGGCGGAAGGAAAGTAGAGGATCATATTGACCCCGAGATGAAGAGCAGAAGGAAATCTATAGTTTTGCTTTTCAGCATATCGGGCAGCTTCATCCTTCTGTGGATGGCGTTTGTCATACATTTCTTATATTATTACACTGTTGGTGCAAATACCAGAGATTACAACAACTCACAATTCACATTTCAAAGAGTTGGATTTATGCTGCGGAATTAAAGTTGCTGCACAAATACATTTATTTATGTGGCCACTCAGTCCAAATTTCGAGAGCAATTCAAGAACCTGGTGAAATACCCGATTGCGTCAATGGTTCAAGTCATTCATGAGCAAACCAACCAGCAGCAGCCGAGAGGCAGGTTCCAGTGATTTGAATTCACTGGCGGAGTTCTTGTCCAAAGACTCTAAATAGAACCCAAAGCAGGAGTGATGCAATCTGGCAACATGTGAATAAGTGGAGTAGCAGTTGTGTCCAGGCCAGAGCAGGTACAGTGCTGGCTGCATAAGGGGAAAGGAAAAGTCTACCCTGAAATCTCAATCAGTTCGAATCTCACCTTACTTTTAATCGAGAAATGAAAATAGAATAAACTTTTTCGTACTGAACTCAATGTACTACAGATGCTGGAAATTGATATATGTGTATCCATTTATTCCTCCCTTTTCTTTCAGAAACATTCTACTGAGTATATCTTCCTTCCATTATCGCCAGATTGTCATAACCAATTTGTTTTTTTGAATACTTTATTCCACCCCCACCTCTATAATTCACTCTCTCTTTTTATTCCACTCTAACCATCTTCTCTTTTTCTCTTATTCTTGATTATGAATAATTGAACTCACTCCTGCTTTTTCTGATGACTAATGTACCTTCCAGATTTCTCCCCTCCTCATAGTCTGTGTCTTTGCGTGTGAGTCTCCATAAAAGCATATGGATGGTGGTGGTGTCCTATATCAGCATGGATACAAGGTTCATGGTCTAAAGTGAAACTGAGAGTGGGCATTCCTGGGTGTTCTTTGGGTTAGCAAACCTACTGAAGAAAATTTGGGACCTCAACATTTTCCAAATTTAATTCAGCTAAATGCGAGGTGCTGCATTTTGGGAAAGCAAATCTTAGCAGGACTTATACACTTAATGGTAAGGTCCTAAGGGAGTGTTACTGAACAAAGAGACCTTGGAGTGCAGGTTCATAGCTCCTTGAAAGTGGAGTTGCACGTAGATAGGATAGTGAAGAAGGCGTTTGGTATGCTTTCCTTTATTGGTCAGAGGACTGAGTACAGGAGTTGGGAGGTCATGTTGCGGCTGTACAGGACATTGGTTCGGCCACTGTTGGAATACTGCGTGTAATTCTGGTCTCCTTCCTATCGGAAAGATGTTGTGAAACTTGAAAGGGTTCAGAAAAGGTTTACGAGGATGTTGCCAGGGTTGGAGGATTTGAGCTATAGGGAGAGGCTGACCAGGCTGGGGCTGTTTTCCCTGGAGCGTTGGAGGCTGAGGGGTGACCTTATCGAGGTTTATAGAATTATGAGGGGCATGGATATGATAAATAGACAAAGTCTTTTCCCTGGGATGGTGGGAGTCCAGAACTAGAGGACATAGGTTTAGGGTGAGAGGAGAAAGATATAATAGAGACTTGAGGATCAACGTTTTCACACAGAGGGTGGTACATGTATGGAATGAGCTGCCAGACGAAGTGGTGGAGGCTGGTTCAATTACAACATTTAAAAAAGCATTTGGATGGGTATATGAATAGGAACGGTTTGGAGGGATATGAGCCGGGTGCTGGCAGGTGGGACTAGATTGGATTGGGATATCTGGTCGGCATGGGCAGGTTGGACCGAAGAGTCTATTTCCATGTTGTGCATCTCTATGGCTCTAAGTTATTTGTTTGGCATGGATGATCAGGCGGAGGTTGCTAGATTTGCTCATGAATCAAATGTGTTTGGAAAAACAAATTATAAAGTGGATGTAAAGTCACCTATAAGCTCTCTGAACAGTAGTTCAGCAAGAGAAAACACATATTGAGTTAACGGACTTAAACTGGCGAGATGTGCAAGTGAAGAATGAAGAGAAGCAAATTATTAGCAATGAGTTGAAAGGTATAGAAAGTAACAAGAAAAGTGGAGTTGAGCAGACACAAGGTCAGCCATAATCAGATGAATTGGCAGATTAGGTCTTGAGGGGCTGAATTATCTATTCCTGCTCCTAGTTCTTATATTCTTATGTCTTATATATTCTTATATTTCCTTCCTACATGATGAGAGGGTGCAAGAGCTCTGGTCTACCCATAGATCTGGTTGTTGTAGAACATGAATTGCAAAGGCCTCCTAATACCATAAGTATAGAATGAAACACTCTACAAAACTCTGTGGTGTCTGCAATTTGTCTAACACTTTCCCCACATTTTCATCAATACTATTTTTGTATATAACAAACAAAAAGGGTCCCAGTACTGAGGCTTAAGGAATTACTTTGGGAATAGTGATCACAATTCCAATAGTTTTAGAATACTCATGGACAAAGATGAGAGTGGTCCTGAAGGAAGAGCGTTAAACTGGGGGAAGGCCAACTGTACCAAAATTTGGCCGGAGCTGGGGAATTTAGATTGGGATTAGGTGTTTGAAGAGAAATCCATACTTGATACATGGGAGGCTTTTAAAGAGAGGTTGATTAGAGTTCAGGAGAGATATGCTCCTGTGGAAATGAGGGATAGAAATAGCAAGATTAAGGAACCATTGATGACAGGTGAAATTGTGAGACTAACTAAGAGGAGAAAGGAGGCGTATATAAGGTCTAGGTGACTGAAGACAGATGAACCTTCAGAAAAATATCGGGAATGTAGGACCAATCCGAAATGAGGACACGGCCGAGGGATATTTCGTTCAGTTAACTGAATTCTGGATAATCATATGCCGGATAACATAGTTTAGCCAAGCATTGGGACGTTGCGATATTAGGATAATCAACTGCAGATAATCGAGGTTCCTCTGCATAAGGAGCAGGAGGGTTCATAGAGAAAGAGTTGGCCCACTCAAGGACAAAAGGGGAAAGTTATGCATGGAGTCAGAGAAAATGGGTGAGATTCTTAATGAGTACTTTACATCAGTATTCACAGAGGAGAGGGACACAACAGATGTTGAGGTTAGGGACAGGTGTTTGGTTACTCTAGGTCAAGTCACCAGAAGGAGGGAGGAAGCATTGGGTATTCTAAAAAGCATTAAGCTGGAAAAGTCCCCAGGTCCAGATGGGATCTATCCCAGGTTCCTGAGGGAAGTTGGAGAGGAAATATCTGAGACCTTAACAGATACCTTTGCAATGTTCTTGAACATGGGTGAGCTCACGGAGGGCTGGAGAATTGCTAATGTTGTCTCCTTGTTTAAGAAGGGCAGCAGGGACAATCCAGGTATTTATAGACCATTGAGCCTGACATCAGTGTTAGGGAAACTGCTGGAGAAGATACTGAGGGATAGGAGCTATTCCCATTTGTTAGAAAGTAGGCTTAACAGTGATAGACAACATGTTTTTTTTGCAGGGAAAGTTATGCCTTACCAACTGAATAGAATTCTTTGAGGAATTGACAAAGTTGATTGATGAGGGAAGGGCTGTAGATGTCATACACATGGTCTTTAGTACGGCGTTTGATAATGTTCCCTATGGTAGGCTGATGAAGAAAGCAAAGTCACATGGGGTCCAGGGTGTACTAGCTAGATGGATAAAGAACTGGCTGGGGAAAGGGAGATAGCGAGGAGTAGTCGAAGGGAGTTTCTCAAAATGGAGACCTGTGACCAGTGATGTTCCACAGGGATCCGTGCTGGGACCACTGTTGTTTATGATATTCATAAATGATCTGAAGGAAGGTGTAGGTGGTCTGATTAGCAAATTTGCAGATGACACTAAGATTTGTGGAGTAGCAGGTAGAGAAGGGGACTGTCAGAGAATTCAGCAGAATCCAGATAGATTGGAGAGTTGGGCAGAGAAATGGCATCAAACTGGGCAAACGCAAGGTGATGCATTTTGAAAGCATTTTGAAAGCGAACTATACAGTAAATGGAAAAGCTGAAAATGTGTTGCTGGAAAAGCGCAGCAGGTCAGGCAGCAACCGAGAAACAGGAGAATCGATGTTTCGGGCATAAGCCCTTCTTCAGGAATGAGGAAAGTGTGTCCAGCAGGCTAAGATAAAAGGTAGGGAGGAGGGACTTGGGGGAGGGGCGTTGGGAATGCGATAGGTGGAAGGAGGTTAAGGTGAGGGTGATAGGCCGGAGTGGGGGTGGGGGCGGAGAGGTCAGGAAGAAGATTGCAGGTTAGGAAGGTGGTGCTGAGTTCGAGGGATTTGACTCAGACAAGGTGGAGGGACGGCAAATGAGGAAACTGGAGAAATCTGAGTTCATCCCTTGTGGTTGGAGGGTTCCCAAGCGGAAGATGAGGCGCTCTTCCTCCAGCCATGGTGTTGCTATGGTCTGGCGATGGAGGAGTCCAAGGACCTGCATGTCCTTGGTGGAGTGGGAGGGGGAGTTGAAGTGTTGAGCCATGGGGTGGTTGGCTTGGTTGGTCTGGGTGTCCCAGAGGTGTTCTCTGAAACGTGAAACACCTCTGGGACACCTGGACCAACCAACCCAACCACCCCGTGGCTCAACACTTCAACTCCCCCTCACACTCCACCAAGGACATGCAGGTCCTTGGACTCCTCCATCGCCAGACCATAGAAACACGACGGTTGGAGGAAGAGCGCCTCATCTTCCGCTTGGGAACCCTCCAACCACAAGGGATGAACTTAGATTTCTCCCATTTCCTCATTTCCCCTCCCCCCCACCTTGTATCAGTCAAATCCCTCGAACTCAGCACCACCTTCCTAACCTGCAATCTTCTTCCTGAATTCTCCGCCCCCACCTGCACTCCGGCCTATCACCCTCACCTTGACCTTCTTCCACCTATCACATTTCCAACGCCCCTCCCCCAAGTTGCTCCTCCCTACCTTTTATCTTAGCCTGCTGGACACACTTTCCTCATTCCTGAAGAAGGGTTATGCCCGAAATGTCGATTCTCCTGTTCCTTGGATGCTGCCTGACCTGCTGTGCTTTTCCAGCAACACATTTTCAGCTCTGATCTCCAGCATCTGCAGTCCTTACTTTCTCCTAGTAAATCGAAAAGGCCTGGGGAGAATTGATGTACAGAGAGAACTGCATGTTCAGGTACAATTGTTTCCTGAAGGTGGCAACGCAGGTCAATAGAGTGGTCAAGAAGGCATACGGCATGCTTTCCTTCATCGTACAGGGTATTGAGTATAAGAGTTGGCAGGTCATGTGACAGGTGTATAAGACTTTTGGTTCAGCCACATTTGGAATGCTGTGTACAGTTCTGGTCACCACATTACCAAAAGGATGTGGATGCTTTGGAGAGGGTGCAGAGGAGATTCACCAGAATGTTGCCTGGTATGGAGGGTGCTAGTTATGAAGAGAGTTTGAGTAGGTTAGGATTATTTTCATGAGAAAGAAGGAGGCTGAGGTGGGGGACTTAATTGATGTCTACAAAACTATGACAAGGAGTGACAGGGTAGATAGCAAGAACCTCTTTCCCCAGAATGGGGACTCAATTAGTAGGGGTCACGATTTCAAAGTGAGAGGGAAAGGTTTAGGGGAGATATGCATGGAAAGTTGTGAGAACATGGAATGCATTGCCAGTGGAGGTGGTAGTAGCAGGTATGATAGCATCACTTAAGATGTGTCTGGACAGATACACAAATGGGCAGGGAGCAGAGGGATACAGACCATTAGAAAATAAGTGACAAGTTTAGCAGGAGGATCTGGATCAGCGCAGATATGGAGGGCTGAATGACCTTTTCCTGTGCTATCTTTGTTCTTTGTTCTTTGCTTTGTAATATGTTGGGTATGTGGATTAGTTTAATCTTAGAGGAGGATAAAATGTCGGCACAATATTGAGGGTTAAAGGGCCTGAACTGTGCTGTAATGTTCGATGTTCTATGTAAATATGTCTACAGCTTTCTTGATGTGCAGGTGCCTGTGATGGACTGGGGTGGACAAAGTTAAAAATCACACAACACCATGTTATAGTCCAACAGGTTTATTTGGAAGCACTGGCTTTTGAATTGCTGTTTCTTCATCAGGCGGTTATGAAGAATCATAAGATACAGAATTTATAGCAAAGCGTGTCAGATTGTTGACACAGATACCACCATTACATGTGGGAAACCTCCCACCATGTATGTAACAAGTACTCATGTGACTTGATTATCTCATACGCTGCAGGCAAGGAAGCTCTGAGGCATGCTACAATGGCAAGAGCAGATGCTATAACAAATGAAGAATGGACTCCTCACAACAATCACCAGGCAGGAGTATTCCCTCCTAGTTGGTGAACACTTCAGTGGTGCTGGACAGAGGGTGGCGGTTGATGGGAAATGTTCATCCCATCCGGCCCAGGGATCTTATCTATTTCTGGATCTTCCAAAATTGTTAAAACCTCTTCTTTGTCAACCTCAATCCCATCTAATCTCGTTGCCTCTATCTCCGTATTCTCACTAACATTGCCCTTTTCCATGTGAACACTGACGAAAAGTATTCATTAATGCTTACCGTATGGCCTCATATTCCACACACAACTTCCCACTACTGTCTTTGATCGGCCCTAATCTTACTCTAGTCATTCTTTTATTCCTGATCTACCTATCGAAGGCCTCAGGGTTTTTCTTGATCCTATCAACCAACAACTTCACATGTTCCCTTCTGGCTCTTCTTAGCCCTCTCTTTAGATCTTTTCTAGCTAAATTATAAATCTCAAGACCCCAAACTGAGCCTTCATGCCTCATCCTCACATAAGCCTTCTTCTTCCTCTTGACAAGAGCTTCAAATTCTTCAGTAAACCATGGATCCCTCTCTCGACAACTACCTCCCTATCTGATCAGTAAATATGTATCAAGGTCCCACAGTCGCTGTTCCTTGAATAAGCTCCACATTTGAGTTGTGCCCATTCCCTGCAGCTTCCTTCCCCATCCTATGCATCCTAAATCTTGCCTTATCATATCATAATTGCTTTTCCCCCTGTTATATCTCTTTCCCTGTGCTATATACCTTTCCCTGCCCATTGCTGTTGTTAACATAACCAAATAATGGTCACTATCGCCAAAGTGCTTACCTACCTCCAAATCCAACACCTGGCCAGGCTCATTCTCCAGTAACAAATCCAATATGGCATTGTCCCTTGTTGGCCTGTCTACATGCTGTGTCAGAAAACCTTCTCGCACACATTGGATAAAAGCTGACAAAAACTAAAGTACTTAAACTGTAGTGTTCCCAGTAAATATTGGGGAAGTTAAAGTCCCCCATAACAACTAGTCTGTTACTCTAGCTCCTGTTGAGTCCTTTGAGATGGTGACCAAACGGGCGGATGAGGGTTAAGCAGTTGATGTGGTGCATTTGGATTTCAGTAAGACGTTTGATGAGGTTTCCCACAGTAGCTTATTGCACCAAATACAGATGCATGGGATTGAGGGTGATTTAGTGGTTTGGATCAGATGTTGGCTAGCTGAAAGAAAACAGAAGGTGGTGGTTGATAGGAAATGTTCATCCTGGAGTTCAGCTAGTAGTGGTGTATTGCAAGGATCTGTTTTGGGTCCACTGCTGTTTGTCATTTTTATAAATACCCTAAATGAGGGTGTAGAAGGATGGATTAAGACCATAAGACATAGGAGTGGAAGTAAGGCCATTCGGCCCATCGAGTCCACTCCGCCATTTGATCATGGCTGCTGGGCACTTCAACTCCACTTACCCGCATTCTCCCCATAGCCCTTAATTCCCCGAGACAACAGGAATTTATCAATCTCTGCCTTGAAGACATTCAGCGTCCCGGCCTCCACTGCACTCTGTGGCAATGAATTCCATAGGCCCACCACTCTCTGGCTGAAGAAATGTCTCCGCATTTCTGTTCTGAATTTACCCCCTCTCATTCTAAGGCTGTGTCCACGGGTCCTAGTCTCCTCATCTAACGGAAACAATTTCCTAGCATCCACCCTTTCCAAGCCATGTATTATCTTGTACGTCTCTATTAAGTCTCCTCTTAATCTTCTAAACTCCAATGAATACAATCCCAAGATCCTCAGCCGTTCCTCATATGTTAGGCCTACCATTCCAGGGATCATCCGTGTGAATCTCCGCTGGACACGTTCCAGTGCCAGTGCCAGATTAGTAAACTTGCAGATGACACCAAGGTCAGTAGAGTTGTGGACAGTGCCGAAGGATGTTGTGGGTTACAGAGGGACATAGATAAGCTGCAGAGCTGGGCTGAGAGGTGACAAATGGAGTTTGATATGGAAAAGTATGAGGTGATTCACTTTGGAAGGAACAACAGGAATAAAGAGTACTGGTCTAATGGTAAGATTCTTGGTAGTGTAGATGAGCAGAGGGATCTCGTACATAGATGCCTCAAAGTTGTCCCCCAAGTTGATAGGGTTGTTAAGAAGGCATATGGGTTTTTTTTAGATTAGATTACTTACAGTGTGGAAACAGGCCCTACAGCCCAACAAGTCCACACCGCCCCGCCGAAGCGTAACCCACGTAACCTACATCTACATTTACCCCTTACCTAACACTATGGGCAATTTAGCATGGCCAATTCACCTGGCCTGCACATCTTTTGGACTGTGGGAGGAAACCGGAGCACCCGGAGGAAACCCACGCAGCCACGGGGAGACTGTGCAAACTCCACACAGTCAGTCGCCTGAGGCGGGAATTGAACCCGGGTCTCAGGCGCTGTGAGGCAGCAGTGCTAACCACTGTGCCACCGTGCCGCCCACTGACCTTGGTGTGTTAGCTTTTATTGTTGGAGGGATCAAGTTTCAGAGACATGAGGTCAAGCTGCAGCTGTACAAAACTCTGGTGCAGCCGCACTTGGAGTATTGCGTACAGTTCTGGTCACTGCATTATAGGAAGGATGTAGCAGCTTTGGAAAGGGTTCAGAGGACATTCACTAGGATGTTGCCTGGTATGGAGGGAAGGTCTTATGAGGAAAGACTGAGGGACTTTAGGCCGTTTTCTTTAGAGAGAAGAAGGTTGCGAGGTGACTCAATTGAGACATATCAGCTAATCAGAGGGTTAGATCGGGTAGACAGGGAGAGCCTTTTTCCTCAGATGGTGATGGCTAGCACAAGGGGACATAGCTTTAAACTTAGGGGTGATAGATATAGGACAGATGTCAGAGGTAGTTTCTTTACTCAGAGAGTTGACAGGGTGTGGAACGCATTGCCTGTAACAGTTGTAGACTTTAAAGGCATTAAAATGGTCATTGGATAAACATATGGATGAGAATGGAATAGTGTAGGATAGATGGGCTTCAGGTTGGTTCCACAGGTCAGCGCAACATCAAGGGCCGAAGGGCTTGTACTGCGATGTCATGTTCTATGTACTATGTTAGAGAAACTCCAGCTAACTTAAGAATGTAACTTAAAAGGAGCGATGGGATTTACATATTAAATACCTGAAAATATCATTTTCCATTCTACCAGATGAAAGACTTAATCTGAATCATTACAGCTCCATGATACTGAAAGTATTTTACTATAAATTCTATGGCTTATGATCCCATATTCCATAACCACCTGATGAAGGAGCAGCGCTCCGAAAGCTAGTGCTTCCAAATAAACCTGTTGGACTATAACCCGTTGTTATGTAATTTTTAACTGCATTTTTCTTGAATGACTTCAATGTTTTGCCATTATCCTGTGGCAGAGAATTCCATAGGCTCACCACTGTCTTGGTGAAGAAACTTCTCTTCAAATCTGTTCAAAATGGCCGACCCCTTAGCCTTAGTCTGTGACCTCCTGGTTCTGGTTCCTCCTCTCCCCATCCCATTGTCTCTGATGCTGAGAATAATTCCAGATGCTCTGCCATTTTATTTTTAGTTTCTCTTTCAGTTCTTCTTTTGGATGTCGATACAACTATGTTACTGTAACTCAGTTCAGAGTTTCTTAGCTGTCCACCTTACTGTGGCTCTGCAGTAGGCAGCTTCTACACCTATTTGAAACAACCATCCCTTGGACTTCACTGCTCTCATGAATATCATTCCAAACTAATTTAATCCACTGAGCAGATACTTCTGTTGTGGTGGAACATAGAATCCCACCTTTAATGATTAATCCAAGTGTCTGATTGATCACTACAGCAGCAATGTAACCTCATACCCTCCAGTCATGCATTAAATGGACTGATGACGTTCCTGGCTGAACTCATATGTGAAAGATCTGGGCAGGAGCCAAAACATATGACTCTACGATATGAACACTGAAACAACAGTGTGACTGGGCCTGGCACTCACTCATCTACCAACACCCAGCTGAGAATCAGCTCATGGTAAGTCATAATCAAAGAACAAAGTCACTCCTCACTGAGTGTAGCTAGAAAGTCAGAACACACCTTGATAGTCAGGCTTTTGTCACTCCAACTTCATAAATGTCTGCCTGAGTGGTCTCTCTGCTGGTGAAATTTTGTGGCTCTTATGGTTGCTACAGAGAAGCCAGTTTTTTTTCTTCAGGGTTTTTTTTTGTTTGAGTACCTGACAATGTACTCAATCTCTTAGTCGACTGTGTCTAAAATGTCTTCTTGCTTTATTAAATTATTTGTTTCTGGCCTTTGAGAATCACTGAGATCACTTGACTATTGTGGTAAGGCATGTTTGGGAATTGTACGTAAAACAGTTCTGTGTGTAAAAGCCACTGATCTATGGATACCTGATTGAGTCGATAATGTAGTGAGTGTTTCCTGTTTAAAGATGTTATCTCCTAGCTCAGAGGTACAGACACTACCACTGAATCACAATAGTCTTCTAAGTGGATGCTTTTTTTTATACTGAAATGGTTTGAGCAGCAACAACACAAATTAATGGATGACATTTAATGAGTGGACATCAGGTTGAGTATGAAGTAGAGAATTTACAATTGATGTTAGCACCCAAGCAGTGAAATGGGAAAATATCCAGAACTTCCAGTTAATAATATCTGATGCATGTAATGAGGATTTGTCATGTGTGGAGATTGGATCGTGATCTCTTGCGACCCTTTCTCCTGGACTCAATAGCAGCTCACAGATTTTGATTAGGACTGGAAATTACATTGAAACTGGGAATGAGAAATGTGAGCAAATGAAGATCCTACATTGCATTGTACATTTTCAGCCATTGAATTCAATCAAATCTGACATCAGACAAAGAAATCTGTTCATCTCAGTGTGGAACATGCTCATTCTTAAGGGGTTCATTAGCTCACTTGGGTGGATGGCTGCTTTGTGACGCGGAGAGATACTGATAGTAGGACCTTAGTTCCCATACCAGTTAAGGTCACCCTGAAGGTCCTGCCTTCTCAACCCTGTGGTAACCCTCAGGTTAAACTCACCAGCCACCTCTCTGTCCTAAGCGAGTGACCCTCCAGGACAATGGTGACTTTGCTAAAACTAAACATCCACAATATCCAGAAATTCTGGAGAAGAGAATCATAAAATCTCACAAGCTATTCCGTGAAGAGCATTCTCTCAATTTTAGGGTTACTACTCACCCTGAGACTGTACCTGGCTTTGCCAAAACCTCCCCGGACCTCATCCGAACAGATATAGGAATAAGCACGTTCCACTTTTTTTTTTGATCATGACTGATCATCAACTCAGTATCCTGCTTTTGACCTTTGTATCCCATTAGCTTGAAGAACAAAATCTAACTCCTTCTTTCCAGCCAAATTTGCCATGTTTAGATGAACCATCAAACTGAAAGACAGCGTTTACATTCACTGGGCAGTGGATCTCTGGTAACATCAATGAAGAGACAACCATCCCCCTTGGGCATTTTGACAAACTCTCTCTATGGTGATCAGATGTCCCCTATCTTGCCAATTCTGCTGGATGTATGGTGGGATTTTGCTGTAGGAATATTGTTTGCCCTGTTCTTTACTGTGTCCACACTATAAAATTTCTTCTAAAATGTGTTGCAATCTTTTTTTTTTAACAGCAGCAGAGGGAGAGGCTGCAGCAAGGACCAGGTGGCTGCCAAGAATATATTTGGGTAGTGGCTGAACCCAAGACACTATACGTCCTCCTCATCCAACCAAAAAAAGACTCTGGTGGGTTGATAAGGTAAGGCTCTTCCTTTTCTTCTGTATTGTGTGTTTGGTTAAAGTTTATTTTTTTAAATTTGTTTATTAATTGGTTATTTGAACAAGACCATACCAGAGAAGTACTAGAATTTTTTTAAACTCATAAATTTGTATAAATTAATAAATTAGTTAACTAGATAGAGATGGCTGTGCAGGTGATGTGCTGTAGCTGCATGATGTGGGAGCTGGCTGTTCCCATTGTGAACAGCAGTGAGCACATCTGCAGCAAGTGTTGGTCATTGGAGGAACTCTGGCTCAGAGTTGATGATCTGGACTCTGAGCTTCAAACACTGCAGCACATCCGGGAGAGGGAGAGTTACCTGGACGCTTTGTTTCAGGAGGCAGTTACACCTGGGAGATTAAGCAATTCAAATTCAGTTAGTGATCAGGGACAGCAGGGTGTGATTGCAAGTGAGGCAGGCAAGGGGATCCTGAGTTCAGGAATGGATGAGCCTCAGCTTTTGACCTTATCCAACAGGTATGAGGTACTTGCTCCCTGTATGGAGGAGGAAAAGGGCTGCGGGCAAGATGTGCCAGCTGACCATGGCACCATGGTGCATAAGGTCATTCAAGAGGTGGGAGAGCAAAAGACAAATGTTAGTTATCGGGGATTCTATAATTAGGGAGATATATAGTATCCTTTGCAAGCCGATTAGGAGGCCCGTATGGTGTGTTACCTGCCCGGTGCCAGGGTGCAGGACATCCCTGACCAGTTTGAATGAATATTGGAGAAGGAGGGGGAGGGGGAGGATCCAGTTGATGTGGCCCACGTTGGGACTAACAACATAGGCAAGGCTAGGATGGAGGACCTGTTTGGGGATTATCAAGCACCAGGAGCGAAATTAAGGAACAGGTCTTCGATGGTCATAATCTCCGGATTACTGCCCAAGCCACATGCAAATTGGCTTAGGGATAAGAAAATTTGGGAAGGAAGCATGTGGCGAAGGGAATGGTGTGGAAAGAGGGATTCCATTTCATGGGGCATTGACATCAGTTTTGGAACCAGAGAGATCTGTACCAATGGGATGGTCTCCACCTGAACTGATCCGGAACCAGTGTTCGAGCGAAAAGGATAAGTAGGGTGGTCACTAGGACTTTAAACTTGTGAGTCGGGGGGAAGGGAGAGGGAAAGGGACAGGAAGTATGATGACAAACACAAAGATAAGCAACAGGATAGCATGTACGCAGGAGGGTTTATGTTCAAGGCAGACTATGAAAGAAGCAAAAAGGAAGGATAATTCAGGAGATATTAGAGATGATGAAAATCATGAGGGTAAGAAAGTTACCAAGAAGGACTTTACCTGAATGCTCATAGCATTTGGAACAAGGTAGATGAGTTAACAGTGCAAATCATCGCAAATTCACATTATTTAGTAGTCATTATGGAGACATGGTTATAGGATGGTCATGATTGGGAGATAAATATTCAGGTCTATCAGAGTATTCGGAAGGACAGACAGGAACGTAAGGAGGTGGTGTAGCTCTGATATTCAAGGGCGATATCAGGGCGGTGCTGAAAGATGATATGGGTTCTGTGGAGAATAAGGTTGAATCCATTTGGGTGGAAATTAGAAATTCTATGAAGAAAAAGTCACTGATAAACATAATAAAAGCCATAAAATAATGACATCACATTGGGGCGAACAATAAACAAAGAAATAACTAATATCTGTAATAATGGTATGGCTATAATCTACATGTCAATTGGTCGAACCAGGTTGGTCAGAGTAGCCTTGAGGAGGAGTTCATTGAGTGTATCCGTGATAGTTTCCTTGAACAACCTGTAATGGAACTGACGAGGGAGCGAGTTATCCTATATCTGGTCCTGTATAATGAGACAGACCTCATAGTCAGGGATCTTCTTGGAAGAGGCAATCACAGTATGGTTGCGTTGAGAATACAGATGGAGAGTGTGAAGATTAAATCCAAAACCTGGGTCCTGTGCTTAAATAAGGGAGACTAGAATAGAATAGGAGGGGACTTGGCCAAAGTAAACTGGAAACAAAAATTTTATGGTGGGACAGTTGACGAACAATGGAGGACATTCAAAGCAATTTTTCAAATTGCTCAGCAAAAATATATTCCAATGAAAAGGAAGAACTGTGAGAAAAGGGGTAATCTGACATGAATTTCAAAGGAAACAAGGGAAGCTATCAAATTGAAAGAAAAGGCATACAAAGCGGCCAAGACCAATAGGAAACTAGAAGTTTGGGAAAACTTTAAAGGTGAACATAAAGCCCCCAAAAGAGCTATAAATAAAAGTAAGATAGAACATGAGGAAAAAAAAACGAGCACACGTCTGGCAGATGGAATACAATGTCAATAAATGTGAAATCATCCATTTTGGTCGGAGTAGCAGTAAAAAGGACTAGGATTTTATATTAGATTACTTACAGTGTGGAAACACCGCCCCGCCGAAGCATAACCCACCCATACCCCTACATCTACCCCTTACCTAACACTACAGGCAACTTAGAATGGCCAGTTCACCTGACCTGCACATCTTTTGGACAGTGGGAGTAAACCGGAGGGAACCCATGCAGACACAGGGAGAACGTGCAAACTCCACACAGTCAGTCGCCTGAGGCGGGAATTGAACCCAGGTCTCAGGCGCTGTGAGGCAGCAGTGCCAACCACTGTGCCACCATGCCGCCGTGCTGCATTTGAATGGTAAAAAGTTGCAGCATGCTGCTATGCAGAGGGACCTGGGTGTCCTTGTGCATAAGTCACAGAGGGTTGGTCTGCAGGTACAGTGAGTTATTAGGAAGGCAAATGGGATTTTGTCCTATGTTGCTGAAGGAGTTGAATTTAAAAGCAGAGAGGTTATGTTGCAGCTGTACAGGTGCTGGTGAGGCAACACCTGGAGTATTGCTTGCAGTTTTTGTCTCCTTACTTGAGAAATGATATACTGGCACTAGAGGGGGTACAGAGGAGGTTCACCAGGTTGATTCCGGAGTTGAGAAGGTTGGCTTATGAGGAGAGACTGAGTAGACTGGGATTAGATTGATTGGAATTTAGAAGAATGAGGGGGGATCTTATAGAAACATATAGAATTATGAAGGGAATAGATAAGATAGAAGTAGAGTGGATGTTTCCACTGGCAGGTGAAACTAGGACAAGAGGGCAGAGACTCAAGATGAGAGGGAGCAGATTTAGGACTGAATTGAGATGGACCTTCTTCACCCAGAGGGTGGGTAATCTATGGAATTCCCTGCCCAGGGAAGCAGTTGACGCTACTTCAGTAAATGTTTTTAAAGCTAAGATAGATTTTTTTGAACAATAAAGGAATTAAGGGATACAGTGAGAGGGTGGGTAAGTGGAGCTGGGTCCACGAAAAGATCAGGTATGATCTTATTGAATGGTGGAGCAGGCAACATGGCCTATTAGTTCTTATGTTATGTAAGGTGCACAAGGAACAGGGCGGTTGTCTTGGGTGACTTCAACTTCCCTAACATTGATTGGAACGTCCTTAGTGCAAATAGTTTGGATGGAGCAGATTTTGTCATGTGTGTCCAGGAAGGATTTCTGAATCAATATATAGATAGGCCGACTAGAGAGGAGGCCATATTGGATTTGGTGCTTGGCAACGAAGCAGGTCAAATGTCAGCTCTCTTGGTGGAAGACTATTTTGGTGATAGTGATCATAACTCTCTGATTTTTACTTTTGTCATGGAAAGGGATAGGTTCAGATGGTGTGGGAAAGTATTTAATTAGGGGAGGGGCTACTAGGCAGGAATTGTGGAGCATAAACTGGGAGTAGAAATTCTCAAGGAAATGCACAGCATAAATGCGGATGTTGTTTAGGGAGCACTTGCTTTGAGTGCTGGATAGGTTTACTCGACTGGAATAAAGAAGGGATGGTTGGATGAAGGAACCTTTGATGACAAGGGATGTGGAACATCTGGTCAAGAGGAAGAAGGAGGCTTACTTAAGGTTGAGGAGGCAAGGATCAGACAGGACTCTAGAGTGTTACAAGGCAGCCAGGAAGGAACTGAAGAATGGACTTAGGAGAGCTAGAAGGAGGCATGGAAAAGATTTAGCAGGTAGGATTAAGGTGTTCTACACTTCTGTGAGGAACAAGAGGATGGCCAGAGTGAGGGTAAGGCCAATCAGAGACAGTGGAGGGAACTGGTGGCTGGAGACGGAGGAAGTAGGAGAGGTCCTTAATGAATACTTTGCTTCAGTATTCACTCGTGAGAGGGACCTTGTTGGTTGTAAGGACAGTGTGAAACAGACTGATATTTTCTAACAGGTTGATGTTAAGAAGGAGGATGTGCTGGAAATTTTGTAAAACATGAGCACAGATATGTCGCCGGGCCAGACAGGAGATACCCTAGGTTACTATAGGAGGCGAGGGATGAGATTGGAGGGCTTATCCATCAAGGCACTAGGGGTATAGCTCAAAATTAAGATGAGTGCTATCACTCTGATAGGATTATACAGTAGACCTACCAACAGCCACAAATACATTGAGGAACAAATATGTTGGCCGATTTTTCAAAGATGTTAGACTGAAAGGTCTGTTTTCGTGCTGTGCATCTCTATAGCTCTTTGCAATAACAACAGAGTTGTCATAGTGGGTGACTTTGACTTCCCCAGTATTGACTAGGACTCCCTTCGATAAAGAAGCTTAGATGGGGCAGAATTTGTTAAGTATATCCAAGAGGGTTTCTTGAAATAGTATGCCTATAGTCCACCTTGAGGGGTCATACTGGGCATTATACAGGCTAATGAGCCTAGTCAGAGAGTTTGGGAGAGCATTTTGGAAATAGTGATCACAATTCCTTCAGTTTGAAGATAACTATGAATAAGGATATGTGACTAGGCACCAAATCGAGGGAGGGTAAATTATGTCAGCATTAGGCAGGAGCTTAGGAGCATTAATTGAGAGAAGCTATTGTTAGCTAAGTCCACATTTGACATGTGTGAACTGTTTAAAAACTTGCAGATGAGAATTCAGGATGGGTATGTTCCAGCAAAGAGGAAGGATGAGGATGGCAAGGTAAGGGACCCTTGGATAACTAGGGAGGTTATGAATTTAGCCGAAAGGAAAAAAGAAGCCTATGTAAGTTTTAGGAAACTAAAATTGGGCAGGGCCCATGAGGAATATAAAGAAAGCAAAAAAGAACTCAAGCAGGGAAATAGGAGTGAAAGAAGGGGCCATGGAATGATCTCAGGAAGTAGGGCAAAAGAGAATGTCAAGGCATTCTGCAGACACATGAAAAATGAGAGAATAACTTGGGAGAAGCTAGGATAACTCAAGGATAAAGGAGGGAACTTGTCCTTGGAAGCAGAAGATGTGGGTGAGATCCAAATAAATACTTTGTGTCAATATTCATCCAGGAGAAAGACATGGAACATAGTAAGATTTAAGATGAGCTACATTTTGAGATCAAGAAAGAAGTGGTGCTTGGTCTCTTGAAGAGCATTAAGGTAGGTAGGTCCCAAGGCCTGATGGTATCTACCCCAGGTTATTGGGAGAGGCAAGAGAGGAGATAGCTGGGACCTTGACCAAGTTCTTTGTATCCTCATTAGCCACTGGAGAGGTCCCTGAGGACTGGTGATTAGCTAATGTTCTTCCTCTGTAAAAGAAGGGAAACAAAGATAATCCAGGAAACTATAGACCATTGAGTCTCACATCTGTGGTTAGCAAGTTATTGGAGAGATTTCCTAGGGACAGGATTTTGTGCGCATTTAGGAAACCAAGGCCTGATTAAGGACAGTCAGCATGGCTTTGTGCAGGGCAAGTCATGTCTTACCAACTTGATTGAATTTTCTGAGTCGGTGACAAAGGTGATCGATAAGGGTAGATGTTGTCTATATGGATTTTAGTAAGGTCCCTCATGCTCGGCTCACCCAGAAGATTAAGATGCATGGGATCCATGGTGATTTGGCTGCGTGGATTCAGAATTGGCTTCAGAAGGCAGAAAGTAGTGGTGGAAGGGTGTTTTTCTGTCTGGAGGTCTATGACTCATAGTGTTCCGCAGGGATCTACACTGGGACTTTAGCTGTTTCTGATCTATATAAAAGACTTGGATGAAAATGTGGATGAATGGGTTAGTAAGTTTACAGATCAGTGGAGTTGTGGACAGTGTAGGTTGTCAAAGGATAAAGCAGAATATAGGTCAGTTGCAGATATGGGTGAAGAAATGGCAGATGGAGTTTAATCCAGGTAGGTATGTGGTGCTACACTTCGGGAGATCAAATATTAAGGAAAATTATCGTGTTAATGGCAGGACCTTGAACAACACTGATGTATAGAGGGATCTTGAGGGTCAAATCCATAGCTTCCTGAAAGTGGCCACACAAGTAGATAAGGTGGTAAAAAAGGCATTTGGCATCCTTGCCTTTATTAGTTGGGAAATTGAGTACAAGAGTCAGGATGTCATGATGCGGCTTTGTAAGGCTTTGGTTAGGCCACACTTAAAGTATTGTGTTCAATTCTGTTCATCCCATGACAGGAAGGACATGGAAGCTTTGGAGAGAGTGCAGAAGAGGTTTAACAGGATGCTGCCTGGAATAGAGAGTATGCACAATAAGGAGAGGCTAGAAAATCTAAGATTGTTTTCTCTTGAGTGGTGGAGGCTTAATAGAGACTTTATAGAAGTCTTTAAAATTATGAGATGCATAAATAGATTTGGCGGTCAGGATCCAGAGTTAAAATGTCCAAAACTAGGGCGCATACATTTAAGGCAAGTGTAAGAAAGATCAGAGGATATGTGAGGGGCAAGCGTTTTACCCAGAGAGTGGTAGGAGTGCGGAACACATTGCTGGGGTGGTGGTGGTGGAGGCAGATACGATAAGGGCATTTTAGTGACTTTCAGATAACCACATGGCACGAAGATTGGTGGCGTTAACAACGATTGTCAAAGGATGTAACAGGATTGATTGGCGACTTAGGCACAGAAATGGCAGATGGAGCTTAATTCAGACAAATGTGAGGTGATGCATCTCGGAAGATACTATAGATGGCAAAACCCTTAGGAACATTGACATACAGATGGATCTGGGCGTGTATGTCCACAGTTCCCCAAAAGTGACAACGTAGGTTGCCAAGGTGATTACGAAGGCATATGGCATGCTTGCCTTCATCGGTCGGGGAATGGAGTACAAGAGTTGACTATGTTGCAGCTATATGAAACCCTTGTGAGGCCTCATTTGGAATATTGAGCAAAAGAGAACAAAGAACATTACAGCACAGGAACAGGCCCTTCGGCCCTCCAAGGTTGTGCCAATCCAGATCCTCTATCTAAACTTAGAACATAGAACATAGAACAATACAACGCAGAACAGGCCCTTCTGCCCTCAATGTTGCACCGACCTGTGAACTATTCTCAGCTCGTTCCCCTACACTATCCCATCATCACCCATGTGCTTATCCAAGGATTGTTTAAATCTCCCTAATCCGGCTGAGTTAACTACATAACTGCTTGTCACCTATTTTCTAAGGATCTGTATCCCTCTGCTCTCTACCCATTCATGCATCTGTCAAGATACATCTTAAATGACACTATCGTGCCCGCCTCTACTACCTCCCACTGGTAATACATTCCAGGCATCCACCACCCTTTGTGTATAGAACTTTCCATGCACAACCCCCTTAAAATATTTCCCTCTCATCTTGAACTCAAGACCCTTAGTAATTGAGTCGCCCGCTCTGGCGAAAAGCTTCTTGCTATCCACCCTGTATATACCTCTTATGACTTTGTAGACCTCAATCAGGTTCCCCTTCAAATTCTGTCTTTCTAATGAAAATAATCCTTATCTACTCAATGTCTCTTCATAGCAAGCGCCCTCCATACCAGGCAACATCCTGATGAACCTCCTTTGTACCCTCGCCAAAGCATCCACATCCTTTTGGTAATGTGGCGACCAGAACTGTACACACTATTCCAAATTTGGCCCAACCAAAGTCTTATACAACTGTAACATGACCTGCCAACTCTTGTACTCAATACACTGACTGATGATGGAAAGCATGCCGTATGCCTCCGTGACCACTCTACTGACTTGCATTGCCACCTTCAGGGAATGATGGACCTCAATACCCACATCTCTCTGTACATAATTTTCCCCAGGGCTTTTCCATTTACTGTATAGCTCGCTCTTGAAGTGGATCTTCCAAAATACATCACCACACATTTACCCGGATTGAACTCCATCTGCCATTTCTCTGCCCAACTCTCCAATCTATCTATATTCTGCTGCATTCTCTAACAGTTCCCTTCACTATCTGTTACTCCACCAATCTTAGTGTCATCTGCAAACTTGCTAATCAGACCACCTATACCTTCCTCCAGATCTGCTGTTTTGGTCACATCATTATCAGAACGATGCGGAGAAGGTTCACCAGGATGTTGCCTGGTCTTGAGGGTATTGCTTATGAGGAAGGGTTAAAAAGACTAGGATTGTTTTCACTGGAAAGACAGCAGTCGAGAGGAGACTTGATAGAAGTCTACAAAATTATGAGAGACATGGATAGGGTGGACAGTCAGAGGCTTTTTTTCAGGGTTGAAGTTTCAATTACGAGGGAGCACAGGTTCAAGGTGAGAGAGGGGAAGTTTAAGGGAGATGTGTGAGGGAGGTTTTTCACGCAGACTGTGGTAAGAGCCTGGAACGCACTGCCAGATTAGGTGGTGGAGGCAGGCATGTTGGTGACATCTCAGAGGTATCTGGATGGTTACATGAATAGGGAAGGAATAGAGGGATACAGACCGAATAAGGCAGAAACTTTGCTATGTAGTTTAGTTAGAGCATCATGATTTGCACAGGCTTGGGGCGGGGGAGCGAAGGGTCTGTTCCAGCACTGCTCTTTTGTTCTTTGTTCACATGAATATGCAAGGAATGGAGAATTATGGACCATAGGCAGGCAGAAGGGGTTAGTTTAATTTGGCGTTATGTTCAGTATAACAGCAGGGGCTGAAAGACCCATGTCAGTGCTGTAAAATTCCAAGGGATGATAATAGGGGACAATATAATAACAGGAATGGCACCTTGTTTTAGCAGTGAAGAGCGTGAGTCCAGGAGGTTGTGTTTCCTTCCCATGCTGCATTTCAGGATATTGGTGCAAGGCTGAAGACAAGCTTGCAATGGAATGGACTGGATACCATTTTACTGATCCATGTCGGTACTGACAACATATACCAGGCAAGAAACTAGGTCCTGCTGAGTCACTATCAGGACCTGAGTGTCTAATGAAGAAGCTGAACGTCAGAAGTCTAGATTAATATCTATGCCAAGTGTTAATTGGCATAAGGTTAGGGAGATACATTGAGACTCAGGGACTGGTGTGGGAGAAATAGGCTCTAGTTCTCTCATCAGAGATGCTGCCAGACCTGCTGAGGTTATATTTCAGTTTTCCAGAATCAGTACTGTTTTCTCTTCATGCCTTTTCTGTCTTTTATTACTCAATGTTTCATTGGCAATATCTAATGTTTGCCATTTCCCCCTTCAGCTGATCCTGTCACATTTCAGGATCTATGCACATGAACACCAAGCAACTCTAATCCTGTTCACATTTAAACGCTGTAGTTTGGTCGTTGCTTTCTCTCTTTAGTTTTTTATACTAAACTCCATCACTGCAATCTTCAGTCTGTTAAATTCCCCAAACCACTTTCTGCTGTTTACTGGTGATATTATCCTTTGGAGAAAGTGAGGACTGCAGATGCTGGAGATCAGAGCATCCAAGGAGCAGTTGAATCGATGTTTCGGGCATGAGCCGAATAAGGCTTCCTGAAGAAGGGCTCATGCCTGAAAAGTCAATTCTCCTGCTCATTGGATGCTGCCTGACCTGCTGCGCTTTTCCAGCAACACGTTTTCAGCTCTGATATTATCCATAGCCTATCTATGCACTAATGACTGGTATCCTCGCTATCTACACCAATTCCAAGTTTGGTGTCCAAGAAAATGGGCGGCACGGTTGCACAGTGGTTAGTACTGCTGCCTCACACCGCTAGAGATCCGGGTTCAATTCCCGCCTCAGGTGACTAACTGTGTGGAGTTTGCACGTTCTCCCCGTGTCTGCGTGGGTTTCCTCCGGGTGCTCTGGTTTCCTCCCACAGTCCAAAGATGTGCAGGTCAGGTGAATTGGCCATGCTAAATTGCCCGTAGTGTTAGGTAAGGGGTAGATGTAGGGGTATGGGTGGGTTGCGCTTCGGCGGGGTGGTGTGGACTTGTTGGGCCGAAGGGCCTGTTTCCACACTGTAAGTAATCTAAAAAAAATCTTGATTGCTTTTTCTCTATATATGAACATCTGTGTCATTTTTATATAGAAAAAACAAGAACAAAACAAATCCTTGCATCAAAAAATAACTTGGTTGCCATTCTGCTGTTTGCAAGTTGCAGCAAATTACGATCACTTAGCATTATTCTGTCCCAACACATAATTCCTTCATGGTGACCTTGAGCCATTTATTACAACAGCTTCAGTTTTTCTACAGCCTCTCTTATAATTTGTGAAGCACTTTGGATGGCCTTACCTTCATTCATCTTTTATTTCATCAGAAAGTTATATTTGTTTAATTTGAGATCCTCACTGACTCTCCTTGAACAGTCCTCTCCAGCAGGATTTGCGTTGATCCATTCCTGGTTGCTTGGATGTTGTGAAACGTGAAAGGGTCCAGAAAAGATTGACAAGGATGTTGCCGGGTTGGAGGATTTGAGCTATAGGGAGAGCTCGAATAGTCTAGAGCTGTTTTCCCTGGAGCGTCGGAGGCTGAGGGGTAACCTTATAGAGGTTTATAAAATCATGAGGGGCATGGATAGGATAAATAGGCAAAGTCTTTTCCCTGGAGTCGGGGAGTCCAGAACTAGACGGCATAGTTTTAGGGTGAGAGGGGAAAGACATAAAAGAGACCTAAGGGGCAGATTTTTCACACAGAAGGTGGTACGTGTATGGAATGAGCTGCCAGAGGAAGTGGTGGAGGCTGGTACAATTGCAACAATCAAAAGGCATTTGGATGGATATATGAATAGGAAAGGTTTGGAGGGATATGGGCCGGGTGCTGGCAGGTGGGACTAGATTAGGTTGGGACATCTGGTCGGCATGGACGGCTTGGACCTTAGGGTTTGTTTCTGTGCTGTACATCTCTATGACTCTACTCACGGTGGACACAGCGCTGGTGTCAAACTGACCTGCCTGGAGTCATTAGAAATTTATTCTCATTGTAATTCTGAGGAGGCTGTCACATATTTAAGTTTGGATGGTAGGGCTTGTGCTACAGTTTGTAGTGTTAATGAAGCAGGAATTAAAATGTGGTGCAAAGTTAGGCACAGAAACGCTGCTGACCTCATCAGCTTTATACTGTTTTCTTATTCTTCCTATTTCAATCAATATATTTTTCTGGTTATAGTTTAGAATTCTTGGAGCTCTGTGACTGGTGTGGGGCAGTGTGTCGAAAAGACTATTGCAGTAAACAATAGGAGTTTTTCCCACTGCACTGCGACCATGGGCTGGAATGCTGTAGACTGAACAGGAAATCTGAAATACAATGATGAGATCCCATTGGGGCTGGACCCCTTCTTCTCACTGAATGAAGACACTCACCAGAAGCAGGTTCTGTCACAAAGCACTGACTCTGTATCACTGAATAAAGGTTGTACGCAAAAACAGGAAATAAATAAACTTTCTATCTGTGTTTTTTTGTCCCTGTTTAAGATCCATGTCTGAGTTCAAGTAATTCCATTGCAGGTAGGAGTTGTCACGATGTTATGACATTCAGGAGGTTATTTTGCCCTGTATTTTTCAAGAGAGGATGTAAGGCAGAGGTAGTGAGCCGGCTACAGAAGACCAGGTGAGTAAACAGTTTGTGAGACCTTGAGGTTTTTTTTAAAAGTTGGAACAATGGAAGCAGTCTGGGTGTGGTCAGCTCCCACAGACCATGCCCTCTAGTTTTATTTTAGCTTTTAGGTTTAGCTTTCAGCATAAGATATTGGGCTCTCAAAAAATTTGGAAGCTTCATTGAATGTCTTCCAGCTGCTACTCTGAACTTTCTCTTGATTTTTTTTCCTCCTGGATTGGAGAACTGCATATGAGAGTCTGTGTCTGAAGTTTTCTTTTTGCCAAGTGGTGTGTTTATGGGATTTTTTTTCCTCTTTATTCTGTAGCAGGATGAGGGCGTCATTAGGTAGACAACACTTATTGCCCATCCCTAATTGCCCAGAGAGCAATTGAGAGTCAACCACTTTGTTAGATGATCTGGAGTCACATGTAGGCCAGACCAGGTAAGGATGGCAGCTTCCTTCCCTTAGGCATGTTAGTGAGCCAGATGGGCTTTTCCTGACAATTGGCAATGGACTTATAGTGGTTATTAGATCCTTAATTCATTGAATTCAAATACCATGGTGAGATTTGAACCTGGGTCCCCAGAACATGACCTGGGTCTCTGGAGTAACAGTCTAATGATAATACCACTCAGCCATTACCACCCCTAATTAGTAATATTTGCTGTGAGGACCTAAAATTTGAATTTAGGCTGTTGTCAGAAGCAGCAAGTATATGTAGATTTCTATTAACCACAAAATGGCTTCTTAGTTTGAAATAACACAACAAAATAGCTGAAAGTAATGATTTGACTCTGTGAACTTGTACTGCTGCTTTGCTGAGTTAAGCTAAATAGAAGATAAGAGAATACAATGGACTTTTCATAATATGAATGATAAGACAGTGATTTGGTATTTGAACTAACCTTGAACTCGCAAATATGGGGTGATTATATGCGTATAACTATCTGTTTCCCAGAAAATATCATCAGATTAGCCTGTTGTCAATCATGTCACCATAATACAGTTGATTGGACTCTTCTTGTAATTAAGAACCCTTTCTCAGGAAGTATCACTGGACTAACCTACTGTAAATCATGTGATTGGTCTTTTCTTGTAACTAAGGCTGTACTATCTCTTAAAAATAAGCATATAAATAATGTGCAATTTTCTAATGTAATTGCTCCATTTCTCCACAGAAGCTTTTAACTTGTGTTTTGCTGGACAAATCTACGCCAGACTGCCTTAATTTATTAAACTGGTAATCATGCTTTAAACAGATCGTACTCCTAGTGATTCTTTTGACCGATCTTGAACTAAGGGACGCCTCAGCAGGGGTCCAGATCTTCAGCTGTATCTATTATTAAGTTTAAAATAAAATTAAATTTCTCTAAATTCCTCTTTCTTTCATTGTATGTTAACTACAGTATTTAAATAAATCGTGTTTTGCTTAACGTCGAATAGTTTGACCAGTCGTGCTGCTTCAGGAACAGACATTTTATATTTGCCTTTAAATGAGAAAAAGTTTGAGTCGATGCAACCTTCTTCAAATATTTTGAGAGGGTCTGGTCTGGTCCATATCAAAGGGCACCAGTGAAACATAGGCAATGGTGGAGGAGTTCAGTGCAGGGCATCTCTGAAAATTAGAATCACAAAGATGTCATTCAAACTTGTAAGAGGTCAAGGTGAATTCATGGTTAGATGGAGATTGCAAATATTAGTCATTTCAAGATTTCTTTTTGAGAGTTTGGAACTGTGAATCAAAGAAAATCTCCAAATCTTCATCCAGTGTAACCCTACACTATTGTAAAGGTCTGCTCATTCAGCATCTCGTTTAGTTTAGTACACTTTGTGCAGGTTAAGAAGAACCTAATGGTTCAAACAAAGTAACTCCTTGCTTTTGAAGATTGTTGCAGTGTGTCAAACAAACAAGAAATGAAAGACTCGCCACTTACGGATGTTCAATCTGTCAACAATCTTTCACAAGTGTGAATTCTCCATATCCCTCTGATCTGTTCCTAGAAAATACTGGTCTGTGTTCGAACATAGAACACAGAACATTACAGCACAGAACAAGCCCTTCAGCCCATGATGTTATGCCAAGTATTTTTCTTAACCTAAGATCAACCTAACCTGCACACCCCTCAATTTACTGCCATCCATGTGCTTAAATGTCCGTAATGTCTCTGACTCTACTACCACCACTGGCAGTGCATTCCACACACGCACCATTCTCTGCATAAAGGACCTACCTCTGACACCTCCCCTAAACCTTCCTCCAATCACCTTAAAATTATGACCTCTCATGATGGCCACTTCTGCCCTGGGGAAAAGTCTCCGGTATCTACTCTATCTATGTCTCTCACTACCTTGTACACCTCTATCAAGTCACCTTTCTTCCTTCTTCTCTCCAGCGTGAAAAGCTTGAACTCACTCAACCTCTCTTCATAAAACAAGCTCTCCAATCTGGGCAGCACCCTGGTAAATCTCCTCTGAAGCATTTGCATTCTTCCTCCATCCTGGTAACATCTTGATTAAACAATTCAAGAGAAATAACTAATTTATGTGAAATATTCTTATCTATGTGAACAATTGCAGCTGTACATTCTATCTCATCTAAACAACCTTGATTATACAGACCTGCTGTTGATCTACTTTATTAAGCAAGTATTTTCCCATAAGCTCCAACAACTCTAGCTATGAGCAGCCATCAGCCATTTTGTCCATGGGCATCCCTCACAACGATTGATCTTCTCTGGGCTTAGTTAAATGAAATAGTGACCTATGCTAATGTTAGGAGACTGTCTGTAAGGGATTTTAACAGACAGACAAGAGGAAGCTTTCTCCTTGTCTAACATACATAACCACTCCAACCCATTGTGGGATGACTGGAGAATTTGAATTGGATGCAGATGCTTGAATAAATATTAATGACTCAGCAGGGCAAGAATTTCAAAATTTAGAGTCCACAGTCACAATGTAGTCATGATTCAACAAAGAGAAATAATGACATTTCCAGATCCAAAACCTCAGAGGTGTCCCGAAGTATACAGGAAGCCATGAAACAGTAAAACAAACCCTAAAACTATAGAAAAACTGGTGGAGAAACTACATGGATTAAGTGAAAGTCAAAAACTAGAAAAAGCCAAGGGAGGATGAGGAAAATATTTGCAGTTGAAATCAACAAAAAAAACCCAGAATTTTATCAGCGGATTAAGAGCATCATTTAAACAATGGAAATGATAAAGGCTATCAAAAGAGTACAAGGTAACTTCTGTAAGCCAAGTACACACTCACACACACTGATACACACAGTCAAAAACTTTAGAATCCAACACAATATTTATTCTTCTTTCACATTGATCACTTTGGATCATGCAGTCAGTCGTGTTTGTTATTTATTCTCAATTAATGAATATAAACATGTTGTATTGAAGCTCTGTGTGTTGGGTTTGTCACAAGGGGCCATCACATGGATTACCATCACATAAGAAATTTATCACTTGACCAAAGAACTCACCAAGGGTAGATAGGCACAAAGTAGTTTCATAAAAACTGTGTTGGCGTATGGTGTCCCGCTGTTTCTCTGACTATTAAGGGAAGGGTCTGGGAAAGAACACTCAAGAATGTTGCTCGTATTTCTTCAACCATAACTTTGAAGAGTGAGTGAGGTTGAACACATTGGAAGATGGCTTTGAATACGACAGTGATTAATTAAAAACCAATTAGGTGGATAAAACAGGTATTTTCCAATACGACAGTCACAGCAGAATGAGGTTAAGGAAATTGGACTATTTAAAAGGCATCTAGATGGGAGCATTAATAGAAAAGGTTTGGAGGGGTATGGGCCAAGTGTTGGCAAATGGGACTGGATAAGTTTAGGATATCTGGTCAGCAAGGATGAGTTGGACTGAAGGGTCTGTCTCCATGCTGTATGACTCGATAAAAAAGTCTGATGTATGCCTTGCTGCTGAATCCAGGTAGAGCATTTTGGTCGGGTGATCCAAACTCAAGCCTGACCATCGGCTAATGGATTCACCACCTAAGTCAGACGCTGGCACATGGGACTTCAAAGCAACCAGTGTCATTGTGAATACATACTATTGCTTCCAAGCGTAATAAAGTAGTCCACATTGATTGGAACCTTATTCAAGTTTTTCGCAAGCAACTGATAGCTGGAACAGATCTATTAGATATAGAAAATTACTTCAAAGAGTGGTTTACTCGGGAAATGAGCCGAGATGGATACTTATCAAACGGACTATGAGGTTTCAAAAGTGCAAAGCTCAAAGTGAAAGCAAATACTATGAGAGCATTAGATATTAAATACTCCAGAAGAAGCCTCATCAATGTCCTGTACAACTTTAATATGACTTTGCAACTCCTATACTCAAAGATCTGAGCAGTGAAGGCAAGTGTGCTCTTCCCAGACTTTCTACAGCTTTTATGAGATTTTATCCCGGTATATAACACTCTCCCCATCACAGAGTTTCCCTTCTACTTTGCTCTCCACCTTTCACCTGAGACACAAAGAGGAATGCAGGCAATTCCTTCTCACATAGTTTCCGTACATTATCACTCAAAGAGACACAGAGACACAAGAAGCATCATCAATCCAACAGTCTGAGATAGAGACAGTGTTCAGTCCCATTCTAAGCACTCCCTCAGTACTGTGTTAGGAAGGGTCAATCTCAATCTTGTTCCTCTCAAGGAGCTGCAGCTTCAGTCAATGACAATCTCCCTCAGAGGTGCAAGTGCTGCCCACTGAAGCAGAGAGTGGTGCCAATTCAGAGATTCCTTGGCAGGGAACAGCTATCAACACTGTGGCCATGCACCTGCTCAGTGACAGAGTTTGAGTTTGGAGGAATTTTGTGCAGCGAGATGATGAGAGACAGGGGAATGCATTCGGTGACCAAAACCAACCAGAGAGAATTGACACCTTTCTCAGTTATGAACTAAGCAGGCTGCTCGCAGCCAATAAGCAGCGAGATATTGGGCTCTGTGTTTAGGGAATGAGAACAGTTTCACACAGTGTGTCTGCATTTGTGGTTCTGATGGTGTAACATGCAAAGATTCAATAAAAAGGGTAACTCAGGAGAGAATAGGACCCCTCAAAGATACCAAGTTCAAGTCCAGCGACACAAGATCAAATCCAGCCTCAGATGGCCAGATGGGCCAATAGGCAAAGAAGTGGCAGATGGAATTTAATTCAGATAAATGTGAGGTGCTGCATTTTGGGAAAGCAAATCTTAGCAGGATGTATACACTTAATGGTAAGGTCCTAGGGAGTGTTGCTGAACAAAGAGACCTTGGAGTGCAGGTTCATAGCTCCTTGAAAGTGGAGTCACAGGTAGATAGGATAGTGAAGAAAGCGTTTGATATGCTTTAATTTATTGGTCAGCGTATTGAATACAGGAGTTGGGAGGTCATGTTGTGCCTGTACAGGACATTGGTTATGCCACTATTGGGATATTGCATGCAATTCTGGTCTCCTTCCTATTGGAAAGATGTGAAACTTGTAAGGGTTCAGAAAAGATTTATAAGGATGTTGCCAGGGTTGGAAGGTTAGAGCTATAGGGAGAGGCTGAACAGACTGGGGATGTTTTCCCTGGAGTGTTGGAGGCTGAGAGGTGACCTTATAGAGGTTTAAAAATTATGAGGGGCATGGATAGGGTAAATAGGCAAAGTCCCTGGGGTCGGGGAGTCCAGAACTAGAGGGCATAGGTTTAGAGTGAGAGGGGAAAGATATAAAAGAGGTTTGGAGGGATATGGGCTGGGTGCTGGCAGGTGGGACTAGATTGGGTTGGGACATCTGGTCGACATGGACGGTTGGACCGAGGGGTCTGTTTCCATGCTGTACATCTCTATGACTTTATGTCTCTGACTGTGTGGAGTTTGCACATTCTCCCCATGACTGCATGGATTTCCTCCAGATGCTCCGCTTTCTTCCCACAATCCAAAGATGTGTAGGTTAGGTGAATTGGCCATGCTAAATTGCCCATTGTTTCAGGTTAAACAGAGAATAATATGGTAGAGGAATGAATCTAGGTGGGTTACTGTTTGAAGGGTAGGTGTGGACTTGTTGGGCTGAAGGGTCTGTTTCCACACCGTTAGAATTCTATGAAATCCAGTGACGTTTTTAATCCTCACACTCAAACAGAGCAAAAGAGAAAGAAATAAAGTCCATTTCTCCCCAAACCAGTCATTTCAAACTCTGATGAAAGGTCATTTGCTGGAAAGGTTCATTTTGTTTTTCTTTGAACAGATGCCGTTTGACCTGCTGAATATTTGGAGCACTGTTTATTTTACATCATATAGATTTACTCCATGTTCAAAAGGCACGCAAGTTATATAATTAAGACAGATTCTCAAAGATTCAGTTTACTTTAACAGATCTACCATGGAGAAAACTATTTGTACATTATAATATTAAAGGTACAATTACAAACATAAATATGCAAATCAACATTAAATATATGTACATAATCCATCAGATGTACACAGAATAACAGAGATCCTGACTGCAGAGTGAATCTCACTCGCATGCAATATCAAAGACTGGGAGATAAACTCCACAATTCACACATATCGACTGTAATGTTCAGAAACAGAAAGAACCTGACTATCACCTCCAAAATCTGAAAGCAAAGCTTCCTCAATATTGTCCCCATCAAATATTTGAGGGCAGGTACATCATGGGGTTAGATACAGAATAAAGATTCCACTACACTGCCCACATCAAACACTCCCAAGGCAGGCACAGCATAGGGTTAGATATTGTCAAGCACTTTCTACACTGTTCCCATCAAACATTCCCCAGGGCAGGAACAACATGAAGTTAAATACAAAGTGAATCTCCCTCCATACTACCTTCAACTCGCTTTCCCAAGGTATGGCCACTGTCGGTCAGACACAGTGTAAATCTCCTCTGCTCAATCCATATCAAGCACTCATCAGTCCGGGTCAAGCAGATGTTGTTATACTGAGTAAATCTCCCTCTTTACACTGTCCCCAGGGCAGGTACATCATGAGATTAGACAGAGTAAGGATATATAGTGCTGTGACCAATACTGTCTTTCACTCTCTGTTTCTTAGTCAGCTCTCAGTTTGTATCTCTCTTTTTCTCACTTCATATGCTTGTGACTTCTCTTTGTCTCCCCCCGCCCCTTTCCTGAAGGTTTGGGTGTCGTAAACAGATTCACGATGACAAATGGACCTGAACATCTTCTTACTTAAAAAAGAAAACCACCAACACACTGGCCCCAGTGACCTGAAGGATACTTGTGCAGTATGTCTCAGGAGGGATAGGGTTCAAATCCAATCTCTACACTCCCCCAGTGACTGCAGGCCAGAGCCCGGACTCTGAATTTTGTTTCAATATCCAGGAAGCTGTTCAGCTGTGGGAGCCTGCACATGTCTCTCTCTTCAACCCAGTTTCAAACGTGGATTAAAGACCATGAGATGTCAAAGCAGAAGTAGCCATTCAGCCCATGCCATGAGATTCTGGCTGGTTTGATGATCCCTAGCTCTGCTTTCCTGCCTTTCCTCAGAACCCCTGATTCCCTTCCTGGTTAAAAATCTGTCATTATCAGGCTTCAATGTACGATTCATAATCCCCAGGCGGTCTGATCATCGATTAGGCTGTGACCTGTAACCTTCTAGCATGACCTTCTTGTCTAACACAAATACAGCTGCTGCTTCAACTAATTCCTTCCTCTTCTCTCTCTCATGGATATACAGTTAAACTACCTGAACGACACTATTTCCTTAATGGAAAACTCAGAAAGTTGCCTATCTAAGTTGCTTACTGTCTCCACACTCCATGGTGCAGGACATTTCCTCATGTTATCCCCATTTATCCTTCTTCAGGAGGGAAGACCTAAAGGTCCTTGACCTCTGGCAGTATCTGGCCAGCTGCTACATGGCCATACAGGAGCATCAGCTCCATAAACACTTATGACAGAGAAAGTGAGGACTGCAGATGCTGGAGAGTCAAAAAGTGTGATACTGGAAAAGCACAGCCGGTCAGGCAGCATCCGAGGAGCAGGAGAATTGACATTTTGAGCATAAGCCTTTCATCAGGAATGTGATGAAGAGCTTATTCTTGATGAAAAGCTTATGCCTAAAATGTCGACTCTCCTGCTCCTCGGATGATGCCTGATTGACTGTGCTTTTCCAGCGCCACACCTTTTGATCACAAACATTTATGCTCAGTGAGATCTTGTGATGATTAGTTTGTACAGTCCTGCAGAAAATATAAAGAGACAATCTTTGCATTTATTGAACTGAGTATCAGTTATGAGCTAGGATAGTGAGAGAAATAAATGGCCAATATTGAAACCAAAAGTGTTCTTCCTGTGAAAATTCCTCCATTTTCCAAAGTGCTTGGTTAAGCGCACTCATCTGATGTATTTATTTACATATGATAATGCCAACATTTACAAGGGTGTTGCCAGGGTTGGAGGATTTGAGCTATAGGGAGAGGCTGAACAGACTGGAGCTGTTTTCCCTGGAGCATCAGAGGCTGAGGGATGACCTTATGGAGGTTTACAAAATTATGAGGGGCATGGAGAGGGTAAATAGACAAAGCCTTTTCCCTGGGGTCGGGGAGTCCAGAACTAGAGGGCATAGGTTTAGGGTGAGAGGGGAAAGATATAAAATAGACTTAAGGGGCAACCTTTTTATGCAGAGGGTGGTACGTGTATGGAATGAGCTGCCAGAAGAAGTGGTGGAGGCTGGTACAATTGCAACATTTAAGAGGCATTTGGATGGGTGTATGAATAGGAAGGGTTTGGAGGGTGCTGGCAGGTGGGACTAGATTGGGTTGGGATATCTGGTCGGCATGGACGGGTTAGACTGAAGGGTCTGTTTCCATGCTGTACATCTCTATGATTTTATGACTCAATGTTACAAAGTTTTAAGATTAATACAACAATCCACAATCAAATATGTTATGAATAATGCTCAGAGAATGAAACAAATATTCGGCTGAATATTGGCCATTAATTAAATCAGTAATGTTTGTGTAACTAATGCTCACTGATAGAAGACAATTCTTTTCCTTCAAGTATATCAATGCTGTTGTCTTGGACATTTATACATTACCTTGTATTGCAACGGATAATGGCATTATCAAAACAGACAAAATGAGGCAAGGAAGGGTTGGTAGGGTGAACGAACCTTGGATGACAAGAAATGTGGAATATCTAGTCAATAGGAAGAAGGAAGCTTACTTAAGTTTGAGGAGGCAAGGATCAGACACAGTTCCAGAGGGTTACAAGGCAGCCAGGAAGGAACTGAAGAATGGACACAGGGGAACAAGAAAGGAGCATGAAAAAGGTTTAGCAGGTGGAATTAAGGAAAGCCCCAAGGCTTTCTACACTTATGTGAGGAAAAGAGGATGGCTAGAGTGAGGGTAGGACCAATCAGGGCCAGTAGAGGGAACTTCTGTCTGGAGTTGGAGGAGGTAGGGAAGGTCCTTAGTGAATACTTTGCTTCGGTGTTCACTAGTGAGAGGGGCTTTGATGTTTGTGAGGACAGTGTGAAACAGGCTGACATGCTCAAACATGTTGATGTTAAGGAGGTGAATGCGCTGGAAATTTTGAAAAACACGAGGAGAGATAAGTCCCTGTGCCAGCTTGGGAAATACCCTAGGTTACTACAGGAAGCGAGGGAAGAGATTGCTGCACCTTTGGCGATGATCTTTGCATCCTCACTGTCCACTGGAGTAGTACCAAATGTTTGGACAGTGGCAGAAGTTATTCCTTTGTTCAAGAAAGGGAACAGGGATAGTCCTAGGAATTATAGACCAGTCAGTCTTACGTCGGTGGTGGGCAAATTATTGGAGAGGATTCTGAGAGACATGATTTATGATTATTTGGAAAAGATAGTCAGCATGGCTTTGTTAGGGGGGGCAGGTCATGCCTCACAAGCCTTACTGAATTCTTTGAGGATGTGACAAAACACATTGATGAGGGTGGAGCAGTAGGTATGGTGTATATCGATTTTAGCAAGGCATTTGATAAGTTCCCCATGGTAGGCTCATTCTGAAAGTAAGGAGACATGGGATACCTCTGCTCTTTGCGATTTTAATAAATGACTTGGATGAGGAAGTGGAAGGGTGGGTTAGTAAGTTTGCTGATGACACGAAGGCTGGTGGAATTGTGGACAGTGTGGAGGGCTGTTGCAGATTGCAACGGGACATTGACAGGATGCAGAGCTGGGCTGGGAAGTGGCAGGTGGAGTTCAACTAGAAAAGTGTGAAGTCATTCACTTTGGAAGGTCAAATTTGAATGTAGATTACAGGGTTAAAGGCAGGATTCTTGGCAGTGTGGAGGAACAGAGGGATCTTGGAGTCCTATGTCCATATATCCCTCAAAGCTGCTGCCCAAGATGAGAGAGTTGTTAAGAAGGCATATGGCGTGTTAGCTTTCATTAGCAGGGTGATTGAGTTTAAGACTGGTGAGGTAATGTTGCAGCTCTATAATTCCCTGGTTAGACCACACTTGGAATATTATGTTCAGTTCTGGTCGCTGCATTATTGGAAGAATGTGGAAGCTTCAGAGAGGGTGCAGAGATTTACCAGGATGCTGCCTGGACTGGAGGGCATGTCTTAAGAAGAAAGGTTAAGGGATCGAGGGCTTTTCTCATTGGAGTGAAGAAGGATGCGAGGCGACTTAGTAGAGGTGTACAAGATGAGAGGCATAGATAGAATGGATAGTCAGAGACTTTGTCCAAGGGTGGAAATGGCTATCATGAGGGGGCATAATTTTAAGGTGATTAGAGGAAGGTTTCGGGGAGATGTCTGAGGTAGGTTCTTTGCATAGAGAGTGGTGGTTATGCAGAATGCACTGCCAGCAGTGGTAGCAGGGTCAGGTATTTTAGGGAAATTTAAGCAACTCTTCGATTGGCACATGGATGAGAGAAAGTAGGTTAGTCTGATCTTAGAGTAGGATAAAAAAAAAACAAAGAACAAAGAAAATTTACAGTCCAGGAACAGGCCCTTTGGCACTCCAAGCTTGAGCCAATCCAAATCTACTATCTAAACCTGTCGCCCAATTCCTAAGCATCTGTATCCCTCTACTCCCCACCTACTCACGCATCTGTCCAGACATATCTTAAATTAATCTACCGTGTCTGCTTAAACTACCTCTGCTGGCAATGTGTTCCAGACATGCAATACCCTCTGTGTGAAGTACTTGCTACATGTATCCCCCTTAAACTTTCCACCTCTCACCTTGAAAACATGCCCTCTCATTATTGAATCCTTCACCCTGGGAAAAAGCTTATCTCTATCTACCCTGTCTATACCCTTCATGATTTTGTAGACCTCAATCAGGTCCCCCCTCAATCTCCTTTTATCTGATGAAAACAATCCCAACCAACTCAACCTCTCTTCATAGCTAGCGCCCTCCATACCAGGCAACATCCTCGTAAACCTTCTCTGCACCCTCTCCAAAGCGTCCACATCCTTTTGGTAATGTGGTGACCAGAACTGTACACAATATTCTAAATGCGGCTGAGCCAATGCCTTGTACAATGTTAACATGACTTGCCAGCTCTTATACTCAATACCCTGTCCAATAAGGCAAGCATACTATATGCCTTCTTGACCATTCTATCCACCTGTGCAGCAACCTTCAGTGCACAATAGACCTGCATTCCCGGATCTCTCTGCTCATCAACTTTTCCCAAGGCTCTTTTGTTCACTGTATAATTTGCTCTAGAGCTAGACTTCCCAAAATGCATCACCTCACATTTGTCTGAGGTGCCACTTTTCTGCCCAACTCTCCAGTCTATCTATATTCTCCTGTATTCTTTGACAGTCCCTTATGCTTTCTGCTACTCCACCAATCTTCATGTCATCTGCAAACTTGCTGATAATACCAATCGTGCCCTCTTCTAGATCACGTATGTATAATCACAAACAACACTGACCCCTGTGGAACACCACTGGTCACTTTTCTCCATTTCAAGAAACTCCCTTCAACTACTACTCTCTGTCTCCTGTTGCTCAACCAGTTCTTTATCCACCTTTTTGAACACCCTGCACACCATGTGACTTCACTTTCTCCATTAGTCTACCATGGGGAACCTTATCAAACACCTTACTAAAGTCCATGTACATGACATCAACAGCCCTTCCTTCATCTATCAACTTCCTCACTTACTCTAAGAACTCTATTAAATTGGAAAGGCACGATCTCCCCCGTACAAAACCATGTTGCCTATCACTGATAAGCCCATTCTTTTCTAAATATAAATAGATCCTATCCCTCAGTACCCTCTCCAGCAACTTCCCAACCACCAACGTCAGGCTCACTGGTCTGTAGTTACCCAGAATATCCGTACTACCCTTCTTGTACAGGGGGACAACATGAGCAACCTTCAAGTTCTCTGGCACCTCACCTGTGCTTAAGTATGCTACAAAGATATCTGTCAGGGCCCCAGTTATTTCCTTTCTCGCCTCCCTCAGCAACCTGGGATAGATCCCAGCCGGTCCTAGGGATTTGTCCACCTTATTAACCTCTAGCCTACCCAACACATCTTCCCTCCTTATGTCAATGTGATCCAAACTAATCAAACTTCTATCTCTATTCTCAACATTGATCATGTTCCTCTCCTCAGTGAACATTTGATTCCACGTTTAAGACTGGTCTTACTCTCCTGATATTCCTCCAGGGCCCGTTCTGTTCTGAGCTGCCTAGATCTTATGTACACTTCCCTTTTCCTCTTGGCTAGTCGTACAATTTCTTCCGCCAGCCACGGTTCATGAATCTTGCCTTTCCTGTCCTCTGCCTTCGAGGGGACATGCCTATCCTGCACTATCTTTGAAAGATCCCCACATATCAAATATAAACTTCCCTTCAAATAGCTGTGTCCAATCCACATTTCCCAGCTCCTGCCGAATTTTGATATTCTTGGCCTTGGCCCAGTTTCGTACTCTTCCCTTAGGACCACTCTCATCTTTGTCTATGAATATTGCAAAACTTGCAGAATTGTGGCCAACACAACATTGAGGGTCGAAGGGCCTGCACTGTGCTGTCCTATTCAATGTTCTATGACACAAACAGTCTGCATACGGTCAGAAAAAAAATTCTGCTGCTGTCATTAAATCTTCAACCATGAGCAATATTTCTCAAATAATAAACTCATCACATTTCCACTCTGAAGCCACCTCTGGATTCCTGCAGTAAGTGCAGCTGTTCCCTTCCACTGGCAGTAAATGAATTCTCTCCAATCCTAGTTGCACAGAAAATGAACAGAATGCATAAAATGTAAATACTAGGGAGTTAACATTTCAATGACAAACAGAAACAAAAAACACACACGCAATGCCAGCATTTCATTCATATTTGTTGTGATTAGCTAGGGTTGCACTTCACATATCACTGAAATCACAACTCAAGAACAAACGTAAGGCTGAGGAAATGTCCACAATAAACAGTTATTGGACAACAGTCAGTATGACAAAAGGGGTTATGGTCAGTCATGGCCTTAAACTGATCACATAGAAAGAGATGAGGAACCTGGGGAGAAAGTCCAGCTTGAGGAAGCAAGTTTAGTCTTGACAATAACACTTAAATATGCCTAAACAAAGAAGGGGATTGAAGATGAAATTATGCACTTGCAACATTCCAAAAATGTCAAGGCAGGAAAGGGCTGCAATGTCTGTAATAAATATTGATGATGTCGTGAGACATATGTAATAGATACAGAAACAGGAAGAGGATGTTTATTTCTGTAAGTTATACCATGAGGCAAAAGTGAGGACTCCAGATGCCGGAGATCAGAGTCAAAATTAGAGTGGTGCTGGAAAAGCACAGCATCTGAGGAGCAGTATTCTCCTGCTCTTCGGGTGCTGCCTGACCTGCTGTGCTTTTCCAACACCACTCTAATCTTGACTCCGTTATACCATGAACTGAGCTCATGAGACAGTATAGTATTGTTGGTTAACGAAACATGGATTATGAAAACATATAAGAATCTAGGATTTGGCAAATTGGGAATTGGGAATTTGCTCAAAAGAAGATGGAGGGAAAATTGCATGGAACTGGACCTGCTGAGCTTTTCCAGCACCACACTCTCGACATATGCTGGCTCTTGGTTTAAATCACCACCAGTTGTCTCTCTCTAATGGGAGAGCAGCCCTATCATCTGGAAATGACAATGCTGACAACTTGATGTTCATCACTTCTCTCTCGTCATTTTTACTCGTTAACTTTGCAAGATAATTCTTCCATTTTGTCAGGCAGCATTTCTGTATTTTTTAATACAAAATTGTGCTAACTGCTCAATCATTTTATGATACTTAAATCATTTTGTCAACATGGATGTTAATGATGATTTGGTCTAAAGTCTCCCAATCCTTACAAAGTTCTCAAGGAGATGAAACTTTCTGGAAAATCAAACAACTTATGCACCATCTTTGCATCTATAACGTTTTAGGCCACTGGGGATTTGTCTGGTCCAGGGATTGGTTTATGCTGAGACCCATTAAAGTTTCCAGTCTGTATCTTCACTAAGCTCATATCTTCATGGTTTCCTGAATGCAAATGTGTGTTCTACTCCTTTTTGTTGACTCCACTTGGATGATCTTTTCAGTAGGTATCTGAGCCTTTAAGAAAACTATATGTGTTGAAGATGACGTGTTGGGCCTTCAGACATTCAGCATTCTTTGTGGTTCAGGATATGTCTGAGCATCGACTTATGATCTACATTAAATTTATCTCCAGAACTGATTCATTGGTGGTCATCAAACAGAAAATGAGCAGTGTGGAAAGAACAGATATTGTAAAGACATAGGAAATACTTAATTTGACAAATCTCATGGCCATGAATATAAGAGAGTTGCCAGTAAGTACAGTTGGATATTCAGCAGAAACGTATCTTCCCAAATAATGCACAGAATGGGGACACGGTGGCTCAGTGGATAGCACTGCGGTCGGGCAGAGCCAGGGATCATCCACCTTCTCCCCATGTCTGCAAGGTTTCTGCTGGGTGCTCCGGTTTCCTCCCACAGTCCAATGAGGTGCAGGTTAGGTGGATTGGCCATGCTAAATCACCCATGGTGTCCAGGGATGTGGAGATTA
This sequence comes from Chiloscyllium punctatum, assembly GCF_047496795.1. Classification (NCBI taxonomy): domain Eukaryota; kingdom Metazoa; phylum Chordata; class Chondrichthyes; order Orectolobiformes; family Hemiscylliidae; genus Chiloscyllium; species Chiloscyllium punctatum. The sequence goes on from NC_092753.1 coordinate 20,358,197, forward strand.
GATGTGTTAGCCATTGGAAAGGGGGATTGGTCTGGGTGGGATGCTCTTCAGAGGGTTGGTGTAGAGTTGTTGGGCTGAATGACCTATTTTGACATGGTGGGTATTCTATAAACAATTAGAAAGAATGGAGAATCTTCTCCCAGCAGAAAATAATTGTGATGGAAACCTGAGCGGTCATTGTGAGGAGTTTATAAGGGAGGACTCCCCTGATAGTGTTGGATGAAGATGGAGGTTCATATGGAACTTAAATGTTGGATATAACTGGTTGGATCAAATAACCTGCTCCTTTTGTAAGTCATGGAAATACATTGAAAAGAAAAAGCAGCACTCACCAGATACACTGCAGACTCTTACAGTTCAGTGTGAGGTGGCTGACAGCAGGAATGGATTGGTCAGTTAAAGAGTTTGACCACAGCGACAAAACTGTCAGTGACTGGCTTGTACTGAGAGCAGAACTGAGCGCCTCAATAGACGAATCTGTGAGTGCATTATTATCTAATCTGAAGAGAGACATCAAGAAACAGAAAGTAATGGCAATAATCTGTACATGGATCAATGTTTATTCTCAGTTCTCTAGCTAATAATAATGCCAGGGAACAGCTTGACAAGTAGTAATTGAAAATAGGAATAAAATTAGACTAAGACTGTTAATTACCTCAACTCCTGTATTTTACAGTCTGGCTTTCTCAAACTCTCAGACAGCAATATTACTCCTGAGTCTCCAAGTTTATTATTGTTCAGGTTCAGCACTGTGAGGGACCTGTTTGTGTTCAGAGCAGAGGTGAGATCTTCGACACAACAATCTGTGAGCTCGTTGTCATTCAGACTAGGCTCAGCAAGAAAGGAAAAAGAAAACAGACAGCAATGAATAAAAAGATGGTTATTCATGCAAACAATACTCCTCTTCAAAATACAGAAATCAGAGCCTGTCAGCCCATTTTGTTTACAGTTTACTCACTCTGATACTCACGACAGTTTCTGTATTTCACAGTCCAAGTTCTTCAGTGCCACAGATAAGTGTTTCACTCCAGAGGATCCCAGTTTATTATAACCCAGGTACAGGTCCTTCAGTGATCGGTTTGTGCTGAGAACAGAGCTGAGATTCTCAATAGAAGAAGCCGTGAGGTCATTGTCAGCTAACCTGAGAACATAGTGACAGTGACAGTTAGTGTGGTTAATCAGGATTTATGTAGCAGACAAGCAATGATGAGCATCATTATAATTACAAGTACAAGTTGAACTATCGCTGATAATAATAATGATTTACAATGGTGGAGATCAGTTATTATTCTGTTGATTATGCACAGTCTTATACTCACCCGAGTGCCTCAATTTGACACTTTGGGTGCTTCAGGACCAAGCACAGTAAATGCATTCCTGATTCACCAAGGTCATTTCCCTCCAACCTTCAAATAAACACAAAGGGGATAGAAATGTGCTGAAACATATCTCAGGCATACTGGGTGTTTTCAATTCTCTCTAACAATTGTTATAAAAACTATAAAATAATAAAAGATTGATAAACCAGTTTTGCTGTCTTTGCCAAAGAAACTGGGCTACTTCTAGTTTGAGGAGTACACGATATAGTTTGAACCACTGACAGTCTGCAAGTTAGGAGCACCACCAGGTGGGAGTCTGATGCGAGTGGACTTGCTCCCCCTCTCAGCCAATAAAATCACAGCTTCATGCATGTGTATTTTGTACATCATGTCAATCTGAAAAATACTTTCAAATGCTGCATAATTTGAAACAAAGTAAGTGGATGCCACACAATCTGTTTGATATTTACATAATAAGGATAATGTATGATTTGTATTTAATCCGAAAGCACTGAAACACTGTGCACAGAGTGGAGGCGATTTCACTTTGAATTAAACTCGCTGATTTCAGTCTGGTTAATCAATTATTTTGATTAATTTTTAAAAAAATTCTGCATTGGCCACATGACAGGGTCCTTCTCATTTATATTCTCTTTGTATTGACTAGGGCGTTTCTCGGATAGCTGACAGTGCAGCCAGACCACATTACTGCGTGTGCTGATTTGGGAATACTTTACAAATGCAGCTAGGCAAAATGGAACTTTTTTTCATGAACGAAGAAAGATTTCCCACAGGCAGGAAAAATCAAGTCTCACTCAATGTTGCATGTAGCTCATCAAACTGAATATTAGCCATGAAGCTACACTTTTTAGCTTCATTAACCATTTATGTCTGGTCAATATGGCATTTTTTTTTCTAATTTTAGGTCCTCGTCCACAATATATCTCATATAGTTTTCTTTTTTCTCCCTTTTGACAATTTCTATTATCTAAATCTTTTTGCACAATCAATTGTACTTTGTTCATTGTACACTTGCTCTGGCAAAACCTCTGATCTTATTTGCTAACTTGGTATGATGCCTTTAATGAAATAAAAACAGATTTAACAACTTGACTCCTGGAAGTAATGAGTTACCTCAACACTTGGCATTTGTGCAGTGAAGGTTCCAGCCTTTGAAGTCCTTCAGACTGAATAAAACAGTTCCGCAGATCAAGATGTTTTATTGTATGACAAAGTCCAATGGCATGAGACAATACAGCGCAGTCAATTGGGCTCAGTGGCAAGGCTTTCTGTGAGTCTGAATCCCCAAATTGAAGTCTTTCCACAGACCCCAATGTAGTCTGTGCCAGGACTTTATTCTGGGACTCAAACAAATAGTGCAAAGTATTCAGAAGGTTCCTTTTCCCACTTTTGCTTCCAGTGTTACCGACCTGGCTTTCAACCTTCTCCTGCACCCAGTCAATCACTCGGCAGGTAGTTTGATGAAGAAATGGGCCCACCAGCTCCTCCAAGGGCCAAGCTACCTGTGGGGAGGACAAGCCAGCAATAAAACGGAGAAATATCTCAAATCTGCCATCCTCCTTGCTGTGAACGTCATTGAGCAGTTTCTGGATGTCCTCAAGATCGGGAGTCAGGAACTGTGTGAGTGCAGCGACAAACTCTTGTATGGTGAGATGGAGGAAGGTGTAGACTACACTCTGGGCAGAATCATTCCTCTCAAAAAATTCCAACATGAATCCAGAGAGGAACTGCGAAGGCTGAAGATTATATTTGATCAGATCCTCATTTCTGAAGACAATCTGTTTCTCAAAGACACCTCTCAATGCCATCTCACCAATCTTCAGCAACACATCGCGGGGGTTTTCAATCTCTCGGCCGTGGTTTTTCAGTATGTTGTAAATATAGTAGGAGTATAGTTGGGTGATGGTCTTGGGGACTTGCTGCTGTTTCTTGCTTCCTTGTGTATAGAAGGGACCCAGTGAGAGACAGAGAATCTAGCAGTACGAAGGGTTGTAGCACATGGTGTAGAGGATCTCGTTCTCTTCCACGTATTTGAAAACAGCTGCTGCCACCGTCTGATCTTCAAAGCATTTTTGGAAATACTCTTTCCGTTCTTCCCCAACAAATCCAAGTATCTCAGCCCACACACTGATGTCAGCTTTTTCCAATAATTGCAGTTCACTTGGACGGGTGGTCAATAACACTGAACACCCTGGAAGCAGCATCTTCTGTATTAAACTGCTGACAATGTCAGACACTTTGCAGGGAACCTCTGGGTCCATGCATATTGACTGGGGTGCGGCATCTGACTGGCTGTCAGGAAATTCAATGCTATCCTTGAATTCATCTAAACCGTCGAATATAAACAGCAAACTGGCCGGATGTTTCCACAGATCTTCCAGAAATTTCTCCAAATAAGGATAGAACAGCAGAATCATTTCTTTTAAAGTTGCTTTCCAGTTAATAGCATTCAACTCGCGGAATTTAAAACTAAAGACAAATTGAAAATGCAGGCAAATGTTCCCGCTGGCCCAGTCGTAAACTATCTTTTGTAACAGTGTTGTCTTCCCAATTCCTGGGACTCCACTGACGACGACGGAACAACCTGAATGAATTTGTACAATCTGTCCCTTTCCAGTGTGGCGCTGATAGACTTCTTGTGCAAAGCCACTTCGGAACAACTGATCAATGCGGATTTTTTCCAGTTCCCTCCGAAGGTGCATCTCTCTCCATTCTTCATGATCCCTGCCACGTGCAATAAGTTCATGCTCCACCAGTTTCCGATGACGAACAGGAGAAATTATTGTCAGTTCAGTGTACCGTGCGTTCAACTGAGAAATCCTAACCTTCTCCTTGATTAGAATAGTGTTCAAATCAAGTGTTTCATTTCTCTGTCTCAGCATCTCCTTGTGTTGTTCCTGAGCATCTGCAACAAGGACGGGCATTTATGGTACCATTTGGACAAATGATAAATGACATCATAATTTTGCCAACATTTCAAATATGATTCACTGCAGAAAGTGAATATGATGTTGCTAATTTTGTTTTGTTGACCTGCCATCTTATTGGGTGAACATCCAAATTTAAATCAGGATTGTGGGTAATCGAAGGAGAGGAGGACAGAAAAAAACTGTGTCAGTAAGAGAGGCTCCTTTTTTTGAGGCATTTTCAATGTTGGAGCTGATTTCTTCGAATTCTACGAGCGGTAATTACTGCTTTACAAGCTATTGCACTGCTTTGGGGAAAAAAAAGAGATCAAAACAACGGCACTTTAAAAAGGAGGAAGAGAGACGAAGGCAGAGACCACATGGGGAGTGAATAAAACGAGAAAGAATCCTACTCTGTTGTCTGACCCAGCAGTGAATCTGCACAGCTACTGCCTCTGCTGTTTGAACTCATTGGACATTGGAGCATGCCTAAGAAATAAACTAATAAACAGTGAAATTCGTGGCTAAATCTGTGTGGGGAGGTAACAGCAAGGGAGCTGCTAGGTGCAAATGTGTCATAAAGTCAAAAGGAAAAACTTTTTTGAATTTAGGGTGCAGCAACAGCTGTTAGTGGGCAGAGCAGCTGGGAAATGAGCTGTCCCAAAATAGATATAGGTAAGGATTAGCTGTTAAATGGATACCTGAGTTTTGGTTGCTGTTTTGACAACAATTCAAATTTAACCAATTAATTGAAATTGTGCTCAGGATACCAAAACCCAATTGTGTTTGAGTTTACAGTATTGACAACATCAGACCAATGAGAGGGGACAATGTTAGGGTTTAAAAAATGAGGGTATTTTGAAAACTGGTCAGAACAACTGCCACCTGAAGAAATAAACACCTTGTTTTCAAAGAAATCTCTGAAGGCACTATTTATCAAAGGTACCTTTTCCTGTAAAGCTCACACCTTCAATACCTTATCTGGGCCAACATGACACCAATTGTTAAAGTTCACTTGAGAATATAACTTTTAAAAAAGTTTTGGGATTTACATATGAAACAACTGAAACCAACATGGTCATTCCAACAGATGAGAGATTTAACAAACAAGATCTTTTGCAATATATAATTTCAGGTACATCACACTGTAAATGTTTTGCTATAAATTCTGTGCCTTAATATCTTATACTCCACAATCATCTGATAAAAGAGTGGTGCTCCAAATACCTCTGCTTCCAATTAAACCTGTTGGACTATAACCTAGGGTTGTGTGATTTTTAACTTTTCCTGTAAAAGCAGTAAAAAGTAAGAGGATGACCCAGGGAGGAGACAACAGAATTAGAAGGATGGAAAGAAGCGATAGATTAAGAATATCGGAAGCAGGACAGCATAGAGTGACTGCACGGACTTTAGAAATTAGATTAGATTCCCTACAGTATGGAAACAGGCCCTTTGGCCCAACATGTCCACACCAACCCTTAGAAGAGTAATCCACACAGATCCATTCCCCTACCCTATACTTACCCTGGACTAACGCACCTATCACTCTGGGCAATTTAGCATAGCCATCTCACCTGACCTGCATATCTTTGGATTGTGATAGGAAACTGAAGCACCCAGAGGAAACCCACGCAGACATGGGGAGAATGTGCAAACTCCACACAGTCACCTTTGGCGGGAATCAAACCCGGGTTCCTGGTGCTGTGAGGCAACAGTGCTAACCACTGAGCCACTGTTCTGTCACTTAACTAATGTTGAGTTAATGTTAGATATTTATGTTATTGGAGCAGCATTTTAATAGTGTTGATGGTCAGACAGTAATTAGTTAAAAAGGGGCGTGGATTTGTTAATAGTTTTTGGTTAGTGCTCATTGTTGGAATTAGGAAAATAAGTTGCTATTTTTTTCTTTAAACAGTGGAAATCAGGGGTTCTCTTTTACTCACTCTTTGAGCATACCACATTTAGAGAAGATATGGGGTTAGAACTAGAATTCCTACAGTGTGGAAACAGACCCTTCAGCCCAATAGGTCCACACTGACCCTCCAAAGAATAACCCACACAGTCCCATTCCACGACCCTAAGGATCTGCATTCCTCTGCTCCCTTCCCATTCATCAATTTGTCTGGATCCTTCTTACTCCAGGCACCCACCACCTTCTGTGTGAAGAATCTTCCATGTATCTCTCCCCAAAACATTTCCCCTCTCAATTTGAACTCGTGACCCCTAGTAATTGAGTCCTCCATTCTGGGAAAAATGTTTCTTGCTATCCACCCTGTCTACACCTCTCATGATTTTATAGACCTCAATCAGGTCCCCCTCAACCTCCTTCTTTCCAATGAAAATGATCCTAACCTTCTTAACCTCTTCTCATAGCTAGCACCCTTCATACCAGTCAACATCCTGATGAACTTCCTCTGCACAATCTCCAAAGCATCCACATCCTTTTTGGTAATGTGGTGACCAGAACTGTACACAGCATTCCAAATGTGGCCGAACCAAAGTCTTATTCCTCAGTTCCCGTTGTAACATTGGATATGTCTGGTCTGGCCCTGGGGTCTTAACTATCTTGATGCTTCCCAGAATTTCCAGCACATCCACATCATTAATATCAATCTGTTCAAGCTTATTGACCTGGTCCATGGTGTTCCCACTATCAACAAGGTCCCTTTCTCCGGTGAATACTGAAGCAAAAACCTCATTTAGGGCCTCCCCTACCTTTTCAGACTCCAGGCACAAGTTCCCTCCACTATCCCCGATCAGCCCTACCCGCTCTCTGATCATTCTGTTGTGAATCACGTAAGTGTAGAATGCCTTTGAGTTTTCCCTAATCCTTCCCACCAAGGCTTTTTTGCTCCGCCCATCCTGGCTCTCCTCAGACCATTTTTGCATTCTTTCCTAGCTACCCTGTAATCCTCTAAAACTGTACCAAATCCTTGCTTCCTCAACCTTAAGTAAGCTTCCTTCTTCCTGTTGGCGAGAAGCTCCTCTACTCTTGTCATCCAAGGATCCTTCACCTTACCATTCCTTGTCTGTCTCAGTGGGACAAAGTTATCCAACACTCGCAACAAGTGCTCCTTAAACAGCCTCCACATTTCTGTTGTACACTCCCAATTTATACTGCACAGCTCCTGTCTAATAGCAGCATAATTTCCTCTCCCCTAATTAAATACTTTCTCATACTGTCTGCTCCTGTCCCTCTCCATGGCTATGGTATTGGTGAGGCCATTTTGGTCACTGTCACCGAAATGCTCTCCCACCGAGAGATCTGACACCTGGCCTGGCTCGGTGACTAGCACCAAATACAATATGGCCTACCCCATAGTCGGCCTATCCACATATTGAGTCAGGAATCCCTTCTGGACACACCACAAAATCGGCTCCATCCGGACCATCTGTGCTAAGACGGTTCCAATCAATATTGGGGAATTTGAAGTCACCCATAACAACAACTCTGTTACATCTGCACCTTTCCAAGATCTGCTATCCAGTCTGTTCTTCCATCTGTCTGCTGCTATTGGTGGGGGTGGGAGCAGGGGTCCACTGAAAACACCCAATTAACTGACTGCTCCTTTCCAGTTACTGACCTGCACCCATACTGACTCAGTAGACAAATCCTCCTCAATGACAATCTCATTTTCTGCAGGAGTGATGTACTCTCGAACTAACAATACTACTCCCCCTCCTCTTTTACCCCCCTCCATGTTCTTTGTAAAACGTCTAAACCCTGGAACATCCAGCGACCATTCCTACCCATGTGAAATCTATGTCTTGGTTATGGCCACAAGATCGGAGTTCCAAGTCCTGATCCATGCTCTAAGTTTATCACTCCTATTCTTGAGACTCCTTGCATCGAAACAGACACTTTTAAACACCCCTTTTTCCTATCAACTGTGTATCCTTCCTCTGCACTCTATTTCTGCCTGTTCAACAACTACTCTCTCCTCTGGTCTGTAGCTCTGATTCCCATTCCCCTGCTAAACTAGTTGAAACCTTCCCAAAGTGGTCTAGCAAATCTCCCACCCAGGACATTGGTGCCCCTCCAGTTTAAGTTAACTATGTATAGGTCCCACCTTCCCAGAAGGTATCCCAATGGTCCAAGTGAAGCCCTCCCTCCTGCACCAGTCCTGTAGCCACGTTCTTAGCTGCACTCGCTCCCTGTTCCTCGCCTGACTAATACGTGCGACCAGTAATAATCCTGAGATTACTCCTTTGCGCGTCCTTCTTGTTAGTTTCCAACCTAACTGCCCGAAATCACTTGTTAGATTCTCATCCCTTTTCCTGGCCATTCCATTGGTGCCAATGGGCACCACAACTTCTTGCTGCTCACCCTCCCCCTTCAGAACCTTGTAGACTCGATCAGAGACATCCCGGACCCTGGCACCTGGGAGACAACATACCTTCCGGGAGTCCTGTTCACAATCACAGAATCTCCTGTCTGTTCCTCTAACTATTGAGTCTCTTGCCACTAGCGCTTTTATATTGTCCCACTTCTCTTTTGAGCCACAGAGGCAGGCTCAGTGCCAGAGTGCTGGTCACTATGGCTTTCCACTGTAGGTCATCCACCCCAAAAGTATCTAAACTGGTATACTTATTAATGAGGGGAATGGCCAAAGGGGCCTTTTAGATTAGATTCCAGATTTAAAAAGCAACAAAGAACCACGAAGCAAGAAATAAAGGTAGATAACTTATGAATTCAAAATAGCACAGAATGTAAAAACAGGTAGGAAAGGTTTAGGTTGGAAAAGGGTGGCTAAAGTGGATGTAGATCTCTTGCAAGATGAGAAAGGAGAATTAATATTGGCTGAAACGTCCGAGGTCTTGAATGACTATTTTGTGTCAGTCTTCATGCTGGAAGATGTGTCTAACATGCCAAAGAATGATGTTAAGGAGGTGAGGACCTCAACTCAATTGATATCACTAAAAGGGCAGTGTTGAGCAAACTTGAGACTCTAACGATAGATTAGTTCCCTGGTCTTGATGGAATGCATCCCAGGGTGCTGAAAGAAATGGCAGAAGTTACAGGAGATGTGTTAGTGGTAATTTACCAAAATTCACTGGACTCCAGGCAGGTCACAGCAGACTGGAAGACAGTGAATGTCACACCACTGTTTATAAAAGGGTGCAGGCAAAAGGCAGGTAATGATAGGCCAGTTCGCTCAACATCTGTAGTTGGGAAAATGCCGAAGGCTATCATTAAAGAAGGAATAGTGAGACATCTGGATGGAAAGGGTTCCATCAGGCAGGCACAGCATGGATTCAGGAAGGGAAGGTCGTGTTTGACAAACTTACTGAAGTTCTTTGAGGATGTAACAAGCACGGTGGGTGGAGAGAAAGTAGGTGGATGTTGTATACTGAGATTTCCAGAAGGCTTTCGATAAGGTGCCACATAAAAGATTCATCCATAAGACAAGAATGTGTGGAGGTACAGGGAATGTACTAGCATGGACTGGTTCACTAAGAGTCAGGAAAGAATTGGGATAAATGTGTGTTTCTCTGGTTGGAGATCAGCGGTGAGTGGGGTGCCACAGGGGTCAGTGTTCAGCCCAGAGCTGTTCATAATATATATAAATAATTTGGAAGAGGAGACCAAGTGTAACATAGCCAAGGTTGTTGATGACACTAAATTGAGTGGAAAGGGAAACTATGCAGAGGATGTGGAGGGTCTGCAGAGAGATTTTGATAGGTTAAGAGAGTGGCCAAGGGTCTGGCAGATGGAGTACAATGCTTGTAAATGTGAGATTATCCACTTTAGAAGTAAAAATAGTCAGTCAGCGTATTATTTAAATGTGGAAAGATTGCAATATACTGTTGTGCAGAGGGACTTAGGAGTGCTCATACATGAATCGCAAAATGTTGATTTGCAAGTGCAACAGGTAATCAGGAAGGCAAACAGTAATATTGGCTTTCATTGCCAGAGGGATGGGTTTTAAGAGCGGGGAGGTTCTGCTGCAATTGTACAAGGTGTTGGTGAGGCTACACTTGGAGTATTATGCTCAGTTCTGGTCTCCTTACCTGAGGAAGGATCTACTGGAGCGGCACAGTGACTCATCGGTCAGCACTGCAGACCTGGGTTCAATTCCCGCCTCAGGCGACTGTGTGGAGTTGCACGTTCTCCCAATGTCGGCGTGGGTTTCCTCCGGGTGCTCCGGTTTCTTCCCACAATCCAAAGATGTGCAGGGCAGGTGGATTGGCCATGTTCAATCGCTCATAGCGTTAGGTGTATTAGTCAGGGGTAAATATAGGGTAGGGAAATGGGTCTGGGTGGGTTACTCTTCGGAGGGTCAGTGTGGACTTGTTGGTCTGAAGGGCATGTTTCCATACTGTAAGGAATCTAATCTACTGGCTTAAGAAACAGTGCAGAGGAGGTTCACCAAGTTGATTCTGGAGATGAGGGGCTTCTCCTGTGAGGAGAGGTAGACCCTCCTGTTGAGGGGAACTGGTTGGATCAGCAGGAGATGAAAAAATGGAGGGCTTGGAGACCTCCGTCATGGCAGATGGATGTGTACAGGGACTGGATCTCCATGGTGAAGATGAGGCGTTGGGGACCAGGGAAATGGAAGTCATGGAGGAGGTGGATGCGTGGGTGGTATTCTGAACGTAGGTGGGGAGTTCCTGGATTATGGGGGACAGGACGGTGTTGAGATATGCAGAAATAGGTTCGGTGGGGCAGGAGCAGGCTGAGACAATGGGTTGACGGGGTAGTCAGGTTTGTGGATTTTTGGGTTGGAGGTGAGGGGTTCCTGGACAATGAGGTAGGGGGCTGTGGATGGGAAATCCCCAGTGGTGATGAGGTTGTGGATGGCCTGGGAGATGATGGTTTGGTGATGGGGGGTGAGTTCGTGGTCAAGAGGCCGGTAGGAACTGGTATCCACGCGTTGGCGCTTGGCTTCAGCAGTGTAGTGGTTGGTATGCCAAACTACCACTGCACCCCACCCCCACCCTTGTCTGTAGGTTTAATGGTGAGGTTGGGGTTGGGGTTGGAGCAGGGGGAATGGAGGGCTGTGAGTTGTAAGGGTGAGAGGTTAGAGTGGGTGAGGGGGTTAGACAGGTTGAGGTGGTCAATGTCATGGCAGCAGTTGCAAATGAAGAGATTGAGGGTTGGTAATAGACCAGCACAGGGTGTCCAGGTCAGTTGGAGGTGGGAGGAGGGGTCCTCAAAGGGTGACATGGAGGCGGCCTTCCTCCAAACCAAAGGGGTAGCCATGGGCACCTGCATGGGCCCAGCTATGCCTGCCTCTTTGTGGGTATGTGGAACAGTCCATCTTCCCCTATCTCTTTCTCCCCTAAAGTGATGATTGTATCGGCACCACCTCATGCTCCCACCAGTTGAACAGTTCATCAAGTTCATTAACACCTTCCATTCCAACCTGAAGTTCCCATGGATCATCTCAGACACCTCCCTCCACTTCGTGGATCACTCCATCCCCATTTCTGACAACAAACTCAACACAGACATCTGCTACAAACCCACTGACCCCCACAGCTACCTGGATTACACCTCCTCCCACCCTGCCTTCTGTAAAAATGCCATCCCTTACTCCCAATTCCTTTGCCTCTGCCGCATCTGCTCCCAGGAGGACCAGTTTCACGATAAAGCATCCCAGATGGCCTCCTTCTTCAAAGACCGCAATTTCCCCTCCCAGATGGTTGACGATGCCCTCCAGCTCATCTCCTCCATTTCCTATACTCCACCCCTCCAGTCACAACAAGGATCCCTCTGGTCCTCACCTTCTACCCCACCAACCTCTGGGTACATCACATCATCTTCCGCCATTTCCGCCACCTACAAACAGACCCCACCACTAGGGATATATTTGCCTCTGCATTCCGGAGAGACCATTCCTTACACAACTCCGTTGTTAGGTCCAACTTCCCCTGCTAATTCCAGAAGTGCAAAACCTGTGCTCACACCTCCTCCCTCACCTCTGTCTAAGGTCCCAAAGCATCCTTCCACATTCAACAGAGATTTATCTGCACTTTCTTACACGTCATCTACTGTGTCGATTGTTTCCGATGTGTTCTCCTCTACATTGTGGAGACAGGACGCCAACTTGCAGAATGTTTCAGAGAACATCTCTGGGACACACACATCAAACAACCCCACCGCCCTTTGGCTGTACACTTTAACTCCCCCACCCACTCCGCCAAGAACATGCAGACCCTGGGCCTCCTCCATCACCTCCGCCATTACCACCCGACACCTGGAGGAAGAACGCTTCATCTTCTGCCTTGGGACGCTCCAACCACACAGGATTAATGTAGATTTTACCAGTTTCCTCAATTCTCCTCCCCTCACCTTATCCCAGATCCAACCCTCCAACTTAGCACCGTCCTTTTGAACTGTCCTACCTGTCCATCTTCCTTTCCACCTATCTGCTCCACCCTCCTCTCCAACCTATCATCTTCATCTCCATCTCCATATACCTATTGCATTACCAGCTACCTTCCTCTCTTCCTATTTATCTTTCAACCCCCTTGGTCCGCAAGCCTAATTCCTGCTGAAGGGCTAATGCTCGAAATGCCAATTCTCCTGCTCCTTGGATGCAGCCTCACTGGCTGTGTTTTTCCAGCACCACACTCTTTGACTCTTCATTCCAGATTGTCAGAATCTTCAGTACCTTTTTTGTGTTCTTCAGTAGTTTTGAATCTGCATTTCACTCCCTGAACTGATTGTGGAATCAAATGAAAGTAGCAACTGTTGGTTTTTTAAAATGAACAGTTAAGAAGAAAGATGATGGAATAGAAGAATAGAAGTGATTTTCCAGATATTTTGAAGAACCAGGAAGAGAACAAATGGTGAATAGCATTTTTGTCTTGTATCACTGCACAATTTTCACAATTTATTTATCAAACTAACCCATTACATGAGAGAACGTCTATCCTGGAACACCAAGAAGCCTCAACTCTTGGATTACCCAACATGCTGGTCTATTTTTGGAAATAAATACTTAATCACAATGGTGGCTGCGTAATCACAATATGACCAAGTTGACCAACCTTCGCACAAAATTCTACTTTTAAGACACACGATTGAAAATGAACAGAAACATAAAATTAGCTCAATTCTGTCACATAACACCTTGATGATTTCATAAGTGAGTAGCTTGGATGGAGTGAGTTTTAAGTTGCGTGTGAAGTGGAAACTGGGGGTGATACTGGAAATAAATCAAACAGAATCATATTTTAGATCAATGTACAGTGCATCTTATATTCAAATTTGCTTAATCAAATGGAACTGATAATAAATTGGCATCAGGGAGGTGGCAACAGGTTTCACCTTACTTGATAGCTTTGTCCGTTACAAAATTCCATGTCTGGAAATGTGTAAGAAAGTGGCCAGCACCAAACCTTTCATCATACAGCATGTCAAAAGGTGTGATTGGTTTCAATCTTTTGACTTACCCTTCAAGTGTCTGGGTATCTCTGATATCTCGTCGATGATGTTTGTATAATGTGCCACAGCAGCACCTGCTTGAAACAAATTTTTCCGTAAAATCAGATACAAGAATAATCACAGCAGTATGTATGATACTAATTTGGATGCAAGTGGAATTACACAGTACCGCTTTGCTCTATTTCTTCCAATATTTTGTCCAACTTCGGGACACCATTGCGCATTTTCACAAAAGATTTCCACATCACCCTTCGGGCTCCAGCTTCCTTCTCCATTACCAGATTCAGAAGAAGTTCGGCGCTTTCTACTTTTTTCCCATCGTCTGCCAGTTCAGTAACTTTCTGGAAATAACAAGAAGCACCATATTTCATAAACCGTGAATATTCAATAACTGTGTTATTTCAGTTTGTCAAATGAATCAAATGGATAACAGACGAAGAAACTCCCCTACACAGTGCAATTATCGGCATTAGCTCAAAATCAATCAAGTTACATTTCAGGATTTTAGCACGCTAAAATTTTCTGGGGACAGGTGGTAACATACTGCTAAAGTTATTGAGGTACTAAACTGGAGGCTAATGTTAAGACATTGGGGACATGTGTTCAAGTTGTATTATTGTTATATGGCGAAAAAGGATTTCAATAACACAAAAGAGGTGAGGTATTAACTGACAGCATTCTGAAAATGTGATCACAGTTGAACGTTATAAAAAAAACTGGCTTATTAACGTCCTTTCGGGATGGAAATTAAATCTGTCAGTTTTACTTGTTGTTGTTGACATTTGTCTCCACATTCACAGGAATGTGTTTGACCATTACACCCTCTGGATAGCAGTGGCAAGAACATAGAACATAGAACAATACAGCACAGTGTTGTTCCCCTTTGGCCCTCAATGTTGCGCCGATCCAAGCCCACCTAACCTACACTAGCCCACTATCCTCCATATGCCTATCCAATGCCCGTTAAATTGCCCATAAAGAGGGAGAGTCCACCACTGCTACTGGCAGGGCATTCCATGAACTCACGACTCGCTGAGTATAGAATCTACCCCTAACATCTGTCCTATACCTACCACCCCTTAATTTAAAGCTATGCCCCCTCAAATTGGTGACTCCATACGTGGAAAAAGATTCTCGTGGTCAACCCGATCGAAACCACTAATCATCTTGTACACCTCTATCAAGTCACCCCTAAACCTTCTTTTCTCCAATAAAAACAGCCCCAAGTGCCTCAGCCTTTCCTCAGACGATCTTCCTACCATACCAGGCAACATCCTGGTAAACCTCCTCTGGACCCGTTCCAGTGCCTCCACATCCTTCCTATAGTATGGCGACCAAAACTGCACACAATACTCCAGAAGCAGCCGCACCAGAGTCTTATACAACTGCAACATGACCTCAGAACTCCAGAATTCAATTCCTCTACCAATAAAGCCCAGTACACCATATGCCTTCTTGACAGCACTATTTAGCTGCGTGGCAACTTTCAGAGATCTGTGTATATGGACACCAAGATCTCTCTGCTCATCCACACTATCAAGTATCCGACCATTAGCCCAGTACCCCATCTTTTTGTTACTCATACCAAAGTGAATCACCTTACACTTAGCTACATTGAACTCCATGTGCCACCTTTCTGCCCAGCTCTGCAGCTTATCTATATCCCACTGTAACCTGCCACATTCTTCCTCACTGTCAACAACTCCACTGACTTTCGTATCATCCGCAAACTTGCTCACCCAACCTTGGAGCCCCTCCTGCAGGTCATTTCTAAAAATGACAAACACCAATGGTCCCAAAACAGATTCTTGTGAAACACCGTTCGTAACTGCACTCCAAGATGACCTTTACCATCAACTACTACCCTCTGTCTTCTTCCAGCCAGCCAATTCCTAATCCAAACCTCCAACTCACATTCAATGCCATACCTCCGTATTTCTTTGCAGTAGCCTACCATGGGGAACGTTATCAAATGCCTTACTAAAATCCATATACACCACATCTACCGCTTTACCCTCGTCCACCTCCTTAGTCACCCTCTCAAAGAATTCAATAAGGTTTTTGAGGCACGATCTGCCCTTCACAAAACCATGCTGACTATCCTTGATCACATTATTCCTATCCAGATGTTGATAAATCCTATCCCTTACAATTCTCTCTAAGACTTTGCCCACAACAGAAGTGAGGCTCACCGGCCTATAGTAACGAGGGTTATCCCTACTCCCCTTCTTGAACAAGGGAACCACATTTGCTATCCTCCAGTCTTCTGGCACTATTCCTATAGACAACGAGGACATAAATATCAAGGCCAATGGCTCTGCAATCTCCTCCCTTGCTTCCCAGAGAATCCTAGGATAAATGCCATCAGGCCCAGGGGACTTATCTATTTTCACCCCTTCCAGAATTTCCAACACTTCTTCCCTACATACCTCAAAGCCGTCCATTCTAATTAATTGTGACTCAGTATTCACATCGGCAACAATGTCCTGTTCCTGAGTGAACACTGACGAAAAGTATTCGTTCAGTGTCTCCCCAATCTCTTCAGCATCCACACGCAACTTCCCACTACTATCCTTGACTGGACCTATTCCTACCCTAGTCATTCTTTTAGTCCTGACATACCTATAGAAAGCCTTTTGGTTTTCCTTAATCCTATCAACTAAGGACTTTTCATGTCCCCTCCTTGCTGCTCTTAGCTCTCTCTTCAGATCATTCCTGGCTACCTTATAACTCTCAATCGCCCCAATTGAACCTTCACACCTCATCTTTACAAAGGCCGCCCTCTTCCCATTAACAAAGGATTCCAATTCCTTCTTAAACCATGGCTCCCTCACACGATCCTTTACTCCCTGCCTGACAGGTACATACTTATCAAGGACATTCAATAGTTGCTCCTTGAACAAGCTCCACATATCAATTGCGCCCTTGCCTTAAACCCTACTTTTCCAAGCCACGCATCATAAGTTGTGCCTCACCGCATCATAATTTCCCTGCCCCCAGCTATAACTCTTGCCCTGCAGTGCACACTTATCCCTCTCCATCACTACAGTAAAAGTCACCGAATTGTGGTCACTGTCCCCAAAGTGTTCACCTACCTCCAATTGTAACACTTGGCCTGGTTCGTTACCCAGAACCAAATCCAGTATGGCCTCACCTCTTGTTGGCCTGTCTACATATTCTGTCAGGAACTCCTCCTGCACACATTGGACAAACACCGACCCATCTAACGAACTCGAGCTATACCTTTCCCAGTCAATATCAGGAAAGTTAAAGCCCACATTACAACCACCCTATTACTTTTACTCTTCTGCTGAATCATCCTCGCAATCCTTTCTTCTACGTCTCTCGGACGATTAGGAGGCCTGTAGAAAACTCCTAACAGGGTGACCTCACCTTTCCTATTCCTAACCTCAGCCCAAACTACCTCAGATGGCGAGTCTTCATCCATCGTCCTTTCCACAGCTGTAATACTATCTTTGACAAGCAATGCCACACCTTTTACCCCCATCTCTGACCCGACTAAAACATTTAAACCCTGGAACCTGCAACAGCCAATCCTGTCCCTGTTCTACCCATGTCTCCGTAATAGCAACAACATCAAAATCCCAGGTACCAACCCACGCTGCAAGTTCACCTTCCTTATTTTGTATACTTCTTGCATTGAAGTATACACACTTCAAGCCACTTTCCTGTTTACAGGCACCCTCCTTTGAGATTGATGCCATGTTCCTAACCTCCCTACACTCCAGGTCCTGCACCCTAAAGCTGCAGTCTAGGTTCCCATGCCCCTGCAGAGTTAGTTTAAACCCCCCCCCCCCACCAAAGGGCACTAGCAAACCTCCCCCCAAGGATACTGGTGCCCCTCAGGTTCAGGTGTAGACCATCCTGTTTATAGAGGTCTCACCTTCCCCAGAAAGAACCCCAGTTATCCAGATACCAGAATCCCTCCCTCCTGCACCATCCCTGTAGCCATGCATTTAACTTTTCTCTCTTCCTATTCCTCGACTCTCTATCACGTGGCGCGGTAACTAACCAGAGACAACAACTCTGTTTGTTCTAACTCCGAGCTTCCAACCTATCTCCCTGAAAGCCTGCCTAACATCCTCAGCCCTCCTCCTACCTATGTCGTTGGTGCCAACGTGGACCACGACTTCGGGATGCTCCCCCTCCCCATTAAGGACCCGGAAAACACGATCAGAGACGTCATGTACCCTTGCACCTGGGAGGTAACATACCAAACATGAGAACAGTGACAAATGGTCAATAAATGCTGACGATAGCACGCATACACAGTCCATGAATGGATTAACAATAACACCTGACAGCAGATAAACGTTCCAACACTCTGTTCAAAGCGATGTGTGTCTCCCAGAGCAATAGTATTCTTTCAAGTGCAGTCACAGAGTTATAGACTTACAGAGATGTACTGCATGGAAGCAGACATTTTGATTCAAGTTGCCCATGCCGGACAATTATCCTCAGTTACCATCGGTCCAATTTTACAGCATTTGGCTCAAATACTCATCCAGATGCCTTTTAAATGTTGCAATTGTTCCAGCTTCCACCAAGTCCTCTGGCAGCTCATTCTACACACACACCACCCTCTGTGTGAAAAAGTTGCCCCTTTGGTCCCTTTTAAATCTTTCCCCTCTTACCATAAACCGATGCCCTATAGTGTTGAATTCCCCTTCCCTGGGGAAAAGAACTCGACTATTTACCCTGTTCATGCCCCCCATGAATTCATCAACCTCTGTAAGGTCAACCCTCAGCCTCTGTCACTCCAGGGAAAACAGCCCCAGCCTATTCAGCCTCTCCCTATAGTTCAAATCTTCCAACCCATTCAGCTTCTCCCTATAGCTCAAATCTTCCAATCTACCATGTGGAACCTTGTCAAAAGCGTTGCTGAAGTCCATATAGACAACATCGAATGCTCTACTTTCATCAAGCTTCTTTGTCACTTCCTTAGAAAACTCAATCAAGTTAGTAAGATACAATTTCCCATACACAACATCATGTCGACTGTCCTTAATTAGTTCTTGCCTTTCCAAATACATGGAAATCCTGTCCCTCAGAATCACCTACGAAAACTTACCTGTCACTGATGTCAGGCTCACCAGTCGATAGTTCCCTGGCTTTTCCTTACCAACTTTCTTAAATAATGGCACCACATTAGCCACTCTCCAGTCTTCTGGCACCTCAACTGTGGCTATCCATGATACAAATATCTCAGCAAGGAGTCTAGCAATCACCTCCCTTGATTCCCACAAAGAAAGTTGAATCGCTTGTCAAGAGGAAGAAGAAGGCTTATGTTAGGATCAAATGTAAACACTCAGTTAGGGAGCTTGAGAGTCACAAGTTAGCTGGGAAAGACCTAAAAGAGAGCTAAGTTGAGCGAGGAGGGAACATGAGAAGTTGTTGACAGATAGGATCAGGGAAAACAGTAAAGCTTTCCATAGGTATATAAGGGATAAAAGAATGACCAGAGTAAGATAAGGATCAAACAAGGACAGTAGTGGGAAGTTGTGCGTGGAGTCAGAGGATATAGGGAAGCGTTAAATGAACATTTCTCATCAGTATTCACACTGGATCAAGACAATGTTGTTGAGGAGAATACTGAGAAATAGGCTGTGAGACTAGATGGGATTGAGGTTCACAAGGAGAAGGTGTTAGAAATTCTGGAAAGTGTGAAAATAGTTAAATCTCCTGGGCTGGATGGAATTTATCCTAGGATTCTCTGGGAACCCGAGTCTTTGACTTTGATCTTTATGTCATCGTTGTTGGCTGGAATATTGCCAGAAGACTGGAGGATAGCAAATGTTGTTCCCTTGTTCAAGAAGGGGAGTAGAGACAACCCTGGTAATTATAGACCAGTGAGCCTTACTTTAGCTGTGGGTTAAGTGTTGGTAAAGGTCACAAGAAATTGGATTTATAATCATCTCGAATAGGTTAAGTTTTGCACCTTCTCTAGTAGGTAGATTCACATACTAAATAAGAAAATGTTCTTGTACACACTTAACAAACTCCTCTCCCTTAACACTATGGCAGTCCAAGTCTATGTTTGGAAAATTAAAATCTCCTACCATTACCACCCTATTTTCTTTTTTACAAATGACTGAAATTTCCTTACAAATCTGCTTCTCAATTTCCCACGAACTACTTGGGGGTTCTATAGTACAATTCCAATAAACTGATCATCCCTTTCTTATTTCCCAGTTCCACCCAAATAACTTCACTGGACTTGTTCCCAGGAATATCCTCCCCAAATACAGCCATAAGGTTAACCCTGAGCAAAACTGCCTCTCCTCCTGCTGTCTTGCCCCTTTTCAATCCTTCCTATGGCTTCTATTCCCTGGTACAATGAGCTGCCAGTCCTGTCCATCCCTGAGCCACATCTCTTTAATTGCTATGATATCCCAGTTCCATATTCACAATCATGCTCTGAGTTTATCTGCCTTACCCCTAGGCCTCTCGCATTGAAATAAATGCAATTTAATTTACCAGTCCTACCTCGTTCTCTGCCTTACTCTTGCCTGTCTTGACTGTTTGACTTCCTCCTTTTCTCAAGTGCACCAGCCTCAGACGTATCTCTTTTCTTACTATCTCTTTGGGTCTGTGTGGCCCCTTACTAGTTTAAATCCTCCCAAGAAGCTCGGGCAAATCTCCCCACCAGTTTATTCATTCCCTTCCAACCTGTCTTTGTAAATAGGTCACTTCCACCCCAGAAGAGATTCCAATTATTCAAAAATGTGAATCCTTCTCCCCTGCAATAGCTCCTCAGCCACACATTCATCTGTTCTATCCTCATATTCCTACCTTCACTAGCACATGGCACTGGGAGTAAAACAGATATTCCTACCTTTTTAATGTCTTGCCTAATTTCCTGTATTATCTCATCTGAATTTGGTACTTTTCTCACCCTATGTTGTTGCCTCCAATGCGTACAAGACCTGCCTGCTTGTCATTCTCCACTTTGAGAATATTCTGCACCTTCTCAAAGACACCCTTTGCCAGCCATTGAAACATCTGTCTGTGCCTCTGACTAGAGAGTGCCCTATAACAATCGATTGCTTGGAACCTGACATACCCCTCATTATATTAGAGCCTGTCCTTGTACCAGAAACTTAGCTGTCAGTGCACACTCCCCTGAGAATCCATCACCCTCTACATCTTCCAAAAAAACATGCTTGTTTGAGATGGGCAGAGCCACAGGAGACTCCTGCACTACCTGCCTACCTCTACTACCTTTCTCAGAGTTGAAAATGTGTTGCTGGAAAAGCGCAGCAAAAACAAATTTTCAGCTCTGATCTCCAGCATCTGCAGTCCTCACTTTCTCCTACCTTTCTCAGAGGTCAACTATCTACCTGACTGTATCTGAAGTTTCTCCAGCTTCCTGAAACTGCCATCCATCACCCCCCCCTGTCCAACTCCTGTAACTTCCTCAGTACTTCTCACTGCTGCTGCAAAGGATCCGTGTCATCCAATAGGATTTGCAACCAAACATACTTCCTCAATTATGATCACCAGAAACATTGGCGTTCTCCCTCTCTGCACCTTAACAATCTACAGACCCAGAAAATCGAATAGCTCTAAAAACATTTCTCTAGGATAACTTAGTGCCTATGTTTTATATTTTTAATAAAAGTCAGTTCACTAAAATCTCGGTGCTTCATTACTGATGTCTTTTAGGAATAAGGACTAACATTGTCTTCATGTAAAATAATCATACCTCTTGAAGAATGTAGAAAAGCAACTGAACACAATGAATATTCTACTTGGAAATTGTTTAAGAATTTCATGAACATCTCCCTGTTCCCAGCTGCCAGAGAAAGTGGTGGAGGCTGGTACAATTACAACATTTAAAAGGCATCTGGAAGGATATATGAATAAGAACGGTTTAGAGGGATATAGACCAAATGCTGGCAAATGGGACTTGATTAATTTAGGATACCTGGTCAGCATGGACGGGTTGAACTGACGTGTCTGTCTTCATGCTCTTTGGCTCCATGACTCTCTGACTCTCAAAGTGAGTTTAAATTAGCTTGTACGTGAGTTTGTAGCAATAAGTTCAGAAGGAAAGGAAATCGGCTGGAAATAGGAGGTTAACATTTTAGTTTAGTACAGAAGTTTTAGAAACCAAAGCTATGGAATAGACAACGTGCTTGTTGTACAATGATTTATACTGAAGAATTCAGTGCAGGATGTCTGGTGAATAAGACAAATAAACAGTTTCCACAATAGTGGCCCAAATGTATAGCACATTCCAATATGAATAAATCACTGAGAAAGGATTCAGAGAATCAGGGAAAGAAATAGCAAAGGTTTTCTCATTGGAGTGAAGAAGGATGAGAAGTGACTTGATAGCGATGTACAAGATGATGAGGCGTAGATAGAGTGGATAGTCAGAGACTTTTTCCCAGGGCAGAAATGGTTATCAAGAGGGGGTGTAATTATAAGGTTTAAGAGAGATGTTTAGGGGAGATGTCAGAGGTAGGTTCTTTACACAGAGAGTGGTGGGTGCACAGAATGCACTGCCAGCAGTGGTAGGACAGGCTTATACATTAGGGACATTTAAGTGACATTTATCTCTTGGATAGGCACAAAGATAGTAAAATGTAGCATGTGTAAGTTAATTTGATCTTAGGGGAGGATGAAAGATTGGCACAACACTGAAGGCTGAAAGGCCTGTACTGTGCTGTATTCAGCTCGGTTCTATATTCAGTTTTTCACTTTCCATTTCACTGTGCCAACAGTCTGGATGATGCAGGGTTGGAGAACTGCTAAAGTCCTGTTATTGCTTTTTAAAAAAATAGACATTTTTATTGAAAATTTAACATGTTTTTACAAACTTACAAATAAAAAAAACACAAGTACAAACACTAATACACAATTAAATCTTAAATAAATAATAGCCAAAGCCTGTCAACCAAAAAGAAGAGATACAGAGAAAAAAACGAGAAAGACAAAACTCAACTAACTACTAATCTTACCTACAACAAGCCAGAGTGTATGATCAAATATCTTACATTACTCAAGAGAAAAAGAAAGGATAACATAGTAATTAAGTAGTGAAGTACATGCTCGGAATGAGTTAACATCAAATCGTAATAAAACCCGTATTCATGCGGGATTCCTCCCCCAAGGGGCCCCCGGAACAGCCAAAACCGCTACCTCAACGAGATGAAAGCCCTTGACAATATGGCCGAAATATCTTATCTATGTAATTCAAAAAGGGCTGTCATATTTTATAGAATAATTCAGTTTTTTGGTGCACCATATTTGTAAGGAAGTCAAGAGGAATACATTGCATGGTTAATCTGTGCCAATTCGGAAGTCCTGGAGGGCCCTCGGCCACCCAGCTGACTAAGATATTTTTCCTTGCACAAAAGGAGAGAATGGAAAATAATTTCCTCCCATGCACATCCAGAGAAGGTAAACTCGAGAAGCCCAGGAGAAGAGATATTGGATCTACTCTAATTTCCTATCCCAAGATTTCTGTCAAGGCATTTGCTACTTTGGTCCAGTATTTGTGGATCTTATGGCATGTCCATAGCAGTGTGTAAGAGTGCCCAGCTCTGTTTTGCATTTGGGACACATTGGAGTTGCTCCTGCCCTAAATTTTGCCAATTGTTCCGGTGCTATATGAGTCCTATGGAGTATCTTTAACTGAATGGCCTGGGTTCTGTTACAAATGGAGATTCTTCTGGCATTTTCCCAGATGTCATCCCACATTCCTGTAGAAATTTCCAGCCCCAACTCCTGATCCCATGTTCTAAGCAGATGGTCCATGTCTTCCGACACTTCATTATGTAATAAGTGATAAAGAGTGCTGACCAAGGATACACCCATTGGCCACAACACTCTACGTTCTCTATCTGATTTATAAAGGCTATCTAATAGCGTAGTCTTCTTCTGTATGTAATCTCAAATTTGGAAGTATTGAAAGAGGTCTCCATTAGGTAATCCAAATTTCTGATGCAGCTGCTCAAAAGACATCAGGGCCCCCTTCTCAAACAGATCCCCTAAATAGGAAATATCCCTGGACCTCCAGGATTTGAATGTGGCATTTGTGAGCCCTGGTTGAAAACACCATACCCCTACAATGGGAGTACAGGGGGATGTTTTATGTGAATTACCCTCGTTTTGCCGCATTATATTCCAGGCTTTAATTGTGTTTAATACTATGGGGTTTTTACAGTGGTCCATAATGATTTTCATCTTATCTAAAAATAAGATGTTAATAAGAGGACACTTTACTTGAGAAGCCCAGATGTCCAGCCAGATTGATTGCGGGTCAGGCGAGAACCAATTGCTATGTAGCTTAATAGGGAACTCAGCTGACACTTCCTAAAGTATGGAAAATCCAGCCCTCCCCTTGCCTGTGGAAGCTGTAGCTTCCTTAACTTAATGAGGGAAAATCTATGATTCCAGATGAAAGAACCAAGCCAACCATATAATTTGCACAGTGCTGGCCTCGGCAGCATCACTGGGAGAATTCTCATATGGTATAAGAGACGGGGCAAGACATTCATTTTAATTAGAGCTATTCTTCCTAGCCAGGAAATTGGAAGATTCCCCGCAGCGTTGAAGGTCCTGCCTTATCCCTTCCAGTAGATGCCCAAAATTGACCTTGTACAGCTGACCAAATACTGGGGTGATAAAAATACCTAAATATAAAAAACCCTCCAGAGACCACAGAAAGGGAAAGTGAGATCCGTCCAATAAGTGGGACATACTAGCGAGGCTGCCCTATGGCATGGCCTCTGATTTTGAGAAATTAATTTTGGAACCTGAGAATGCACTAAATATATTAATATTTTGGATCAGGCGGGGCAACGATATCAGAGGATTACTAAGAAAAAGAGAACATCATCTGCATAAAGGATAATTTTATGTTTACTTGTACTAATCCTCGGGGCCGTTATATTAGAGTCAACCCGTATAGCTTCCGCTAGTGGCTCAATTATTAGCGTGAATAGCAACAGTGAGAGAGGACATCCCTGACAGCAGCCACTACCCACACTGAAGCTATCTGAGTCTAAACCATTAGTGATCACAACTGCTTTGGGATCATTGTACAATGTTGAGACCCATTTAGCAAATACCTTCCCAACGCCAAACCTTTCCAATGTATAGAACAGGTATGACCATTCTACCCTGTTGAATGCCTACTCCACATCCGAGACTACTATTCCCAGTACTTTTCCTGATGACAGACTTGAATCACATTCAAAACCCTTCTAATATTATGAGATGATATACAGCCCTTGATAAACCCCGTCTGATCCTCCTTTATGATGTGTGGCAATACCGTCTCCAGCCTCAATGCTAATGTTTTAGAAAGAATTTTAAAATCTACTTTTAGCAAGGATGTCAGTCTATATGATGTGCAATCTTCTGGGTCCTTTCCTTTTTTGAGAATAACAGAGATATTTGCCTCTTTCAGCGAAGGCGGGAGGGCAGCCCTGACCGTATGAGTAGTTGTACATGTCCATGCGTGAACCAGCTAATACTCCTGGAAACTCTTTGCAAACTTCAACCTGAAGTCAATCTGGGCCAGGTGCCTTACCGCTCTGAAGTTGCCTGATTGCGTCAAGTATTTCCTGGGTTGTTAGGGGAGCATTCAGGATCGACACCTGTTCTGGAGTTAAGTCCGGAAAAAGGACTGCATCCTCCTGGCTCTATCTTCACAATCCTGTGATTTATACAAATCAGAATAAAACTTTCTGAAGAATGTGTTGATCCTTTTATGATCGTGAGTCAGAGTACCAGTACTTTCCCTAACGGATGTGATAGCTTGAGGGGCCTTTTTATTCCCTTGCGAGAAATGCTAAGTATCTACCAGGTTCATCGCCAAATTCATATAATCTTTGCTTTGCAAATAATATTTCCCTCTTTGCCATTTGGGTAAGTGCGGTATTCAGGGCTGTCCTAAGGGCCGTAATCCTTTGTAATTTAGCAATAATCTGTCAATGTATACTGTTTCAGCTGCTTTTAAACGAGCCTCAAGTAGACGCTGTTGTACTCCCTTTAGATTTTTCTGGGTCACCAAGTATGAAATGATCAGACCTCGCACATAAACTTTAATGGTCTCCCACATCATTGATGGGTTACGAGCCGTACCTGAATTAATTTGCAAAAAAAGTTTTAAATTCTTGAGAAAAGTATTTTACAAATTTACTATCCTTCATTAAGAAGGAATCCATAAGCCAATGTCAGGGGGATGCCTCATTGTTCCTAGCCTTGATTTCCATATACACAGCAGCATGATCAGAAATTATCATAACACCTATTTTTCAGGATGATATGGAATTCAAAAAGGTCAAGGGGGCAAAAAACATATCAATTCTAGTGTGACACTTATGTGGATTAGAGTAAAAAGAGAAATCTCTGCCTTGTGGGTGAAACCACCTCCACACATCTACTAATCCTAATTCTTTATTCAAATCCACCAATTGTCTGGATCTGGGGGATACACCCGCAGTACTCTTGGGTATCCTGTCTATCTCCAGGTCCATAATACAATTAAAGTCTTCCCCTATAATTGTATGACGAGCCCGGAGAGCCGTCGGTTCAGGGGACAATACAGATTTAAAATCCCATATTCCTCTCCATTTATAAGGGCTTCAACCAATATATATCGTCCAGATTCATCTTTTATCTGACTTGGGATTTTGAAAGGGAGATTCTTCGTAATAAGAATGATTACTCCCCTACTTTTTGAGCTGAAAGAAGAAAAGAAAGCCTGATCAAATCCACCCTGTTTTAATTTCAAATGTTCTTTATCTAGTAAATGTGTCTCCTGTGGGAGAGCTATATCACTCCTTTCGTTTTTGAGATTAGATAGCATTTTCTTCCTTTTGACTGGCGAATTACTCCCTTTGACATTTGAGGTGCACCATTTAATCGAATGACTAACCATAATCGTCCAGGCAAGTCCGAGACCCCCCCAGAACGAGAAACCCCATCTGAAACACTCCCAGCATAGACCATAGAAAATTCACAAAAATAGAGATTCTTTAATCCACTCCAATTTAATAAAACACAATTTCTAAATAGAAAAAATATAAAACATATTTAAACGGAGACTTGCCCCCTTGTTTCCAGGGGGCATCACTTCCTTTCCGAAAACCCATCATATCCTCTCCCAACCAGTGCCCCACCCTCGACCCAGGCATCCCATAATAAAATAAAGAAAATTCAAGTGTGCTGTAAAGCTAAAGTTAACAGTGAGTACCCTACCCACTCCTACCCACACCAACACCTAGCAATATATTTGGCAATGTTAATACCACGTATAAACATATAAAACTATAAAATTACAGTCTTAGCAGATAATAATTAAATATAGTAACACAAAATAATAGCGGGAAACAAACCCGCTCTAAAAGAAAGAGATAAGGTAAGACAAGACAGGCACCCTCCTCACCTGAGTCAACTAGACCACACGGCCTATATATATAAAACAAAAAGGAAAATTGCAAAGTGGAAAACAAATAAGCTCCCTCCCTACCCCCCAGAGATAATATTAAGCAATACAGGTAATAAGAGAAAAAAAAGGGTATACCGGGGAACAGGGGGTTTGGGGAGGGGCGGGTTTTGGTGAGCAGAACAACTTCATTCACTACATGAATTAACTCTTACAATTTATTTGAGAGAGTCCAAAAATTCCTTGGCCTTCTCCGGCGATCCGAAGTTATAGATGGACCCTTCGTGGTTAAACATGGCATTGCTGGGTAGCGCAGGGATTATTGAATGTTTAAATCCCTTAGATGCTTCTTCGTTTCATCAAACACCCTCCTCTATGGTCCAAAGCTGGGGGAAAATCCTGAAACAGCATAATCTTGGATCCTTTTTAAGTCATGGCTTGGGGATCTTTCCCGAGATTTCTGGAGGCTTCCAGGAGTGTTTGCTTCTCTCTATAGCACTGCAGCCGGAATAGGACCGGGCAGGGGCGCTGGTCCGACCCGGGCCTGCATATTGCAACCCGGTGGGCCCATTCTACCCTTACCTGGCCTGATCCAGCCTCCAACTTCAACATCCGAGGAAGCCACTGCTCCAGAAACACTGCAAGCTGGCCTTCCTCTTCCCGTTTGGCAAGGCCCAGCAAACGAATATTTTTCGACGACCTCGATTCTCGAGGTTGATGATGTGATCTTCTAAGGCCCGGACTCGCCGTTCGACCCACGGCCAATTCTGCAGTAGACTTGCAGGTCGTGGCCTTTAGCTCTGCCCCTCCGACTCGATGTTCGATTTTTTCTATGTCTCGGTCGTGCTTTTGCAGCGCGACAGACAACAATTCCCACCTGCTCCTGGACTCTTCTATAAAGGCATTGATCTTCTCTTCAAGTTTGGCAATCACTGCAGCAAGGCTCGCCACCGTCGGTAAGTCTCCCGGGGTAGCTGCAGACACCTCTGCTGCAGCTAGGGAGGGTGGGGGAGGGGTTCCTGTGTGTTGCGAGCTGCGGGCATTCTTTCCCTTAGTCATTTTAACAGAGCATCAAACTACTCAAGTTCAGTTCAAAATGACTAACTGTATTGAATAAAAGTTATTTTAAATTATTTGGCAGGTGTGGTGGTGGCGGGCAGCCCACTTTGTCTGAGTCTTGGGCAGAGCACTACAGACTCAGACTTGCTGGGTCGCCGCCATCTTGGATCTCGTCCTATTATTGCAATGAAGGCAGAGCCAGAAACCAGAGTAAACACAAACCAAAAAGTAAACACATGCTGTTATTTTTGGTCAGAAACTGGCATCTAACAGTTTAAAATGTGTATTATTGATCAAGTCAAATGACTATGTGGTTCCTCACTGTGTGTGGCTACCTTTTGTAATTTTCTTCAGAAGGTATCCATGGTGGCTGATGAGGGTAACAAGAATCTAAATGGATATTGGCAAATTCATTTACAAGACCATAAGACATAGGAGTGGAAGTAAGGCCATTCAGCCCATCAAGTCCACTCTGCCATTCAATCATGGCTGATGGGCATCTTAGCGCCACTTACCTGCACTCTCCCCGTATCCCTTAATTCCTTGCGAGATTAAGAATTTATCAATCTCTGCCTTGAAGACATTTAACATCCCGGCCTCCACTGCGAGACATCACATGCAGACTGCTTAGAATACTAAAATATCCCAGGATCCAAATGAGGGTGTCTGGGCTGGTGCAACCGAAACTATTTAATGCTATCAATGGCATAAAGCCAAAAACAAAAATATAATGTTAAATATGCCAATCAAGATTGGCCAAATCTATGTGTTATGTGGAGAAAACAAAAATCTGTTAACATTTCAGGTCTGTAATGTTTTGTAAGAAGTGAGAATAGTTGGGAAACATAATAGATTTTGATCAAATGAAAGCGGTAGCTGAGATAAGAATAATTAACAAAACAGAAGGTCTGTTCAGAGGGTAGGGAAGATCAAATGACATATTGTTCAATGGGGCCATATCAAAGGATTAGATAAGAGACAGTGAAACTATGAGTCTGGAGGTGATATGATGGCAGAACTGAAAATGTGTGGTTGGAAAAGTGCAGCAGGTCAGGCAGCATCCAAGGAACAGGAGAATCGACGTTTCGGGCATAAGCCCTTCTTGAAGCCAACTTGAGCAATGCATAAACTCAAAAGCTAAATTTAAAAAAGATATGAAAGATGTATTATACAACCAATTAAAAAAGTGTATTCGAGTATGTGATCTGAAATTATTGAATTTAAAAAAAGGAAGTTTGCAAAACGCCCTCTTAATTTCTCTGTTATTTCCTTTTGGTGCATCCAATCTATCACTAACATCTAATTTGGCTGTTTTTATTTGCTGTTCTCCCTTTTTGTATTGACTTAATTTTTTTTTCCATTGCCAAGTTTACCCATTGCTCCTGAAAGCCACGAACCTGCAGAATTATCATCTTTCTGCAATGACATCATCAAACAGCGCCAGAGAATCTTTCACAAACAATTTCTGACTTTTCTACTTTCCTCATTTACGTAAGTTGGATGCAAAATTGCCTCAATGGCAAGACAAATGGTTCACACAGTTCATGAATGTTTTGCAAGAGGAAGGCAATTTTTATTGGGGTCATGCAGCATTGAGGTGAGCGTACCATGCAGTTCCTGAACTTATATGCATGACTTTCATTCAGGGGGCATGATTAAGAAGCCTTCACCTTGACATGGAAAATATCCAGGTGTTTACTAGTTGTCAATCCTATTCTATGTCAATGGAATTTACATATGCTCTGCAATGTAGCAGACAAAATTTAAGCTTGAGATGAATGATCAAATGTATCTCGGAATGACGATTAAATCTAGAAAAAAAACATAGAAATGGCATGAGGGGCACAGGACAAAGAAATATTAGTGCACAGATTGGTGAAGGGAATTGGGCAGGTAAGTGGACAGGAAGAAAATGAATAATTTCTTCGGGAGCTGAGACACAGAGGATCAGAAGATGAGAGTTTATATTTGAACCATATGTACACCAGTTAGACTGAGGTTGGAGCCTCTGTAGATGATTTCATTGATTGCACTATAGGAAGAAATCCATGGAATTCATGAGAATATTTTTCAGCAATTTGTTGAGGATTGGACAATAAATTGGGCTTGGATGTTTTTTGAATCATGTCAGTTGTACAGATGAGGGTGATTAGAGATGTATAAGGTGTATGTAAGATGAGAGCACCAAGTAGAGATAGCAGATATATTTTGTTTAGCAGTGTGGTGAACAAGTGCTTATGGAATTAGAGAGGGACTGAGGAGTTGATATGTCTGGAGGATAGTGCCTGAAAAACTGGCAGAAGCAGAAACCTGCATCGTTTTAAACAGATCTGTGAGGTATCATAATGTTCAGGTTTATGAACCAAGAGCTGAAATGCATGATGATGTCTGGGAGCAGTCAATGGTCCAAATTACCACATCTTGTCTTCCAATTATTTCTATGTTTTCATCATTCCAACAGAGATATCTTTTATGATCTGCAAATCCAAAACATTGACAGACATTTCTCACATTGATTGGATCTGTTGCCAAAATAACAGGTTCTCTTGAAAGTTTTCTGATGTTGAGTCAATTCAGATTAAGAGTGATTTTGTTCACTTGCCTGATGTTCCTGGCCATTGAAATGTCCCTCGTACGTTAACACCAAGCTGACACCTATCACCGCTTCTTCAATTTCCTGTTCCAATCTCTCCCGGTAGAATGTCGTCACCTTATAAAGGTCGCAATCGTTGAAGTTTTCAAGGCACTGGGAGACAGGATCTGTGAGTATAAAGTGTATAAATATTTTCAATGTATCCTACAAGTTACAGTCTTTAATTTATTGGTATAATTTTCATTTAACCAACCCATCAAATTCACTTAGTTTTCATGGAACAAAAAATGTTGAAGTAGTCTCATGGGCACGAATGAGTATGACACCTTTACACTGTCTTGCAGAGTTAAAGTCATTCTTCTTCCATCAAGTTAAAGGTAAGGTTCATTTCAGAAAATGTGTTGATCATTGTAAACTGTGTTATCACTGACGACAACTTTGAAGAAACAAAACTTTGGAATTTCCTGCGACTTCTCTTGGTGAAAGGACCTTTATTTAATGATTCACTTGCATTAACTACAGAAATCCTTCATAACATCGTGTGACATGCAATGCATGCCATGGTCAATCTTGGCACAGAGTTGGCAAGGAAAGTATGGGTGGCATCATTTCTATGCCCTCAAAGAGACTTAAAGTTCACACAGACATAAACAAATCAAATAAGTAAGTATACCAGTTAGAAACATCTAAAAAGACCCTTATGTTACACAAGCAGTTAAACATTTTGAAAAGCTGCTAGACAGCACAGACAAGAGAAGTCTATGTGAGATATTGAGAATGCATCTGAATGTCATTTGATTCCTCAACAGCGGTTATCATCCACAATGATGCCCAAATGGATGATTTGCTCAGTTTTGTTCTGCTTATGTTCTCATTTACCCATTCTTTCGAAGGATGAGCTTTTAATTAGTAATAAGCAAAAAGATCCATTTACAACCAACGTGAATGTCCCCTTATGTGTGATGCCATTACAAGTCTCTCAGAATCACACTTTCAGCCCATAGGATCCATATTGTCTCTGTAGATGCACAATTAAATTAGTCACATTCCCTTGGCTGGACTGTCTTCTTTACAAACCACTGTATAATTGCCATGTTGGCTCAGTGGTTAGCACTGCTGTCCCACAGTGTGAGGGACCTGGGTCCAGTTCTCACCTGGGCAGCTGTCTGTGTGGAGTTTGCACACTCTCCCTGTGGGTGTGCTCTGATTCCCTCCCATATTTTAGTCAGGGGTAAATGCCTGAGTGGGTCCCTCTTTGGAGGGTTGTTGTGGACTTTTTCCACACTGTAAGGAATCTAATTCCCTTTTGAATGTGCCAACTGAATCTGTTTACCCCGTACTCTCAGGAAGTGCATTCCACTTTGATGGGAGAATTTTTAAAAAATATTTTCTGATGTCACTTTTTTGGCTGTTTTTACCTCTGATTTCAATCGTATTCTCAATCCTCTCAGGAGTATGAACAATTTCACCCAGTTTTCTCAGGGTGCACTCTCATGTTTGTGAATAGCCAAATTAGATCTCCTGTCAACCTTCCCTTTTCCAAAGAAATCAGGCCTAATTTCTCCACTCTCCCTCAACAATGGAATTGTCCACCCTGAAGCTATTCTTGTGACTATTTTCTGCACCTTCTTCAAAGTCTTTATATCACACCTGAATCGCCCTGTCCAGAACAGGGCAGAATACTTCAAATGCTTCCGAACTAATATGAATTTGCTTCATTTTTATTCAAAGGAGAATGCCAAACATGGTAGGAGGAAAACGAAGATGACTAATTCTGTCAAACAAATCTTCAATAGCTAAAACCACTTCAGGAAATTCTAGTCTTTGAAATGTCTAATATTTCACACTCTCCATATGACAGGATACTTATAACAAGACGAATTGTTTCTCTAACCAATTGAAATAACTGCTCAGAGGTCGATACCCCATCACCGAGTGACTCCTTATCGACACTTGCACTGTATCTGGACTCTGAGCATCTAGCTCAGAACCAGTCCCTGGAGTGTGGAGATTCTCTGACCGAACATGTGAAAAAGAAAAAGAAAATGAGGAGATTCTCTGAATCACCTGATTTTTTTTTCCTTTTTCACATGTTCATCCATTTTCTCCTCGCCTCTTCTGATTCCCTTGCTTTCATGTCTGTTTCTCACAATGTGACTCTTGTCTTCTCATTCTTTCTTGATCGATATTTCCTTTGCTTTTTACCTCTAAATCTCTGTCACTCCTTGAAATAACTCCACAGAGACCGGTATCCTGTCTCTCCTGCTTATATTTGTCAGCCAGGGCTCCCTGATTGGCCCAGGTTAACTGCCACAATCAGGGATCTCTTACTCAACGAGATCCATTTGGCCCTCGTTCCAATTACCATATCCCTCCGCCCACCTCACCCAACTCCTGCCCTTTCTCTTGTTGCTTACCTGGAATATTTTCACTTTTCCTGATAAACAGCTTATGCCCAAAATGTCGACGCTCCTGCTCCTCAGATGCTGCTTGACCTGCTGTGTTTTTCCAGTGCCACACTTTTGACTCTGATCTCCAGCATCTGCAGTCCTCACACTCCCTTATATTTTCATCTCAGTTCCCTTTCCTCCAACTCTGACACACACCGTGGTGGCATGTACCAGACCGTAGCCCACCTCTTACACCCAGACAATATCGGGAGAGTTTCCTCCGCTTCTTTCGGGGTAACATTATCGAAACTACATCCATCTCAGACTCTAAGGTTTCCTTAACACGAGAGAGGGGGGCAATAATCCATGGTTTCTGACAGTTCTTTCTGGCTGTTCTGAGGGCCAGGTATGCTTTGCTCCTGTCCCATTTGCGAGATAGCACTTTATCGTGGTGCACACGTTAGCTCAGGACTGCCTCGCCTGCCTGAACTTTGAATGTCATGGGTCCAAACCTCACCTCGTACCTACGCAGGGTTTTTTTAAATTGAATCCCAGCAGTGTGGAAGAAGGCCCAATGCGTCCACACCGACCCTCCGAAGAGTCACCCACCAAGACCCATTCCTCTACATTTACCCGTGATGTACCTACCCTCCACATCCCTGAACACTCTGGGCCATTTAGCATGATCAATTCACCTAACCTGCACATCCTTGGATTGTGGGAGGAAGCCAGAGCACCCAAAGGAAACCCACACAGACACTGGGAGAATCTGAAAACTCCATAAAGTCGCCCATGATTGGAATCGAACCTGGGTCCCTGGTGCTGTGAGGCAGCAGTGCTAACCACTAAGCCAACATTTCTGTGGCTTTGACACCAAACTTTGTCCCCTGAAGTAAACTGTCTCTCTCACTTAGAGGAGGCAAGTGGCATTCCTGCTGCCTTTTCACCCTCCCCATCAGATCTGGAAATATCAGGTTTAATCTGATGTGGAATCTTCTCCCCATCGCTGGAGTGATGCCTGCAGTTCGTGAAGGGTGGTCCTATAATCAAACAGGAACTGGAGCATTTTGGTAGCGAATTATGGTAGGCTGTTTCTTTGAGCTTGCCTTCAATGTTTGGACTGCTCTTTCCACCTGACCATTGGATGATGGATGCTATGAAGCTGTCTGAACATGCTGAATCTCATTTGAAAGGTAAATCAGGGCAGGACTTATACACTTAATGGTAAGATCCTGGGGAGTGTTGTTGAACAAGCAGACCTTGGAGTGCAGGTTCATTGTTCCTTGAATGTGGAGTCTCAGGTAGATAGGATAATGCAGAAAGCGTTTGGTATGCTTTCCTTTATTGGTGAGTACATTGAGTATAGGGGTTGGGAGGGCATGTTGCAGCTGTACAGGACATTGAATAGGTCACTTTTGGGTTGTGTGTAATTCTGGTCTCCCTCCTATAGGAGGGATGTTATAAAACTTGAAAGGGTTCAGAAAAGATTTACAAGGATGGTGCCAGGGTTGGAGGACTTGAGCTATAGGGAGAGGCTGAACAGGCTGGGGCTGTTTTCCCTGGAGCATCGGAGGCTGAGAAGTGACCTTATAGAGGTTTACAAAATAATGAGGGGCATGGATAGGATAAATAGACAAAGTCTTTTCCCTGGGGTCGGGGAGTCCAGAACTACAGGGCATAGTTGAGGGTGAGAGGGGAAAGATATAAAAGAGACCTAAGGGGCAACTTTTTCACACAGAGGGTGGTGCGTGTATGAGGGTGCTGCCAGAGGAAGTGGTGGAGGCTGGTACAATTACAACATTTAAAAGGATGGGTATATGGATAGGAAGGGTTTCGAATGAAATGGGCCAAGTGCTGGCAAATAAGACTCGATTAATTTAGAATATCTGGTTGGCATGGATGAGTTGGACTCAAAGGTCTGGTTCTGAACTGTACACCTCTATTGCTCTATGACTTTAGGAAATGCATGTCAGCATGGTGGCTCAGTGGTTAGCACTGCTGCCTCACAGCACCAGGGACTTGGGTTTGATTCGAGCCTCGGGTGACTGTCTGTGTGGAGTTTGCACATTCTCCCCGTGTCTGCGTGGTTTTCCTCCGGGTGCTTTGGTTTCCTCCCACAATCCAAAGATGTGCAGGTTAAGTGAATTGGGCATGGTAAATTGCCCACAGTGTATAGAGACTATGTAGGTTAAGTGCATTAGTCAGGGGTAAACATCGGGTAGGGTAATGGGTCTGTGTGGGTTACTCTTTGGAGGGTTGGTGTGGACTTGGGCCAAATGGCCTGTTTCCACACTGTAGGGAATCTATGTATCTGTCGGGTTTCTATGATTCCACTTGAAACCCCTGCTGGTAAATGACGACCCATTGTCTGTGACCAATGCTTCATGTATTGTGAAGATGCAGCCTTTCAGTCATTATCCTTGCGTTTGCGAAATGAACGCTATGTATGTCCAAACAATTTTAGCAAGGACGTTACGCCCATGAAAGGGCCAGCACAGTTGACGTGTAACTACATCCAGAGTTTACCCAGCCATTGCCATGATGGTGGGGGGGGGGGGGGGGGGTGTGTGGGGGGGAAGCGAGCTGCTGGCAGTAGTTTTTGTCCTTGTTGGCACTCTGGGCACTGCCCCACTAATCCAGCTATGTCAGTACCCAATTCTGGCCACCAAATAACCTCTTGCCAACATCTTTATTCTGTAAACTTCTGAACAGCACTAATGGAGTTCAGCCAGTATCTGGCAGTGACCTTGACTCAGGACTATTACACTTACTCCCCATAATAAAATGTCGTCCTCTATGGTGATCTAGTCTGTCCAGGTCCAGAAAGGTTTCCATTCTGGTTGTGATGGCTCTTTGGGTTCCCCCAGTACCACCAGCTGTTTTAGTTTTGCCAGGATGGGATCTTTCTGTGTTCACAGTTGGATATTGTCAGCAATGACCAGAAGGGTGTCCAGAAAGTTTCAAACCAGAATGGACTCTTACAGGGGAGGCACCACCGGTGGTGTACCTGCCAGTCAGAGGTGGCTCAAGGCATCCGCATTCGCCACTTGACCTCCTGGACAGTGTTCCAACTTGCAATGGTATGCACTGAGAATATGGGCCTACCCTTGAATTCAACTTGAAGCCACAGCCTTGTCTTCTCTAAGTAGCCCGAACAAAGGTTTGTGGTCCATTAGTATTACAAATTTATGTCTGTAACATATTGGTGCAACTTTCTCAAACTAAAGATGATGGCTAAACCTTCTTTCTCCATCTGGACATATTTTGGTTCGGCATCAGCCAAAGCCCAGGAAGCGTACATTATCAGGCACTCCTTTCTGTTGGGCCACTGGTGAATCACACCACCCCACCACAGGGAGGCATCGCATGTCAGCACCACCTCTCACTTGGGATCATAATGGGCCAACACCTCAGATGACAGCAACTGTTTTTTCACTTCATAGAACATAGAACATAGAACACAGAAAAGTACAGCGCAGTACAGGCCCTTCGGCACTTGATGTTGCGCCGACCGAAGCCTACCTAATCTACACTAGCCCAATAACCTCCATATGCTTGTCCAATGCCCGCTTAAATGACCATAAAGAGGGAGAGTCCACCACTGCTCCTGGCAGGGCATTCCATGAACTCACAACCCGCTGAGTATAAGATCTACCCCTAACATCTGTCCTATACCTACCACCCCTGAATTGAAAACTGTGTCCCCTAGTAACAGCTGACTTCATTAGCGGAAAAAGGTTCTCACTGTCAACCCTATCTAAACCCCTAATCATCTTGTACACCTCTATCAAATCTCCCCTAAACCTTCTTTTCTCCAATGAGAAAAGCCCCAAGAGCCTCAGCCTTTCCTCATACGATCTTCCTACCATACCAGGCAACATCCTGGTAAACCTCCTCTGCACTCGTTCCAATGCCTCCACATCCTTCCTATAGTATGGCGACCAAACCTGCACACAATACTCCAGATGAGGCCGCACCAGAGTCTAATACAACTGCAACATGACCTCAGGACTCCGGAACTCAATTCCTCTACCAATAAAGCTCAGTACACCATATGCCTTTTTCACAGCACTATTTACCTGGGTGGCAACTTTCAGAGATCTGTGTACATGGACACCAAGATCCCTCTGCTCATCCACACTACCAAGTAGTCTACCATTAGCCCAGTAATCCATCCTTCACAAAAGGCTACTTCTTAGCTACACGACCCTTGTTCAATAGGAAGTGTAAGATTGCCAATATGGATGCCAGCTTATGTATGAATTTTCTGTAATAATTCACAAACCCAAGGAAAGACCGACATTCCAGTACAGATGTGGGAGCCAGGGTGCCTTTGATCACCCTCCCTTTGTCTTACACAGGGTGTAAGCTGGTTTTGTCAACTCTGATGCTTAAGTAGATCGCTTCGGAAGCCTGGATAACAGATTTTTCCACTTCTAAGCTGTAAGCCCACATGTGAGGAACATTTAAGCACTATGTTCAAGTTTTCAGAGTGCTCTTTATTGGTCTTCCTGATGTTTTGCAAATGCTGTTTATCAGTAATTAGCAAGTCTTCCAGAGAAATGGCAACCTGGGATAGAGCTTGTAAAATGTTCTGCCTGGTGCACTGGAAAAGGGCTGATGATACTCCAGATAGCCATCTTGCGTACCGGTAAAAACCCTTATGGGTATTAATTTAGACAAAATTCTGGGACCCCTTATCTCGTCACAATTGCAGATACACACAGCTCATGTCCAGTTTTGTGAAGGATAACACAATCCACTCTGGTTTTATAATACGAGTCCTCTATGAGAGGGACTGGGCATTTATTCAGCTGCGAGAAATGGTTTACCATTTGCTTAAAATCCCCTCAAAGGCAAACCTAGCCATTGGTCTTCCCAATCAGTACGACCGGTACTGCTCGAATCTGCAAACTGTCCCAGTTTGATGATCCTCTTGCTTTCCAGCCTCCTGACCTCTGCCTCGATTTTTGCCTGGAAGGCAATGGCACTGGGCAGGCCTTGAAGAATCACAGAATTGCTTCCTAGTCAACACGAAAGGTGCCTTGACTCACTTGAGAGTGCCTAGACTTTTCTGAAAAACTTCAGGGTATTTAATTAGGACTTCACTCAGGCAGACATTTTCTAATCAAAAGATGTTGAGCCAATCAGGGTTAATCTTTCTCAGCCTATTCCACCCCATCAAGCATGGGCCCAAGGCCTTTTACTACAATTGGTGGTATCTGCATCAACTGTTTCTCATAGGAGAACAAAACGGAGTCCTACCCTAAATCTGAAATAATTCGGCAGTATACATTCTCAGTCTGGCTGAGGTCTTGCGTGAACTTAAGAGTTGGATTGCAAGACAAATTCCTGAAGAAGGGCAAATGCCCGAAACGTCAATTCTCCTGCTCCTTTGATGCTGCCTGACCTGCTGCGCTTTTCCAGCAACACATTTTTCAGCTCAAATCATGTTAAAGACTGGTCCTGGAGTGACTGCTACAGATGCGTTGGTATTGATCTCCATAAGAACTGGGTGACCGTTCAACCAGATGTTTATTTTGCTTGGTTCTGATTTGAGTGCTGCTCAGCAATGTCACTGTTCCAAATCAGCTGTAGGTGGACATCCCAGGGTGTGCACTGTCTGGATACCAGTCTATGAATTCTCTTACACAATTCAGCCCCACTGCGTCTCCTTTCGGGCCTAGTGTCCTTATACCTGCAGCAACTACAATGGTCTTCCAGCCTGGTTCCGAGATAAAATGAAAACCGTTTGGGTGAAGCCCAGCTTTGTTTTTGGGGTTTTGCTGACCTAGAGTCACCTCTGTTCACGATATGGCACAAGTAAAGCTACACAATGGTCCTGAGTGAGGATACGCAATTGACCTGAGAGAGGCGACACAGTGGTCCTGGGTGAGGCTACACAATGATCCTGGGTGAGGGTACAGAATGATCCTGGGAGTGGCTACACAATGGTCCTGGGTGAGGGTACAGAATGATCCTGGGTGAGGCTACAAAATGGTCCTGGGTGAGGCGACACAATGATCCTGGGTGCAGCTACACAATGATCCTGGGTGAGGGTACGCAATGGTCCTGGGTGCGGCTCCACAATGGTCCTGGGTGAGGGTACGCAATGATCCTGGGTGAAGCTACACAATGATCCAGGGAGAGGCTACACAATGGTCCTGGGTGAGGGAACACAATGATCCTGGGTGAGGGTACGCAATGATCCTGGGTGAGGCTACACAATGATCTTGGGTGAGGGTACACAATGGTCCTGGGTGAGGGTACACAATGGTCCTGGGAGAGGGCACACAATGGTCCTGGGTGAGGGTACACAATGATCCTGGGTGAGGCCACACAATGATCCTGGGTGAGGGTACACAATGATCCTGGGTAAGGGTACACAGTTGACCTGGGTGAGGGTACACAATGATCCTGGGTGAGGGTACACAATGATCCTGGGTGAGGCGACACAATGATCCTGGGAGAGGGCACACAATGGTCCTGGGTGAGGGTACACAATCATCCTGGGTGAGGCTACACAATAATCCTGGGTGAGGGTACACAATGGTTCTGGGTGAGGTTACACAATGATCCTGGGTGAGGCTACACAATGATCCTGGGTGAGGCCACACAATGATCCTGGGTGAGGGTACACAGTAATCCTGGGTGAGGCCACACAATGGTCCTGGGTGAGGCCACACAATGATCTTGGGTGAGGGTACACTATGATCCTGAGTGAGGCTACGCAATGATCCTGGGTGAGTGTACATAATGATCCTGGTTGCGGCTACACAATGGTCCTGGTTGAGGGTACACAATGGTCCTGGGTGAGGGTACACAATGATCCTGGGTGAGGCTACACATTGATCCTGGGTGAGGGTACACAATGATCCTGGGTGAGGGTGCACAATGATCCTGGGTGAGGCTACACAATGGTCATGGATGAGGCTACACAGTGCTCCTGGGTGAGGGTACACAATTGTCCTGGGTGAGGGTACACAATGATCCTGGGTGAGTTTACACAATGGTCCTGGGTCAGGGTACACAATGGTCCTGGGTGAGGGTACACAATCATCCTGGGTGAGGTTTCACAATGATCCTGGGTGAGGGTACACAGTTGACCTGGGTGAGGGTACACAATGGTCCTGAGTGAGGGTCCACAATTGCCTTCACTTGAGCATTGTCTCTCAAGCTCATTCAGTCTGGTCAGGGGGTCCATTTCCATCCACATTCCCTATAACTCACCTGCTACACAATGGTCATGGATGAGTTTACACAATGGTCCTGGGTCAGGGTACACAATGGTCCTGGGTGAGGGTACACAATGATCCTGGATGAGTTTACACAATGATCCTGGGTGAGGGAACACAATGACCCTGGGTGAGGGTTCGCAATGATCCTGGGTGAGGCTACACAATGATCTGGGTGAGGGTACACAATGGTCCTGGTTGAGGGTACACAATGGTCCTGGGAGTGGGCATACAATGGTCCTGGGTGAGGGTACACAATGATACTGGGTGAGGCTACACAATGATCCTGGGTGAGGCCACACAATGGTCCTGGGTGAGGGTACACAATTGACCTGGGTGAGGGTACACAATGATCCTGAGTGAGGCTATGCAATGATCCTGGGTGAGGCTAGACAATGATCCTGAGTGAGGCTACACAATGGTCCTGGGTGAGGGTACACAATGGTCCTGGGTGAGGGTACACAATGATCCTGAGTGAGGCTACACAATGGTCCTGGGTGAGGCTACACAATGGTCCTGGGTGAGGATACACAATGATCCTGGGTGAGGCGACAAAATGATCCTGGGTGAGGCTACACAATGGTCCTGGGTGAGGGAACACAATGATCCTGGGTGAGGCTACACAATGATCCTGGGTGAGGAAACACAATGGTCCTGGGTGAGGGTACACAATGGTCCTGGGTGAGGCTACACAATGGTCCTGGGTGAGGCTACACAATGATCCTGGGTGAGGCCACACAATGGTCCTGGGTGAGGCGACACCATGGTCCTGGGTGAGGCTACACAATGATTCTGGGAGAGTGTACACAATGGTCCTGGGTGAGGGTGCACAATGATCCTGGGTGAGTTTACACAATGGTCCTGGGTCAGGGTACACAATTGTCCTGGGTGAGGGTACACAATCATCCTGGGTGAGGTTACACAATGATCCTGGGTGAGGGTACACAGTTGACCATGGTGAGGTTACACAATGGTCCTGAGTGAGGGTCCACAATTGCCTTCAAATGAGCATTGTCTCTCAAGCTCATTCAGTCTGGTGATGGGGTCCATTTCCATCCACATTCCCTATAACTCACCTGCTACACAATGGTCATGGATGAGGCTACACAATGCTCCTGGGTGAGGGTACACAATGGTCCTGGGTGAGGGTACACAATGATCCTGGGTGAGTTTACACAATGATCCTGGGTGAGGGTACACAATGACCCTGGGTGAGGGTACGCAATGATCCTGGGTGAGGCTACACAATGATCTGGGTGAGGGTACACAATGGTCCTGGTTGAGGGTACACAATGGTCCTGGGAGTGGGCATACAATGGTCCTGGGTGAGGGTACACAATTGACCTGGGTGAGGGTACACAATAATCCTGAGTGAGGCTATGCAATGATCCTGGGTGAGGCTAGACAATGATCCTGAGTGAGGCTACACAATGGTTCTGGGTGAGGGTACACAATGGTCCTGGGTGAGGGTACACAATGATCCTGGGTGAGGCTACACAATGATCCTGGGTGAGGCCACACAATGGTCCTGGGTGAGGATACACAATGATCCTGGGTGAGGGTACACAATGATCCTGGGTGAAGCTACACATTGGTCCTGGGTGAGGGAACACAATGATCCTGTGTGAGGCCACACAATGGTCCTGGGTGAGGCGACACCATGGTCCTGGGTGAGGCTACACAATGATTCTGGGAGAGTGTACACAATGGTCCTTGGTTAGGGTGCACAATGATCCTGGGTGAGACTACACAATGGTCCTGGGTGAGGGTACACAATGGTCCTGGGTGAGGCTACACAATGATTCTGGGAGAGTATACACAATGGTCCTG
Organism: Chiloscyllium punctatum; assembly: GCF_047496795.1. NCBI lineage: Eukaryota > Metazoa > Chordata > Chondrichthyes > Orectolobiformes > Hemiscylliidae > Chiloscyllium > Chiloscyllium punctatum. Next base: position 20,400,370 of record NC_092753.1, read on the forward strand.
GTTGAGGGTACACAATGATCCTGGGTGAGGCTACAGAATGGTCCTGGTTGAGGGTACACAATGGTCCTGGGTGAGGCTACACAATGATCCTGGGTGAGGCTACACAATGGTCCTGGGTGAGGGTACACAATAATCCTGGGTGAGGCTACGCAATGATCCTGGGTGAGGCCACACAATGGTCCTGGGTGAGGGTACACAATTGACCTGGGTCAGGGAACACAATGATCCTGAGTGAGGCTATGCAATGATCCTGGGTGAGTGTACATAATTATCCTGGTTGCGGCTACACACTGGTCCTGGGTGAGGGTACACAATGGTACTGGGTGATGGTACACAATGATCGTTGGTGAGCCTGCACAATGCTCCTGGGTGAGGGTACACAATGGTCCTGGGTGAGGGTACACAATGATCCTGGGTGAGTTTACACAATGTTCCTGGGTCAGGGTACACAATAATCCTGGGTGAGGCTACACAATGGTCCTGGGTGAGGCTACACAATGGTCCTGGGTGAGGGTACACAATGGTCCTGGGTGAGAGTACACAATGATCCTGGCTGCGGCGACACAATGGTCCTGGGTGAGGGTACACACTGATCCTGGGTGAGGCTACACAATGGTCCTGGGTGAGGGTACACAATGGTCCTGGGTGAGGGTACACAATGATCCTGGCTGCGGCTACACAATGGTCCTGGGTGAGGGAACACAATGATCCTGTGTGAGGCCACACAATGGTCCTGGGTGAGGCGGCACCAGGGTCCTGGGTGAGGCTACACAATGATTCTGGGAGAGTGTACACAATGGTCCTGGGTGAGGGTGCACAATGATCCTGGGTGAGGCTACACAATGGTCCTGGGTGAGGGTACACAATGGTCCTGGGTGAGGCTACACAATGATTCTGGGAGAGGATACACAATGGTCCTGGTTGAGGTTACACAATGATCCTGGGTGAGGCTACAGAATGGTCCTGGGTGAGGGTACACAATGGTCCTGGTTGAGGGTACACAATGGTCCCGGGTGAGGCTACACAATGATCCTGGGTGATGCTACACAATGGTCCTGGGTGAGGGTACACAATAATCCTGGGTGAGGCTACGCAATGATCCTGGGTGAGGCCACACAATGGTCCTGGGTGAGGGTACACAATTGACCTGGGTCAGGGTACACAATGATCCTGAGTGAGGCTATGCAATGATCCTGGGTGAGTGTACATAATTATCCTGGTTGCGGCTACACACTGGTTATGGGTGAGGGTACACAATGGTACTGGGTGATGGTACACAATGATCCTTGGTGAGCCTGCACAATGATCCTGGGTGAGGGTACACAATGGTCCTGGGTGAGGGTACACAATGATCCTGGGTGAGTTTACACAATGGTCCTGGGTCAGGGTACACAATAATCCTGGGTGAGGCTACACAATGGTCCTGGATGAGGCTACACAATGCTCCTGGTTGAGGGTACACAATGGTCCTGGGTGAGGGTACAAAATGATTCTGGGAGAGGATACACAATGGTCCTGGGTGAGGGTACACACTGATCCTGGGTGAGGCTACACAATGGTCCTGGGTGAGGGTACACAATGGTCCTGGGAGAGAGTAGACAATGATCCTGGCTGCGGCTACACAATGGTCCTGGGTGAGGCTACACAATTGTCCTGGGTGAGGGTACACAATGGTCCTGGGTGAGGCTACACAATGATCCTGGGTGAGGCTACACATTGGTCCTGGGTGATGGTACACAATGATCCTGGATGAGGCTACACAATGATCCTGGATGAGGCTACACAATGGTCCTGGGTGAGGGTACACACTGATCCTGGGTGAGGCTACACAATGGTCCTGGGTGAGGGTACATAATGGACCTGGGCGAGGGTACACAATGATCCTGGGTGCGGCTACACAATGATCCTGGGTGAGGCTACACAATGGTCCTGGGTGAGGGTTCACAATTGACCTGGGTGAGGGTACACAATGATCCTGAGTGAGGCTATGCAATGATCCTGGGTGAGTGTACATAATTATCCTGGTTGCGGCTACACACTGGTTATGGGTGAGGGTACACAATGGTACTGGGTGATGGTACACAATGATCCTTGGTGAGCCGGCACAATGCTCCTGGGTGAGGGTACACAATGGTCCTGGGTGAGGGTACACAATGATCCTGGGTGAGTTGACACAATGGTCCTGGGTGAGGGTACACAATAATCCTGGGTGAGTCTACACAATGGTCCTGGATGAGGCTACACAATTGTCCTGGGTGAGGGTACACAATGGTCCTGGGTGAGGCTACACAATGATCCTGGGTGAGGCTACACATTGGTCCTGGGTGATGGTACACAATGATCCTGGATGAGGCTACACAATGATCCTGGATGAGGCTACACAATGGTCCTGGGTGAGGGTACACACTGATCCTGGGTGAGGCTACAGAATGGTCCTGGGTGAGGGTACACAATGGTCCTGGGTGAGGGTACACAATGATCCTGGGTGCGGCTACACAATGGTCCTGGGTGAGGCTACACAATGGTCCTGGTTGAGGGTACACAATGCTCCTGGGTGAGGCTACACAATGATCCTGGGTGAGGCTACACAATGGTCCTGGGTGAGGGTACACAATAATCCTGGATGAGGCTACGCAATGATCCTGGGTGAGGCCACACAATGGTCCTGGGTGAGGGTACACAATTGACCTGGGTCAGGGTACACAATGATCCTGAGTGAGGCTATGCAATGATCCTGGGTGAGTGTACATAATTATCCTGGTTGCGGCTACACACTGGTTATGGGTGAGGGTACACAATGGTACTGGGTGATGGTACACAATGATCCTTGGTGAGCCTGCACAATGCTCCTGGGTGAGGGTACACAATGGTCCTGGGTGAGGGTACACAATGATCCTGGGTGAGTTTACACAATGGTCCTGGGTCAGGGTACACAATAATCCTGGGTGAGGCTACACAATGGTCCTGGATGAGGCTACACAATGCTCCTGGTTGAGAGTACACAATGGTCCTGGGTGAGGGTACAAAATGATTCTGGGAGAGGATACACAATGGTCCTGGGTGAGGGTACACACTGATCCTGGGTGAGGCTACACAATGGTCCTGGGTGAGCGTACACAATGGTCCTGGGAGAGAGTACACAATGATCCTGGCTGCGGCTACACAATGGTCCTGGGTGAGGCTACACAATTGTCCTGGGTGAGGGTACACAATGGTCCTGGGTGAGGCTACACAATGATCCTGGGTGAGGCTACACATTGGTCCTGGGTGATGGTACACAATGATCCTGGATGAGGCTACACAATGATCCTGGATGAGGCTACACAATGGTCCTGGGTGAGGGTACACACTGATCCTGGGTGAGGCTACACAATGGTCCTGGGTGAGGGTACACAATGGACCTGGGCGAGGGTACACAATGATCCTGGCTGCGGCTACACAATGGTCCTGGGTGAGGCGACACAATGGTCCTGGGTGAGGCTACACAATGGTCCTGGGTGAGGGTTCACAATTGACCTGGGTGAGGGTACACAATGATCCTGAGTGAGGCTATGCAATGATCCTGGGCGAGTGTACATAATTATCCTGATTGCGGCAACATAATGGTCCTGGGTGTGGGTACACAATGGTACTGGGTGATGGTACACAATGATCCTTGTTGAGCCTACACAATGGTCCTGGGTGAGGCTACACAATGGTCCTGGGTGAGGGTACACAATGATCCTGGGTGAGTTGACACAATGATCCTGGGTGAGGCTGCACAATGGTCCTGGGTGAGGGAACACAATGATCCTGGGTGAGGCTACACAATGATCCTGGGTGAGGCCACACAATGGTCCTTGGTGAGGTGACACCATGGTCCTGGGTGAGGCTACACAATGATTCTGGGAGAGTGTACACAATGGTCCTGGGTGAGGGTGCACAATGATCCTGGGTGAGGCTGCACAATGGTCCTGGGTGAGTGTACACAATGGTCCTGGGTGAGGCTACACAATGATTCTGGGAGAGGATACACAATGGTCCTGGGTGAGGGTACACAATGATCCTGGGTGAGGCTACACAATGGTCCTGGGTGAGGGTACACAATGATCCTTCGTCAGGGTACACAATAATCCTGGGTGAGGCTACACAATAATCCTGGGTGAGGCTACACAATGGTCATGGATGAGGCTACACAGTGCTCCTGGGTGAGGGTACACAATTGTCCTGGGTGAGGGTACACAATGATCCTGGGTGAGTTTACACAATGGTCCTGGGTCAGGGTACACAATGGTCCTGGGTGAGGGTACACAATCATCCTGGGTGAGGTTTCACAATGATCCTGGGTGAGGGTACACAGTTGACCTGGGTGAGGGTACACAATGGTCCTGAGTGAGGGTCCACAATTGCCTTCACTTGAGCATTGTCTCTCAAGCTCATTCAGTCTGGTCAGGGGGTCCATTTCCATCCACATTCCCTGTAACTCACCTGCTACACAATGGTCATGGATGAGGCTACACAATGCTCCTGGGTGAGGGTACACAATGGTCCTGGGTGAGGGTACACAATGATCCTGGGTGAGTTTACACAATGATCCTGGGTGAGGGTACACAATGACCCTGGGTGAGGGTACGCAATGATCCTGGGTGAGGCTACACAATGGTCCTGGGTGAGGGAACACAATGATCCTGGGTGAGGCTACACAATGATCCTGGGTGAGGCCACACAATGGTCCTGGGTGAGGGTACACAATGGTCCTGGGTGAGGCTACACAATGGTCCTGGGTGAGGCTACACAATGATTCTGGGAGAGTGTACACAATGGTCCTGGGTGAGGGTGCACAATGATCCTGGGTGAGGCTACACAATGATTCTGGGAGAGTGTACACAATGGTCCTGGGTGAGGGTGCACAATGATCCTGGGTGAGTTTACACAATGGTCCTGGGTCAGGGTACACAATTGTCCTGGGTGAGGGTACACAATCATCCTGGGTGAGTTTACACAATGATCCTGGGTGAGGGAACACAATGACCCTGGGTGAGGGTTCGCAATGATCCTGGGTGAGGCTACACAATGATCTGGGTGAGGGTACACAATGGTCCTGGTTGAGGGTACACAATGGTCCTGGGAGTGGGCATACAATGGTCCTGGGTGAGGGTACACAATGATACTGGGTGAGGCTACACAATGATCCTGGGTGAGGCCACACAATGGTCCTGGGTGAGGGTACACAATTGACCTGGGAGAGTGTCCACAATGGTCCTGGGTGAGGCTGCACAATCGTCCTGGGTGAGGGTACACAATGTTCCTGGGTGAGGCTACACAATGATTCTGGGAGAGGATACACAATGGTCCTGGACGAGGGTACACAATGATCCTGGGTGAGGCTACACAATGGTCCGGGGTGAGGGTACACAATGGTCCTGGGTGAGGTTACACAATGATCCTGGATGCGGCTACACAATGGTCGTGGGTGAGGCTACACAATGATCCTGGGTTAGGGTACACAATGATCCTGGGTCAGGGTACACAATAATCCTGGGTGAGGCTACACAATGATCCTGGGTGAGGGTACACAATGATCCTGGGTGAGGGTACACAATGATCCTGGGTGAGGCTACACAATGATCATGGATAAGTTTACACAATAATCCTGGGTGAGGCTACACAATGATCCTGGGTGAGTGTACTCAATAATCCTGGGTGAGGCTACAAAATGGTCCTGGATGAGGCTACACAATGCTCCTGGGTGAGGGTACACACTGATCCTGGGTGAGGCCGCACAATGTTCCTGGGTGAGGCTACACAATGGTCCTGGGTGAGGGTACACAATGATCCTGGGTGCGGCTACACAATGGTCCTGGGTGAGGCTACACAATGGTCCTGGGTGAGGGTACACAATGGTCCTGGGTGAGGCTACACAATGATCCTGGGTGAGGCTACACATTGGTCCTGGGTGAGGGTACACAATGATCCTGGGTGAGGCTACACAATGATCCTGGGTGAGGCCACACAATGGTCCTGGGTGAGGGTTCACAATTGACCTGGGTGAGGGTACACAATGATCCTGAGTGAGGCTATGCAATGATCCTGGGCGAGTGTACATAATTATCCTGGTTGCGGCTACACAATGGTCCTGGGTGTGGGTACACAATGGTACTGGGTGATGGTACACAATGATCCTTGGTGAGCCTACACAATCGTCCTGGGTGAGGGTACACAATGATCCTGGGTGAAGCTACACAATGATCCTGGGTGAGGCTGCACAATGGTCCTGGGTGAGGGAACACAATGATCCTGGGTGAGGCTACACAATGATCCTGGGTGAGGCCACACAATGGTCCTGGGTGAGGTGACACCATGGTCCTGGGTCAGGCTACACAATGATTCTGGGAGAATGTACACAATGGTCCTGGGTGAGGGTTCACAATGATCCTGGGTGAGGCTGCACAATGGTCCTGGGTGAGTGTACACAATGGTCCTGGGTGAGGCTACACAATGATTCTGGAAGAGGATACACAATGGTCCTGGGTGAGGGTACACAATGATCCTGGGTGAGGCTACAGAATGGTCCTGGGTGAGGGTACACAATGGTCCTGGGTGAGGGTACACAATGATCCTGGGTGCGGCTACACAATGGTCCTGGGTGAGGCTACACAATGGTCCTGGGTGAGGGTACACAATGGTCCTGGGTGAGGGTACACAATGCTCCTGGGTGAGGGTACACAATGTTCCTGGGTGAGGGTACACAATGATCCTGGGTGAGTTTACACAATTGTCCTGGGTCAGGGTACACAATGGTCCTGGGTGAGGCTACACAATAATCCTGGGTGAGGCTACACAATGATCCTGGGTGAGGGTACACAATGATCCTTGGTCAGGGTACACAATAATCCTGGGTGAGGCTACACAATAATCCTGGGTGAGGCTACACAATGATCCTGGGTGAGGGTACACAATGATCCTGGGTGAGGGTACACAATGATCCTGGGTCAGGGTACACAATGATCATGGATAAGTTTACACAATAATCCTGGGTGAGGCTACACAATGATCCTGGGTGAGGGTACACAATAATCCTGGGTGAGGCTTCACAATGGTCATGGATGAGGCTACACAATGCTCCTGGGTGAGGGTACACAATGGTCCTGGGTGAGGTTACACAATGATCCTGGGTGAGTTTACACAATGGTCCTGGGTCAGGGTACACAATGGTCCTGGGTGAGGGTACACAATAATCCTGGGTGAGGTTACAGAATGATCTTGGGTGAGGGTACACAGTTGACCTGTGTGAGGGTACACAATGGTCCTGAGTGAGGGTCCACAATTGCCTTCACTTGAGCATTGTCTCTCAAGCTCATTCAGTCTGGTGAGGGGGTCCATTTCCATCTACATTCCCTATAACTCACCTGCTCCTCTTGCTGCATTTTCCAATGATAAAGATAGTTGTAATACCTTTTCAAAATCCAGCTGGACTTCAGCAAGCTTTTGCACGATTACGTTACTTATCCCACATACCAATCAATCTCTCAGTTTCTCACTCAGGGTTAACCAAAATTACATGCCTCTGCCAGTCATTTTAATCTCGTCAAAATGCTTGATTTGAATTCCCCAATTCTCTAACAGCTGAGTAAAACCAATAGCATCTCGGAATCAGTGGAGGCTTGGTGTTGTAAAATTCCTTAACTAAATCCATCAAATTTTGAAAGGTTTTGGTATCCACTGCCTCTGGGGAAGTTAGACTTCTAATAACTGAAAATGCTACAGGTCCACAAGCAGCCAGAAGGATTGCTCGTTGCTTTTCATCTACCCCAATGCCATTTGCACGAGAAAGATACCGCATTCTTTCCACATACAGGGCTGAGTCTTTGACAGCAGGATCAAACAAGTCAAGTTTCCTTCTATGATGCCTTAAATATTTAACCTGACTGAAAGATGATTATTGAGAGTGAATTTTCTTCAGGTACATATTCTTTTCTCTAGTTGCCACTGAAATAATAGCACAGAGGCCATTGAGTCTCCCTTTATTTACATGAGCATAGTATACGGGCTCTAACCAGCCAGCTCAGAGCCAGCCCCTATGCAAGGAGGCTCTCTGAATCTCCTGTTTGTGTTTGTCATCCAGGGATCCCTGATTGATACAGGTTAACAGCTCCAATCAAGGTCTAATAGTCAATGAGATCCACCTGGCCCTTGGTATAATCACAACTCAATATCGATGCTGATTGTAGCCCGGGTGTCCCTCGAGAAGGAGCACGAGGTATTCAGGGAGAGGTGGGCACCGCAGGGAGTGGAGTGCATTATTTCCCCCTCCAACTCTATTTTGATTTAATCCCTACCCTCCCCTTCACTTTTTTGATCATGCAGCATTGCCTATTGATAAGAAGCGCATTGTTTGACATTGGCACTTGGGTGACTCCTTTCTTCCTGGTGGTGGAAATTGAATAAAGATTTATACACCTGTTGTCTTTCACTGTGTCCCAAACCTGCACACACGCACAACATGAGTGCTGGGGAAAATAATAAGTTAGGTGGTAGTAGAGTGGGTGGGTTTTGGGGGTGGGGTGGGATAGTCCACAACTACAGGGTTTAGGATGAGAGGGGATAGATATAATGGGCAATCTTTGCCCACAGGGTGGTGCATGTATGGAATGAGCTGCCAGCGGAAGTGGTGGAGGCTAGTATAATTGCAACATTTAAAAGTCATCTGGATGGGTGTATGAATAGGAAGGGTTTAGAGGGTTATGGGCCAGGTGCTGGCTGGTGGGACTAGATTGGGTTGGGATATCTGGTTGGCATGGCTGAGTTGGACCGAGGGGTCTGTTTCTGTGCTGTACATCTCAATGTCTCTGTGACTCTATGTCACACAACTGATGTAGTTTCTTGAACAAACCTAGATTGCTGCTAAGTCTTTAATCACTTTGAATGGGTTTTAGGTTTCATTTCATTAATATGTAAATCCCAGAACTTCTTTCAGGTCACATTCCTGAGATAACTTAAGGTTTTATAAAAAAAACTCAGGCAACGTATTAAAGGTGTGAGGCTAGAATCTATTTGTATTCCAATCTTGAGTCAGACTATTTCCAAAGTCGGAATTTATAAAACATCACATGGAATGACTGGTTACAGATTGTGTGCTCATTGAACAAAATAGAATGTATCTGCAAATACAAATTCACCCCATAGACATATCTGTGTGTCTGCGTGTGAGGGAGAGAGAGCATGAGAAAGAGAGAGAGAGACAGAGTGTGTGTGTGTGTGTGTGTGTGTGTATGTGTCTGTCTGTGTATGTGAAAGAGAGAGAGAGAGAGATAGGGAGAGTGTGTGTGCCTGTGTGTGTGTGTTTGCTATATCAATTGACTCATTTATTTTCTCCTCTGGAATATGATGCTAATTTCAGAAATGCTGTCCATAAAATTTACAAATCACCACGCACAACTGCGTTCACATCCTTCTGTTACATACCCTGCAGTCTCTTTCCCATTAGTTTGCTCTCCCTTATGCTGGCACCCATAGCTTTCTGCTCCAACCGGCCTGAAAGAAGCCATTATCTCAAACAAATCAGTGTCTTCAACTCCTTCCTATTTTTGTGGATGGTCCCAACAGCTATGGCCAGTAATCCACATTGCACTGTACGGAGCTTTAATGATGTTAGACCGAATATTGTTGAAGATAGGTAATAGTTCTCGAATTGAGCTGTCCTGGAGTACAGGTGCGGAATATAGAACTGGCACTCTCCCATACTTCAGACTTAACTTAGAACTAGTGATACTCGAAATATTTAGTTTCATATCATCTCCTGGGTCATCTAGAGTATCCTAGCTAATTTGGACCAATTTCTTGGAACCTCTTATTTTGTCCTTACACCCATCTGTGTCTGTTTCGATTTCACTGACTGGCGGCTTCTCGTCCACCATGCTCTTTTCTGTTCAGTGGATTTCTGTGAAGATATGAAACAGATGATGGTAACACGTGAAATTAGCATTTTATCTACTTAAGATGGTTGCCCAAGTAATTATATTTTACTTTGGCAAATCTTTGTCTTTGAGCTGCACTACACAATATCAATGTTGTGCCTAAATACTTCCTTCATTGACCACACATAAAAATTGAAACCAGATTATTTCCCTTTGTTACACTCATTTGCTGGAGCAGTATGCTCTTAGATACCTTCATGTTAATTCAACAACATTGAAAATTCCTTCTTTAATCTGAAGAAAAGCATGTATGGTTTATGGTTTATGGTTTATGGAATGCTTTGGTTTATTTAGTTTTAACTTCCAAAGTTGAATAATTGCTGTTGGCAGACTTTTAAGTAGATCTCTCAAATGTTAATTCTTATCTCTCTCCGTGACTGTAACACTGCATTCTGCACTCTGTTCCGTTACCCTGACGCACTTTGTATGGATGGTGGCAATAGGAGGTTTTAATTTTCCCAACATTGACTGGGATTCACTTAGTATTGGATGTCTAGATGGACAGAATTTGTAAGGAGCATCCGGGAGTGTTTTCTAGAGCAGTATGTGAATAGTCCAAGTTAAAAAGGGGTCATACTGGACTTGATGTTGGGGAATGAGTCCGGCCAGGTGGTTAATGTTTCAGTAGGGGATTACTTTGGGATTAGTGATCACAATTCCATAAGTGTTGGAATACTCATGGACAAAGATGAGAGTGGTCCGAAAGGAAGAGCGCTATACTGGTCAGCAAAATTCAGCAGAAGCTGAGGAATGTAGATTGGGAGCAACTGTTAAAAGGTAAATCCACATTCAATATGTGGGAGGCTTTTAAAGAGAGGTTGATTAGAGTTCAGGAGAGATATCGATGGAAGTGGGTACTGCAGATGCTGGAGATCAGAGTCAAGATTAGAGTGATGCTGGAGAAGCACAGTAGGTCAGACAGCATCCGAGGAGCAGGAAACATCAATGTTTCAGGCAAAAGCCTTTCATCAGGAATCAGATATGTTCCTATGAAAATGAGGGATCAAAATCGCAAGGTTCGGAAACCATGGAGGACATGTGAAATTGTGAGACTAGCTGAGAGGAAAAAGGAAGCATACATAAGGTCTGGGTGACTGAAGACAGACAACGCTTTGGAAGAATGTCAGGAATGTAGCTGAAACGAGGAATTAAGAGGGCGAAAAGGTGTCATGAATATCTTTAGCAAATAGGGTTAAGGAGCAAGAGGGTAACTAGAGAAAGGGTTGGCCCACTCAAGGACAAAGGAGGAAAGATATGCATGGAGTCAGAGAAAATGGGTGAGCCTGATGTCAGTGGTAGGGAAGCTATTAGAGAAGATACTGAGGGATAGGATCTATTCCCATTTGGAAGATCCGTGATCAGCAGCATAGTTTTGTACAGGGAAGGTCACATCTTAAAAACCTAATAGAATTCTTTGAGGAGGTGACAGTGTTGATTGATGGGGGAAGGGCTATAGATTTCATATATATGGACTTTAATAAGGCATCTGATAAGGTTCCCCATGGGAGGCTGATGGAGAAAGTGAAGACACATGGGGTCTGGGGTGTACTAGCTAGATGGATAGACAACTAGCAACAGGAGACAGAGAGTAGTAGTGGAAGGGAGTTTCTCAAAATGGAGACCTGTGACCAGTGGTGTTCCACAGGGATCTGTGCTGGCACCCCTGCTGTTTGTGATATACAGAAATGATCTGGAGGAAGGTATAGGTGGTCTGGTTAGCAAGTTTGCAGATGACACTAAGATTGGTGGAGGAGCAGATAGTGAAGGGGACTGTGTGAGAATGCAGCAGAATATTGATAGATTGGAGAGATGGGCAAAGAAATGGCAGATGGAGTTCAATCCGGACAAATGCGAGGTGATGTATTTTGGAAGATTGAACTATACAGTAAATGGAAAAGCCCTAGGGTAAATTGATGCACAGAAAGTTCTGAGTGTTCAGGTCCAATTGTACCCTGAAGGTGGCAACGCAGGTCAATAGAGTGGTCAAAAAGGCATACAGCATGCTTTCCTTCATTGGACAGGGTATTGAGTACAAGAGTTGGCAGGTCATGTTACAGTTGTGTAAGACTTTGGTTCGGCCACATTTGGAATATTGCATACAGTTCTGGTCACCACATTACCAAAAGGATGTGGATGCTCTGGAGAGGGTGCAGAGGATGTTCATCAGGATGTTGCCTGGTATGGAGGGCGCTAGCTATGAAGAGAGGTTGAGTAGATTAGGATTATTTTCATTAGAAAGATGGAGGTTGAAGGTGCACCTGATTGGGGTCTACAAAATCATGAGAGCTGTAGACAGAGTGGATAGCAAGAAGCTTTTTCCCAGAGTGGGGGACTCAATTACTCGGGGTCACGAGTTCAAAGTGAGGGGGAAAAGTTTAAGGGAGATATGCGTGGAAAGTTCTTTATGCAGAGTGTGGTGGGTACTAGACAGATACATGAATGGGCAGGGAGCAGAGGGATATTGATTTTTAGAAAATCAGCAGCAGGTTTAGATGGAGGATCTGGATCAACAAGGCTTGGAGGGCCGAAGGGCCTGTTCCAGTGCAGTAATTTTCTTTGTTCTTTGTTTTTTGTTTAATGCAGAAATGTGGGCCAGGGATGGACAGGACTGGCAGCTTAATCTTCTGGAGTACAGATATAGTAGAAATGACAGAAAGGGAAGAAAGAGGGAATGAGGAGTGATGTTTTTAATTGGGGATAAAATTACGGCTGTACTTAGGATATTCCCGGGTGATTGTCCGGTGAAGTTATACAGGTAGAGCTGAAAAATAAGAAAGGGATGATCACCTTGTTGGTATCGTTTTATAGGCCCTCCAATAATCAGTGGGAAATTGAGAAGCAAATATATAAAGAAGTGTCAGAGATCTTTTAGAATAATAGTTATAACAAGAGGGGATTTTAAATTTCCAAATGTTGATTGGGATTGTCATAGTGTTACGGGGTTGGATAGGGAAGAAGTTATTAAGGGTGCACAAGAAAACATTTTTATTCAATACTTGAATGTACCTACTAGAGAAGGAGCAATGTTTGACCTGTTAGGAAATAAGGCAAGTGACTGAGGTGTCAGTGAGGGAGCACTTTGGGAGCACTAAGTGACCATAATTCTATTAGTTTAAAAATACTTATGAAAAAGGATAGACCTGATTTAAAAGTTAAAGTTCTAAATTGGAGTAAGGCTTACTTTGACAGGAACTTTCAGAGGTTGATTGAGGGAGCCTCCTTGCAGGTAAAGGTACAGTTGGGAAATAGGAAGCATTTAAAAATTAGAATATAAAGAGCTTAGAGACAGTATGTCCCTATTAGTGTGAACGGTAAGGTTGGCAAGTGTAGGGAATGCTGGCTGACTCAAGAAATTGAGGCTCTGGTCAAGAAAAAGGAGACTTCTATCAGATATGTGATATTGGGTGAATCCCTGGAGGAATGTCAGGGCAGTAGGAGAATACTTAACAAAGAAATTGAAGAAGGACTTATGCCTGAAACGTCGATTCTCCTGCTCCTTGGATGCTGCCTGACCTGCTGTGCTTTTCCAGCAACACATTTTTCAGCTCTGATCTCCAGCATCTGCAGTCCTCACTTTCTCCAAGGAAATTGGGAGGACAGCTTTGGCAAATAGAGGAATCCAAAGAGATTCCATAAAAGAAAAATAGGAAGTAGAGAGAGAATAGGACCCCTTAAAGATCAACGTGGTCATCTATGTGTGGTACAACGTTAAAAATCACACAACACCAGGTTATAGTCCAACAGGTTTATTTGGAAGCACTAGCTTTTGGAGCGCTGCTTCTTCATCAGGTAGCTGAAGGAGAAGTGCTCCAAAAGCTTGTGTTTCCAAATAAACCTGTTGGACTATAATCTGGAGTTGTGTAATTTTTAACTTTGACAACCCCATCCAACACCAGCTCCTCTACATTATGTGTGAGATACTAAACAAATATTTTGCATCAGTATTTACTGTGGAGAAAGATGTATAAGCTAGGTAACTTGAGGAAATAAATAGTGATGTCTTAAAAAGAGTCCACATTACAAAGAGGAGGTGGCAGATGCCTTAAAACGCATAAAGGTCAATAAATCCCCTGGACCTGATCAGATGTTTCCCTGAACTGTGTGGGAAGCTAGGGAAGAGGTTGCTGGGCTCCTTATTGAGATATTTGCAGCATCGACAGCCATGGTTGAAGTGCCGGAAGACTTGAGGTTGGCTAATATGGTGCCATTATTGAGGAAAGGTGATAAAGAAAAGCTATGGAATTTCAGACTTGCGTTGACGTCAGTGATGGGTAAGTTGCTGGAGAACCTTTTGATGGGACAGGATTTACCTTCATTTCTAAAGACAAGGACTGATTAGGGATAGTCAACTTGGTTTTATCCATGGGAAATTGTGTCTCACTAACTTAATTGAGTTTTTTGATAAGGTGACAAAGAAGATTGATGAGGGCAGAGCGGTAAACATTCTCTCTATGGACTTAGCAAGGTGTTCGACAAGGTTCTGCACGGTACACTGGTCAGTAAGATTAGATCACATAGGATCCAGGAAGAGCTAGCCATTTGGATACATAATTGGCTTGAAGGTAGGAGACAACAGGGTAGTGGTAGAGAGTTGTGTTTTGTACTGGAGGCGGTGTGCCACAAGGATTGATGCTGGGTCCATTACTTCTTGCCATTTATATAAATGATTTGGATGTGAATCTCAGAGACATGATTAGTAAGTTTGCAGATGACACCAAAATTGCTGGACACAGGCTGAAGCATAACAGGTGGAGTTTAATTTAGATAAATATGAGATGTTGCATTTTGCTCAAGCAAACCAGGGCAGGTCTTATACAGTTAATGCTTGGGCCCTGGTGAGTGTTACCAAATAACGAGACCTAGGGGTGTAGGTACATAGTTCCTTGGAGTTGCAGGTGGACAGGGTGGAGAAGAAGGCATTTAGCATGCTTCCTTCATTGGTCAAAACATTGAGTTAGGAGTTGGAATGTCAGGTTGTGACTGTACAGGACATTGGTGACACCACTTTTAGAATACAGTGTATAATTCTGGTCACCTTTCTATATTGTTAAACTTGAGGGGGTGCAGAAAAGAGTTACAAGGATGTTACGGGAACAGGAGGGTGTGAGTGATAGGGACAGCATGAATGTTCAAGGTCTTTTTCACCCGGGTGGACCAGTCCAAAGCTA
This sequence comes from Chiloscyllium punctatum, assembly GCF_047496795.1. Lineage (NCBI taxonomy): Eukaryota > Metazoa > Chordata > Chondrichthyes > Orectolobiformes > Hemiscylliidae > Chiloscyllium > Chiloscyllium punctatum. The sequence continues at coordinate 20,415,494 of NC_092753.1, forward strand.
GATGGCATAGGTTTAAGGTGAGAGGGGAAAGATTTAAAAAAGACCTGAAGGGCAACTTTTTCGCGTAGAGAGTGTTGAGTTTATGGAACCAGGTGCCATCTGATGAAGGAGCAGTGCTCCAAAAGCGAGTGGTTCCAAATAAACCTGTTGGACTATAACCTGGTGTTGTGTGACTTTTAACTTTGTCCATACCAGTCCATCACCAGCGCCTGGAAGTAATGGAGGTGTGGATAATTACCACATTTAAAATGCATCTGGATCAGTACATGAAGAGGAAGAATTTAGATGGATAAGGGCTAAATGCTGGCAAGTGGGATGAGGTCAGATGGGCTACCTGTTTGGCACAGATGAGTTAGACCAAAGGGTCTGTTTCAGTGCTGTATGACACTGTGATTCAATGAACAGATAAAAGAGAATGTTTAAAAAAAAACCATAGCTAACGATCTCCATGAATTAATCTTACGTCGACCTTCATGAAAAGGACTTTGTTTGAGTTTCCATTAAAATATTAGGTTTTGAATACACACAGGATCATCCAGCTAAGAAGCTTTTGTACAGATTCCCTGGAATGCAGAGATTCCCATAAAGACGTCACTACTTTATAAATAATATTGCAGAATTGGTAGCTGTGTTCCCTTGGGAAATAACATTTGCCACCCTCCAAACATCTGGCACAACTCCAGTGGATAGTGAGCATGCAAAGATCATTGCCAAAGATGGAGCAATCTCTTCCCTCACTTCCTGTAGTAACTTTGGGTATATCCCGTCTGGTTGCATGAATTGGAACAATCTGACTCACCTCTCTCTTTAATTAGAGCCAGAGTCATAGAGACCTGCAGCACAGAACCAGACCCTTTAGTCCAACTGATTTACAGTACGGAAACAGACCTTCAGTCCAACTTATCTTTGCCATATCCTAAATTAATCTAGTCCCATTTGTCAGCATTTGGCCGATATCCCTCTAAATTCTGAGGAAAATATCTTGAATATGCACCATATGCACGTCCCTCATGTCTTTATAAACACCTATAAAGTCACCCCTCAGCCTCCAATGCTTCAGGGAAAATAGCCCCAATCTCTCCCTGAGGCTCAAATCCTCCAGCCCTGGCAACATCCTTGTAAATCTTTCATAACTAGAAACTCTACAGTTTGGAAGCAGGCCATTCAGTCTACACCAATCCTCCGAAGGACGTCCCACCCAGTCCCACCATCTCCTCCCGAAACATGTATTTCCCATGGCTAATCCACCTAGCCAGCACGTCTTTGGACTGGGGGAGGAAGGCCATGCAGACACATCTGAAAACTTCACATGGACAGTTGCTCAAGGGTGGAATTGAACCTGGGTCACTGGTGCTGTGAGGCAGCAGCACTAACCACTGAGCCACTGTGCCGACCTAAAGCCTTTTTGAACCCTTCCACGTTTCACAACATCTTCCTTATAACAAGGAGAGCAGGACGGGATGCAGTATTCCAAACTAACTGGGGAATTTACAGGACGTCTGACCCATCAGAACATTATTGTAAACATATTAGGAGAGTGGTGAGTGCATGGAATGCACTGCCAGCAGTGGTAGCAGAGTCAGATACATTAGGGACCGAGGACATGGAGGTCCTGGGCCTCCTTCAGTGCCACTCCCTCACCACCAGACGCCTGGAGGAAGAACGCCTCATCTTCCGCCTCGGAACACTCCAACCCCAGGGCACCAATGTGGACTTCAGCAGTTTCCTCATTTCCCCTTCCCCCACCTCACCCTTATTCCAAACTTCCAGCTCAGCACTGTCCCCATGACTTGTCCTACCTGCCTATCTTCTTTTCCACCTAACCACTCCACCCTCCTCCCTAACCTATCACCTTCATCCCCTCCCCACTCACCCATTGTACTCTATGCTACTTTCTCCCCACCCCCACCTCATTTATTTCTCCACGCTTCAGGCTCTCTACCTCTATTCCTGATGAAGGGCTTTTGCCTGAGACATCGATTTTCCTGCTCCTCGGATGCTGCCTGAACTGCTGTGCTTTTCCAGCACCACTCTAATCTAGACTCTAGTTTCCAGCATCTGCAGTCATTGTTTTTACCTACATTTAAGCGACTGTTGGATAGGCACATGGATGATAGTAAAATTAAGGGTATTAGGTTAGTTTGATCTTTGAGTTGGATTAAAGGTTGGCACAACATCTATTCACAGTGTTCTTAAAATAATCCACGTAGGTAGTGTTTGTAAAAATATCAGTAAGGGGCGCTTTTTCTACTTGAAGGCAAATAATTGTGAGGCCCTTTGACATCTGAGTTTTGACTTTGTGTAGGGATGAAGGAGACTCCTACGTGTTTTGAACATTTGGCCATTAAAAGCCTTTCAGAAGATCATTACTGGCTGGAGAGGGGGGACACGAAACTAAACTTTCCAGTCGGTTTGGAAAATAAAAGTCTCACCAACAGGAATTTGTTACGTTTCTGCCTCATGTCACCCACACATTTGCACAACCCTTTCCAACTGGCGATGACAGGCAAAGCTAAGATCAGGAAAGGGTGGCAAAATGAATCAAGGTCTGAGGTTGGATCTGAAGACAGGTTGATTTTCTCACTGGATTTGGGTTTTCAGGTGAACGTCCGCCTACTGGGAAAACCAGGGACGACCGGCCAGTGCTGTACGCTGACAGCTCAGCCAGCCTGTGTGTTTTCTCAGTGCAGTTGCTGGTTTTACCTTCCAATATAATCAATATTTACAGTATAGCAGGCTGTTTATTAAACAAGGATTGGATCTGAGCGACAAAGAACCATGATCCCATCTGTTTAAACAAATTGCAAACTCCGACATGGAGACGAAACATATTTACACCAGAGGTGTTGAAATAACTAGAGTTCGTGACCCAGCATGGCCCTTGGTCTGTTTCAGCTTGATGCATAGACAACAGATAGAAACTCTAATGGCTCTGCAAACTGGAAAGTTCACGCTCACAAACTAGCTGCACCCTTGACTCTAGAACCATGGGGGAGAGACATGAGGAGAGAAATCGAACAAAATCAGAATTGAAACTTGGAACCTTACCGTCATCCCAAAAAACGATTCTTTTTGCCTCTTTACTTCCTTGTGGAAGTTACTTCCAGGTTACTTCATTGGAACCAATTGAAAATAAGTTGCTGGATTTGTTTGAGCAAGTTGTAATTTGAGATTGGCTCGGTTCCTTGAGCTCTACCTTCGATATGAAGCCTCCTTACTGCCCTCAGGTGGGATTATAGCTCCAACATTCCTCACTTGCATTAGTTACAGCCCATTTGCTGGAATCTAACACAACCGGTTTGACAACCCACAAAGTTGTGTTATTAAAAAAAACACGCTTATAAAGTCGGCCTTATTTTGTAGTAAAAACTAATGAAATGAGTGGAAATAAATTCTTACAATTCCGCCTGAATTTTTGTCATAATTATCTCGAGTTCTCAATCTTTGAATATTATTCTCTGATTTATTTCAAAAATGTACTTTATTCATAAAAATATATTTATATACATACACAGTCAGTAAAGCAGTTTGGTTCTGTGGAATAGCATATCAAAAAGCAAACAAACATTGGAGTTTGACTCCATCTAACGAATTGCTGACTTGTACAGGAGTATATCCACAGGTATTTGATGCACTGGGTGGGTCCAATAACCGAATGGACCGCATTTAACCTAATCTTTCCACTCTGGGCCTTGGTGGCAGTTGCCCCAAGCTTCAGTGCATCTCTCATCACGTGGTATGCACCTGGGAATGTACCAGCCTGCAACACTCGGTCAGGGTTAACTCCTTGTTCTGGAAGGCCAACAAGATTCGGGCAGACCGAAGAGCATCTTTCACTGAGCAGATCATCCTCCAGATGCAGTCGATGCTTGTCTTGGTGTACATCCTGGGAACACACTGTAGAGCATCACGGAGCTGCTCAGGATGAACCTCAACAAAACCCATTGCATCTTTCGCCAGACTTCCTTTGCGAAGGCGTATTCCAGAAGGAGATGTATGGCAGTCTCATCACCCTCACAGCTGCTTCAAGGGCAGCGTGTGGTAAGCAGAGAGTCTGTACTTACATAAAGGATCTCTCTTCACGCCAACAGCCAAGCGATGTCTTGGGGCTTGTTGGAAAGTTCCGGCAATGAGACATTCTGCCAAATCACTTTGACAGTCTGCTCAGGACTCACAACCCAACAGGATCCACCCTATCCTATGCCATCTCAAGGATATTACATGCTGACCACTTCTTGCTGGACTTGTGGTCAAAGATGCTTTTCTTTGCAAAGTTCTCCACGAAGGACAGGGGAATCACAACAGTCTGATTACTTTGAACATTCTATTGCAACAAGATCAGTCCTACCCTTCATAACCGGGGACACGAAGAGCTTCAGTACATAGTGACACTTAGTGTTTGTCCACCAGGGTGGAATTACGGCTTGATGCAGCTGCACACAAAGGTGGCCATCAGGATGATGGCAGCTTTGGACACATTCTTCCTCCCCACATCCAGTGTTTTGTACATGGCGTCCCTGAGGATAAGGTGCATCTTCACATGCTTCACAGTGATCATGCCTGCTGCACACTCCTCCCCGTCTGATTCACAGGGAAGCTGGCAGAATTCTGATCACTTTTGAAACTGCACGTGCGACACCCAGGATCTTAATGGTCTGTGAGCCAAGTGCATATCTACCAAGAACAAGCTTCAGGGTCCTGGACATCTCTCTCTGAAAGCGCATTCAGAAATTTTCAGTGAATAGAGTTTGGCACAGAAGGTATTCAGATTTCAGACTGAATCTGTGTTGTTTATGGAGCTATTATATTTTTTATTCATCTGTGGGACTTGGGCGTCGCTGGCTGGCCAGCATTGAAAGCCCATCTCTATTTGCCCTTGAGAAGGTGATGGCGAGCTGCCACTTTGAATCGCTTGCTGTGGGTTGGCCCACATTATCGGTAGGGGGGAATTCCAGGATGTTGAACCAACAACTGCGAAGGAACGGGTAGCATATTTCCAAGTCCGGGTGGTGAGTGACTTGGAGGGGAACTTACAGATAACGGTGTTCCCAAGTACCTACTGCCCTTGTCTTTCGAGATGGAAGTAGTTGTGGGTTTGGAAGGTGTTGTCTAAGGTTCTTTGGTGAATTCTGCAGTGCTTCTTGTAGATAGTACACACTTCTGTGACTGAGCACCAGTAGAGGGACTGTTTGTGGATGTGGTGCCAATCAAGTGGGTTGCTTTGCTTGGATGGTGTCAAGCTTTTTAAGTGTTGTTGGAGCTGCACCCATCCAGGCAAGTGGGGAATGTTCCATCACTGCTCGCTGTTACTCGCTGCAGTATCCCTAGTCTTTGACCTGCTCTTGTAGCCACTGTGTTCATGTGGTGAGTCCAGTTGAGTTTCTGGTCAATGGTAACCCCAAGGATATTGCCAGTGGGGGAATTCAGTGATGGTAATACTGTTGAATGTCAAGGGGTGATGGTTAGAGTGTCTCTTATTGGTGATGATTCATTGTCTGGCATTTGTGTGGTGTGAATGTTACTTGCCACTTGTCGGCCCAAGCCAGGATATTCTCCAGATCTTGCTGCATTTGGGCACGGACTGTTTCAGTATCTGAGGAGTCGCGAATAGTGCTGAACACTGTATAATCATTGGCGAACATTCCCACTTCTGACCTTATGACAGAGGGAAAGTCATTCATGCAGCAGCTGAAGATTGTTGAGCCGAGTACACTACCCTGAGGGACTCCTGCAGAGATGTCCTGGAGCTGAGATGACTGACCCTCCTCAACCATAACCATCTTCCTTTGTGCCAAGTATGGTTCTAACCAGCGGAGTGTTTATCCCTGATATACCCGTTGATGCCAGTTTTGCCAGGGCTCCTGGATGTCATACTCGGTCAAACGTGGCCTTGATGTCAAGGGCTGTCACTCTCACTTCCCTCTGGAATTCAGCTCTTTTGTCCATATTTGAACCAAGGTAGTAATGAGGTCAGAAGCTGAGTGGTCCTGGCGAAACCCATACTGGGCATCACTGAGCAGGTTGTTTTTAGAATTAGATTCCCTGCAGTGTGAAAAAAGGCCCTTCGGCCCAACAAGTGAACATCAACCCACCACAGAGTAACCCACCCAGACTCATTCTCCATACCCTGTAATTTACCCCAACTAATGCACCTAACCTACACATCCCTGAACACGATGGGCAATTTAACATGACCAGTTCATCTAACCTACACATCTTTGAAGTGTGGGAGGAAACCCGACCACCCGGAGGAAACCCACACAAACACAAGGAGAACGTGCAAACTCTATACAGACAGTTGTTCGAGGCTGAAATCAGTGTCCCTGACGCTGCGAGGTAGCAGTGCTAACCACTAGCTACTGTGCCACCTCACAGTTTAGCAAGCCATAAGGTTGTTGCTGAGCAGTTTCTGCTTGCTAGCACTGTTGATGACCCCTTCCATCACTTTACTGATGATAGAGAGTAGACTGATTACCCAGCGGTAATTGGCTGGGTTGGATTTGTCCTGCTTTTTGTGTACAGGACATACCTGGGCAATTTTCCATATTGTAGGGTAGATGCCAGTGTTGTTACTGTACTGGAAGAGCTTGGCTAGGGGAGCAGCAAGTTCTGGAGCACACATCCTCAGTACTATTGCCGGAATGTTATCAGGGCCATGGCATTGTAGATTGAGCTGAAGTACAGTTCTGCTACGGTTGATGGCCCCCAGCACCTCATGGATGCCCAGTCTTAAGCTGCTAGATCGGTTCAAAGTCTGTCCTATTTAGCACAGTGATAGTGCCACACAACACGATCAAGGTTATTCTCAATGTGAAGGCTGGATTTAGTCTCCACAAGGACAGTGCAGTGGGCACTTTTACCTATACCGTCATGGAGAGGTGCTTCTGCACCCAGCAGATTAGTAAGGATGAAGTCAAGTATGTTTTTCCCTCTTATTGGTTCCTTCACCATCTGCTGCAGACCCAGTCTAGCAGTTATATCATTTAGGACCCAACCAGCTTGATTTTAGTATCCTGGGGAATAACTTAAACTGCTTGATTAAATCTGAATTGTTATCAAAACAGAAACCAAAACTGAGGTATCCATTTCACAGCCAAATGTTACATATTTTCAATTTTCCAGCACATTCTGAGACTGCTGTCTAGTCATCACAGATGCTTGTAATCTCTCAGTTCAGAACAGCATTCACTCTCTATTAAAGGTACAGTACATGCCCTCAACATTATAACCACACCCCCCACTTAAGAAAAAAAAAGCCATCATAATGAAAAGATGGCTTCATTTTTTTTCTGATTCTTAATCCTGTTACAAAGAAATACATAGGTCATTAATCTCAGTTATACTTTCGTATTAATTTCTGCAGAATATGACACTGGAATCTGTCCAATCTTATCTATAGATTTTCCTTTAAATCCACGATAACGCATCTGTAATTACATTTTTATGACCCACAACATGTATAATTTGAAAACTGAAAGTCTGTAACTTAAGACTCCAACTAAATGGTCTTATATTTTTGTCTTTAAATCTTTCCAAGAATGTAAGAGGATTGTGGTCAGTGTACACAACTGCCTCTGATTCATTGTTCATCACGTAAACATTAAAATGTTGTAAGGCCAGTACCATGTATTAGTCTTCCCCATCTTATTCCTGCATATGGCCTCATACTGCTGTAACAAACCTTTCAACTAGATTCTTTGCTCCTGAGACAGATTCATTAGTCTATCCCACTCCTCAAGGATCCCCTCATTAGTTAGCGTATTTTGAAGCACATCAAACTCCACAACATCTGGATTTGGTTCTTCATGCTGTGGGCCAGTAACTACCACTGTTTCCCCACTTCCCAGTCTCTATTATAATAAGGTTTCAACATATTCACATGACATACCTGTTACATTTTTTTTCCTATCCAGCATCTTTACCCGATAGGTTTACCTGACTCAACTTTTGCTTAATTTGATAGGGACCACTAAACCTGGCTTTGAAGGGACCTCCCATCACTGATAACAATATTAATACATCATCCCCATGGGAAAACGTCCAAATTTTACAGTTTTATCTGCCACCTGCTTCATTCTATGCAGTGCCCTCTTCAGGTGCTGTTTAGCTAACTCACCTACCCGATTTAATCTCTCCCTCACCTCCGATACATAATCCAAGTGTGAGATCTCCGACTTCGGCCCTGTCAATTTCTCTTTAATTAATTTCAGAGACCCTCTCACTTCAAGTCCGGATATAACTCAAAGGGAGTAAACTGTGTAGATTTGTTTTGGGCATCTCTAATGGCAAACAATATGAATGGGATACCTTTATCCTAATCAGTCGGATAGTCCTGACAGTACACTCTTAACTTGGTCTTCAGGTTCTGATGCCACCTTTCAAAAGCTCCCTGGGATCCAGGATGGTACGCACTTGATTTAAAGTGCTGTATGCCGAAGCTATCCATGACTTCCGTAAGCAGCCTAGCAATAAAATTAGCGCCTTGGTCTGACTGAATCTCTCATGGAATTAATTCCAGACATGTGGTAGACAAATCCATTATGGTTAGCAAGTACTGGTTCCGACTCTTAGCTTTGGGGAGGGGACCTACACAATCAATCATTACCCACATGAAAGGTTTTTCGAATGTGGGAGTTGGCAACAAAGGTGCTGGTTTTATTGCCGCCTGTGGCTTACCTGCCATTTGGCACATATGACATTTATACCAAAGTTTAACCACATCCTTGTGCAGTCCAGGCCAATACAAATGCTGCTGTAGCTTAGCTTGAGTCTTCCTCATACCTAGGTGACCTCCTCCAGGTAATCCATATTCTACCCAGAACACTTCCTGTCTGTATGCTACCGGCAACACAATCTGGTGCACGTCTGCCCATTTCTCCTCTGCACTAACCTGCCATGGTCTCCATTTTTGTCTTAGGATTCTATCTTTAAGATAATAACCTCAGGAATACAATCTGATTCCTTTTCTGAGTATGCATCTATATATATATATATATATATATTTTATGTCTTGTCTGTCTGTTGTAAATCCATTAGCCTTTCAAGACTAAACATTTCTACCTGATCCAATGCTGTTCAGATTTTTCCTGCACCATTACATCAAATTGGACGTCAACACCTTTTTTTTGCTTCGTGCTGGAACCTATGGTAGTGAGATCCTGTTAGTACACAGTCTGGAAAAATTCCAGAGTGTTTTTCTTTTAACTCCTCAGTTTCTTGGTCTTCCTTTGTCTTCTCCACAACAATAGGTGTCACTCCCACCTTGGATCCTGCCAAATCATTCTGAAGAACAAACTGTATTCCTGAAAATCTGTCAGTCATTCCCACTGTTACTTTCCCAATCTTGATTCAGCTCTTCAACCTGATATGACACAGATTAATGCTAAATGTCTGTCCATCTATTCCACAAGTTACCAATCTCTCAGATAATATGCCAGAAAAAGTACAAATACTTTCATCTCTTAGTATTAGAGACTGATGAGATCCGATATCTCCCAAAATAGAACATAGACATAGAACATAGAAAAGTACAGCACAGAACACGCCCTTTGGCCCACGATGATGTGCCAAGGTTTAATCCAAATGTAAAGTAACATAACTTAACCTAAACACCCCTCAACTCAATGCTATCCATGTGCATGTCCAGCAGTCGCTTAACTGACTTCGCTTCCACCACTACAGCTGGCAACGCATTCCATGCATTCACAACTCTGCATTAAGAACCTACCTCTGACGTCTCCTTTATACCTTCCTCCTAATATATCTTCAAACTATGACTCCTCATACCAGTCAATCCTGCCCTGGGGAAAAGTCTCTGGCTATTGACACTATCTATTCCACTCATTATCTTGGATACCTCGATCAGGTCTCCTCTCTTCCTCCTCCTCTCCAGAGAGATAAGTCCGAGCTTATTCAACCTTTCTTCATAAGGCAAGCCCTCCAGTCCAGGCAGCATCCTGGTAAACCTTTTTTGTACCCTCTCCAAACCCTCTGTATCTTTCCGACAGTAGGGCGACTAGAACTGGATACAATATTCCAAGTGTGGTCTCACCTGGGATTTGTAGAGCTGTAGCAAAACTTTGCGGCTCTTAAACTCGATCCCCCTGTTAATGAAAGCCAAAACACCATATGCATTCTTAACAACTTGGGTGGCAACTTTGAGGGCTCTATGTACTTGCACACCCAGATCCCTCTGTTCCTCCACACTGCCATGAATCCTGTCTTTAATCCTATATTCAACATTCGAGTTTGACCTTCTAAAATGCATTACTTCGCATTTATCCAGATTGAACTCCATCTGCCATTTCTCAGCCCAGCTCTGCATCCTGTCTATGTCATGCTGCAGCCTGCAGAAGTCCTCTATACTATCAATGACACCTCTAACCTTTGTGTCATCTACAAACTAAATAACCCTCCCCCCAACCTCATCATCTACATCATTTATAAAAACTACGAAGAGAAGAGGCTCAAGTACAGAGCCCTGCGGGACCCCACTCAACACTAACTTCCAGGCAGAATATTTTCCATCTACAGCTACTCTCTGCCTTCTGTCAGCCAACCAATTCTGAATCCAGATAGCTAAATCTCCCTGTATCCCATACTTTCTGACTTTACGAATGAGCCTTCCACGGGGAACCTTATCAAATGCCTTGCTAAGTCCATATACACCACATCCACTGCTTGACCTTCGTCGAACTGTCTTGACACCTCCTCAAAGAACTCAATAAGATTTGTTAGGCATGACCTGACCCACACAAAGCCATGCTGACTGCCTTTAATCACGCTATGCTTTGCCAAATAGTCATAAATCCCATCCCTCAGAATTTTTTCCAAACCTTTGCTGACCACAGATGTTAGACTGACTGGTCTGTAATTGCCAGGGATTTCCCTATTACCCTTCTTGAAAAGAGGAACAACATTCACCTCCTTCTAATCCTTCGGTAGAACTCCCGTGGAGAGTGAGGAGGCAAATATCCTCGCCAGCGGCTTAGCAACCTCCTTTCTCACTTCCCGGAGCAGCCCAGGATAAATATGATCTGGCCCAAGCCTGTATCCCAGCTCCTCAAAGTTTTCATTCACAAGTTCTCTTTCCTTGGTGAAAATCAAAGCAAAAAACTCATTTAGGGCTTCCCCTATCTGCTCAGACTCCACACACAAGTTCCCTCCGCTATCCCTGATCAGCCCTACCTTCTCCCTGATCATTCATAGAGTCATAGAGATGTGAAGCATGGAAACAGACCCTTCGGTACAACCCGTCCATGCCAACCAGATATCCCAACCCAATCCAGTCCCATCTGCCAGCACCCGGCCCATATCCCTCCAAACCCTTCCTATTCATATACCCGTCCAAATGCCTCTTAAATGTTGCAATTGTTCCAGCCCCCACCACTGCCTCTGGCAGATCATTCCATACACGTACCACCCTCTGTGTGAAAAAGTTTCCCCTTAGGTCTCTTTTATATCTTTCCCCTCTCACCCTAAACCTATGTCCTCTAGTTCTGGACTCCCCGACCCCAAGGAAAAGACTTTACCTATTAACCATATCCATGTCCCTCATAATTTTGCAATCTCTATAAGGTCACCCCCTCAGCCTCCGACGCTCCAGGGAAAACAGCCCCAGCCTGTTCAGCCTCTCCCTTTTGCTCAAATCCTCCAATCCTGGCAACATCCTTGTAAATCTTTTCTGATTGATCGCCTGTGCAAATGTGCATTATTATTGGGTGGCCTATAGACTACTCCCAGCAGTGACTTCTTCCCCTTACATTCCTGATCTCCGCCCAAACAGATTCAACATTTTGCTCCTTAGATCCTATAAGGTCTCTCCCTATTGCTCTCATCTCATCCTTAATTAAGAGCATGACCCCACCTCCATTAACTTCCTGCCTATTCTTCCTAATTACTTGAAACCCTTGGACATTTAATTCACAAGTCAGGATAGTCATCACCATCTTGCAACCACGTTCCTGTAACGGCAACTAAACCATACCCCTTTTGTCCTGATTTGTCCAACAAAATCATCGACTTTGGAGTATTCAGATAAAGTGCCCTTATCCCCACTGTCCCTTAAGAGTCTAGCAAACTTCCTGTCTTCTGCATATGATTCTATCACCCAATTTGACTTTTTTCTTTTCTAAGTTTTGCTCTGATTTCTGCATGACATCCTTCTGCCTTTCTGCCTGGACGCCATCCTCTTGCCATTTCAGCCTTCCCTCCCTCGCATTCTCTCTACACATTTACACCAACTGCTGCATCTTCTTACCTGACGGTCTGGTTTCCACCCTGCTGCCAAACTAGTTTAATGCTTCCCCAACAGCTCTAGCAAACCTGTACGCAAGGATATTGGTCTTCCTCAAGTTCAGGTACAACCCATTCCTTTTGTACAGGTCATACCTTGCCCAGAGGAGGACCCAATGATCCACAAATCTGAAACCCTGCCTCTCGCACCAACTCTTCAGTCACACATCTATCTGCCATATCTTCCTATCCTTGCCCACACCAGCATGTGGCACAGGCAGCAATCCAGAGATTACTACCCTTGAGGTCCTTCTTTTTCACTTCCTTCCTAACTTCCTCAATTCAATTTTCAGATCCTCATCCCTTTTCCTCGCTATGTCATTGGTACCAACTTGTACCATGACTCCTGGCTGGTCATCCTACGCGATAAGAATGCTGTACACTCAATCCAAGACATCCCTAACCCTGGCAACCCAGGAGACAACATATCATCCAGGAGTCTCACTCTCATCCACAGAATCTCTTCACTGTTCCCCTAACCAATGAATCCCCTATCATTATTGCTCTCCCCATCTGTCCCTCTTCCCTTCTGAGCTGCAGGGTCAGAGTCTGTGCCAGAAGACTGGACATAGTGGCTTTCCCTTGGTAAAGTTAAAAATCACACAACACCAAGTTATAGTCCAACAGGGTTAATTGGAAGCACTGGCTTTCGGAGCGCTGCTCCTTCATCAGGTAATTGCAGAGTAATCCATAAACATCAGATGAAGGCTTCCAATTAAAGCTGTTGGACTATCACCTGGTGTTGTGTCATTTTTAACATTGTACACCCCAGTCCAACACCGGCATTTCCTCTGGTCGGTTGTCCCCCGCAGCAGTACCCAAAATGGTATTCCTGTTATTGAGGGGAACAACTACAGGTAGACAGGATAGTGAAGAAGGTGTTTGGCATGCTCTCCTTCATTGGTCTGCTTTGAGTATAGGAGTTGGGAGGTCATGCTGCAGCTGTACAGGACTTTGGTTAGGCTATTTTTGGAATATTGTGGGCAAATCTAGACTCCCTGCTAGAGGAAGGGTGTTGTGAAACTTGAAAGTGTTCAAATTTACAAGGATTTGTCAGGGTTGGAGGATTTGAGCTGCAGGAAGAGGTTGAACAGGCTGGGGCTGTTTTCCCTGTCATGTCAGAGGCTGAGGGGTGACCTTATAGAGGTGTATAAAATTGTGGGGGGCATGGATAAGGTAAGTCGATCATGTTTGGGGTTGAGGAGTCCAGAACTAGCGATCACAGATTTAGGTTGAGAGGGGAAAGATTTAATCGGTTACTGAGGGAAACAAGGGAGGAAATAGCTGGAGCTTTAACAGATACCTTTGCACCATCCCTGACCATGGGTGAGGACTGGAGAATTTGTAAGATTGCTAGAAGAAGGGTCACAAGGATACTCCAGGTAAGCCAGTGAGCCTGACGTCAATGGTCGGGAAACTGCAGGAGAAGATAATAAGGGTTAGGATCCATTTACATTTGGAAGAAAAGGGGCTTATCAGTGATAGGCAACATGGTTTTGTGCAGAGAGGGTCATGCCTTTCCAACTTAACAGAATCCTTTGAGGAAGTGACAAAGTTGATTGATGAGGTAAGGGCTATTGATGTCATATATATGCACTCAGTAAGGCGTTTGATAAGATTCCCCATGGTAGGCTGATGGAGAAAGTGAAGTCACATGGGGCGAGGGTGGACGAGCTAGATGGATAGATAACTGGCTGGGCAACGGGAGACAGAGAGGAATAATGGAAGGGAGCTTCTCAAAATGGAGACCTGTGACCAGTGGTGTTCCACAGGGATCCGCAGGGACCACTGTTGTTTGTGTAGGTGGTCTGATTAGCAAGTTTGCAGATGACACTAAGATTGTTGGAGTAGCAGATAGTGAAGGGACTGTCAGAGAATGCAGCAGAATTTGGATAGATTAGAGAGTTGGGCCGAGAAATGGCAGATGGATTTCAATCTGGGCAATTGCGAGGTGATGCATTTTGAAAGGTCCAATTCAAGAGCAAACTCGTCAGTAAATGGAAAAGCCCTGGGGAGAATTGATGTAGAGAGAGATCTGGGTGTTCAGGCCCATTGCTCCCTGAAGGTGGCAACGCAGGTAAATAGAGTGGTTAAGAAGGCACACAGCATGCTTTCCTTCATCAGACGGGGTATTGAGTACAAGAGTTGGCAGGTCATTTACAGTTGGACAAGAGTTTGGTTCAGCCATAGTTGGAATACTGCGTACAGTTCTAGTCACCACATTAACAAAAGGATGTGGATGCTTTGGACAGGGTGCAGAGGAGATTCACCAGGATGTTGCCTGGTATGGAGGGCATTAGCTATGAAGAGAGGTTGAGTAGATTAGACTATTTTCATGAGAAAGACAGAGGTTGAGTTGGGACCTGATTGAGGCTTACAAAATCATGAGGGGTACAGACAGGGTGGATAGCAAGAAGCTTTTTCCCAGAGTGTTGGGGTCATGGGTTCAAGGTGAGAGGGGAAATGTTTAAGGAAGATATGCAAGGAAAGTTCTTTAGACAGAGGGTGGTGGGTGCCTGGAGCGCGTTGCCAGCAGAAGTGGTCGAGGTGGGCATAATAGATGCATTTAAGATGCATCTAGACAGATACACGAATGGGCAAGGGTCAGGGGGATACAGATCCTTAGGAAATGGGTGTCACATTTAGATAGAGGATCTGGATCAGTGCAGCCTTGGAAGGCCGAAGGGCCTGTTTCTGTGCTTTCATGTCGTTTGTTCTTTGTCCCTTGTTCTAGGTACCTAGGGGGCAATGTTTTCAAGAAATGGGTGGTGCGTGTATGGAATGAGCCACCAGAGAAAGTAGTGGAGGTTGGTACAATTGTAAATTTTAAAAGGCATCTGGATGAGTATATGAATAGGAAGGGTTTAGAGGGATACTGGCCAATTGCTAGCAAATGGGACCACATTAGTTTAGGATACTGGGTCAGCATGGATGAGTTGGACCAAAGGGATTGTTTCCATGCTGGACATCTCTATGAACTCTCTGACTCTATGAGATTTCTAAGAGTAATAATTGGGTAACTATGCTCCAGGATTTCAACTTTCCCCCCATCATAAGTTGGAATGGGAACAGTTTTAAGGATTTAGAGGGGACAGATTTCTTAAAATGTATCCAGAGAAATATTTTTGTATCAATATGTAGAAGGCCCAACATGGGATGATGCAATGCTGGTACAGGTTCGGGGGAAGAGGCGAGACAATTTATCAATTTGGCCATAGAGAAATATTTTAGTAGTAGCGAACACAGCACAGCACAAATTTGTTGTGGACAAGTTAAAAAATGGCCTGCAGATTGGGAGTAGGCCGATTTTATTAAAATATAGCATGATCTGGCAAAAGGTGAGTGGGAACACCTGCTTGTGGGTAAGTCTCCAATGAGGCAAGGGGTCTCCAATGGCATTCAAACAGGAAGTGGGCAGCTGTCCAGCATGTACCTTTTAAGGGGAAATGGAGCAGAAATAAGTTGAGAGAACCCTGGATGTTGAAGATAATTCAGGACTGGATAAAACAGAGAAGTAGAGATTTTAACGAGTCCGAGGGAAGCAATTTCGCTGCAGCCGAGGAGGAATATATGGAGTGCAAGATGGAACTGAAGGATGCAATTAGAACAACATGAAAAAGGACTTATGAACAGGATTAGGGAGAATCAGAAGACATTTTACAGACCCATTCAAGGGAAAAAGTTTAACCAGGGAAAGAGTAAGGCCCAAGAGGGCAACCGCTGTGTGAAGCTACAGGATATTGGTAGGGGGCTAAATGAATAGTTATTTTCAGTCTTCACTCTGGGAAAGTAATGGAATTCAGGAAAAGGATCCTACACAATTTGACATCGGAAATTTAGTTTTTGGAAGCAATGTCAGCCTTAAAACAAACAAATTGCTGCCCCGGATAAATTACATCCGAGGGCAGGAAATTGCAGAGGCTCTGAGACAAAGTTTTAATTCTTCCCTGGCCACAGGACAATGCCAGAGGACTAGGAGGATGGTTAATGTGGTTCATTTTTTAAGAAGGATTGCAGAGATGAACAAGGAAATACAGACCGATGAATCTCAGGTCAGTGGTGGGGAAAATTGGAGAAAATTCTGAAGGAGCAAATTAATATCCACCTGGAATTCCTGATGAAGGGCTTACACTGAAACCGTCAATTCACCTGCTCCTCGGATGCTGCCTGACCTGCTGTGCTTTTCCAGCGCCACACTCTTCGACTCTGATCTCCAGCTTCTGCAGTTCTCACTTTTTCCATATCCCACGAAACCTTTCCTATCTATGTACTTGCCCAAACATCTTCTAAATGTTGTTAATGTACCCAACTCCAGCAATTCGGTTAGCAGCTCCTTCTCAATGTGTACCACCCTCTGTGTAAAAATGTTGCCCCTCAGGTTCCCTTTTATTCTTTCACCTCTAACCTTTCCCCTCTTGATCTCGATTCTTCAACCCTGGGAAAAAGACTGAGTGCACTCACCCTATCCTTGCCTCTCATGATCTTATACATCTCTATAGGGTCCCACTCAGTCTCCTACGCTCGAGAGAAAAAAGTCCTAGCTTGTCCAACCTCTCCTTTTCACTCAGATCGTTGAGTCCTGGCAACATCCTTGTAAATTTCTTCTGCAATCTTTCCAGTTTAATAACATCCTTCCCACAACAAGGTGACCAAACCTGAACACAATCCTCCAAATATGGCACCACTAACGTCCTGTAGAACTGCAGCACAACTTCCCAACGTCTATACTCAGTGCCCTGACTGATGAAGGCCAGTGGGCCAAAAGCCTTCTTCCTTGCCCTGTCTACCTGTGACTCTACTTTCAGAGAACTGTGCACCTCAACTCCAAGGTCCCTCTGTTCCACTACACTCCTTAAGGCCCTACCATTGACGATGAAACTCCTACCTTGATTTGACTTTCCAAAATGCAAGGTATGTATATTTTAAACCCCATTCACCATATGAGAATAAAGGAGTAAGAGCAGGAATAGACTAATTAACCCTACCAAGCCTAATCCGCCACTTTCTCCGACTATGGCTGATCCTCTATAAAAGCAAACCACTGCAGATGTTGGAATCTGAAACCAAAAGAGAAAATGCTGGAAAATCTCTGCAGGTCTGGAGGCGTCTGTAAGGAGCTAAAAGAGCTAACGTTTCAAGTCTGACTGAACCTTTGTCAAAGCTCGACAAAGTGTCAGTGAGACTCGAAAAATCAGCTCCTTTCTTTCCTTACAGATGTTGCCAGACCTGCAGAGATTTTCCACCATTTTGTCTTATGGCTGACCTTGTGTCTGCTCCAACTCCACTTTCCTTGCCACTTTCCATACCCTTCAACTCATCGCTCACAACTTGCTTCTCTTCATTCTTCCTTCCAAAATAGACACTTGCACATCTTCCCAGATTGAAGTTCATTAACTTGACATTTTTTTCACTGACTTAACTATTCTTCATAGCCCTTTGAGGTGACATTGTATCCATTTCCTAATTTATGTTTCGCGATATGTTTGCTTCATGAGCAAATCTAGCAGCCTCTGCCTTCTGATCCACGCCAAATATATACCTTATAAAAGGTCTGTGGTCCCAGGTTCTCTTCCTGCAGATTTGCTACCCCAAATAACACCCATGAATGCCCACTCCCAGTGTCATTGTAGACAGTGAATTGTCTATCCATGCTGATAGACTACAGCATCACCATCCACACACCATGATGGCTGATCAAACACAAAAACAGAGACCATGATGAGGAGTGAAATCTGGGGAGGGGGTACCTGAGTCATCAGAGTGAGTTCAATGAGTCATATTTAAGAGTAAGTGAGAAAGAGAGGATGGACAGAGAGAAATAAAACTGACAGAGGGTGAATTATAGTGGTGGGGGGGTGGATTTATGTGTGAGGAAAAAGAAAGATAATTTGGCAATAATGGAAGGAAGACAAGTCTCAGTCGATTGTTTCTAAAAGAAAAGGGAAATATAAATGGATACACATATCAATTTCCAACATCTGCTTCCATTTGATTTGCATTTTGACTTCCGTGAAGAGAGATTTATTCTATTTTCATTTTTTAATTAAAGTAAGATGAGATTCGAACCCATTGAGGTGATTGAGATTTTATGGTAGATTTTTCCTTTCCCCTTATACAGCCAGCACTGTACCTGCTCCGGCCTGGATCACAACGGCTACTCCAGTTTTTCACATGTTGCTAGATTGCATCACTCCTGCTTTTGGTTCTATTTGGAACCTTTGAACAAAAATTTCTCCAATGAATTCAAATCACTGGAACCTGCCTCTCGGCTGCTGCTGGTTAATTTGCTCATGAATGACTTGAACCATTGATACAATCGGGTATTTCACCAGGCTCTTAAATTGCTCTCTAAATTTCGACTGAGTAGCCACATAAATAAATGTATTTGTGCAGCAACTTAAATTCCGCAGCATAAATCCAACTCTTTGAAATGTGTATTGTGTGTTGTTGTAATCTCTGGTATTTGCTCCAACTACGTAATAATATAAGAAATGTAAGACATAGACCAACCACAGAAGGATGAAGCTGCCCGATATGCTGAAAAGCAAAACTATAGATTTCCTTCTGCTCTTCATCTCTTGGTCAATATGTTCCTCTACTTTCCTTCTGCCCCTTAGTCCCTTACGGACTCGACTGGCGACTAAGATGTGTCTGACTGTCAGAGCGTTGAGTAACACAATTAAGGTGAATGGCAGCAAAGGGTTTATAATCTTGTCAAACCAATCAAATCCAATCCACCCAGGCTCAGTATAAAAGTTTGGTTTTATGTAACAAAGCCATGGGACATTGTTGATTACTTCACCAGCTTCAAGTGTAAAGTAAAGGGGGACACTTTTTAAATAGAACAGAGTATAAGATACTGATAGAACCACCAGGGCTACTTTATCAGTACAGTAACTTGTTTTCAGCTTCTGGCAACATATAGCCACAAATCTATCAAAGGAGAAAGTGATGGTGAACCAAACAGAACAGTCAGCCGCTGCACACCTCAGGATATTCATAACACTGCATACCGGTGTAATGTACAGAAAAGAACCTGGGACATAATAATAAAGGATGCGCCATAGCATGACCTCAGTGATAATGACCAATAGGTCTGCAGATGCCATGGCAACCAGGTACCGAGAGGTGCAGGTGCAGAGGCCACACTTTCCCAAGCCAAGTATGATAATCGCCAGTAAATTAACTGTAAAAGAGACAGAAGACAAAACAAAGCTGTCACTGATTTAGGAATACACACTGTAACTGATTCATACAGGAAGTATAGAAATTTGATGCAAAATAAAAGTATAGGATAAATTCCAAAAGGATAAACCAAACAAAATCTTCAGTTCAAAGTGCAATGTGCCATAATCCACCATCATTTCTGTTTAATACTGTTATGATACTGATTACAACAAGCGAGGTTAGTGAAGTAAACAATCCAAACTTTCTTACTCACAGGATCAGTCATCAAATGGATCAGACCTTGAATGAGATCAAGCCCATGTGCTAAACGGAAAATGACCCTGGAAAAGGATTAGAACTAATTCAGAGCCAAATCAATCCCAGGACCATACCAGATCAGATACCATCCAGATCAGAGAATGCTCCTAGTATTTGGAATGACTATATTCACATGATTGCAATTTGGTACAAACTGAGATTTGAATATACCTTGGTTTGGACATTCTTCTTCAATCAGAGCAGGAAATCATCCATCTTGCTGATTTTATACAGGAACATCCCTGACCTGTTCCCCTTGTATCCAGATTCCATACATAGTAGCATTGAAACATAGGAATTGGGAGTGGGAGTATGCAATTCAGTCCTTTGAACCAACTTCCACCTTTTAACATGATCATGTTTGATCTTATCCTGGCCCTAACTCCATTCCCTCTAGCCTTTTATCCCACTTTTCACCAGAAACATGTCTATTTCCTTCTTGAATCTGCCTTGACTGCACTTAGTGAGTTCTACAGATTTACATTCCTCTGAGAGAATTAGTTACTACTCATACCGATTTTGAACCTACCTCCTCTCACACTCTATCTTGTTTGAGACTGTCCCACAAGGGGGAACAACTATTTAATGTCAACCATATCAATGCCCTTTAGCATTTTATATACTTCAATCAGATCTCCATCATTCTTCTAAACTCCAGTGAGGATAAACCCGAGCGATTCAACTGTTTCTCATATGACAGCCCTTTTTTCCCTGGAATCAACATTGTGAATCTCCTCTGAACTGCCTCCCGTGCCACCATATCCTTCCTTAGGTACGGAGACCAATTCTGAACACAATATTCCAGGAATGGTCTCATCAATGCCTTATAAATTTGCAATCACACTTCTTTAGTTTTATACTGCTCTCTTTTTGCAGTAAGTGCCAGGATTCCAATTGTCTTTCTTATTGTATGGTGTATCTGCGTATCTACATGCTGTGTTGCTTGCACAAAGATGCCCAGATCCCTCTGCACTGACAAACTTTGAATCTGCTTCCCATTTAAATATTAACTTGCCACGATCATTATCTGGTCAGGACGGTTAATCTCTCACATTAAACTCAATTGGCCAGATTTAGCCTATTCTCCTCGCCTTTCAATCTACATCTGAAAATGCTTTACCTCCTCATCAACGCTTACTTTCCTACCTATTTTCGTATCAGTCACGAATTTTGCTATGTTATTGAGTCGTAATCATCCAGTACAGGAACATACCTTGCGGTCCAATTCATTTATGCCGACAATGTTTCCCTGCATTTGGGTTTTCCGATGCATGTACCAATCCAAATATCTTTTAAATGTTGCAACCATACCTGCATCACCCACTTCCTACAGCAGTTCATTCCACGTATAAATCACTCACTGTGTGAAAAGGCTGTCCTTCAGGTTCCTTTTAAATCTTTCTTCTCTCACCTTAAAGTTCTCTCCAGTTTTGCTATTCACTTTATCGATGTCCTTCATGATTTTATAAGCCTCTACAAGGTCACCCCTCAACCTACTAAGCTCCAGTGAAAATAGTCCCAGCTAATCCTGCCTCTCCTGATAACTCAAATCCTCCAGTCCTGATAGCGTTCTGATAAATATTTTCCTTACCCACTTCAATTTAATAATATCCTTCCAACAGCAGGGTGACGAGAACTGCACACAGTATATCAAACGTGACCTGAACAACATTTTGCAATATGAAGCCCCAACTCGTAAACTCAATGTTTTGAGCAATGAATGCACGTGTGCCAAATATCTTCTGTGATGCAACTTTCAATGAACTATGTTCCTGAATCCCAAAATGTCTCTGTTCTCCCCAGGCCCCGAAATATCAGCCTCAGTTTTGAATAGGTTCAATTCTGGGGCATTTGCAATAGAGCATTTCAAAAATGTGCATGCCTTTGAATGAAGAAATTTCTCCTCATCTCAATCATAAACTAGTAACCCTTTATCTCAAGATTGTGCTGTTGTGCTTTGGAATTCCCTGTCAGTGCAATACAGGGGAACCTCGATTATCAGAAGGACACGGGCGGAGAGTATTTCATTCGGATAATCAAATACCGGATAACACAGTTTAGCCAAGCATAAGGACCTTGCGATCTTGTTTTGATAATTTGAAATTCAGATAATCGAATGCTGGATAATCGAGCTTCCTTTGGAACCCCTCACATTCTATCAAGCTCCTTCTGGATCTAACATGTTTCAATAGAATTAGAATTAGGATATCCTTTGTTATCACATTGTATCGATCACTCAGTCTCATAAACTCCAGGAATTATGGATCCAATCGATTTCTCCTGTAAAATGTTAAGGATCGTCTCATCACAAGAACCAAATTAGTGAACAATCTGTAGTACCTTCTTCAATGGAAAAGTATCCTTCCATGGATAGAGACCGAACTACACGCAGTATTTTCCTGACAATAACTCCTCCTCTACTCTAATAATAAGACCCGTTGTGGTAAGCAGGTAAGTGCTGCATTTTGCTTGTTCAATTGTTTGGACCTTGTTTTTTTTTAAAGGTTACTTTTAGAGGGATGGCAGTGAAGGCAGTGCAATGTTCCTCTTGCAACATGTTTGAGGTGAGGGATGCCATGGTCGTCCCTGCTGATTACACTTGCAGGAAGTGCACCCATCTCCAGCTCCTCCAAGACCGTGTTAGGGAACTGGAGCTGGAGTTGGATGAACTTAGGATCATTCGGGAGGCAGAGGGGGTCATAGATCGGAGCTTTAGGGAAGTAGTAACTCCAAAGATTGCAGACAGATGGGTGACAGTGAGGGGGACTGGGAGGAAGCAACCAGTGCAGGGACCCCCTGCGGCCGTTCCCCTCAAGAACAAGTATACTGGATACTTATGGGGGGGGGATTTACCAGGGGTAAGCAATGGGGTTCAGGCCTCTGGCACGGAGCCTGTCCCCGTTGTTCAGAAGGGAAGGTTGGAGAAGAGCAACGCAATAGTTATTGGGGACTCGATAGTTCAGGGCACAGATAGGCGGTTTTGTGGGGACGAGAGAGAGAGTCATGTTTGGTATGTTGCCTCCCAGGTGCAAGGGTACGTGATGTCTCTGATCATGTTTTCCGGGTCCTTAAGGGGGAGGGGGAGCAGCCCATAGTCGTGGTCCACAATGGCACCAATGACATAGGTAAGAGGAGGGCTGAGGATGTTCGGCAGGCTTTCAGGGAGCTAGGTTGGAAGCTCAGTGTTAGAACAGAGTTGTTGTCTCTGGTTTGTTACCCGTGCCATGTGATAGAGAGTCGAGGAATAGGGAGAGAAAACAGTTAAATGCGTGGCTACAGGGATGGTGCAGGAGGGAGGGATTCCACTATCTGGATAACTGGGGTTCTTTCTGGGGAAGGTGGGACCTCTATAAACAGGATGGTCTACACCTGAACCTGAGGGGCACCAGTATCCTTGGGGGGAGGTTTGCTAGTGCTCTTTGGGGGGGGTTAAACTAACTCTGCAGGGGCATGGGAACCTCGAGTTTAGTGTGCAGGACCTGGAGTGTAGGGAGATTAGGAACATGGCATCAATCTCGAAGGACGGTGCCTGTAAACAGGAAGGTGGCTTGAAGTGTGTATACCTCAATGCGAGAAGTATATGAAATAAGGTAGGTGAACTTGCAGTGTGGGTTGGTACCTGGGATTTTGATGTTGTGGCTATTACTGAGACATGGGTAGAACAGGGACAGGATTGGCTGTTGCAGGTTCCAGGGTTTAAATGTTTTAGTAGGGTCAGAGGTGGGGGTAAAAGAGGGGGAGGTGTGGCATTGCTTGTCAAAGATAGTATTACAGCAGTGGAAAGGACGATGGATGAAGACTCACCATCTGAGGTAGTTTGGGCTGAGGTTAGAAATAGGAAAGGTGAAGTCACCCTGTTAGGAGTTTTCTACAGGCCTTCTTATAGTCCTAGAGATGTAGAAGAAAGGATTGCGAGGATGATTCAGGAGAAGAGTGAAAGTAGTAGGGTGGTTGTTATGGGGGACTTTAACTTTCCAGATATTGACTGGGAAAGCGATAGCTCATGTACGTTAGATGGGTCGGTGTATGTCCAATGTGTGCAGCAGGGTTTCCGGACATAATATGTGGACAGGCCAACAAGAGGTGAGGCCATACTGGATTTGGTTCTGGGTAACGAACCAGGCCAGGTGTTAGAATTGGAGGTAGGTAAGCACTTTGGGGACAGTGACCACAATTCGGTGACTTTTACTCGAGTGATGGAGAGGGATAAGTGTGCACTGCAGGGCAACAGTTATAGCTGGGGGCAGGGAAATTATGATGCGGTGAGGCATGACTTAGGATGCGTGGCTTGGAAACGTAGGCTTCAAGGCAAGGGCGCAATCGACATGTGGAGCTTGTTCAAGGAGCAACTATTGAGTGTTCTTGATAAGTATGTACCTGTCAGGCAGGGAGGAAAGGATCGTGTGAAGGAGCCGTGGTTTAATAAGGAATTGGAATCCTTTGTTAAAGGGAAGAGAGCGGCCTATGTAAAGATGAGGTGTGAAGTTTCAATTGGGGCGATTGACAGTTTTAAAGTAGCCAGGAAGGATCGAAAGAGAGAGTTAAGAGCAGCAAGGAGGGGACATGAAAAGTCCTTGGATGGTAGGATTAGGGAATACCCAAAGGGTTTCTATAGGTATGTTATGAATAAAAGAATGACTAGGGTAGGAATAGGTCTAGTCAAGGATAGTAGTGGGAAGTTGTGTGTGGAGGCTGAAGAGATTGGGGAGATACTGAATGAATACTTTTCATCAGTATTCACTCAGGAACAGGACATTGTTGCCGATGTGAATATTGAGTCACAATTCATTAGAATGGACGGCTTTGAGGTATGTAGGGAAGAGGTGTTGGAAATTTTGGAAGGGGTGAAAATAGATAAGTCCCCTGGGCCTGATGGCATTTATCCCAGGATTCTCTGGGAAGCAAGGGAGGAGATTGCAGAGCCATTGACCTTGATTTTTATGTCCTCGTGTCTACACGAATAGTGCCAGAAGACTGGAGGAAGGCAAATGTGGTTCCCTTGTTCAAGAAGGGGAGTAGGGATAACCCTAGTAACTATAGGCCGGTGAGTCTCACTTCTGTTGTGGGCGAAGTCTTAGAAAGAATTGTAAGGGATAGGATTTATCAACATCTGGATAGGAATAATGTGATCAAGGATAGTCAGCATGGTTTTGTGAAGGTAAAAACAATGACTGCAGATGCTGAAAACCAAATACTGGATTAGTGGTGCTGGAAGAGCACAGCAGTTCAGGCAGCATTCGCTGCTCGTTGGATGGTTTTGTGAAGGGCAGGTTGTGCCTCACAAACCTTATTCAATTCTTTGAGAAGATGACTAAGGAGGTGGATGAGGGTAAAGCGGTAGATGTGGTGTATATGGATTTTAGTCAGGCATTTGATAAGGTTCCCCATGCTAGGCTAATGCAAAAAATACGGAGGTATGGCATTGAGGGTGAGTTGGAGGTTTGGATTAGGAATTGGCTGGCTGGAAGAAGACAGAGGGTAGTAGTTGATGGTAAAGGTTCATCTTGGCGTGCAGTGACTAGTGGTGTTCCGCAAGGATCTGTTTTGGGACCATTGCTGTTTGTCATTTTTATAAATGACCTGGAGGAGGGGCGAGAAGGTTTGGTGAGCAAGTTTGCGGATGATACGAAAGTCAGTGGAGTTGTTGACAGTCTGGAAGGATGTGGCAGGTCAGAGCAGGATATAGGTAAGCTGCAGAGCTGGGCAGAAAGGTGGCAAATGGAGTTCAATGGAGCTAAGTGTGAAGTGATTCACTTTGGTAAGAGTAACAAGAAGATGGGGTACTGGGCTAATGGTCGGATACTTGGTAGTGTGGATGAGCAGAAGGATCTTGGTGTCCATTTACACAGATCTCTGAAAGTTGCCACCCAGGTAAATAGTGCTGTGAAGAAGGCATATTGTGTACTGGCTTTTATTGGTAGAGGAGTTGAGTTCTGGAGTCCTGAGGTCATGTTGCAGTTGTATAAGACTCTGGTGCGGCCACATCTGGAGTATTGTGTGCAGGTTTGGTCGCCATACTATAGGAAGGATGTGGAGGCACTGGAATGGGTGCAGAGCAGGTTTACCAGGATGTTGCCTGGTATGGTAGGAAGATCGTATGAGGAAAGGCTGAGGCACTTGGAGCTGTTTTCATTGGAGAAAAGAAGGTTTAGGGGTGACTTGATCGAGGTGTACAAGATGATTAGGGGTTTAGATAGGGTTGACCGTGAGAACCTTTTTCCACGTATGGAGTCAGCTATTACGAGGGGGCATAGCTTTAAATTAAGGGGTGGTAGGTATAGGACAAATGTTAGGGGTAGATTTTATACTCAGCGAGTCGTGAGTTCATGGAATGCCCTGCCAGTAGCAGTGGGGGACTCTCCCTCTTTGTGGGCATTTAAACGGGCATTGATAGGCATATGGAGGATAGTGGGCTAGCGTAGGTTAGGTGGGCTTGGATCGGCGCAACATCGAGGGCCAAAGGGCCTGTACTGCGCTGTATTTTTCTATGTTCTATGTTCTATAACTATTAGGTTAACTGGTCTAGAATTTCCTTGCTTTCCCATTTTCTACATCTTTCAACAGCAGTGTTACGTTTGGCAACTTCCAATTTGCATGGGTTAGTCTGGAATCTGTGGAAAGGTGAATGTCAGTGATTGGATGGGGTGCAAGAGAGACTGAATGTTGAAACTCATCATGTCGCAAGAAGATTGGGGCAATTGAATATTTCATATTTGCATCTGAATGAACAAGTGCATCCTCACATCAGCATGACTGGAATGGGGCACATATGG
This sequence comes from Chiloscyllium punctatum, assembly GCF_047496795.1. Classification (NCBI taxonomy): domain Eukaryota; kingdom Metazoa; phylum Chordata; class Chondrichthyes; order Orectolobiformes; family Hemiscylliidae; genus Chiloscyllium; species Chiloscyllium punctatum. Next base: position 20,442,046 of record NC_092753.1, read on the forward strand.
GAAATGTGGTTAATGGTAGAATTGTAGAATCATATAGACATATAGTGCAGGCGAGGCCTTTCAGCCCATCGAGTTTGTACCATCAAACGACATTATGACTTGCTAATGCTTTTTCGTACTTTTTCCACACTGGGCTCATAGCTTCGAATGTTATGACATTCATCCAAGATTTTTTTACAAGTGGTCAGGTTACCATCTCAACTATTCTCCCAGGCAATGCATTCCAGATTCCTGCTACCTTTCCTCAAATCCCCTCTCAACCTTCTGCCTTTCACTTCAAAATGATGCTGCCTTGTTATCTATTCACGCTGTCCATGCCTCTCATAATCTCATCCACCTCTATCAGGAACCCCCTCTCCCCTGCACCGAAACTTTCTCTGCTCCAGAGAAAGCTGCCTGAGCTTAACCGATCTTTTCTTCTTCAGGAAATGTTCCATATGAGACAACACCCTGGGGCACTCCTTTGCACTCCCCCCCCCCTCCCCCAGTGCAACCACATCCTTCCTATAGTGTGGAGCCAGAACTGCACATAATACTCCAGGCTGTGACCTCAACAAAGTTTGGTACAGCTCCAGCATGGTCTCCCTGCTCTTATAATTTATGCCACTAATGATCAAGGCAAGTTTCCCATGTGCTTTCTTCAGGTACCCAGTTAACCTGTCCTGCTACTTTCAGGGATCTATGAACCAGCACTCCAAGATCCCTTTGTTTCTCTGAGCTTCCTGGTATCCCAACATTCATTTAATGCTCCCTTGCATTTTCCCTTCTTCACAAGTGCATTGCTTCAGGTTTCAGAATTCTTGCTCAGGTTTACATCCCATCTGCCATTGTTCTCCCCATCTGACCATTCTTTTTATAATTTCTTATAATCTAGCACCTTCCTCCTTACTGTCAATCACAAGGTCATCTTTCCTGCCATCGTGAACTTACTTAGAATCCTCCAACATTTACCTTTTCAGAATTTCTGAATATCACAAACAAGAAGGAATTTAACAATGATCCCTGTGTGTGCCATTGCAGACTGACTCCAGTTACACAAAGTGTTATCTACCACACTCTGTATCCTGTCACAAAGCCAATGTTGGATCCAGCTTGTCAATTCACCCGATACCATGAGCTTTTACTTCCTTCCCAGGTTCCCATGTAGGATCTTGTCAGCGATATTGCTGAAATCCATAAAACCAACATCAACAACCCTACCCTCATCTCCTATAACATTTCACTAGATTTGTTAGGGATGACTTCTATCAGAAAAAGCCATGCTGAGTATTCCTCATTAAAACTTGCCTCTCCAAATGGCGATTAATTTTCACCCTCACTATCTTCTGCAATAGGTTTGCTGCCATCAATGTTAGACTCATTGGTATCTAGTTCCCTTGTCTCTCTCTTTGACCCTCCTGATAAAGGGGAATGACATGAACTGGCCCCCAGCCCTCTCGCATCTACACTGTTGTAGGGGGTAGTGTAATTTTTAAACGGTTAGCTGCCTTTTAGTCTTTTCTACCTCATAGTAAACACAAGCATGTAGGGGGTAGACGGTTAGCTGCCTTTTAGTCTTTTCTACCTCATAGTAAACACAAGCATGTAGGGGGTAGACGGTTAGCTGCCTTTTAGTCTTTTCTACCTCATAGTAAACACAAGCAGACACTCGAAACTGTTGCCGGACCTCCCCCACGTTTATATGAATGAAACAGTTGTAACAGCTTTCCTCGATAGTTGAGAGGCCGCCCTTAACCACAGTTGTACAACATCATCCATATAAGGGAAGAATGGGAAGCTCAAACACTGATTGGCCAAGTGAATGATAAAAGAATCGCAGGCACCAGAACCCAAAAAAGGAAAACAGTGCGGAATCCGAGCACTCGTTGGTCAAGGCAGCAGTAGTAAACCCAGCCCACATATACATGTATATAATGCATGGAGATTACTATGCTTGTGTGTGTGTACCTTTGGGAACAGCACCCGACTTTGCAAAGTTGAATGAAAAGTTTTGGACTGACTCCTCCGTGTCTTTGTTCCTGGGAAGGGAAATAAAAAGTGCCGTAGATGGGGCTGGATAGCCACTTATCTCGCACAATTGGGGGCTCGTCCGGGATGAAATAATTATTGCCGGGGGGGGGCAGTCTCTTCGGCTCACGGATCAAGCCTGATTACAACAAAGACGCGTCTAGTATATATTTATACTTCTCACTGATCGGCTTGGTCCGTTGGCCGTCGGCCAAGAGACGATGTGACCCGGCTCATTTAAAAATAATTTTGAATCCTGGAAAAGGAACACACGGACGAGTGCTGGGACGACCGGTTAGTGACTATACACGGGGGTACACACATTTAAAAAGGCCAGACAACTCCGTGCACGGATCAAGGTAAGAGATTCTTTTGTTCTTCCTTGTTGGCCGCGTGGTTTTGACGGTCATCTGTGAAAACGCTTTGGGCGTTTAAGACCAGGACTGAAGATAAACCACGGGAAATTGTGGTTTTGACGGTCATCTGTGAAAACGCTTTGGGCGTTTAAGACCAGGACCGAAGATAAACCATGGGAAATCAGACTTCTAGATTTACTAAGGAAAAGTCAGGGAAGACTGCAAATGGGAAAGAAATACCCCCCGATAGTCCATTAGGTCGGAAGTTAAGTCTATGGACGGACAGTAGTAGAACGAAGGACTTAAAGAAAGAGACCATGATAAAATATTGTTGTTTTATATGGACCAAAGAACCTATCCGCGCCCCCTCGGTAGTTTGGCCCGAGTATGGGTCTGATGAAGACTGGGTGTGTCAAATCCTAAATGTATATGTTAACAGAAAACAACCGTTTGACCCAGAGGAGAGCAAATATGCCGCCGCCTGGTTGGCGGGAGACGGCGAGAGTCCCACGCGTCTCTATCCTCTGACTCCCCAAACAGACCCGAGGAAGCCCCAGAAGTCTTGGGACATCCTCACCGACGGTTTGCCACCGTCTTCCCCGCCCCCGTATATACCACCCTCGCACGACCAGGCGTCCAGCGCGGACCTACCTCCTGCGATGGATAATTCCGAGTCCCAGCAGGCTACGACCAGTGAGGAAGGGACTGCTGGGGGGTGTACAGGAGGGGGCACAGAACTCACCCCAGGCACTAGGAAATCAGTCCGACTCGAGATGCGGAGAGGTCGAGAAGAGGGATTGAGAGCTGGGAGGAGTGATAATATTGAACAGCTGAACCCCTTACGAGAGGTGCCGTTTGGGAACGAACGGACCGGGTTTGTAGTACAACCTTTAAATTCTGGGGATATCCGGCATCTCCGTAATGAACTACCCCGTCTACTGGACGACCCCGTCAGTGTGGGAATACAACTGGACCAATTTCTGGGGCCCAGTATATACACATGGGCTGAACTGCAGGCCATGATGAGAATGCTATTTAATTACGATGAAATTGTTATGATCCGGAATAGTGCAATGGCCATTTGGGATAGGGAGCATCAGGACGGCCCTCAGCGTGGAGAGCAGAAGTACCCCTTAGAGGACCCCCGGTGGGATCATAACGACGCGGGGGGAAGGGCCAATATGACAGACCTCAGAAGCCTTATAATCAGGGGGATCCAAACCTGCGTGCCCAAACAGCGGAATTTAGCAAAAGCATTTGAAGTTGGACAGAAAAAGGATGAATCCCCGAGTGAGTTTTTAGACCGTTTGCGGGAGTCCATGCGAAAGTATTCAGGTTTAGACCCCGATGGGGAAATAGGCAAGAGCATGCTTAAGGTGCACTTTGTGACTAAGTCATGGCCTGACATTCAGAAGAAATTACAGAAAATGGAGGATTGGGCTGAAAAGGATGTTGCAGAATTATTACGGGAAGCACAGAAGGTGTACGTTCAGAGGGATGTAATAAGGGAGAAACATAAGACAAAAATGATGGTGGCAGCCGTACGGGAAGCTTGTAAGTCCACCGGAATGGGGGAGGGAGATTATGGGGTGGAAAGAGGAACGTCGAAGAAAAGTTGGAGAGGGAGAGAAGCGAGACGGGGCAGAAGTGAGAGAGGAGGATCTTATGGAATTGAGCGCCCTCAGAAGGCTGGATGTTACCATTGCGGGAAACTGGGACACTTCAAAAGGGATTGTCCCGAGTTTAAAAGGGAAAGAGAAGGGATGTATGAAATGGAGTGTAAACAAATGGATTAGGGAAGTCAGGGGAGGATCGGAACACGGGCCTACCAAGAACCCCTGGTAAATTTACGGGTGGGCCCATTTAGACAAGATGTTACCTTCTTAGTTGACACAGGCGCTGGCAGGTCCTCAATTCCCCTCCATCCGAGGGGGGTTGGCTTCCAAGCTAAAACATTAAACATTTCTGGAGTTAAGGGTGGGGTTTTTAGTGCGAGAATATTCGAACCACAACCCTTGCGGCTGGAGGAGGAGGAACTCCAGGTGGAACTCCTTTACCTCCCCCATCTTCCCTATGGGTTGTTGGGACGGGATTTGATAGTCCGTTTCGGATTGCGAATAGAAGTGGGAGAAGAGGAAGAATTAGCCGTTACCATGTCATACCTTAGTGAGTCCCGATTGACAGAGATAGACCCTAGGGTTTGGGTCGCCAAAGGGAACCGGGGGGGACTCGCAATTCGACCTGTGGAGGTAAAATTAAAGCCCCAGAGCCCCGACGTCAGAGTGCGCCAATACCCCATCTCTTGGGAAGGGAGGCAGGGCCTGAAGACAGTTATGGAAGACCTAATAAAAGATGGATTGGTAGAGCCCTGTATGTCACGATACAATTCCCCAATCCTGCCGGTCCGGAAGTCGGATGGGAGCTACCGAATGGTCCAAGACCTAAGGGAGGTAAATAAAATTGTCCAAGTACGGCACCCTGTGGTACCGAACCCATACACTATTCTGGGGCGAATTCCCCCGGACCACGGCTGGTTTAGTGTTATAGACTTAAAGGATGCCTTCTGGGCGTGTCCCCTGGACAAGGACAGTAGGGATCTTTTTGCTTTTGAATGGGAGGATCCTGATACTTGCAGAAAACAACAGTACAGGTGGACCGTACTCCCCCAAGGATTCACTGAGTCCCCGACTCTGTTCGGGCAGATTCTGGAACAATTATTGGAGGGACTAACCTTGTCCCCGTCCCTTAAGCTTATACAATATGTGGACGATCTCCTTTTATCCGGACCGGCGGAGGAGGACGTCCTACTTGGGACTAATGCCCTGTTAAATTACCTAGCTGAGAAGGGTTTAAGAGTGAGTCAGAAGAAGCTCCAATATGTTGAGAAAGAGGTTAAGTACCTGGGACACTTGATAAGCCAGGGACAGAAACGAATAAGTCCGGAAAGAGTGCGGGCAATAATCGAACTAGGCCTCCCAACGACCAAGAGGGAGTTGCGGAAGTTCTTGGGACTCTTAGGCTATTGTCGGTTATGGATAGACGACTATGCCCCCCTTACTAAAGACTTGTATCTAAAACTCATTGAGGAGGCACCCAACAGAATAAAATGGGAGGAGGAGGAGAAAAAGTTAATTGAAATCCTAAAAGGAAAATTGATGGCCGCACCTGTTTAAAGCTTGCCGGATTTTAGTAAGACATTTCGCCTCTTTGTGAACTCCAGAAAGGGAACCGCTCTTGGAGTATTGACCCAGGACTGGGGGGGTAAAAGGAAGCCCGTGGCTTTCCTGTCAAAAATTCTGGATCCAGTCTCCCGAGGGTGGCCGGAGTGTGTCCAAGCGGTGGCAGCCACGGCAAAGCTGGTAGAGGAAAGCAGGAAGTTGACTTTCGGGGCCCCCTTGACAGTCACTACTCCCCACCAGGTTCGAACTATCCTGAATCAGAAGGCCGGGAGGTGGCTGACTGACTCGAGAATTCTGAAATATGAAGCCATATTGTTAGACCGAGAAGACCTCCGAATAGAAGTCGGGGGCTGCCAGAACCCGGCGGACTTTCTTTGGAAAGGGGAAGGCGAGGAGGAACTGGAACACTGCTGTTCAGACATAATAGAGTACCAGAGTAAAGTGAGGGAAGATCTGAGGGATACCCCCTTACATGCAGGTAGGCGGTGGTACATTGATGGGTCCTCTCGAGTGATAGATGGGAAGAGACACAACGGTTATGCAGTCATTAGTGAGACTGGTTGGGAATTAGTGGAAAGTGGACGGCTACCGAATGCCTGGTCCGCACAAACGTGCGAATTGTACGCCTTGCACCGAGCTCTGAGGAATTTAAAGGGAATAGCCGGGACAATCTACACTGACTCTAAGTATGCCTTTGGGGTAGTACACACCTTTGGGAAGATCTGGAAAGAAAGGGGAATGATAAATAGTAGAGGAAAGGAGTTGGTCCACGAGGAACTAGTAGCCATGATCTTGGAGGATTTGTTGCTGCCACAAGAGATTGCTGTAGTACATGTGAAAGGACACCAGAAAGACGATAAAATAGAGACCCTGGGGAATCAATTGGCAGATGAACAGGCAAAATTGGCTGGGATGGGGAAGGATGTAATAAACTGCCTGGTAAGGATTCCACAGATATCCGAAATTACCGAAGTGCCCACGTTTACTAACAAAGAAGAAACTCTTCTCGCGTCTCTGGGGGGTACAAAGGATAGGGAAGGCAAGTGGACCTTACCCGATGGCCGCCAGCTACTAAATCGACCGTTGACGCGGGACATTATTGCCCGTTTACACCAAGGGGGTCACTGGGGCGCCCAGGCACTGTGTGATGCCTTCCTGCGCCGATATGCTCACCCTGGTCTGTACACGGTAGCCAAGCAGGTCACAGGAGATTGCATAACATGTCGAAAGATTAACAAAAGGGGGCTGCGGCAGCATGCAAGACAAGGGGGTAGGAGTCCGGCCTATAGGCCGTTTGAGTATATCCAGGTAGATTACACTGAGCTCCCCCCCATAGGTCGTCTGAAGTATCTATTAGTAGTGGTAGATCACCTGACAGGATGGGTGGAAGCTTTCCCCACTACCACGGCAACGGCAACTCAGGTTAGCAAGATTCTACTCGAGCAAATCATCCCACGATTTGGGCTACCCCACGCTATTGACTCTGACCAGGGGAGCCACTTCACCTCGACCGTCCTCCAGAATGTAGTGCAAGCAATGGGGATTGACTGGGATTTGCACACCCCCTGGCATCCCTCCTCCTCGGGCAAGGTCGAAAGAATGAACCAGACCATCAAAAAGCAGCTAACCAAGCTCACTAGTGAAATCGGCTTGCCTTGGACCAAATGCCTACCCCTTGCCCTGTTGCAAATTCGCACCCAGCCAAGGCGGGATTTGGGCGTCTCCCCTTTCGAAATGTTATTTGGCCTCCCGTTCCATGGGCCGAAGGGGGAACCTCCTGTATTTGAGTCTCGGGATATGTTTGTGCAAAAATATGTGGTGGCTCTGGGGTCTGCTCTATCTCGTTTACGCCAACAGGGACTTTTGGCACAGACGCCGCCCCTCGAGTTTGCGGTGCACACCGTCAAGCCGGGTCAGTGGGTCCTGATTAAAATCTGGAAGCAACGTACCCTCGAACCAACTTGGGATGGTCCCTTCCTGGTACTTTTGACGACCGAAACGGCTGTCCGTACGGCCGAAAAGGGCTGGACACATTACACTCGAGTCAAGGGACCAGTGCCACAACCGACGGAGGACGAACGAACCTCTCTGACAAAGGCATCTAAGGAACAGAGACCCTGAGAACGAACTAATCGGACTTTGGCGAGTCTAAAGGAACTGTGCCCTCGGGCTACGGGTGTCGCGACAAAATGCGGTCAATCGTATTGTTAACTTGCTATGCCATTGTCCTTGGGCTGGGTCATAGTGTGCGTGTTACCCAATTTGGCCTCTGGTTAAAACAAGCAGAGGACCGTCAGTGGTTCACCATCTCCGTGCTTGCCAACCAATCAACACAGACACTTAGCTTAGACCTATGTGAGTTGGTGCCCTGTAGGACTAAAAGTCAACTGAATCAAACTAAGCAGAATCTAGAGAGAGAAAGGGGATTCCAGGGTCAGACGTTAGTATTACAATTGCATGGTAGGGAAGGCCTAAGTAGGCTTCCAGCCCCCGGGGTCCAGGCTATGGTGTCAGTTGTCCGTGATCCCATCACCCCTGGACGGGATTGTGGGCAGAATCAGTGCAATCCGCTCTATCTGACCATAAAGAACTTGGAAAAGAACGAGGCGAGACTTAATAGAACAATACTGGGTATTAGAGTTGGGGGCCAGGCAGGATGGGGGGGAATGCAGCTGTGCTGCACGTATATCACGGTCATTGAAGCTGAGTCTGGGGGCTCATCCACCACTGATAAGCAGGAAAAGATTAGAATAATTGAGACAACGGATTTGGAAAAGACCTTTGAAATAGAAACGGGATACGGGGAGGCGAATGCCTGGATGGAATGGGTCAAATATACTGTGAGGAGCATAAAAAAGAGTGATTGCTACGCATGCACGAGTGCCCGCCCTAACCCTCAGGTGGTCCCATTCCCGCTGGGATGGGAGAAACACCCACGAGCCATGGACTGCATGATAAGGCTGTACCAGGACCGAGAGGCCTGGAACGACCCCACTTGTCGACCCTTGAGTTTGAAGTTTCCCCCCGTCAGGTCTGAGGGGGCGCCCCGCCCGCCATCATTCTCAGGGGTAACGGGTACGCACCAGGCCTGCGTCTCTCGGACGGGACTACAGTGGGATGACGATGTGGGGACATTTGACAAGTGCAGTGGATCAATCCGGCTGGTCAATGAAACTACCGGGGGCGGGAATTACTCCCACATTCATGTGCCTAGGGCAGACCTCTGGTGGTACTGTGGTGGGAGGGTTCTGAGACCGACCCTGCCCCAAAAATGGACGGGCACTTGTGCGATCGTTCAATTGGCCATCCCATTCACTCTGGTATTCGAAAAACAAGAGCGACCCCGTTCTAGTGGAAGAACTGAGAGAGCTTTGGAGACCTCTTTCGATGATAACATATATTTAGATGCCATAGGGGTCCCCAGGGGTGTTCCTGACGAATACAAGGCTAGGAACCAGATAGCGGCGGGTTTTGAGTCGTCACTGTTCTGGTGGGTGACCATCAATAAGAATGTGGATTGGATTAATTATATTTACTACAATCAGCAGAGGTTCATTAATTATACCCGGGATGCAGTGAAAGGAATAGCAGAACAACTGGACGCCACTAGTAGGATGGCGTGGGAAAATAGGTTGGCCTTAGACATGATGTTGGCAGAGAAGGGGGGTGTTTGTGTCATGATAGGCACTCAGTGCTGCACTTTCATCCCCAACAACACAGCCCCTGATGGGTCCATCACCCGCGCCCTGGATGGACTCACCACATTGGTGGACGAACTGGCCGAAAACTCGGGCATCGACTCTGGCCTCACGGACTGGTTGGAAGCTTGGTTCGGTAAATGGACGGGGGTGGTCGTCCCCTTCCTTGTCTCATGTATAGTGGTGGCAGGGGTACTCACTGCCCTTGGGTGTTGCGTTATTCCCTGTGTCCGGGGATTAACTCAACGACTGATCGAAACCGCCCTTACTAAGAAGGATGTTCCCTATGGGCAGGTTGAACGAATAAATCTCGAGATGGAACAACGTGAATCCCTCTTGGGCGGGGGTAGTATTAGAGAAGGGCAGTTTGATGAACAAGCTCGGGAGTTATTAAATGCCCTGGAGAAGAAACTTACGGTTGAAAAATTACAGGCCGTAAGAAAAGACACGGGGGATTTGTAGGGGGTAGTGTAATTTTTAAACGGTTAGCTGCCTTTTAGTCTTTTCTACCTCATAGTAAACACAAGCATGTAGGGGGTAGACGGTTAGCTGCCTTTTAGTCTTTTCTACCTCATAGTAAACACAAGCATGTAGGGGGTAGACGGTTAGCTGCCTTTTAGTCTTTTCTACCTCATAGTAAACACAAGCAGACACTCGAAACTGTTGCCGGACCTCCCCCACGTTTATATGAATGAAACAGTTGTAACAGCTTTCCTCGATAGTTGAGAGGCCGCCCTTAACCACAGTTGTACAACATCATCCATATAAGGGAAGAATGGGAAGCTCAAACACTGATTGGCCAAGTGAATGATAAAAGAATCGCAGGCACCAGAACCCAAAAAAGGAAAACAGTGCGGAATCCGAGCACTCGTTGGTCAAGGCAGCAGTAGTAAACCCAGCCCACATATACATGTATATAATGCGTGGAGATTACTATGCTTGTGTGTGTGTACCTTTGGGAACAGCACCCGACTTTGCAAAGTTGAATGAAAAGTTTTGGACTGACTCCTCCGTGTCTTTGTTCCTGGGAAGGGAAATAAAAAGTGCCATAGATGGGGCTGGATAGCCACTTATCTCGCACACTGTGGACAGAGATGATTTGTACATTTGAGTCAGTGCCCCCTCTAATTTCAATCCAGATCATCCCCAACATCCTGTGATACTCCTTGTCCATATTGCCGATTCTAAATCTACCAAAACCTCCAATCCTTCCTTGCTTCTTAAATCAGTCTGCTCCAGAAGGTCACAGTTCATCTTCTCAAATTCTGTATTTTCACCCTCCTTCTCCCAAATAAAGGCAGATGTAAAGCATTAATTTAACAATCGACCAGCGTCCTCTGGCTTCATGCATAGATTACCACCTTAGTCCATAATAGACCATAATCTTCCCATGGTTATTTTTTCTTCTTGACCTACCTGTGCAACATCTTGCCCACCAGTGTTCTCTCTAACCCCTCTTTGCTTTCCTGATTCCTTTCTTCAGCTCCTCTTGCATTTTCGATATTCCTCTCAGACCTGTGTTATTTTTCTTCCATTGTACATGTTACACATTATTTCCTTTCTATCTATTCCTGGATATTCTTTGACATTAGTGCTTCTCTGAGCTTGTTGTTCTTATATTTTACCCAAAAAGGGATCTGTACCACTGTCTCTGACTTGATGAATGCCTCCCACTGCAAGTAGTTGTTCCCAGCCTAGTTTGTTGGATCATGTATTATTTTCATAAAATCTGCCTTAACCAATCCAAATGCCACCTCCCCTCCTTCTGTGCAGAATATCTTTCTGCTTTTCCATAACAAACTTAAAATGAATGGTGTTGTGGTTGCTATCGGTAAAATGTTCCCCCACTGTCACATTGAACACCTTTCATGTTTAACTCCCTCAAATTAGGTCCAGCACTGCACTTTCCCCTTAGAGGGCCATCTACACGTTAGTATAAAAAGTTCTCCTGGATAAATTTCAAGAAACCTACCTCTAATCCCGTTATACTGTGATTATCTCTATTAATATTAGGAGAGTTGAAACTCTTTAATATAATTACACAATCATTATATTTACATCCTGTGTCAGAAATTGTTAATGTCCCAAAAGAAGAATCATTACAGAAACATTTTACAAGGATGTTGACAGGGTTGGAGGATTTGACCAACAGAGAGAGACTGAATATGCTGGGGCTGTTTTCCCTGGAGCATCGGAGGCTGAGGGATGACTTTATAGAAGTTTATAAAATCATGAAGAGCATGGATATGGGAAATAGAGAAGGCATTTTCCCTTGGTGGGGTAGTCCAGAACTAGAGGGCAAAAGTCATCTGGATGCGCCCCTGAATATGAAGGCTTTGGAGGGAAATTGGCCAAGTGCTGGCAAATGGGACTGGATTAAGTTAAGATATCTGGTTGGCATGAATGAGTTGGACTAAAGGGTCTGTTTCTGTGCTGTAGATCTCTATGATGCGAAGACTGAAGTGAATAGCCCTGTTGTGGTTCTGTTCGCTGAGCTGGGAATTTGTGTTGCAGATGTTTTCTCCCCGTCTAGGTGACATTTTCAGTGCTTGGGAGCCCCCTGTGAGGCGCAGAACCAAAACAACGAGCACCCGAGCTACAAATCTTCTCCCAAACTTTGAATAGCCCTGATTAAATTAAACTCTCCATTCAGTGACACTCCCAGAAATACATACTCAATCACTATGGTCAGTGCTGCTCCAAATGGCTGACTGGTCATCACTCTAGATATTTCTGGTGAGAGACTTTCCCAGCGATAACTTCACTCAAAGCATTGCTGAGGTTTATAAAACAGTACAACAGAGAAAGTGTTTCTCTTCAAGGCAATGAACTGTTGTGAGAACATAGAATCAACACACATAATGTTTGTTAGGAAATGAGGTAACTTAATGAAATAACCTCGATAATCCAGTACACTTCAGTCAACAATATAATGTCACAGACTGGGTGACTTTAGAAAGGTGCTTAGCAGATTAATACGTGACAAGAACAAGTACAGAATAACACAATGACCAGTTCAGATACAAACTTATGCAACAGCAATTGTAATATCCACTTACCCGGAACACCAATAACAACAAGGATCAGGTAGTATATTTTCACTGTACTGTCAATTGGATTATGCATTTTCTACATGAAATGATCTCTCAGCGTGAGAGGTCGGCAGTCAGTTTGCATTGAACCTTGTGTGAATGCATTTGATGTCATTTCATTTATATACTGTGGGAACTCCATGGGGATATTCAGGTTGCAACATCTTTCTATGTATTTATTTTAAATTAGACACAAATCATTGAAGCAGTTATTTTTTTCCATGTAAGATGTACAGAATAGGATAGGATATAATTGGCAACTCAGTTTACTTGGATAATTCAGGTCACAATTGTGAAATGAAGCAAAATGTGATGTTTCGTTCCCCCCCCAAAATCCAGCTTCTCTCAAACACAATCAACACAATATCCAGATCAATCATTTTTCTCAGTGATGTCATCCCCTCAACTCTAAACACTGCAACATTAAATGAGAATGTCTCAGCCCTGAAGATTCTACGCCATTCTCAGGTGAAGCTGTCCTCTTTCATGATGGTTAGATGACAACACTGGATCCCAGAGATCATGTTTGCAACATTACACTATTACAACATGTGAAATTACTTCCATACTACAGACTGATACAACATTTTAACCTAATGCAATGTGCATAAGCTTGTTTAAATCTTTACATTTTAAAATGAATGCATCACCATCATTAATAACCCTCACATCGATACAATCTTGCAATAAAGAAGGTATGCTTTGTATAATTTTTCCAACGGATACAACTGTCTCAATTTGGTACAGCTACTCCAATTGATGAAGACATATCAACATCTACCAGTACTCAGAACTAATTCTATCTCCAATATGGAGGGACGAGATAATTGTTTACTCTTCTGTTATATCAACTTCCATCCTCCTCTCTATCAGAAAATACCTTCAATCAATCTATTGATTCTGAGTCAACTTCACACCTGTGTGAGTGGGAGGATACGTGAGTGTGAAGATGGTATGTGATAATCAGCAGAAAGTTCCCTTGTCCCCAACCCATGGTTCATCTGATGCCAGGTGACTTCATTGTCTCCAGAGTCATTTCTGAGCATCTGTCCCCCATTGACATTATACCATTGTGCTGTCACCTGTGCTTGGTCTTTCCTGCCATTGGAACAGGACAGACTCTAGGATGACGATGTGATGGTGCTGTCTGGGACATTGCGAGGGACCGTTTAGAGTATGGAAGATAGAATATGGTAGGGGAGATAAGAATGATTGAAGCAAAAATGGATGTTAAAGATCCAAATGTTGGTGCAGAGAAAATAAGGGCTTGAAGCAAATAGGTCGGAAGTCCAAAACAAATGTGGAAGAAATATCGAAAAGACATGGCTTAAAGTACTATATCTGACTGGATGGAGATTCCTGAATAAGTTTGATGAATCAGCAATGCAAGTAGTTGGACATGTGTGTATTGATTTTCGGGATTCACAAGTACAGTTACCTAATGTAGGCAGTGGACAGTTTGTAAGTAATTTTCTCATAGTTTATTGAGTTTATTAAGAAGCAGCAGTTCAGATATGATAGGTTCGTAAATTAGATACAAGAAGTAGACACCGTGCCAATTGTGGATTGTTCACTGATACCAGAGGACCAACAGGATCTTGCTGCAGAATATTTCAGTCCCATTAAATAGTTGGGGGCATCTTTCCCCTGACTACGTGAGACGTCTGGGCAGCACGGTGGCACAGTGGTTAGTACTGCTGCCTCACAGCGCCAGAGACTCGGGTTCAATACCCACCTCAGGCGACTGACTGTGTGGAGTTTGCACATTCTCCCTGTGTCTGTGTGAGTTTCCTCCGGGTGCTCCGGTTTCCTCCCACAGTCCAAAAATGTCCAGGTTAGGTGAATTGACCATGCTAAATTGTATGTAGTGTTAGATGAAGGGGTAAATGTAGGAGTATGGGTCTGGGTGGTATACGCTTTGGTGGGTCGGTGTGGACTTGTTGGGCTGAAGGGCCTGTTTCCACACTGTAAGTAATCTAACCTAATCTCTTCCCTTGGTCATCCTCCTCTCCTTTTGGTCAGTCTTCCACCGGGCTGGTGATGCCTGATCACTGAAGACTTTCCGATGAGATCTGCTGCCTACAGGGTGTGCTTGATTAGATTACTTACAGTGTGGAAACAGGTCCTTCGGCCCAACAAGTCCACATTGCCCCGCCGAAGCGCAACCCACCCATACCCCTACAATTACCCCTTGCCTAACACTACGGGCAATTTAGCACGGCCAATTCACCTAACCTGCACATCTTTGGACTGTGGGAGGAAACCGGAGCACCCGGAGGAAACCCACGCAGACACGGGGAAAATGTGCAAACTCCACACAGTCAGTTGCCTGAGTCGGGAATTGAACCCAGATCTCGGGCGCTGTGAGGCAGCAGTGCTAACCACTGTGTCACTGTGCCGCCCACAAGTGATGAGAAATGCCCCCTTTGTTCCTCAGTCTATTCTATTCTTTTTCCTGCACAGATCTTCCAGCGTTTGTTTGACCCAGCCCTGGAGTGGTCTCCCCAGCGCAGGATATTTCACCTTAAATCTCTTGGCTCCTGCAAGGATTTTTAGCATAGTTTGGTTTTTGTCACTTCCTTATCCCCAGTGCAGTTATCCCAGTGTGGAATTGACCCAGCCCCTGCAGCCTTCCCCTTGCAGCACTTATCCTGAGGCCTCCTCTCTGTGCCTGGCTCTCATTGTTCATATTTCTCAGGGCAGGTTATTTTCTCTGTGTCAATTACCTGTGTCAATTGTCATCGAGCAGCCATTCATGATGTCGGATGATCCTTATCCCCTTGCCTGCCTTCATCTGAGAGTTAGTCCACCATTCTTTCTTAAGAATAAATACTTCCTATTTTCATAAACAGCTCCTTAATAGGAGGGTGTGTTTAGCACCAATTGATTTGTTGATGGTAGCTCAAAGGGTATCATGATGTCTGTGTTTCTTTTTGTTATTCCTCCCTTTGTTTTTGTATGCTAGATATTTGGAAAGTTGAGTACCGCTATACTTTCTGTGTAATAATTCAGGAGGTCTCTCTGGAAAGCAACATCATTCATTGTTGAACCCAAAGATAGAGTCACTACTCGTGACTTTCACAGACTAGTCCATGACAAGGACAAACAGTTTGTAGACCCATCTCTTCACCTGCTTTCTGACAATTTCGAATCAATCTGTTCAGGCATGTTATTACACACCTCTGAAGCAAGTGGGACCTATATTCCAGGGAACCAATACTCAACAGGATCTGTGGGGGGAGATTAGCCGATGGCCTTGTCAAATGTTATCATGGCTATGTCTAACCTAATACATACCAACAATGTGCTCTCTCAATCTCCAAGTCTCCAAGGAAATCAACCCAAGTTTGTCCAGTCTCTTTTTGTGATTAGATCTCCCAGGGCAGGCAGAATCCTGATAAATCCCCTGTTCACTCTCTCCAGTGCAATCACGTCTTCGCTTTCATGTAGATTCCAGACAGCTCATAATAGTCTAGCTGCATTCTGGATTAGTGGTGCTGGAAGAGCACAGCAGTTCAGGCAGCATCCAAGTAGCTTCGAAATCGACGTTTCGGGCAAAAGCCCTTCATCAGGAATATTCAGATCCAGAATCCAGAATCCAGAATCTGGTTTCCAGCATCTGCAGTCATTGTTTTTACCCCCATAGTCTAGCTGCAGTCTAAGCAACATTTTATACTGTTCCAGCATTCCAGTGAGCTGACAGAAAGTGAGATATCACTGGAATACAAAAAAAAGTTAACCTTTAGTTGTAAAACAATCTGAGAGCAACAAACGATTGTAATTCTGCGGAGCAGTACTTGCTTCCTTCTGTGTAATTTTAGATTGTGATGCTACAGCAATCAAATTTCCCACTAGCATTCACTCACAAATTACTAATGTTTTACTCATAGCATTTTGAGGAAAGGAAATGAAGGAAAACTAAAAACATGTGGAATAATTGAAGTGTTTTTGATAATTTATATAATGCATGTAATGTGCATGTTGCAAATAAGATGGGGATACATTTATCACAAATGATACATTCATTTATTTTCAGAAGGATGATATGTGTGAGAATGTAGAAAATCCATGAATCCCATGCTGATATGACCCACAAAAGTTCTGAACAGGTACGACTGAATGTCCTTTATAGTCAGCGTTCATTGTTTTCAGAGGTTCATTGTACAGAGGTTTACAAATTGAAAACGAGGGTAGTTCACAAATCCAACAAATTGATGCACTTCCTTCATGTTCGTTGGCCATCTCTTCTCTGAATCTCAAAATACTTTCCCTCTGTTATCTTCAGTTCCATGTTCTGCTTTAGCTTGTTTTCTGTTTCTCTTCATAACCACAGACGATTAGATCATCCACGATTCGTTCCATTCTGGCAGATCATTGACTATTTCATGCTGTCTGCAGAAATGCTCAGGCAGAGCAATGGTAATGCACATTATTACAATGTGGAGGTCGAACCCCTCTGCTAATCCAAGCCAAAACACCCAGGAAAGCTTGCCTCATCTCTTAATCTGTTAAAATCAGAGTCAGTGAAAGTAAACCCCTGACTTCCACTGTTTAAAGAAAAAAGACAATTTATTATTCAAACTCTAACAGTGAACACCACACAGAAACTATTCATAAATCTGAGCCCCACATTTCTTAACTATTTCCTATCTGACCTCAATAACACAATTACTAAAAATTGCATTAATTCAATCACAAATCCACACAGTCTCTCATGCTGTCTTTCTTCCAATCTTATGAAACAGTTACTTCCTTCTGTCCATCTCATTCTGCTGTCTTCTCCCTGGGTCATCTTCTTACTTTTTACTGCTTTTACAGGAAAACATGTCTCTTGATAGACAGTGCCTTCTGAGATTTCTTTGAGAGCAAGATGCTTTAATTTCTGCAGATGACCATTGCGCGATTGTAGTTGCTCTGACCAATTTTCAAAATGCCCTTGTATTTTATGTCCCCCAACATCATTCCTTCTCATTGGTCCGATGTTGTCAACACATTAAATTCAAACTCAATTGGGTTTCGGTGTCCTGGGCATAATTTAAATTAATTGGTTAAATTTGAATTGTTGTCAAAACAGCAACTAAACCTCAGAGGTCCATTTAACAGCCAATTGTCACATGTAACTATTTTGGAACAGTCCCTCTCCCAGCTGCTCTGTATACTGGCAGCTCTGCCTGTACTTGAAATCCAGAAAACACTTTCTATGTTAAAGTGACCACACAGTCTTTGAAATTTCTTACACCACCCCCGCCTTAAGAAAGAAATGAACCATCATAATGTAAAATACCTTCATTCTGCACTTCTGATTCTAAACCTTAATACAATTATCATGAAATACATAGGCCATTAATCTAAGTTATGCCTCGTATATTAATTCTGCACACATAATAAACTTTGGAGTCACCACCATCCAATCTTATCTACACGTTTTCTTTTAAATCTGTGATACCATATTCGAAATAACATTTTTATCACCCACAACATTACAATTCGTAAATTAAAAATCTGTAACATAAGACTCCATCAAAGTAGTCTCATATTTTTGTCTTTAAATCTTTCCCAAAATGTGAGAGGGTTGTCATCAGTGCACACAACCATCTCTGAAACATTGTCCCTCCCAGAAACATTACAATGTTGGAAGGCCATTACCAAACTCAATCATTCCTTTTTTAATAGTGGAGTATTTTTTTCTAGTAGATATTGTGTTTCTTTGAAAAGTAGCCAATTGGATACTCAATTCCATCACCAACTTCCTGCATCAATACAGCTCCAACCCCTATATCGCTAGCATCGATTGCAACTTTCAAGAATTTTTAAAAGTTTGGTTTAGCTAAAATTGGTGCAGTGGTTTGTACAGCTTTTAAATTCTCAAATGTCTATTGACATTGGTCTGTCCGCTGAAATTTCCATGGGCCTATCCAAGAGTTGCTTCAATCCCCTAATGTCTCTGCCTCTCCTACTACTGCTGGTAGTGCACTCCACACACCTCTGTGCAAAGAACCGACCTCCGACATCTCCCCAAAACTTCCTCCAATCACTTTAAAATTATGCCCCTTTCTTGTAGCCATTTTCGCCCTGGGAAAATGTCCATGGCGAACCACTCTATCCATGCCTCTCAATGTCTTGTAAACCTTGATCAAGTCACCTCTCAAGCTTCTTTGCTCCAATGAGAAAAGCCCCAGCTGCCCCAACCTTTCTTCATAAGACATGCCTTCCAGTCCAGGCAGCATCCTGGGAAATCTACATTGTACCATCTAGAAAGCTTCCATATCCTTCCTATAATGAGGTGACAAGAAGGTCACCTCAGCCTTCGCGAATTCTCTTTTCATTCAGTTTATTACTAGTTTTGCTTTTTCTAATCATTCAAAGAGCTCTGCCAACTGTAGCATATGATCTTTTCATGAGCGGCGAAAGATCACTTCATCGTCCAGAGAAATGGCATGATTACTTAAACCTGCCACAACTCTGTACATGAGTCTTTCAAATGTGGTTGATGCGTTCTTCATTTCAAAGGGCACCATTTTGAATTGATATCGCCCATTTGTGTTTACAAATGCAGAAACTTCTTTCACTTTCTCTGATACAGATATCAGCCAATAACCACAGTAAATCCAACTTCATGATCTAAGTGGTTCATCCGACTTTCTCTATACCGTCCTTTCACTTTGGTGTTGGATATGAGTCTACCTTAGTTACAGATATTCCGATAGTCCACACAGAATCATTGAGTCCCGTCAGGTTTGGAAGCTAACATGATCGGCAATCTCACTCACTGATTCTGATTCGGTTTGATGATAGCCTCATTGAGCATCACATTCACTTCCTTCTCTACCTGTGTGGCTTCGACAGAATTAAGCCTGTAGGGGTGTTGTTTTATTGGAACAGCATGCCCTACTTCCACCTCATGCACAAGAGTACTATTCCTTCCAATTCAATTCTACATATGTCCTCATTACACGACAACAAACCTTTCAACTTGGTTCTTTGCTGCTGAGACCGATAATTCACTATCCTATCTCATTCTTCAATGACTTCCTTGTTATTTGACGTGTTTTGAGGCACATCAAACTCCACGACATCTGGCGTTTGTTCCTCACTCTGTTGGCAGTAACTAACACCTGTATCTGCAGTTGCCTGATTCTATTATAGTAAACTTTCAACATATTCGCATGTCACACTCGATACAGTTTTTCTCTGTCAGGTGCTGGAGATCAGCGTGGAAAAGTGTGGTGCAAGAAAAGTACAGCAGGTCAGGCAGCATCCAAGGCACAGGAGAGTTGATATTTAAAGCATAAGCTCTTCATTAGGAATGGTGGGGGGATGGGGGGGGGCAGAGTGGACTGGTAGATATATGATAGGGGGTAGGGCTGGGGGTGAAGGGAGCTGAGAATGTGGTAAGTCGATAATGGTGGGGGGGGTGATGATGATAGGTTGGAAAGGAGAGTGGAGTGGATAGGTGGGAAGGGAAATGGACAGGTCAGGCAGTTCAAGAGGGTCGTCCCGAGTTGGAAGGTTGGATTTGGGATAAGGTGGGGGGGAGGGGAAATGAGGAAACTGGTGAAATCAACATTGATCCTGTGTGGTTGAATTTAGTTAAACAGGAAGAAAGTTAGCCACCAGGATACATGACCACCAGCTAGCCACATAAAGACCCGGCCCTCTCTCCCTCATAGCCTTATACACGGAGGCAAAAAAACACCAATTCGACTAGACAACACATCTATCCTGGGACAGGCTAAGCAAAGACATGCCAGAGACATGCCAGAGAATTCCTAGAGGCCTGGCACTCCAACCACAACGCCATAAACAAACACATAGATCTAGATAACATCTATCAACCCCTCAGAAAATGAACAGGAAATGACATCACCACAAAGCCCAGGAACCCCATCCAGGACAAACATATAAATAGAAAAAAGGAGACAGCAGCTTTGATTCACTTGGAGGTCACCACTGATGATGTTACCTAGCCAGGTAATGAAAGGTCTGGATATCAAACCTACAGCTCACTGTGGAAACTCACACCCACTTTGTCTGAACTCACATTAACACACATGTTCTCTGGCCACTCCAGCTGCCTAGCCAATTTTTCAGGTGAAAAAAAGACTTCGACATCTTTCTCACGTGGCAATGTTTTAACAGATTTGCATGCATCGTTATCTTCTCCCTTCATCTCTATCCTGTAAACTTGACTGTCTTGACTAATTCACAACTTCTGAAGTTCAAACTCTCTCTCTCTCTGCCTCTCTTCCTTCTCTCTCTCTGTCTCTTTGCTCCACTAAGAAACTTCTCTCCATTTCTTTCTCCTCTAACTCAAACTGCTTCATCTACAATTGAATTTGAGCCATTTCCAAAGATTCTAATGGCCTTTCCAGCAGATTTAAATGTTGAGTTATTTTGGTAATAACCTCTACCTTTCTCTGAGACTCAGGTCACCCCAGGTCCAGCTGGTCTGCCAATTGCAGCAGTTTTTCCTGGTTCGCCTTTCGTAAAACTCCCAAAGTCCCTTCTTCCACCCCCAGGAAACATTTTGTAACCGAAAGTGCCATTTCTCTCACTTTTAATCTCACCAACTACAAGTAGCCAACATTAAACAGATTTTCCTCACCTAAATTTTATTTGAAGATCAAGGACATTAATCCCCAAGTGTTTAAAGTCTGCTGTGGCCTTTTGCATCCTAAATCTGTTCAAATCCCAGACCTGATCCATCCAGATCTATCTAAACCTCTCCAATTTCAGGATGACGAGCCCCCAATCTGTTATGATGTGGAGGTCGCACCCCTCTGCTAATTAAAACTGAAAGCCCCAGAAAAGCTCGTCTTGCCTTGTAACCTGTTAACATCAGAGTGACTGAAAGAAAACCCCTGGCTTCCATCATTACAACAAAATACAACCATTTATTTTCTTATTTTAGTTCCTTGAGTTAGAGAATAGGGCCCCTCAAGGACTAAAGTGGTCATGTATGTGTAGAACTGCCAGAGTTAAAAATCACACGACACCAGGTTATAGTCCAACAGGTTTATTTGGAAGCACACTAGCTTTCGGAGCGTCGCTCCTTCACCAGGTGATAGTCTCTCATCTGATGAAGGAGAGTCGCTCCAAAAGCTAGTGTGCTTCCAATTAAACATGTTGGACTATAGCCTGGTATTGTGTGATTTTTATCTTTGTACACCTCAGTCCAACACCGGCATCTCCCAATTAGAACTGCCAGGAGATGGGTGAGGGTCTCAATGAATACAATCAGCCTGAATGGGACAACTTAGTTCAGGAATAATTGAATAACAAGTTGCCAAAGTAGATAGAATACTTGAAAGTTTGTGATGTCATGAATCCTGGTGCACTGGATCATTTGTTAGAGTCATTTTAGGAAATCATGTACCCAAAGGGGACTGGGCTGATGGGAATTTGTTGTCTTTTTAGTGGAAACTTGTTGTGTGAAGTCTGTTATAAAGCAAAGAAATTCTGAGAGTAGTGAGTTGAAATCAGAAACTGCAGATCTAAAAGAGTAACTTGATGTCTCAGAGAGTTTACAGTCAGGAAAGGGCAGTTTTCCAGTTAGAAAACACAGAATAAAAGGGAAGGAGTAATCCCTGACTGTGGTCAATCAGGAGAGAACAGTTTGCCCCTCAAATTATAGAATTCCATTTGAAACAGTGAACAGGAATGCCGTGAAGGCACAGAGGCAGGTTCACGAGTCAATAATTCAGATTCAGTAACTTGGAAGCAAATATCAAAATCTCCAGGAAGCACTTCAAGTATTGCATCAGGCACAGATTGAGCAACACAGGAAGAATGCTGATCATTTTAGATACCAATGAGAGATAGAGAACATAGAATGCTGCAGTGCAGTACAGGCCCTTCAGCCCTCGATGTTGCGCCGACCTGTGAAGTTAATCTGATGCCCATCTAACCCACACCGTTCCATTATTATCCATATTTATTCCCAATGTCCATTTAAATTCCTGAACGCCGGTGAGTCTATTACTGTTGCAGGCAGGACATTCCATGTCCTTACAACTCTCTGAGTAAAGAAACTACCCCTCATACCTGCCCTAAATCTATCACCCCTCAATTTAAAGTAATGTCTCTTCGTGTTAGCCTTCACCATCCGAGGAAAAAGGCTCTCACTGTCCACCCGATCCTCTCTGATGCTTTGAAGTCACAGCTTCCCAGCCAGAGAGGCCTGTGTTCTGAGACCTGGACAGAGATGAGGAGAGGAAAGGGATGATGCCGATTGGGAATCAGTTGAAGGTGAAGCCGTATGCGATACATCAGGGTAGGAAATATGATTATAATCCCGATCCCGGCACACCTTCAACATACACAGATTGCTGTATCCACCCACACTAATCTGGTACAATCCCAATGTATAGCCCAATAATTTAATGACAGTTCAACAACATAACTGAGGGTAAACATAATTGCCCAGTGATTGGGTCATAAACCAGGGGTTTGGAAAAGTGAGATGAACAAACTGCAGAACATGAAACTACGTTAGTTAAGAGTGAGAGTCAATGCAGCCAGGAGAAGCCCTCAGACCTATGGAGTGTCAGAGGGCTGTGACATACTTTTCTGATACACCTGAGCCGTAGACGGACTGGAAAGAGAAGTTAGAGAAAGACTGACCTCAACCCCAATCGATTCCCATATGAAACCTGGAGACAGAGAGCCAGACAGAGAGAGAGAAAGAGGGAGAGATAATAAAAAGGAATAAAATTAAGTTTGAACTGTAATCCTTTGTTTGATGGAGTAAGACCACATGAGTAAATGTGTGTTTGCAGAAATAAATTGGTTAAGTGTGTGTATATAATATTTCACAAAAATAAGCCCAATGAGTACAATTTTATTTGTTCATTCATGGGATGTGGGCATCTCCAGCCAGGCCAGCATTTATTGCCCATTACCTAATTGCCCCCTGGGGCTGGGCGGGGTTAAGTGGTGGTTAAGTGGCAACCAGATTGCTGTGGGTCTGGGCTCACACATAGGCCAGACCAGGTAAGGATGGCAGATTCCCTTTCCTAAAAGATATTAGAGAACCAGATGGTCTTTCCTACAATTGACAATGATATCATGGTCATCATTAGACAGCCACGGCTTACAAAGGAAGTCAGGAAATGTATCAAAGAAAAAGAGAGAGCCTATAAATTAGCCAAGTGTATTGGGAAATCAGAAGATTGGGAAGACTACAAAAACGAATATAAGTGTTCGAGGTGAGCTACTGGCATGGATTAAGGATTGACTATCTGACAGAAGGAAGAGAGTTGGGATAAAAAAAGTTCTTTATCAGAATGGCAGCTAGTGACAATTGGTGTCCTGCAAGGTTCAGTGTTGGGGCTGCAGCTGTTCACTTTATTAGTAATGAACTGGACAAAGGCACTGGGGGGCATTCTGGCGAAGTTCACCGATGATACGAAGTTAGGGGTACAGGAAATGTACTGAGGAGGTGGTAAGGCTGCAGAAAGATTTAGACAGTTGAGGAGAGTGGTCAAAGAAGTAGCTGATGAAATTCAACGTGAGCAAATGCGAGGTCTTGCACTTTGGAAAAAAGAATATAGGCATGGGCTATTTTCTAAACGGTAAGAAAATTCATAAATCCAAAGTACAGAGGGATCTGGGAGTGCTAGCCCAGGATTCTCTAAAGTTCAATTTGCAGGCTGAGTCCATCATTAAAAAACAAATGTAATGTTGTCATTTATCTCCAAGAGGGTTGGAATATACAAGCAGCGATGTGCTTCTGAGACTTTATAGAGCTCTAGTTAGATCCCATTTAGAATACTGTGTCCAGTTTTGGGCCCCACACCTCAGGAATGACATACTGGTACTGGAGTGTGTCCAGTGGAGATTCACATGGATGATCCCTGGAATGGTAGGCCTAACATATGATGAACAGCTGGGGATCCTGGGATTGTATTCATTGGAGCTTAGAAGGTTGAGGGGAGATTTCATAGAAACTTACAAGATTGTGCATGGCTCAGAAAGGGTGGACATGGGAAGTTGTTTCCGTTAGGTGAGGAGACTAGGACCCATGGGGGTGGTCTTAGAATTAGAGGGGATCAATTTAGAATGGAAATGAGGAGACATTTCTTCAGCCAGAGTGTGGTGGGCCTGTGGAATTCATTGCCATGGAGTGTAATGGAGGCTGGGATGTTAAAATTCTTCAAGGCAGATATTGATATATTCTGGATCTCGCTAAGGGGAGAGTGCGGGTAAGTGGAGTTGAAATGCCCATCAGCCATGATTAAATGATGGAGTGGACTCAATGGGTCGAATGCCTTATATCCACTCCTATGTCTTATGGTCTTATGGTCTAATATGGTCATCACCCCCTTGGTCAGAGACACCAAAGTCTGCATATTCCAGAGGAGTAGTCAATATTATGGATGAAAGAATCTAGAGGATCATCAATAATGTCACATCATAAACAGGAAGGACAAAAAATACAAGAAAAATTCATTGCCAGGATTCTTCAGTAGCAGAAATCTGGAGAGCAACACTGCATAACGCTTGAACCATGGACACATAGAGAGACAGCCTCCGCTTGTACCATAGATTTCCATCATTAATTGGGTAATAGTCAAGTTACATTGTGATGTATAACTTGGTCAGGTGGAGGAACAGAGGGATCTTGGGGTCTATGCACATAGATCTTTGAAGGTTGCCACTCAGGTGGATAGAGTTTGTAAGAAGGCCTATGGAGTATTATCGTTCATTAGCAGAGGGATTGAATTCAAGAGTCGTGAGGTGATGTTGCAGCTGTACAGGACTTTGGTTAGGCCACATTTGGAGTACTGTGTGCAGTTCTGGTCGCCTCACTTTAGGAAAGATGTGGAAGCTTTGGAGAGGGTGCAGAGAAGATTTACCAGGATGTTGCCTGGAATGGAGAGTAGGTCGTACGAGGATAGGTTGAGAGTTCTCGGCCTTTTCTCGTTGGAACGGCGAAGGATGAGGGGTGACTTGATAGAGGTTTATAAGATGATCAGAGGAATAGATAGAGTAGACAGTCAGAAACTTTTTCCCCGGGTACAACAGAGTGTTACAAGGGGACATAAATTTAAGGTGAAGGGTGGAAGGTATAGGGGAGATGTCAGGGGTGGGTTCTTTACCCAGAGAGTGGTGGGGGCATGGAATGCGCTGCCCGAGGGAGTGGTAGAGTCAGAATCATTGGCGACCTTTAAGTGGCATTTGGATAGGTACATGGATGGGTGCTTAATCTAGGATAGAAGTGCGGCACAACATCGTGGGCCGAAGGGCCTGTTCTGTGCTGTATTGTTCTATGTTCTATGTTCTATGTTCCTAATGAGGTGTGATATTCTAATTGTTATATGGAATAAAAGTTTAAATATACATTTCATTATTTGATTGTCAATGATATTTTTTAGTAGGTCACCAAATTACAAGTAGCTTGTGGTAATTTACCCATTGTGAAAAACAATGGTCACACACTTCAATCATTGCAGTCCGAGACAAAATCTGAATCAGTAGTGTCCTTTGTTTTACACTTGCAAGAGGGTGTGATGTTCAGTGTCGAAAAGGCAGGGGACATACACACTCCAAATTAAGTTAATACACAACATTTATATAATTTGGTTTCTTTTGTTTTACATTGCTCCTCCCCTGTTAACATCCTCCACTTCCCTAAGACCGGCACCCATTACTCCTGTTTATCTCTTGCCTTATCCGGCCTTGTCTGTGACAAAATGCTTATTTCTGGCCTCACAAGGCCGTTTGACCTCATCCCACTGTAGGTCATTGTTAGGCATATTCTTTCTTCACCATGATCTGCTCCCTCCATCTGTACCTTCCCCTGATCCTTATGACCCTTTTAATTGGGGTTTGTTCCTGTGTTTGTGTAAAAGTGGGAAACAGATGTTTATACCTACTGTTTGTACAGGCGTATCTAGCTTAACTTCCTCCCCTCACAGCATCTTATCTATTCGCCTGTAATATCTACCATTGTTTTGCAGTTACGTTTCACTCTGGCATATAAGTTTAGCTAATACAAAAACAATTATGTATTTCCTCCACATAGTTTCCATTCTTGTTGACTCAGCTCTTGGCTAAAACAATTACACACTGGTGTGAGTTCACTTACTTTGTAGAAGCAAATGGAATTGCAGAAGTAACACTATTTTTCCCACATCCCACAATTTCCCTTTTTTCTTTAATTACCATTTGTTATCTTCTACAATTTTGCTTTTAAGCATCGCCCCCGAAATTCACAAGCAACATTTGGGAGATTTCATCCATCTTGGTCTCACTCATCCCCTCATTATTTAGTCGATAAAGTTCCTCTGCCTGATTCCCTTTTAGGGGCATCTGTTTCATCAAGGCTGTTTCAATCAGTCTTTGGGTGAGTCCTCGTATACAGGGTATACGCCAGCCAATGGCCACCAATACCCCGACTACTACTATCAGGGACGTAAGGATAGAAACCACCACCCCCTTCCAATTTCCAAACCATGATTCAAGCCATCCTGTGAGAGGAGGGTCTACTCCTGAATTCTCAGCCAGTTCCTCTGCTCAGGTAGTATCCCCTTCAGGCCCGAGTAATTGAACCATCAGGTGCAGTGTTATTAGGAATAAAGGTACAACAGCTTCCTCCTAACATCACAAACACACCCCCTTTTTCTGCTAAAATCATGTCAAGGGCCATTCTGTTTTCCCATGATATCCTACTTGTCGCATCAAGCTGTTCTGATATTCCTTTAACAGCATCTCTTGTATAATTTATAAATCGCTGTTGATTATAGAAAATGTAATTTATCCAATCTACATTTTTATTAATTGTTACCCACCAAAAGAGAGCTGACTCAAAGCCTGCTGCAATGTGGTTACGAGCCTTGAATTCATCAGATACTCCCCCTAGGGACTCCTACCAAATCGAGATAAATCCTGTCATCGAAAGAAGCGTCGAACAGTAATCTCTTACCCCTTCCCTTTTCCCTCCTATCTTTTCCTTCTCAAATGCCAGGGTAAATGGAATTGCCAATTGTACAATTGCACATATCCCTCTCCAATCTGGAGGGAGGGTGGGTCTCAATATTTTGCCTCCACAGTACCACCACAGATCCGCTCGGGGAACCTTTAGTGCTGAGTAGTTCCCTCCCTTCTCTGTTTCGGTAACATTCTTAATCTCTGTACATAATTTCAGCTCCCCCAAATCTCTCGACCGACTTGTATCTTGTCTACGCACACACGACGTGTGATTCCCAACTGTGGCGGAAAATGTGGGCGGGACTTTTACATCTTTCTTCTCCAAGGGAGGGAACATCAGAGATAGGGAGGTACAATTCCTATCATTCCATGCAGTCTCATCCTGATACAGGGCTATCATACATTTCATGCCCTTCCTGTCTCACTTCCACCTGAGTGGAAAGGGAACCACCTGGGCCACTG
Organism: Chiloscyllium punctatum; assembly: GCF_047496795.1. Taxonomy (NCBI): domain Eukaryota; kingdom Metazoa; phylum Chordata; class Chondrichthyes; order Orectolobiformes; family Hemiscylliidae; genus Chiloscyllium; species Chiloscyllium punctatum. The sequence goes on from NC_092753.1 coordinate 20,469,771, forward strand.
GCCGACCGGAGGTACATGCATAACAATTGCTCTTGTTCAGACTTTTTACAGTATACTTTACCCATTCAACCCAGGCATTCGCATCCCCATACCCAGTTTCTATTTCGATAGTCTGTTTCAAGTCCTTTACCTCTATAATTTTTACTACTTTAGGATCAGCGAGAGGGGTGAAAGGTTGTATCATATTACCCAGTAGTTCTACCCGTTTTCCCTGTCCTACGCTAATTCGAAAGCAACAGCCCAAGACATCCTTCCCATTTGCTTTCATTTCTATCCCAAATGTTTCATTTAATTGTATCTCATAGATGCCCCCCCCCCCCCCACACGAATTGCTTCATGCCATGTGGTTTTTTTTTATTGTTAGGTGTATTGGGTTACACTTTTTATTGGGACAATCGCGAGCTGGTCAGAAGGGGGCCTGGTATACTGTGACGAGACCATTATACCAAGTACCATCCCCGAGGCCAACCCCATGAGACTTAAGATGTATCTCAGAGCTGCGGTACTGTCCCTGATTATCTACATCCCCACAATTTACTAAGCATGCATCAGCGTCTGTTACTTGTGGATTATCTGACTCAGGAACCGTTAATAATACATATGAAAATGATATTTGACGAAATCCCAATACTAAGAGGGCTAGCATCATAACTCTAAGCATTCCCAGTACTCTAAACATCATGCTGAAGCACAAAAAGACTTAATATACAATCTTACAGAAATAATCCCGCGCTTACGTCGCCACTGTATAATCAGTTACTCAAAATCTCTTTAGTCTGAGTTTCAGCGGGTCTTGCGTTGATTCGGCTGTCCAGACTTCTTCCTCCACGGGAGGGTCCACTGGCCCTTTGATCCACGTGTAAAGAGTCCAGCCTTTCTCCGTTGTCCTTATTGCCGTTTCGGTAGTCAAAAGAGCCTGGTACGGCCCTTTCCAGTCCGGCTGCAATTTAGTCTCTGTCCATGATTTTATTAAGATCCAATCGCCCGGCTGGATGGGATGAACGGTGAATTCAAGGGGTGGAGTCTGTGCCAATAAACTCTCTTTCCGGAGGAAAAACAAAGAGGAGGACAAGCCCAGTATATACTTTTTTAAAAACAATTCTTTAGTTTCGGGAATTGGCAATTCTGCATCCATTCCCAGATAAGTTAATCCAAATAAGATTTCATAGGGGGATAGTCCCAAATCTTTCCTTGGGGCTATTCGTACTCGCAAGAGAGCTATAGGTAAACATTTAGTCCAAGGGAGTCTGGTGTCAATAATCAATTTAGAGAGCTGCCGTTTGAGTGTTTAGTTCATTCTCTCAACCCTTCCCGATGATGGCGGGTGCCATGGAGTATGGAACTCCCAGGAAATTCCCAACCTTTTCATTACCCCCTGTAACACTTTAGAGGTAAACTGAGTTCCTTGGTCGGAATCTATACGGTTCACTAGCCCATATCGGGGAATTATGTGCTCCAATATTGTTTTAGACACCCCACTCGCAGTGGCGGTAGCTAGGGGGTATGCCTCAACCCAACTGGATAAATGATCTACTATGACCAACATATATTTTAGTCTTCCTACTCTGGGGAGTTCAATATAATCTACTTTTATACTCTGGAAGGGTCTCAATCCTGGGTCTCTTCCTCCCGGGGTCTGTTTTCTCAAGACTTTCTTATTTACCTTTCTGCATATTATACATCCCTCACATATTTGTTTAGCAATTGTATATATTCCTTTACATCCATATTCCCTCAGAACTAAATCACACATTGCTTGTACTCCCCAATGGCTGCCTTGGTGTAGGACGGCCATAATCTCTCGCATCATCATTTTGTTTAACATTTCCCTTCCATCAGGTAACCTCCAATGCCAATTTGCTGTTTTTACAGCACCTAAATCTCTCAATTCTTTTTCTTCTCTTTCAGTAAATATAGGTGCTTCCCTAGGACCTGAGACAGTAGATATTAGGGAATGAATCACCACTTCTTGTGGGTTCAGGGCTGCTTCCTAAGCCACTTCATCGGCTAATCTATTCCCCCTAACTTCTGGTTCATTTCCTTTCTGATGACCATTTACATGCACTACCGCTATTTCTCGGGGGAGTAATAGGGATTCCAAGACCCGTTTAATCAACTCCTCATGTACTAATTCCTTCCCCCGGCTATTGATCAGTCCTCTTTCCTGCCATATCTTTCCGAAAATGCACAACACCAAATACATATTTAGAGTCAGTGTATACTGTTCCCTCTTTATTTTCTAATGCCCTAAGGGCTCTTTCCAATCCATAGAGTTCGCAGGTCTGAGCTGACCACCCATTTGGCAACCTTCCTGCCTCCACCACACTACCTTTTGTACCGTCTACGACTGCATACCCATAATGTCTTTTCTCTTCAGTCACCTGGGATGATCCGTCTATAAAAAGTCTAGCCCCTGCATGAAGTGGAACATCTCTCAGGTCCATGCGGACCTTAGTTTGGTATTCAATAATGTCAAGGCAGTCGTGCCCTGTATTCTGAGGATAGTCTCCTTCCCCTTTCCAAAGAAAGGCAGCTGGATTTAAACAATTGTCCGTGACCAACACTAGATCATCCTTTTCTAATAATATCGCCTCATATTTCAGAATCCGCGAGTCTGTCAACCATCGCCCAGCTTTTTGGTTTAGGATCGTTCTCACTTGGTGTGGGGTGCTTACTATGAGGGCTCCCCAAAATGTAAGCTTTCTGCTTTCCTCCACCAACAGTGCAGTGGCAGCCACAGCCTGCACACACTCAGGCCACCCCCGGGATACTGGATCCAGTAGCTTCAAAAGATATGCTACTGGCTGTCTGATTCCTCCCCACCTCTGGGTTAATACTCCCAAAGCCGCTTCCTTATCTACGGTAGCAAAGAGGTGGAAAGGTTTATCTAGGGAAGGTAAGGCTAACACAGGGGCATGGATCAGATCTCTTTTGAGTTCCTCAACTAGTTCTTTTTCCTCATCATCCCAACTTAGACATTTTGGTTCCTCCTCTAATAGTTTGAGATATAATTTCTTAGTCTTCTGAGCATAGGAATCAATCCACAATCTGCAATATCCCGTTAAACCCAAAAATTTGCGTAACTCCCGTTTAGTGCTGGGCAGTGGCATCCCCACTATTCCCTCTATCCGTTCCGAGTTTATCTTTCGCTTTCCCTCACTAACTAAATGTCCCAAGTATTTCACTTCTTGCTCCACATATTGTAGTTTGTTTTTAGACACTCGCAGTCCTTGCTGGCCCAGGAAATTCAATAATTTGTTAGTGGCTTCTACTACTCTTTCTCTTCTTCTTCCTTTTACTAAGAGGTCGTCTACATACTGCAACAGGGTAGTCCCCTTGGGGCTGCTAAATTTCTCCAATATTTGTTCTAACATCTGTCCAAATAAATTCGGAGTTTCCGTAAACCCCTGAGGGAGCACAGTCCACCGGTATTGCTGTTTCTGTCCTGTCTTGGGGTCTTCCCATTCAAAGGCGAACAAATTCCTACTTTCCTCCGCCAAGGGACAAGCCCAAAAGGCATCCTTTAAATCTATCACTCTAAACCATTTGTGGTCATGAGGGATCTTACTTAATAACGTATAGGGATTTGGCACCACTGGGTGCCTGATCTGTACTATTCGATTTAATGTTCTCAAATACTGCACCAATCGATAAGTTCCATCGGATTTCCGCACTGGTAGTATTGGGGTATTATAAGGAGACATACATGGCTCCAACAGTCCATCTCTAAAAAGTCCTTCAATTACGGGCTGCAGTCCTCGTTTACCTTCTATGGAAATGGGATATTGTCGCTCACAGACAACGTCCCCTTTCCTTTTTAAATTTATTAGAAGGGGAGGGCTCTGTAGTTTTCCACGATTCCCTTCTCTAGCCCATACAATAGGGTCTATCTCTCTCTCCACATCCTCTGTCAACATTGCCATTTGTACAACTAATTCTTTTTCCTGAATTCCAATCTCCAGTCCTAAGAGGATAATTAAGTCTCTCCCTAGTAAGTTACTTCCTATATCAGGGATATACAACAATTCCCCTGTGACCCTATCCTTAGGATCTTCTATCATCATAGGTTCAAATACTAGAACAGTAAATCCTTCCCCTTTTACCCCCAAAACAGTTATTGACCATGTTGACATTTCTACTTTCTTTGGTTTAAAATTCAGCGATGACCATGCTGCCCCCGTATCTACTAGGAAGACTACCTCTTCCCCACACGGTCCCACCTTCAAGTTTATCAAGGGTTTCTGGTGGGTCCCCGAGGGCAGGAACCCCTGACACCCCTATTCTCTATCAAAATTCATAAGCGGAATTGCCCTTTCTTCCCTTTGTAGATCAGGACACTCCGCTTAAAATGCCCGATCCTTCCACAGTAATAGCATCCTGCCTGTGGAGACCTCCATCTCTGCCCCTGTCGCTCGAACCCTCTATCAAATGCTCCCCCTGTCCTCTCCCTCTCCCCCTTCCTCTCTGTCCTACATGCTTTCACCCACCGCTCCGGTTGCTCACTATTGGTTCCATTCTCTTCTTAACTACCTCATCAATCGTAGCTACAATCATTTTCACCTTCTGTTTTTGTCTCTCATCCTCTCTCTTTACAAACACTTTCTGTGCCTCTCTTAACAATTCATCTAATGGTTTTTCACTCCACCCTTCTAGCTTCTGTATCTTTCTCTGTATGTCTGGCCATGCCTTTGTCACAAAATGTACTTTCAAAAAACCCTGTGCCACTGGGTCCTCAGGGTTCATTCCAGAATATTTCCGCATTGAGTCTCTTAATCTTTGCAAGAAAGCTGAGGGAGTCTCATCTTCCTCCTATCTAACTTCAAAGGCTTTAGTCAAATTCTGTGCCTTCGGTACTGACTTTTAGAATCAGGTCTTTCAATTCCCTCATTTCTTCTCTATGCTCTGGATTTTGGTTTTCCCACTGGGGGTCTCTGAGGGGAAACTTCACCTCTCCCTGTCCAGCATCCCCATCTCCAATCGGGTGTTCCCTATCCCATATTTTAATGGCTGCTCCTCGTATAAGTCCCCTTTCTTCCCCAGTAAATAGTATATTCAAAATAGACATTATTTTGGTATACAGACTGGGCCCCAAAAATTGATCAATTTGTTCAGACAACCCTACCGGATCCTCAACCAGGACCTTCATTTCCTTTTTAAATGTTCTGACCTCCCCACTGGTGAGGGAGGCACTTACAAACCCTATCTCTTTGTCCCCTATTGGTACCTCCTGAAGGGGATAAGTCATTACGTTCTTCCCTTTTTTTTGTTTTCCCCCTCTTAGGCTTTGATTTAGATCCTCCGGAGGCCTCCTCTACATCTACTGTAGCTTTCCTTTCTTTTGCTGAGGATTGAGGGTCAGGAACAACAACATCCCCGTCCACCGCCCCTTCATCCTCCTCTTGTGCGTCATCTGTTCCCTGTCCCTGTCTGTCTGTCTCTCCTCCTCCCCCATGTTCACTCGACCTGATTTTATGGTATGGTGGTGGGGGGTGCAAACAGCCAAGAGGATCCCAAGGGACTAGTTGGGGCAGAGGGGGAATCCTTTGTCTTTACTACCATCATTCCCAAACTGCCCTTCCAACAGGATGCATAGTCCGCCTCCTCTTGACTAAAAGGTTGTTTTTTATTCACATACAAATGTAAATACTGACAGACCCAATCCTCGTCCGAACCATACTTTGGCCAGAAGACAGCCGGACAAAGGATTGGGTCTTTGGTTCATACTAAACAACAATATGTAATCATTTTCTTTTTATCTTTTGCCCTTGTACAAGTATTGCTTGTCCATTCCCGCAACATCCTCCCTAACGGACTTTCAGGAGGAATGTTACCAGGGACTTTTTCTTCTTCCTTTACTCCGTGACAGCTACTCTGCCTAACCCCGTTTCGCGGGGCCCTCGTCAGTCCCTCAGCGAGTAAATACCCCTTTTCCCGGCCACCAAGGCAATACTTAAAAGTCAGGTTTCTTACCTTGGTCTGTGCACAGAGTTGGCTGGCCCCTTTGTGCCATATTTTCTATCGAGCTCCTATCACTGTCTGATTCAGATGTCCCTCTTGTGAGGTCCGTACCAGTCGCCCAAGGGAGCGGACCAAACCGGGGCACGAGACCGCTCCTCAGTTGGGAATGGGACGCGTCTTCCCAGTGTCCAAGGCCAGCCACTCCCCCAGGCAATGGAAGAATATCCCGGACAACCCCCAATTGTCAGAAACAAAGCTCACACACTTCAATAATTGCAGTCCGAGACAAAATCTGAATCAGTAGTGTCCTTTATTTTACACTTGCAAGATGGTGTGATGTTCAGTGTCTATAAGGCACGGAACATACACACTCCAAATTCAGTTAATACACAACATTTATATAATTTGGTTTATTTTGTTTTACATTGCTCCTCGCCTGTTTACATCTTCCACTTCCCTAAGACCGGCACCCATTACTCCTGTTTATCTCTTGCCTTATCCGGCCTTGTCTGTGACAAAATGCTTATTTCTGGCCTCACAAGGCCGTTTGACCTCATCCCACTGTAGGTCATTGTTAGGCATATTCTTTCTTCACCATTATCTGCTCCCTCCATCTGTACCTTCCCCTGATCCTTATGACCCTTTTAATTGGGTTTTTTTCCTGTGTTTCTGTTCAAGTGGGAAACAGATGTTTATACCTACTGTTTGTACAGGCGTATCTAGCTTAACTTCCTCCCCTCACAGCATCTTATCTATTCGCCTGTAACATCTACCATTGTTTTGCAGTCACATTTCATTCTGGCATACAAGTTTAAAGTTTGGGAGAGGACTTGTAGCTCGGGTGCTCGTTGTTGTGGTTCTGTTCACCGAGCTGGGAATTTGTCTTGCAAACATTTCGTCCCCTGTCTAGGTGACATCCTCAGTGCTTGGGAGCCTCCTGTGAAGCGCTTCTGTGCTGTTTCCTCCGGCATTTATAGTGGCCTGTCTCTGCTGCTTCCGGTTGTCAGTTGGAGCTGTCCGCTGTAGTGGCCGGTATATTGGGTCCAGTGCACTCATCCACAGACTCCATCAACAAACACATCGACCTGGACCCAATATACCGGCCACTACAGCGGACAGCTCGAACTGACAACCAGAAGCGGCAGAGACAGGCCACTATAAATGCCGGAGGAAACAGCACAGAAGCGCTTCACAGGAGGCTCCCAAGCACTGAGGATGTCACCTAGACAGGGGACGAAACGTTTGCAAGACAAATTCCCAGCTCGGCGAACAGAACCACAACATACAAGTTTAGCTAATACAAAAACAACTATGTATATCCTCCACATAGTTTCCATTCTTGTTGTCTCAGCTCTTGGCTAAAACAATTACACACTGGTGTGAGTTCATTTACTTTGTATAAGTAAATGGAATTGCAGAAGTAACACTATTTTTCTCACATCCCACACCCATCAACAACAGGAAATGCAAAAAGCATTACAAGCATGAACATAGAAAGGAGTCTGGGCAGACAGATTTACAATTCCCTGAAAGTGGCAAAATGGTGGATAAAGTGGTCAATCTTACATTCAGCGGCTGGGACAGAGAGTATAACAATTGCCAAGTCATGTTACAGCTGCATAGAACTTTAGCAAAGCCACAGTTGGATGGTTGTCTCCAGCTCTTGTCACCAAAGTACCAGAAGGATGCAGAGGTTTGGAGAAGGAACAGAAAAGATTTGCCAGGATGTTGCCTGGGTTAAAGGCTCTTAGGGCTGAGGAGAGGTTGGACAAACTTGGTTTGTTATCAATTGAACTTTAAAGCCAGGGAGAGAGGGGGACGGGGTGATGGGAGTGGGAGTGAGGGACCTGATCTGATTATGATTATGAGAGGCATAGATAGAATGGATAGTTGGAGTCTTTTCTAGCCAGGGTAGAAAGGCTAATTACTAGGCAACAGTGGGTGAAGGTAAAAGGGTAAAGGTTTGAAGAAGATGTGAGAGGCAATTTTTTAATATGCTGAGGGTGGCAAATGCCTGGAAAGTGCAGAGGAGGTGGTAGAAAGAGATACTATCATAATGTTTAAGAGGCATCTTGGCAGATACATGAATAGTCAGGGAACTCTTTCTCTTCCCTCTAGTTACCTGATGAAGGACCAGCACTCTGAAAGCCAGTGCTTCCAAATAAACCCATTGGAGTATGACCTGGTGTTGTGTGTTTTTTTAACTTTGTCCACCACAGTCAAGCACTGGCATCTCCACGTCATTGTTAAAGTAAGGAGACCAGAACTGAGCACAATACCCCAGGAGCAGCCTCACCAACACTTTGTACAATCACAGCAGAACCTCCCTGCTCTTAAATCCAATCCCTATTGCAATGAAAGTCAATATTACATTTGCCTTCCTGATCACCTGTTACACCTGCAAATCAATTCTTAGCGACTCATGTACGAGCACTCCCCAGTCCCTCTGCACAACAGCATGCTGCAATCTTTCACCACTTAAATAATACTCTGACCCACGATTGTTACTTCAATGTGGATAACCTCACATTTACCAACATTGTACCTCATCTGCCAGACCCTTGCCCACTCACTTAACTTATTAGAATCTCTCTGCAGACCCTCCACATCCTCAGCACAGTTTGTCTTTCCTCTCAATTTAGTGTCATAGCAAACTTGGATACATTACACTCGGTCTCCTCTTCCAAATTATTTATATATATCTTGAACAGCTCTGGGCCCAACACCAACCCCTGTGACACCCCACTCACACTGATCTCCAACCAGAGAAACACACATTTATCCCAACTCTCTGCTGACTATTAGTGAACCAGTCCTCTTTCCATGCTAGTACATTCCCTGTACCTCCACACATTCTTAACTTATGGATTATGTGGCACCTTATCGAACCCAGTATACAATATCCACCTGTTCCCCTCCATCCACCGCGCTTGTTACATCCTCAAAGAAACCTAGTAAGTTTGTCATGCATGACCTTCCCTTCCTGAATCCATGCTGTGTCTGCCTGATGGAACGCTTTTCATAGAGATGTCTCACTATTTCTTCTTTAATGATAACTTCTAGCATTTTCCCAAACTAACTGGCCTATAGCTACCTGCCTTATAACTACATTTGGACAGGTATATGAATAGGAAAGGTTCAGAGGGATGAGGGTCAAAGGTAGGCAAATGGGGCGAGTTCAGTTTGAGAAACTTGCTTGCCACGGACAAGTTGGACCACAGGGTCTGTTTCCGTGCTGTAAGATTTTATGACTCTATAACATAATAAACGTCTTAGATGATCTGAAAGGAGATGGGAAAGCAGGCTGTGATGAGGAGGTAAAGTTTACAGGTGGATATTGACAGGCTGGGAGAATGGGTGATAATCGGGCAGATGGATAAAAGCAGTTGCCATGGAAAAGGCAGGAGATGTGCATTGGATAATAAAGCTAATTCAGGTCAATGGCCTCCTCCTACACTGTCATTATTGTGTGATGCTGATCCCAGGAGACAATGGGAAAGCAGAGAATGTAATGTTATTTGTTTAATGGGTGTAAGTAAAGTTTCGTATGATGTCACTGACTGGTCTCACCTGGGCACAGAAAGAGCCATAAATGGGACTCACTTTTGGGTAAGATCTACAGTTTCCCTGGAACCTATCAGGGGAAAGTGAATTCCCACTCCCTTGAAAATAGAATGGGACGGCCGGCAATCCTCCTGATAAAGGATATTTATTATCCCATTCTGGCAGCCTTTGGTGTATCTGGTAAGTCAGTCAATCCTTATTGATGAAACTCCGACTCCCTCCCTTCTCCCCCAGCCCCTTGTACAGCTGCAGTGTCTGTGTTTGAATCTCATACTCACATCGTCCACTCTGTTTAATGTGGACAATGCAGTCCGAGGCAACTCCACAGTGTTTTTTGGCGGACATTTTATGAAATGTTTTTGTAAGACACAATGAAGGGGCTCTGAGAAAAAGTGATCAGTTCGAGTGATATCAGGAATGTGCTTGTGTCATTAATGCAAATGATGTAACCACTTTAGTGTCAGGCAGTCAATAAGATGAGGAAAATAGAAGTCAGAACTCTGAAGAAAGCTCATAGACCTGATAAAGAAATATTTAATCTCTTTCCGAACTGTCTTGACCTGCTGGGCATTTCCAGTACTTTGTTAAAAAAAATTTGAGTCATAGAGTCATAGAGATGTGCAGCACTGAAACAGACCTTTAGGGCCAACTCGTCCATGCCAACCAGATATCCAAACTTAATCTTGTCCCATTTGCCAGTAGTTGCCTTCTTTCTATGCATATATCCATCCAGATGTCTTTTAAATGTTGCAATTGTACTAGCTTCCAGCACTTCTTCTGGCAGCTCATTCCATACACGCACCACCCCCTGTGTGAAACAATTGCCTCTTAAGTCCTTTTTAAATCTTTCCCGTCTCACCTTAAACCTATGCCCTCTAGTTCTGGAGTCCCCCAACGCAGGAAAAAGAGCTTGTCTATTAATCCTAACCATTGCCCCAATGATTTTATAAACCTCTATAAGGTCACCCCTCAGCCTCCAATGGAAAACAGCCCCAGCCTGTTCAGCCTCTCCCCATAGCTCAAATCCACCAACCCTGGCCACATCCTTGTAAATCTTTTCTGAACCTTTTCACAACACCCTTGCAACAGGAAGGAGACCAGAATCGTACGCAATGTTCCAAAAGTGCCCTAACCAATGTCCTGTATAGCTGCAACGTCGACTCCCAATTCCTACACTCAATACTCTGACACTCATAAAATAAAGCAAGCTAAACGCCTTCTTCACTATCCTATCTACATACGTCTCCACTTTCAAGGAGTTATGAACCTGCACTCCAAGGTCTCTTTGTTCAGCAACACTCCCCAGGACCTAACCATCACGTGGATAAGTCCTGCTCTGATTTGCTTTTCCAAAGTACAGCGCCTCGTATTTATGATATTTCTACGATGCATTTGGAATCCAGTGAGCAGCACATTCTCACTGGCCGAGTGACAATAGTCCAGACCGTCCCCACCTGCTACATTCACTACTTCAAATTGATGATCAATAATATTCCTGCTGACTTGCCTTTTGTCCCTGATCAATATTGCCCCTGCTCTGCTGCCTCCTGGAAATGATCAACAGAGCCTCATGTTGTCTCAACCTCAGCACCCCCTGCTCCTTGATCAATCAAGCTCCTGCTGTCTTTCCCCCTACCTGGGTTAAGCGGGCTCCTTCGACCATTCCTCCATGTCCATTTTCTCGAAGACTCCTGTAATCTTGCCCTCAGTCCATGATCAAGAAGGCTTCTGCTGCCTTGCCCACTATCCTGGATCTACAGGAATCCTTCTCCCCTGCAAACTATCCATGATCATACTCCTGCATTCTTACATCTTGTCCTTGATCAATAGAGCTCATAGTTTCCTACTCACTGTCTATGCTGATTGTTATGAAGTTGAAGGTGTCTACTGTACCTTGAAGAGAGAGTGAATGCTGTTTTGCACTGAGACCATGCAAGCACTAACTAGTTGTATCAGACTGGAAAATTGAAAATTTGTAAAATTTGGCTGTGAAACAAAGACCTGAGTTTTAGTTGCTGTTTTCACAACAATTTGAATTTAACCAATCAGTAAAAATCATGCCCCAGGATACTAAAATATAATCGAGTTTGAATTTATTGTTTTTGTCAACCTTGAACCGATGAGATGATCCGATGTTAGGGATACAAAGAAGCAGCCATTGGGAAAGTTAGACAGGGAGGCCAACTGCTATCAACACAGTAACTGCCATCAACACACTCTCCATCAAAGGTACCTTTTTCATATGAAACATCTTCGCAGTGTAAGACAGAAGACAATCTAGGGAGATCTTTAGCTGAAAGAAGGACACCAGAGACAACAGCTGCTGTGTGGTTTTAAAATTAAGTTGATGCAATTTGAATACGACTTTTTATTTTTATGGAAGGCTGAGAGTTGTGAAAAGATGTTGTTTAATGCTTACTTTTAGAGTTAAGGAATAAATTGACGTTTAAATTGACATTCCTTGAAATAGTAAAAATTGGGAGTGCTCTGTCACTCATACTTTAATATACCATAAGGCAAGGTGAGCTTTTCTGGGCGTTTGGTTTAATTAGCAAAATTACTGCCGTGTTGTAACAATATTAAGGTTCCTGCCCTATTTCCCAAGGCCCCTTTCCAATGAGGCTCCTGCACTATTTCCCACTGTCTGTGATCAATAAGGCTCTTGTTGAATGGCTCCTTGTCCGATTCCCCTCCTGTTGCACACTCTCGGCATTCCAGTTTTTCCTCTCCCCCTCCCTGCTCCTCAATACAGTTTGTGATGAATGCTTTGTGTCTTGTCCTGGTTGGGAGAGATTGTGGGTTTGGAACCTGCCTTCAAAGGAGACATGATGAGGAACTGCAGTGCATCTTGTAAATGGTACAGACTGTTGAGACCATGTGTTGCAGGTGGAGGTAGGAAATGTGTACCTGGTGGATTTTTGGCATCAAATGGGTAGGCACTTTTCTCAACTTCCTGATTTCCTTAGAACGGGGATTTACTCAGACAGTCAAGCAGAACCTATTCCATCTCTCTTCCTAATTACACTTTCTGGACGGTGGAATTTGGAGAGCTATTAAATGAATTACTCACCTGAAAATTCTGTATTCATGACCTTCACACAAAGTCACAGTGTGTGCATGGATAGTCCAATACAGTTTCTCATCCACCTGAAATCCAAGGATGTGGGGCAGCATGGTGGCTCAGTGGTTAGCACTGCTGCCTCACAGCACCAGGAACCCAGGCACGATTCCAGTCTTTGAGGAGAAAGTGAGGAGCGCAGATGCTGGAGATCAGAGCTGAAAATGTGTTACTGGAAAAGCGCAGCAGGTCAGGCAGCATCTAAGGAACAGGAGAATCGACGTTTCGGGCATAAGCCCTTCTTCAGGAATGAGGAAAGTGTGTCCAGCAGGCTAAGATAAAAGGTAGGGAGGAGGAACTTGGGGGAGGGATGTTGGGAATGCGATAGGTGGAGGGAGGTCAAGGTGAGGGTGATAGGCCAGAGTGGGGTGGGGGCGGAGAGGTCAGGAAGAAGATTGGACGTTAGGAAGGCAGTGCTGAGTTTTAGGGATTTGACTGAGACAAGGTGGGGGGAGGGGAAATAAGGAAACTGGAGAAATCTGAGTTCATCCCTTGTGGTTGGAGGGTTCCCAAGCGGAAGATGAGGTGCTCTTCCTCCAACCGTCGTGTTGCCATGGTCTGGCAATGGAGGAGTCCAAGGACCTGCATGTCCTTGGTGGAGTGGGAGGGGGAGTTGAAGTGTTGGGCTACGGGGTGATTGGGTTGGTTGGTCCGGGTGTCCCAGAGGTGTACTCTGAAAAGTTCCGCAAGTAGGCGGGGAGATGGGTCTGGATGGGATAATCTTTGGAGGGTCAGTACAGACATGGTGGGCAAAATGGCCTGTTTCCACACTGTAGGGATTCTATGATTTCTATGATTCTTTGTTGATTGTGGGAGTTTAAGTACGGTAGTCTCATTGAATGATAAGTAGAGATGGTGATATTCTCTGTTGTTGGTAACAGTAAGTGTATATCACTTGAGTAGCAATAATCCACTGCGATCAGGCTAATCTGGCAAAAGCGCTCATGAAATGCGACCCTGTCTGGAGGATTGGACAATTCATCTCATTTGCGAGTATCTGCTGAGTGGATGTATCTTTGAAGATCGCCACCGTTATGCAGCAGGCTACAAACTCAGACATGAAGAGACAAGGCAGAAATCTGTCCCATTACCTGAGCCTTCAGAAGTCTGCCACCATTTGCCCTCCTGTTTTGGCTGCAGGATGTGGATTATTAATCTGCTTTTGATTCCATTAACACTTTGGATTTTGACATTCCCGTTAATGTGCAAGATTAAATGGCACACCTGAAAGTCTAAGTGATGAATAAGATATAGACATTCCATGTGGGTCCCAATAATTTTCCACTTCTCTGTCCATTTCTTGCAGCAAATGTTATGACAATTGTGATTCTCTCCAGAAGAAATTGTGGCCTTTCAAAGTGTATCTCTGTCTACATGGTGGGCACGGCAGTAGCTGATCTACTCGTCATGATCTTCAATGTGATTGTGTACTTGATATTTAATTATCACTTTCCATATTCCTTTCTGTCTTACACTGCTGTTTGTAAGTTTGTCTTGTATATAGCTTTTACTACTCTGGATATGTCAGTGTGGTTCACAGTCACATTCACATTTGATCGATTTGTGGCTATCTGTTGTCACGAGTTTAAACAAATGTACTGCACTAAGAGAATTGCAACTACAGTTATAGCAACATCTTCAGTCCTGACTTGTTTAAAGGGTATTCCAATGTTCTTTTCATATGAAGCTGAACAAATAATTAACAATGTGCACTGGGGGTGCAGGACAAAAGCAGCTGTTTATACAATACCTGCATGGTCAGTGTACAGTTGGATGCAGTCAACGTCAGTTGTTTTGCTTCCTTTTGCTCTCATGACCTTGTTTAATTCTTTGACCGTCAGACGTATTTTATTGGCTAACAGAACACGCAAGGGACTCCGAGCTAAAAGCACCGAGAGTCAGAGTGATCCAGAGGTGAGAGGTCGGAGGAAATCCATCATATTACTCTTCACTGTGTCAGGCAGCTTTATTCTGTTGTGGTTAACATCCGTTGGAAGTTTTGCAGCCACCAGACTATCAAGTAGTGTCTACTATCAAGGTGATTACTCAAATCCTGGATATATCGCCACGGAAACTGGATATCTGCTCATGTATTTAAGTTCCTGTACAAACACGTGTATTTATGCAGCAACCCAGAGGAAATTCAGAGAAGAGCTGAGAATTGTTCTGAAGTCTCCTTTTGAACAATGTCTTAGTTTTTTTAAAAAATAGGGAACAGATGGATTCAAATAAAAAGAACCATCTTGGAACTAAAATGTTTCATCTAGCTTGCTGTCTGAGACTGTCAATCGTCCTGAGAATCTGACAATGGGAAATGGACATGAATGATCTTCAATAAAAGCTAAAATGGTCCATTTGAAAGTCATGTTTTCAATAATTTTCCATTGATTGTCCAAAGTAAATGATGGATGACACTGACATCAAGTCTGGTCTGGTCTGACCTGGATGTCGGCAAGCAAGTATCTCTCGATGTTTCAGGAACCTGTCCCTCTTTGCAGTTGTAGTCGTCTGAGTTGTGTGTCTCGGGCCATTAATGTGAGGGGTCCAACAACTAAAATGAACTCAAAGCTCAGGTATCCCATGCAGACACAACTTTCTAACTTTGTTCTGGTGGCATGGCAACACAGTGGCTCAGTGAGGCACAGTGTGGAAACAGGCCCTTCGGCCCAACAAGTCCATGCCGACCTTCCAAAGAGTACCCCACCCAGACCCACTCCCCTATCCTATTGCGCTTCATTTATACCAACTAATGCACCTAACCTCCACATGCCTGAACACTACGGGCAATTTGGCATGGCCAATTCACCAAAACTGCACATCTTTGGATTGTGGGAGGAAACTGGAGCACCTGAAGGAAACCCAAACTGTCACGGGGAGAATGTGCAAACTCCACATAGGCAATAACCTGAGGCTAGGATCGAATGAGGGTCCCTGGTCGTGTGGGGCAGCTGTCCTGACCACTGAGCCACCATGTCGCCCCTTCACGATGCTGCTTCACAGCACCAGGGACCTGAGTTCGATTCCAGCCTCAAGCGACTGTCAGTGTGGAGTTCGCACATTCTCCCCATCTCTCTGGGGGTTTCCTTCAAGTGTTCTGGTTTCCTCCGATAGTCCCAGGAAGAGCAGGGTAAGTGGATTGGCCATGCTAAATTGTCCATAATGTCCAGGGGAGTGCAGGCTTGGTGGAATGTCATGGATAATGTAGGGTTACAGGGATAAGGTAGGGGTGTTCTTTGAAGAGATGATGTGGACCCAAAGGGTAGAATGACCGGCTTCAACAGTGTCCGGATTCAATGATGAAAATAAATGAAGTCAAAACTGTTCACCATGTCAGGGCAGCACTTGCTGCAATGTTTCAGGAAGATCAAAGTAGGCAATGGCAATATGCTAATGTCCAGCCGTTCAATAGACAATAGACAATAATGCAGGATTAGGCCATTCTGCCCTTCGAGCCTGCACCACCATTCATTATGATCATGGCTGATCATCCCCAATCAGTATCCTGTTCCTGCCTTATCCCCATAACCTTTGATTCCACGATCCTTAAGAGGTCTATCCAACTCTTTCTTGAAAGTATCCAGAGACTTCGCTTCCACTACCGTCTGGGGTAGAGTATTCCATACACCCACCACTCTCTGGGTGAAGAGGTTTCTCCTCAACTCTGTTCTAAGTGGCCTACCCCTTATTTTGAAACTGTGTCCTCTTATACGTCTCAATCAGATCCCCTCTCAGCCTTCTAAACTGAAGTATATACAAACCCAATCGCTCCAATCTTTCAGCGTAAGATCGCCCCGTCTTTCGGGAATTGACCTCGTGAACCGATGCTGCACTCCCTCAATAGCCAAAATGTCTTTCCTCAAATTTGGAGACCAAAACTGTGCACAATATTCCAGGTGCAGTCTCACCAGGGCCCTGTACAGCTGCAGAAGGACCTCTTTGCTTCTATACCCAATCCCTCTTGTTATGAAGGCTAGCATGCTATGTGCAGTCTTCACTGCCTGCTGTACCTACATGCTTGCTTTCATTGACTGATGTACAAGAACACCTAGATCTCGTTGTATTGCCCCTTGACCTAACTTGACTTAATTTAGGTAGTAATCTTCCTTTCTGTTCTTGCCAACAAAGTGGATAACCACACATTTATCCACATTAAACTGCATCTGCCAGCTTGCTATCATGTCTTCACCCTCTTCAACTGTGGCATAATCACTTCTCTCAACTTCTTTGTCGAAGGCTCCTGAGCAAAAGACTCGCTCTTTCCTCAACAGAAACGTCCCTCGAACAGGGATGTTTTGTTGCAAGTCTGTGGACTTTTAATTTAGGTGAGAGGAGGAGATGGGAGGGAGGCCCTACTGTGTAGGACCTGGGGCCTAGAACACATCTACTTAAATAACACTCACCCACCTTCCCAACAGCCTCTGTGCTCCGACTTCACTTCCACCCAGCTCCCACCGCTCTTTGGTGCAAAATAATTTGTTCAAGTGAACAATTGGAAGTATGCCATAAGCAAGAATCATGACTGTAGTTGTGTCAAAGAAAGTTTCCCTGAGTGTGGAAACAGGTCACTCAGCCTAACAAGACCACGCCGACCGGCTGAAGGGCACCCCACCTCGATCCATCCCCCCTGCTCTATAACACTGCATTTCCCTTGGCTAATGCACCAAAACCTTTGCATCCCTGAACACTCTAGGCCATGTAGCATGGCCAATTCACTTAACCTGCAAAGCATTGGATTGGGGAAGGAAAGCAGATCACCTGGAGGAAACCCATGCCCTCTAAAAGGTCCTCCCTCAGTCTCCTACGCTCTGTAGAAAAAAGTCCCAGTTTGTCCAACCTCTCCCTATAACTCAGACCATTGAGTCCAGGCAACCTCCTTCTAAACTTCTTCTGCACTCTTTCCAGATTAATAACATCCTTCCTATAGCAAGGTGATCAAAACTGAACACAGTACTGTAAGTCCAGCCTCACCAATGTCCTGTCTAACTGCAACGTAACTTCCCAACTCCTCTACTCAATGCCCTGACTGATGAAGGCCAGTGCTCCAAAAGCCTTCCCTGCCCTGTCTATCTGTGCCTCCACTTTTAGAGAACCATGAACCTGAACTCCAAGATCCCTCTTTTCCACTATGCTCCTTAAGGTCCAAACATTCACCATGAAACATCTACCTTGATTTGACCTTCCAAAATGCAAGACTTCACACTGATCTATATTAAATCCCTTTTATAATTTCTCAGCCCACTTTCCCAGATGATTAATGTCCTGCTGCAATTTCTGATAACTTTTCTCTCTGTCCACAATATCGCATATTTTAGTGTCATCTGCAAACTTACTAATCATGCCTTTTATATTCTCATCCCATTCATTGACATCGATAACAAACAGTAATGGGCTCAGCACCGATCCCTGAGGCACTCCACTTGTCACAGGCTTCCAGTCCGACAAGCATCCTTCCACTATTACCCTCTGCATCATACCATCAAGCCAATTGTTATCCATTTTGCCAGCTCCCCCTGGATTCCATGTGATCTCACCTTCCAGAGCAGCCTACTATCTAGAAGCTTATCAAAGGCCTTACTGAAATCCATACAGACTACATCCACCGCCCTGCCCTCGTTAACCTTCCTGCTCACTTCATCAAAAAACTGTAACAAATTTGTGAGGCATGATCTCCCATGCACAAAGCCACGCTGACGATGCTGAATAAAACCCTGACTTTCTAATGCACATGAATCTTATGCCTCAGAATCTTCTTAAGCAACTTACCCACTACAGATGTTAGGCTTACTGGTCTAAAATTTCCAGGTTTTTCTTAGCAGCCCTTCTTGAATAACATTCTCCACTCTCTAATCTTCCAGGACCTCACCCATGACTAATGATGATGCAAAAATATCAGCCAGGGACCTTGTGAATTCTTCTCTAGTCTCTTGCAGTGGTCTTGGATATATCTGGTCAGGACCAGGAGATTTATTCATCTACATACATTCTAATACATCCAATACCTCCTCTACTGTGAAATGGAGTGTCCCCAAGATATGACCACTAACGGCCCCAAGTTCTAGGTCTTCATATCTTTCTCCATGGTAAA
Organism: Chiloscyllium punctatum; assembly: GCF_047496795.1. NCBI lineage: Eukaryota > Metazoa > Chordata > Chondrichthyes > Orectolobiformes > Hemiscylliidae > Chiloscyllium > Chiloscyllium punctatum. The sequence continues at coordinate 20,488,496 of NC_092753.1, forward strand.
CACAGAGGAGAAATGTTCATTGAGACCCTCGCCTAACCCCTGCAGTTCTACATATACATGTCCACTTTGGGCTTTGAGGGGATCCCATTCTTTGTCTAGATATTCTTTTTTCCTTTAAGATACCTAAAGTACCTCTTTGGATTCACCCTAATCTTTTCAACAAAGGAAACCATAGCCCCTTTTTGCCCTCCTGATTTTCTTCTTCAGTAAAGACCTCTGTTCCCTGTCTCCTTCCAGGGGTTCCCTTGATCCCAGCTGACTGTACCTGAGCATTGTTTCTTTCATTATTCTGGTCAAGGCCTCAGTATTTCTTGCCATCCAGCATTCCCTATTCCTGCCAACCTTGCCCTTCCCCCTCACAGGAACATATAGATCTTGAACTCTAGCTATCTCACGTTTAATGGCCTCCCACTTGCTGGAGGTCCCTTTGCCTGCAAACCAACTAATCCAACCAATCCCTGCAAGCTGCTGTCTAATTCCACCAAAATTCGCCTTGTCCAGTTCAGAATGTGAACCTGTGGACAGTTTTATCCCTCTCCATGACTATTTTAAAGTTAATAGAACTATGGTCACTGCTCTCAAAGTGCTCCCCCACTGTCACCTCCGTCGCCTGTCCTGCCCTAATTCCCAAGAGTAGGTCGAGCTTTGCCCCTTCCCAAGTAGGTCCCTCTATACACTGCTTGAGGAAACTTTCCTGAAAGCACTTAACAAATACCACCCCATCTAAGCTCTTAACACCCTGGCAGTCCCAATCCATGTTAGGAAAATTAAAATCCCCCACTGTGACAACCGTATTGTTCCTGCAGAGAGACTGAGAAGGCAGGGAGAAGTGAGAGAAACCAGGACAAGGGCAAAGAGATTATGACGGGGGAGAGGTGGGAGAAGAGGTCAGTGGAGTGATCCTGAGTGGGAAGGAAGAAACCATGACAGGGGAAGAGGCCAGGAAGAGCAATAGATAGGGAATTTGGAAGCATGAAATAGGGACAAAAGCAGAAATTGCTGGAAAAGTTCAGTAGGTCCATCCGCATCCATGGAGAGAAATTAGAGCTAATGCTTCAAGTCCAGTGACCCTTCCTCATAACTGGTGGTAGCTAGGATAAAGTGTTTTTTGTGCAGAACATGCGTTTGGGGGAGGGCGGGTGGTTGGTGGGGTGGGGAAGGAGTAAATGACAAGTGGAGAGAGAGCCCAAAGAGAGAGTACAGCGGTTGGACAGACAAAGGATTGGATAATGATCAACCTGGGGGAGTGAATGATTACTACTAGGGACTACTATTGATTAATAGAGTCATAGAGTCATAGAGATATACAGCATGGAAACAGACCCTTCGGTCCAACCCATGCATGCTGACCAGATATTCCAACCCAATCCAGTCCCACCTGCCAGCACCCAGCCCATATCCCTCCAAACCCTTCCCTTTCATATACCCATCCAAATGCCTCTTAAATGTTGCAAATTTGCTAGGTTCCACCACCTCCTCTGGCAGCTCATTCCATCCACGTACCACCCTCTGTGTGAAAAAGTTGCCCCTTAGGTCTCTTTTATATCTTTCCCCTCTCACCCTAAACCTATGCTCACTAGTTTCAGACTCCTCCACCCCAAGGAAAAGACTTTGTCTATTTATCCTATCTATGCCTCTCATAAATTTGTAAACCTCTATTATGTCACACCTCAACCTCTGACACTCCAGGGAAAACAGTCCCAGCCTGTTCAGCCTCTCCCTCAAACTCTCCAACCCTGGCAACAACCTTGTGAATTTTTCTGAAGTCTTTCAAGTTTCACAGCATCTTTCTCATAGGAAGGAGACCAGAATTGCATGCAATATACTAATTGTGGTCTCATCAACTTCATTCCTTCATTCATTCCTTCCTACCGTCCTTTCTTACTTGCTTGCTTCCTTCTTTCCAATCTTCATTTCTTCATTCTTTCCTCACTTATTTCCTTCCTTCCCTCCTGCTGACCTTCCTTCCATCCTTCCTTCATTCATTCCTACCTTCCTTTCTTCCATCCTTCCTTCCCTCCTTCCTTCAATCCTTCCATGCTTCCATCCTTCCTTCCTTCAATCCTTCCATCATTCCATCCTATATTCCCTCCTTGCTTCCTTCATTCCTTCATTCCTTCCGTTCACTCTTTATTTCTTCTTTCTTTCTTTCTCATTTGCTTCTTTACATCCTTCATTTCTTCATTCATTACTTACTTCTTTTTTCTTCCTTCCTTCCGATCTTCATTCTATTCTTTCTTCATTCCTTTCTTGATTATGTTAATTCTTTATTTGTTTTTTCCTTCCTTCATTTCTTCATTCCTTCATTCCTTTCTTCCTTCATGCCTTCCTTGCTTCCTTCCTTACTTCCCTCCTTGATTTCTTCATTTCTTCCTTCCTTCAATGCTTCATTCCTCCCTTCCATCATTCCATCCTTCATTCTGTTCTTCCTGCCTTCCATCATTCCTTCCTTCATTCCTTCCTTACTTCACTCCTTCATTACTTCCTCACTTTCTTCATTCATTCCTTCCCTCGTTCTTTCATTCATTCCATCCTTCGTTCCTTCTTTTCTTCAATCCTTCATTCTGTCCTTCATTTTTTACTTCCTTCATCGCCTCCTTCATTCCTTCCTTCCGTCCTTCATTCCCTTCATTATTTCCTTCGTTTCTTCCTTCTTGCCTTCATACCTCATTACTTCCTTCCTTCCCTCCTTCATTCCCTCCATGATTTCCTTCATTTCTTCCTACATTACCTCCTTCATTCTGTCCTTTCTTAATTCTTTCATTCCCTCCACTCTTCCTTCCTTCTTTTGTTGATTCCTTCCTTCCTTCATTCATACCTTCTTTCCTTCGTTCCTTCCTTCCTATCTTTCATCCTTCCTTCCTTCATTTATTCCTTCCTTCTTTCCTTCTTCCTTCATCCATACATTGCTTCCTTCATTTGTTTCATCCTTTCTTCTTTCCTTCATTAGTTCTGTCCTTCATTCCTTCCTTCCTTCTTTCCTTGCTTGTTTCCTTTTTTCCATCCTTCATTTCTTCATTATTTCTTTACCTGTTTCCTCCTTTTCTTCCAACTTTCCTTCCTTCCTACATTCCATCCTACCTTCCTTCCAACCATCCTTCCTTCCCTCCTTCCTTCAATCCTTCCATGCTTCCTTCATTGCTTCCTTCCATCAATCCTCTCAATATTCCATCCGATATTCCTTCCTTCATTTCTTCCTTGCTTCCATATTCATTCATTCTGTCATTCCTTCCATCCAACCTTTCCTCCTTCTGTCCTTCCTTCATTTCTTCATTCCTTCCTTCCTTTACTCCTTCCTTCCTACCTTCCTTTCAACCTCCATTCCATTCTTCCTCCATTCCTTCCTAGATTATATCAACAATCATTCCTCTGCTCCTTCCTTCATTCACTGCTTCCTTCCTTCCTTCGTTCCTTCCTTCGTTCGTTCCTTCCTTCATTCATTCCTTCCCTCGTGCTTTCATTTCCTTTCCTCCTTCTTTCCTTCACTTCTTCCTTGATTCCTTCCCTTGATTCATCCTTCCTTCTTTCTTTCGTTCGTTCTATTGTTCTTTCCTCCCTTCACTACTTCATTCCTTCATTCCTTCATTCATTCCTTCATTCTTTCCTTTCTTCTTTTCTTCCAACCTTCTCTCCTTCCTTCATTCATTCATTCCCTCCTCATTCCTTCCTTTGTTACTTCCTTCCTTCAAGCTATAATTCGTTCCGCCCTTCCGTCTTTCCTTCCTTCCTTTATTCCTACATTACTTTAATGATTCCTTCCCTCATTAATTCCTACATTCCTACATTTCATTATTCCTTCCATCCCACCTTTCCTCCTTCTGTCCTTCCTTCATTTCTTCATTCCTTCCTTCCTTTGCTCCTTACTTCCTACCTTCCTTCTGACCTCCATTCCATTCTTCCTCCATTCCTTCCTTGATTACGTCAATAATCCTTCTTTCGTTCCTTCCTTCCTTCATTCCTTCGTTCCTTCATTCCTTCCTTCATTCATTCCTTCCCTCGTGCTTTCTTTTCCTTTCCCCCTTAGTTCCTTCATTTCTTCCTTGATACCTTCCTTCGATTCTTCCTTCCTTCCTTTTTTCTTTCCTTATTTCATTCTTTCCTTCCTTCACTACTTCATTCCTTCTTCCATTCATTCATTCCTTCATTCTTTCCTTTCTTCTTTTCTTCCATTCTTCCCTCCTCCTTTCATTCACTCATTCCCTCCTCATTCCTTCCTTTGTTACTTCCTTCCTTTTTTCCTTCAAGTTATCATTCCTTCCTCCCTTCCTTCTTTCCTTCCTTCATTCCTACATTACTTCAGTGATTCCTTCCATCATTCATTCCTACATTCTGTCATTCCTTCCTTTCATACTTCTCTTTCCTCAATCCCTTCATTCTTTCCTTTCATCATTTCTCCCATCCTTCCTTAACAATGAATTGTGTGTTAGAGCAGGGCATTTGATAAAAAGGCCTGGTGTTTGGGAATTGGGGGTAGGACGTGAGCGTAGGTGTCTCAAGCCCTGAACTTGTTGAACTTGGTATTGACTCCATAAGGCTGCGGAGTCCCCACGCGGAGAAAGGATGCACAGTTAAGATGTTTGTGGTGTTGCGACTGGTGGCCAGCCTATCCCTAGAAATGGAAACAGAGACATCAAAGGAAGAACGGGCAGAGTCAGAGATGGACCAGATGAATGTGTGAGTGGGGCAGAAATTGGAAGCGAAATTGATAAACTTTTTCAATTCCAGACAAATGAGGGAAGCAGCGACGACAATATCATCGATATATCGGAGAAAGAACTGTGGGTGGGGGTTGAAGTAGGACTGGAACAAGGAATGAGGAGTGTGGTGCTGGAAAAGCACAGCAGGTCAGGCAGCAAGCAAGTTCTCCTGCTCCTCGGATGCTGCCTGACCAGCTGTGCTTTTCCAGCATCACTCGTTCGACTCTGATCTCCAGCATCTGCAGTCCTCGCATCAGGGATCAGCACAGGGATTTGCACCCCTTGGTTTTGTGCATACCAAACTGCACTTCCCTCCCCATGATCTCTGTCCAACCGGCTAATCTGCACCCTCTCTAATTCCCATATTACCCAGTCACCATATATGGAACTTCCCTCTGAATCTCCATCGATTTACAGTTCCCTCCCTCCTCACTGAGTCCCAGCTCCTGGGATGGAGGACACAGTGAGCAGGTGCAGAGTCAAACTGGCCTGTTGACTGACTGCTTTAACACACAGCAAGATCCAAGTTAGCAGGTATTCCCTGCAATCCTCTCACTGAGAAAGTTGATTTATCTTCCCCTCTCACCACCGTCTCTTTCAGATTAGACAGCATGGAAGTAAAGCAAAGGAGAGACGGGGAACAGAAAGAGCCATTACATTCCATGTGGCACTGAGTCCAAATCTAACCCAGTCAGAGAGATTCAGAGCAAAAGAGGCAAGAGAGAGGGAGAGAAAACTCAGGAAGACAGAGTGACTTGGTAGCAGCACTTCTGATCAAACTGATTGGGTCCTACAGGACATAGTTGGATTGAGACTGGGTGGTGAGGGAACCAACAAGAGGGAAAAACATACTTGACCTCACCCTCACCCATCTGCCACTGCGGAAGTATCTGTCGATTGCAATCTCCGTAAGAGCGACCACCACACAGTTCTTAGAACATAGAACTGTCCAGCACTGGAACAGGCTCTTTGGCCCATGGTGTTCTGTCAAGCACGAAGCCATGTTTAACTATTCCCTTCTACCTGCCCTTGGTCCATAAACCTCCATTCTGTGCATATTCATGTGTTTATCTAAAAAAACCCTTACTCACCCCTATCATATCTACCCCTGGCAGCACATTCCAGACATCTATCCCTCTGTGTAAAAAACATCTCCATCATATTCCTTTCAGCTTTCCCTCTCTCACATTAAATGCGTGTATTTGACATTTCAACTATGGGAAAAAGAATCTGATTGTCAAACATATCTATGCATCTCATAAATTGATAAGTTTCTATCAACTTTCCCTCAGCCTCTGCTGCTCCAGACCAAATATTCTGAGTTTTTTAAATCTCTTCTTATAGCTCATACCCTTTAATCCAGGCTGCATCCCGATAAACCTCTTTTGCACCTGCTTAAAAGCCTCTATTTCCTTCTTGCAATGTGGCATCCAGAACTGAATGCAATATTCTAAGTGTGGCCTAGCCAGCCTTGTAAAACTGCAACATGAGATCCTGACTCATTTCTCAGTAAAGGCAAGCATGCCATATGCCTTCTTTCCCAACTAACCTATGTGTGGGCACTTTCAGAGAGCTATGGAGTTGAACTCCAAGATCCCCCTGTATATCAATGCTGTTCATGGTCCTGCCATTAACTGGATACTGTTATTTAATATTTGATCTCCTAAAGTGCAGCCCTTCACACTTACCCAGATTAAATTCCATCTGCCGTTCTCTGCCTATGTCTGTATCCCGGTGCATCCTTTGACAACTTTCTACGCTAACCACAACTCCACCAATCTATCATTTGTAAACTTACTAACCCACCCATCAATGTTTTCATCCAAGTCATTTATATATATCACAAACAGCCAAGACCCAGTAGAGTCCAACTTGTCCATGTCAACTGGATATCCTAAATTAGACTTGTGCCATTTACCAGAATTTGGTCCATATCCCTCCAAACCCTTCCTATTTATACACTCATCCAGATGCCTTTTGAGCATTTTAATTGTGAAATGAAGTTGAAGGCATGTACTATACCTTTAAGAGAGAGTGAATGCTGTTCTGCGCTGAGAGCTTACAAGCACCTGTGTCATATGACTAGATGGCAGCCCTAGCATGTACTGGAAAATTGAAAATATGTAACATTTGGCTGTGAAATAGATACCTGAGTTTTGGTTGTGGTTTTGACAACAATTCGAATTTAATCGATCAGTTTAGATTATGCCTCAGGATACTAAAACACAATCAAGTTTGAATTTATTGTTTTGCCAACATCAAACCAAGGAGATGTTCAGGGTTGGATAAAAAAAGTGTATATTTTGGTAATTGGTGAGAGAGCAACCACCTTTGAGAGAGACCCAAGAAATTAGGAAGCACTCTCTATCAAATGTACCTTTTCATATGACACTTGTTCGCTGTAAAAAGAAAGGAGATGACCCAGGGTGATCTTCAGCCGAAAGAAGACAGACAGCGAAGATGACAGCCACTGTGTTGTTTTGAAATTAAGTTGATGTAATTTTAATAAATGATACATTGGAACAGAATGTTATTATAGAGTTGAAGACAGGTGATAAGCAGTTAAGCAAAGGTGGTCTTAGACTTCTCAATAGTTATTGTTTAATACTCAGTTTCAAAGTTAAGGAATAAATTGATATTACTTTCTCTAAATAGTAGAATTTGGGAGTTCTCAAATTCATATTTTAACAGATTATGAGTCAAGGTGAGTTTTTCTGGGTAATTGGTTGAATTAACAGAAGGGTTCACCGCTGTGTCATAGTAATATCGAGTTTATTCAATCATCTCCTTCACCCAGTTGATCATTTGGAGGGTTGTTTGTTGATGAGATGCATCCAGGAACTCCTCCAGAGCACAATCTGCCTGTAGGGAGGACAAACCAGCAACAAAACAGAGATATATCTCAAATCTGTCTTTCTTACTGTGTGCATCATTGTGGCACTTACAGGTATTCCCAGGTTCCATAGTCAGGAATTGTATGTAAACAGTGACAAACTCTTGGTTGGTGAGGCATGGGAATAAGTAAACCACACTCTGGCTGGAATTATCTCTATCTTTCAGTCTTTTCTGGCTAACTTGTCACTCTCAAGTGCGCTAACTGAGCCTCCACGTCTCATCCTAACATAAGCCACCTTCTTTCTCTTGCCTCACTGCTTGGGTCTTCCATAGTTCCCTCCCTTAGCACAGCTGTGATATCCTCCCTGACCAGTAATGCAACTCCTCCACCCACTTTATCTCCCTCTCTATCCCACCTGAAGCATCTATATCCTGGGATATTTAGTTGCCACATCATGACCTTCTTTCAACCAAGTCTCAGTAATAACAATAACATATGCTCCCAGGTACTAATCCAAGCCCTAAGCTCAGCTGCAAACCTCCTACACTTCTTACATTAAAGCAAATGCACCTCAGACCACCTATTCCTTTGTGTACATCATCTGCTCCCTGCCTCCTCTTCCCATTTGTTACACTGACTTCATTATCTAATTCCTTCCAGGCTTTAGTTTCTACTTCCTTACTGTCCACATACCTCCTCATTTGGTTCCCATCCCCCTGCCACATTAGTTTAAACCCTCTCCAACTGCGTTAGCAAAAGCACTCCCAAGGACATTGGTTACACTCCTGCCCAGGTGTAGAGTGTCCAAACTCACCAAGCATCCTCAGATTCAAAGTGACGACCACTTCCATTTAGAAGGACAAGGGATATAGGACATATACAAGATATATGGGATCATCACAGCTTCTGCGATCTGCACCACATCACTCACAAACCTGACTTTGATAAATATCACCATTCCTGCATCCTCACTCGACCTAATCCTGACATTCCCTGCCTAACAGCATTGTGGGCCAACATACAGCATGTGGGTTACAGCAGATCAAGATGGCAGCTCATCCCCACCTTCTCAAGGCCCAGTAGGGACAGGCAGTAAATGCTGGACCAGCCAGCGACACTCACCTCCCATGAATAAACACAGACAAAAGCTCATTTGGAAAACGTGCTTGACGCTCTCAATGTCGGGGAAGATACTGTTGGAGTTCTTTGGATTTCCCTGGATTTCACACTGTCGTCCAGTTTGTTCCGAGCTTGGAAACATTCTGCCCAATGTTATCGTCAGTGCACTGTCACAGAATATCCCACATTATACATTTGCATCAGAGTCAGTAATGCTGTCAGCTCGACTCGAAACGTGAGCTTGCTCTCTCTCTCTCTCTCTCTCTCTCTTTTTCACCTGATATGCTGTGATCACCAGCATTTTTTGTTTTTCCCTCCCATGATGAATAAATCTTGTTTCTTGGTCTTTCTTTCCACCTCCCCCAGGGATACATACTGCAGTCATCTCCAATCTTTGTGTTGAGGAACCTGTCCTTGGTTTCAGTACAAGCCAGACACTGAAGGAGTTGCCCCTCCCATTAATGATGATGGACCTTTGCCCGAAATGTCAATTTCCCAGCTCCTCGGATGCTGCCTGACCTGCTGTGCTTTTCCGTCACCACACCCTCGCCTCCCGTTCAACATCATAACCCCTCATTGCTCCAACTAATCCAGAACTGCAGGAGTCTGCAGAGGTTTGAGTGAGTATTCACAAGCTTCTTTACTATTAGAAATCAAACATCGGTTGTATACAATACGTTTCAGTACTCATTACTGAATGTTAACCCCAGGCTACCTATCATTTACATTCGGTTTCCATCTCATTACTTCTTGTTTATTTTTCCATCTGTTTCAGATTGTGAGAAAAGATACATTCACTCCAAATGGAAAAAGCCACTCGGAGTCTCTGCAGGAGCTCCAATCCATACTGAGAGTGACAGTGTGAACATCACATCAGTGGAAGTTATAAACATCACCACTGTCATCATATGAACATTTTCTGCTGATTCCCTGTCACTTGTCGTCCTTCCCCAGCTCGTGCTGAGTAAGGATCATCACCCATTGTGAAGCCATAGGCCAACCGAAGGGTCATTGGTTCTCCCACAGCACGGTTTCTGCAGGATACCCAGGCCTCGTTGTCCTCCAAAGGGGGACAGACAGGAAGGAGCCAACCGTCGGACTCAGTCTGGGCTGCAGTGGGACACTGACAATTACATTGGGTCTATCAGTAAATTACTCTTTGTTCATGTTCATTGCCAGTGCCCTGTGTTAATCCAATTCGAGGTGAATTTGTGGAGTTGCTGTGCACCTCTATGACTTTATAAGTGAAAAGGGGACTGGGTGCCTCAGCTGAGATTGACTCCTCAGCTCAGTAAGATCCACTCCTTGGATCCACTCAGAATGACAACCTTGTTTTGGAGATTCCCAGACTTGTGTTTTCCTGGATTGGTCTCCACAATCAAGTAGTTACAGGGAGAGGTGAGGGAAGAGCTTGTGAATAGAACCGTGAGCACAAAACACTGGATGGCATGGTGGCTTAGTGGTTAGCGTTGCAATCTCATAGTACCAAGGACGCAAGTTCGATTCGAGCCTCACATGACTATGTGGAGTTTACACCTTCTCCCCATGTCAGTGTGGCTTTCCTTTGGGTGCTCTGGTTTTCTCCCATAGTTGCAGACATGTACACATTAGGTAGTTTGTCTAATTGCCAACAGTTCCAGTGTTACAACATGATGGTGAACTCTTCTGTTAACTAAACCAAACAGCCATGAAAGGTAACCTCAACTCATAATCTATTAAAATATGACTGACAATAAACTCTTAATTTCCACTATTGAAGGGAAATTAATTCTAAAATTGAACATTAAACGACAACTTTTCACAGCTCTAAGCCTCCATTTTCTTAACTGCTTATTACCTGCCTCCAATTCGATAACAATATACTGTTCCAATAAAACACTTATTGAGATGACATCAACTTCATTTCAAAACCACACAGCCACTGTCATCTTCAGTGTCTGTCTTCTTCCGGCTGGACGAGCTCCCTGGGTCATCTCTTTCTTTTTACTATGAATATGTTTCATTTGAAAAGGTACGTTTGATAGAGAGGTTTTCCTAATTTTGGGGTTTCTCTCGATGGCATTTGTTCTCTCTGATTTTCAAAATGCTTGTCTCTTTTTTCTATCCCTAATATCGGATTGTCTCATTCATTCAATGATGGCAAAACAATAAATTCGCTCACAATTGGGTTTTAGTGACAAATGGTTGCCAAAACAGCAACCAAATCAGGTATCTATTTCACAGCCAAATATTACATATTTTCACCTATCCAGTATTATCTGAGACTCTCAGTGCTGAACAGTATTCCCTTGCTCTTAAAGGTACAGTACACACCTTCAACTTCATAACACGCACACGCACGCATGTTTAAGTTCGGTGGATTAGTTGTGGGAATGACAGGGATAGGGTGGGGGCATGGGGGCGTGGATGTTGAGAATGGACTTCTTGGGCTGAATGGCCTGTTTCCACATTGTGGAGATCCTCTCCAAATTCTTGTGTAACTGCACAAACTACTGTATTTTTAATTTTTTATACAGTTCTGGAATGTGCGTATAACTGGCTGGCCAGCATTTATTCCCCATCCGAAGTTGCCTTTGGGATGATGGTGGTGAGCTGCCTTCTTGAAGTCCACCTGCTGTGCGTTGACCCAGTATGTGGTTAGGGTTGGGGTTTTGAGCCAGAGACAGTGAAGAAAGGACAAACGATTGCCAAATCAGGGTGATGAGTGACTTGGAAAGCAACTTGAAGGTGGCAGTGTTCCCATGTATCTGCTGCCCTTGTTCTTCTAGAGTTGCCAACACCAATGAGCTTGGTAGAGTGGTTCATTTTATACCTTATGGTATTATGCGGTCTTTGTAATTCATGTTCTATGACAACGAGATCTATGGGTAGACCAGAGCTCTTGCACTCTCTCATCGTGTAGGAAGGAAATATAAGAATATATAAGACTTAAGAATATAAGAACTAGGAGCAGGAATAGATCATTTAGCCGCTCAAGACCTAATCTGGCAACTCATTTGGTGATGGCTGATCTTGTGTCTGCTCCAAGTCCACTTTCCTTGCCACTTTTCATACCGTTCAACTCATTGCTCATAATTTGCTTCTCTTCATTCTTGCATTCAAAATAAACACTTGCACATCTCCCCAGTTTAAGTCCATTAACCTGATATTATCTCACTTGCGTGACTCCTGTTCAGAGTGCTTTAAGGTGACTTTACATCCACTTCATAATTTATTTTTCAACACACTTTTGATTCATGAGCAATTCTGGCAGCATCTGCCTGATCATCCATGCCAAACAAATAACTTCGAAAAGGTTAAGGTCTCAAATATTCTCCCTGTCGGTCTGCTAACCCAAATAACACCATGAATGCCCACCCTCAGTTTAATTTTAGACAGTGAACCATGCATCCACACTGATATAGGACACCACCACCATCCATGTGCCTTTATGGAGACTCACACATAAAGTCAGAGACTATAAGGAGGTGATAAATCTGGAAGGTACATCAGTCATCAGAAAAAGTAGGAGTGAGTTCAATTAGTCATAATCAAGAATAAGAGAAAAAGAGAATAGAGTGAAAAAGCTTAATAGAGTGAAATAAAAAAGAGAGAGTGAATTATCGCGGTGGGGGTGGAATAAAATGTTTGAAAAAAGAAATTGGTTATGACAATCTGGCGACAATGGAAGGAAGACAAGCTCAGTAGAGTGTTTCTAAAAGAAAAGGGAGGAATAATTGGATACACATATCAATTTCCAGCATCTGCAGTACTTTGAGTTCTGTAAGGAGATGTTTATTCTATTTTTATTTCTCGATTAAAAGTAAGGTGAAATTCGAACCCATTGAGGTAATTGAGATTTTATGGTAGACTTTTCCTTTCCCCTTGTGCAGCCAGCACTGTACCTGCGCCGGCCTGGAGTACAACTGCTACTCCAGTTTTTCACATGTTGCCAGACTGCATTACTCATGCCTTTGATTCTATTTAGAGTCTTTCGACAAAAATTCAAATCACTGGAACCAGCCTCAAGGTTGCTGCTGGTTGGTTTGCTCATGAATGACTTGAACCATTGATGCAATCGGGTATTTCACGAGGCTCTTGAATGGCTCTCGAAATTTCAACTGATTGGCCACATAAATAAATATATTCGTGCAGCAACTTTAATTCCACAGAATAAATACAACGCATTAAAATATGAATTGTGAGTTGCTGTAACCTCTGGTATTTGCTAAAATGCCCTCCTCCTACACTGCCATTATTGCGAGATGCTGATCCCAGGAGAGAATGGGGAAGCAGAGAATGTAACATTATTTGTTTAATGGGAGTAAGTAATGTTCCACATGATGTCACTGACTGATCTCACCTGGGCACAGAGAGAGTCATAAATGGGACTCAGTTTTGGGTAGGATCTACATTTTCCCTGGAACCTATCAGGGCAAAGTGAATTCCCATTCCCATGAAAATAGAATGGGACGGCCGGCAATCCTCCTGATAAAGGATATTTATTATCCCATTCTGGCAGCCTTTGGTGTACCTGGTAAGTCAGTGAATCCTTGGAGATCAATCAATCGTTGTCATGGGAGCTGAAGGTTTGGTGCCTGATAGATACATTAACATTTCCCCGCTGACACCAGAGCTGCACAATCTCGGAGCCGCCAGAATACAGCGTTTCAAACATGCGTGAGGCAAGGGAGGTGTTTGTCCCAGTGATGCAAAATGGGACATTGAAACTCCTTGATGTAGCGCAGGAGTTTCTCTCTCTGTCTCTCTCCCTTCACCTCCAGCCCCTTGTACAGTGCAGTGTCTGTGCTTGAGTCACACACTGACATCCTGCATGCTGTTTAATGTGGACAATACAGTCTGAGGCAACTCCACAGTTTATGAAATGCTTGTTGGAAGAAACAGTAAAGGGTCTCTGGGAACCGACTTTTATTGTGGAGACATCATGAATAATTCCTGACGCCAGAATGCAGCCCCAAAACTGGCCCCGACGCATGATGAGGAAGATTCTGGGAATACCAGAGTGCACTATATTGAAAAAGTGTGAATGACATTCATGGCAAAGATTTCAGCCTATTACATCTTGTTTAATCTCCCGCTCTCTTTCCTGTTTGACCCAGAGAAAAGTGATCAGTTTGAGTGATATCAGGAATATGCTTGTATCATCAAAGAGAGACAAGGAAATGCTGTAACCACTTTAATGTCAGACAGTCAAAATTACGCAATGATGCTGTCACTTTGAAAAGGTTATTTTGTCTGAGGTTTTTGGAGGAAGGATTGTAAAGGCAGAGCTACCTAAGGATCTAGTTTAACAATGGTAGGGGAATGGCCAGTTCTCCCAGTTCACTTTATTTCTAGTTTGATTTTGCGATAGCAATCACAAGCTGTGAGAATCCAGAGGAGTTGCAAGCTTCAATGAAGAACTCTTCTGATTTTCCTCTGAGCTATCCCTTTGGATATTGCTCCCTCTTGCCTGTATGAACCTGCGTTTGGACTTTCCTTTTTGCCTAGGTATGTGTTATTGGGTGTTGTTGCCTTGGGACTGTTAATTAATAACAGTTACTGTATCGGGTCAGTTACATTTTCCTAAAGTTAGCTTATTCTAAATTCTGCCTTCTTTTGTTGTTTTTCAGCTGTGATGTTTAATTAAGTTTTGTTTTGCTTAATGCCGAGTGGTTTGACCAGCTGCGTTACACCAGCAATATCCACTCACATCTGCCCTTAAAATAAGAAAATGTTTGAGTCTCGGCTTAAAATATTTTGAGGGGGTCTGGCCGTGTCCATAACAAATAGAAAGCAGAATGCTGAAGAAAGCTCACAAATCTGAAAAGGCAATGTTTAATCTCTTTCTGCACTGCCTGACCTGTTGGATATTTCCAGTACCTTTTTAAAATTCTTGGTCTTTCAGTCGTGTATTTGGAATCTAGTAAGTAACAAGTTTTTGCGGAATGGATGATCACTTCCCCCTGTTACATTCATGCCTTCAAGGTGATGATCAATAAAATTCCAGATATCTTGATCAATAAAATTCCAGATGTCTTGATCAATATTGTCCCTGCTGTACTGCCTCCTCTATATGTTCAATAAACCCTCATGTTGTCTTTCCACAACTCTTTGATCAATAGTCTCCTGCTGCCTTGCCCCAAACACCCCCCCCCCCCCCGCCACCCCCACCACCCCGCACCCCTGCCCCCCATTTTGGATCAATAGGCATTCTTCTGCCCTGCAAACTATCCATGATCAATCAAACTCCTGTTCGCTTACCTCCTGTCCTTGATCACTTGGGTTCATACAGTTTTGCCATCTGTCCATGACCAATAAGGCTCCGGCACTATTTCCCACTGTCCATGACCAATCAGACTCCTGCACTATTTCTCACTGTCCATGAACAATACGGCTCCTGCACTATTTCCCATTGTCCATGACCAATAAGACTCCTGCACTATTTCCCACTGTCCATGACCAATAAGGCTCCTGCCATTTTTCCTACTGTCCATGACCAATAAGGGTCCTGTACTATTTCCCACTGTCCATGACCAATAAGACTCCTGCACTATTTTCCACTGTCCATGACCAATAAGGCTCCTGCACTATTTCCTACTGTCCATGACCAATAAGGCTCCAGCCCTATTTCCTATGGTCCTTGATCAATAAGGCTCCTGCACTATTTCCCACTGTCCGTGAGCAATAAGACTACTGCCTATTTCCCACTGTCCATGACCAATAAGACTCCTGCCTATTTCCTACTGTCCATGACCAATAAGACTCCTGCCCTATTTCCTATTGTCCGTGATCAATAAGACTCCTGCACTATTTCCTATTGTCCATGACCAATAAGACTCCTGCACTATTTCCTATTGTCCGTGATCAATAAGACTCCTGCACTATTTCCTATTGTCCGTGATCAATAAGACTCCTGCACTATTTCCTATTGTCCGTGACCAATAAGACTCCTGCACTATTTCCTATTGTCCGTGATCAATAAGACTCCTGCACTATTTCCTATTGTCCGTGATCAATAAGACTCCTGCACTATTTCCCACTATCCGTGACCAATAAGCCTCCTGCACTATTTCCTAGCATCCAAGACCAAGAAGGGTCCTGCTCTATTTCCCACAGTCCATAACCAATAAGGCTCCAGCCATATTTCCCACTGTCCATGGCCAATAAGGGTCCTGCCCTATTTCCCACTATCCATGACCAATAAGGCTCCTGCACTATTTCCCACTGTCCGTGGCCAATAGGGATCTTGCTGTCTGGCTCCTTGTCTGATTCCCTCCTGTTGCACACTCCCGGCATTCCCGTTTTTCCTCTCCCCCTTCCCGTTCCTCAATACAGTTTGAAATGAATGCTTTGTATCTTGTGATGCTCGCTCTCTCTTTCCCTCCATTCGCTGGCCTGAGACTGAGAGTCATGCTTCACCATTTCTCCGACACTTGGGAAACCTGGAAAACAATTCTAATTTAACATTGTTTCCATCTGTTACTTAAATAGGTCTGTAGTTTAAATTGAAAGAAGGTATGCCATTGGATGGCGCAAGAAATGTGTTTAACATTCATGGCTATATCTGTTCAGAGCACAATGCTGACTCAAAAATATGTTTGAGTCGATCAGAGAGGAAGTGCTTTCAAAAAACAAGAGAATGCTCTGGCTGTTGTCTGCAGTGCTGATATTCTGTAAGTTCCAAATTACCAGACAACACTTCTCAATCATTTACAAGCAACCTGGGCATTATTTCTTTATGTTTATTTGTTATTGCAGAGGTGTCTTTATTCATCCCAAAGAGGTCACTGTCACCGGCTACTTCCATTGCTGTTCAGAGATTGGTGCAGAAATCAGTCTTGAATTGCTGCAGTCCATGGGGGTCAGGTATAACCAGTGTGCAAACTCACTGCACCACTGCAACATTGAGAGCTTGTGATTCCTTACCCCAGTCAGGGACTCACCTTCCCTTTCAGAGAGGATCAGTCACTGAAGTTTGACACTATTCTGCCCCTTCTGATACCAATTGAATTGCTCATCTTAATCTATTTTTATATGATGATCATTTATTGGATTTTCAGACACCTTCACCTCACATTCTTTGAATGTTAACATGGAACATATTTCAGAAAGAAACATCAGAGAAACAGGGGGTACAGTTAAAAGAGGTTCCATGCTTCAGCAAATGATCCCTAGCTGATCCTCTCTCTCTGACATCTCACATGTCAGAACCTGTGTTTGAACTTACCCTTTTTAAGAAAAGGCTGAGTTCAAGGGGATGTTGCAATAAATTGGAACAACATCATTAATTTGCAATAGAGTCAACTGGGCTTTCAGATGGGTTGTTACTCTGTGTTCTGTACTCTTTTGTTTGTGTTTCATTTGGTAGACTGTAAGTTAATTCTGTTTTGCTTAAAACTGATTGGTTTGAACCAGCAACATAATTCCTGGAATATCTATCTTACATCTGCATAAAACTAGTGACCATCTGGGCTACCTTCATAAAATGTTTGGAAGGGGTCTGGTCTGATCCATTACAGATTGGAGTCCCTTTGTAGGATTTATTCCATCGTTCCAATTTAGGACTAGGGTTGCTAGACTCAAAGGCAGCAAGTGGTCGAGTTAGTGTCTTTTGTTCCGCATGTTATATTTGGTTAGTTTAAACACTGCTTGGTGTGGTAATGGATCTTTCAGTCACGAGGAATGTTCTGGGGGTGGAAGAAATGACATTGGGGCTTTCCAGAAGGTGAAAAAGGCAAAGCCGCTGGAAATGACAGTCAAGCTGGAGCTGAAATTGCTGCATCTCTGAAAAAGGATGTGGTTATTACCAAAATCGCTCAACATTTAAATGTGCTGCAAATGTCATTAGAATCTTTGGAAATGGCTCTTGACATTGCTAAGGACGTCCTGGGGTTTGAAGGTGTTTCCCAAATTTGCCAAGAAAGTTTAGAAAGACAGAGGAAGGACATACTTTTAGAATTAACAAATACGTTAGGATTGGGTTTGTCCCAAAACCAAAGCTGAAATGGTCATGGAGTTGGTCAAGTGCTTGGATATATCAAAGAAAGAGGCAAGTGCAGTGGAGTTAGAAAAATTCAAATTGCAAGTTAGGCAACAACAGTTAGAAGACAAAGAAGAGGAAGAAGACATGAAACTGTTTGAATTCCAATTAAAAGAAGAGGAAAGAAAAAAAGAATGGATCACCTGAGCAGAACAAAAGGAAAAGGACAGAGAGAGGAAAGGGAGAAAGAGAGAGAGTTTGAACTTCAGAAATTGGTACTTACAAAGAAAAGTTGGCTTAAAAGGGGAGAGGTGAATGCAGAAGGTAAGCTTAATGAGGATGACCAAACCCATCATGACAAAAGGCCTGGTGGGGATCTGTTCAGATATATACAAACATTTGATGAGAAGGATGTAGAAGCCTTTTTCACCTCATTTGAGCAAGTGGCTAAACAAATGAAGTGGCCAGTGACCATGTGGGTTTTGTTGATCCAAACAAAGCTGGTAGGTAGAGCTAGTGAGGTATTTGAATCACGATCACAAGAGGCATCTGGGGAATATGAGGATGTGAAGAAAGACATCTTAAGTACATATGAGCTTGTGCCAGAACACTACAGATAACATTTCAGGAATCCTAAGGAGGGACCCTGGTCAAACATACTCTTCAGTTTGAAAGGATCAAACAACGTACATTTGATAGTTGGATAAAGGCACCAAAAATAGAGCATACCCATGACATTCTTCCGGGGATGATTATTTTGGGGGAGTTCAGAAATGCACTTCCAGCAATAATGAGAACTCATGGAAGAACAGAGAGTTAAAACAACGAGCAGCTCAAATGGCTGATGATTGTGAGATGGTTCTTAAATCAAAGTTTGGTTTCCAACAATTTCAACCCATGAGGGATAGAAACTGGGGGAAGAGAGAAATCCTCACATGATAAGGGAACTGTAGACCTCAGTGAAGATTGTAAGGATAACCTACCACAGGGTAAAAAGAAAACCCGTGACAGGGAAAGTGAAGTGAAAAATCTCTTGTGCTTTCACTGCAATAAAGGAGGCCACATGAACTCACAGTGTTGGTCAGTAAAGAAAAGCACTGGGAAAGTAGGATAAGCAAGTGAATTTTGTTGGAGTTGTAAAGGAAAGCACAATGGAGACCGGAATGTGCAAGCTGACCGGAGGTTGGTTCAGGAGGAAGTGCCAGATCTTCTAAAACCATATACTTGTGAAGGTAAAGTTTACTCACATATTCAGGGAGCAGCAGGATTTTGAATGATGAGATATATACCTCCGAAGGACCAGTGCCGGAAAATGTGCTAGTAAGTGGAACTCACGGTGAGACAAGAGGGCTCAAGTATGTAAAGTGAGGTTAGAGTGCAAAGTGGGGAAGTGACAGTCGAAGTACTGGAAAAACTCTCAGCTCCAGGAATACAATTTGTCCTTGCTAACGATATAGCTGGTTCACAGGTAGGAGTGCTGCCTACTGTGGTTGATAAGCCCAGTGGACAATCAGGCAACTGAGCTATTACAAGAAGCATGCCCTGGGATTCTTCCTGACTGTGTGGTAAGGAGGTCGCAATGTCAGTAGTTCAAACAGGAGAGATCAAAGAGAAGTAAGAAATAGGAAATGAAATTATCAGAATGATCAGATGGTTGAGAACAAAACAGGAGCAGATGGATGACAAAGCACACATCTTTAGCTCAGAGCAATACCCTTTGTTTGGAAGGGTCTATGAGTTACAGCAGGAAGATGAAAAACTGAAGCAATTGTATCGAAAAGCATACACAGAAGAGAAACTGAATGTATCCCTGTGTACTACTATCTTAAAAATAATGTCTCAATGAGGAAATGGAGACCATCACGTATTCTGGAGGATGAGAAATGAGCAGAAGTTCGTCAAGTTGTTTTGACAGTGGGTTATAGAAAGGAGGTGTTACTGGAGGTGTATGAAATATCAGTAGGAGGTCATTTAGAGTCATAGAGTCATAGAGATGTACAGCATGGAAACAGACCCTTCAGTCCAACCTGTGCTAAAATACAAAAATATTATTACTGACCTGGACTGCACAAGGATGTAGGTGAATTTTTCCAGACATGCCGTACATGTCAAGTATTTGGAAAAAAACACAGGCAATAATAAAATCTGTACCTTTAATACCCATTCCTGCATTTGAGGAACTTTCCACAAGAGTCTTGATTGATTATGTAAGACCCCTACCTGAAACAAAAGGTGGGAATCAATATTTGGTAACATTGATGGATGTGTCCACTAGATTTCTGGAGACATTCCATGAGGCAATATCACAGCTAAAAGGATTGTAGAAGAGTTATTCAAAGTTTTCACAAGAATGGGCTGAGGAGTGGAAGATGGAGTTTAATTTAGAGAAATAAGAGGTGCTGCATTTTAGGAAAGCAAATCTCAGCAGGACTACTGCACTTAATGGTAAGGTCCAAGGGAGTGTTGCTGAACAAAGAGACCTTGGAGTGCAGGTTCATAGCTTCTTGAAACTGGAGTTGCAGGTAGACAGGATAGTGAAGAAGGCGTTTGGTAGGCTTTCCTTTATTGGTCAGAGTATTGAGTACAGAAGTTGGGAGGTCATGTTCAGGCTGTACAGGACATTGGTGAGGCCACTTTTGGAATATTGCGTGCAATTCTGTGATTCAAAGATGTTGTGAAACTTGAAAGGACTCAGAAAAGATTTACAAGGATGTTGTCAAGGTTGGAGGACTTAGGGTATAGGGCAAAGTTGAATCGGCTGGGGCTGTTTTCCCTGGAATGTCGGAGGCTGAGGGGTGACCATATAGAGGTTTGTAAAATCATGAGGGGCATGGTTACGGTAAATAGAGAAGGTCTTTACCCTGAGGTGGGGGAGTTCATAACTAGAGGGCATAGGTTTAGGGTGAGAGGAGAAAGATATAAGACTCAAGGGGCAACTTTTTCATGCAGTGGGTGGTGCGTGTGTGGAATGAGCTGCCAGAGGAAGTGATTGAGGCTGATACAATTATAACATTTAAAGGGCATCTGGAAGGGTATATGAATAGGAAGGGTTGGGAGGATATGGGCCAGGTGCTCCCAGGTGGAACTAGATTAGATTGGGATATCTGGTTGGCATGGTCGAGTTGGACTGAAGGGTCTGATTCCATGCTGTACATCTTGATGACTCTATGACTCTGTATGGGCTACCCAAAAAGATACAATCAGATAAAGGGTTAAGCTTCACATCAAAATTATTCAAGGAAGAAATGGACAGCTTAGGAATAAAACAATTCAAATCCAATGCATACCATCCAGAATCACAGGGAGTGCTGGAAAGGTGGCATTAGATATCAAAGACCATGTTCAGGGCTTATAGTCAACACTACCCAGGTGATTAGGGTAAAGGATTTCCATTTGTACTATCTGTAAATCGAACAAATTCAATCCATTTTAATTAGTTTTTGGGCATGAAGTGAGAGGGCCACTAAAATTGATTAAGGAGAAATTGGTAAGCCAGAATTCAGAGACCACATGTTTGAACTATGTGTCAAATTGTATGGAATAACTAAATGGAGTGGGGGTGCTGGCTACATAGCTTTTAAAAAACATCACAACATACAATGAAACAGGAAGTAGCCAATGAGTTAAAAACTCGCAATTTTGCTATTGGAGATAAAGTTACTACCAATGGTAGTAGATTAAACTTTTAAATGAAAGTTTAATGGACCTTATTACGTTAAAATGAGAGTGAGTGAGGTGACCTATTTGATAAAGACTCCAGACAGAAAGAAATCTCGTCGAGTATGTCATGTGAATATATTCAAAATATATTTTGATCAGGAAGGAAAGCAAAAGGGGAATGTGAAACGAGTTACAACACAGAGTGAAGAACTAGTTTAGAGGATTCTGAATTGGACATTCCTCAAATTAAATTGGACAATGAGGAAGTTGTCAAAAATTGAGGTAAATTATTAAGTTACCTTCAGGAAGTGAATCAAAATGCCCTGCAAGAGTTATTACTATCAGCTGGGAAAGTATGCCGAAATATGCTGGAAAGTACTAAGCTGGGAAGGTAGTAACTAAAGCCTTTAAGAACATAAGAACGAGGAGCAAGAGTAGGCCCTTCGAGCCTGCTCCACCAATCAGTCAGATCAGCTGGTCTTTGAGTCGATTTGTAGCTCAGGTTGAGGTTCTGGGTGTAGGTTTGCTCGCTCAGCTGGAATGTTCATTGTCAGACATTTCATCACCATACTGTAACCTCCGGATGAAGCACTGGGGGTGCAGCTCACTTTCTATTTACATGTTTAGGTTTCATTGGGTTACTTGTGGTATTTCCTGTGGTGATGTCATTTCCTGTGGTGATATCATTTCCTGTTCTTTTTCTCAGGGGGTTGGTAATTATGATCCAAGTAAATGTGTTTGTTGATAGAGTTCCGGTTGGAATGCCATGCTTCTAGGAATTCTCCTGCATGTCTCTGTTGGGCATGTCCTAGGATGGATGTGTTGCCCCAGTTGAAGTGGTGTTCTTCCTCATCTGCATGTAAGAATACTAGTGAAAGAGGGTCATGTCTTTCATGTTCATGTATCCGGATGGCTAGTTTTCTAGATAGAGTCGGATGGATTTTCAGATTGGTTGCTACTCTACACTCTACATTCTGTTCTCTTTTCTGTTCATGT
The DNA here is from genome assembly GCF_047496795.1 of Chiloscyllium punctatum. Lineage (NCBI taxonomy): Eukaryota > Metazoa > Chordata > Chondrichthyes > Orectolobiformes > Hemiscylliidae > Chiloscyllium > Chiloscyllium punctatum. The sequence continues at coordinate 20,510,766 of NC_092753.1, forward strand.
TTCATTCAGTAGGCTTTAAATAAATTCTGTTTTGTTTAAAACTGAGTGGTTTGACCAGATGCTTGAGTCCTGGAATATCCACCTTCCATCTGCCTAAGTTAACACAAAATGTTAAGGTCTCGGCTACCTTCTTAAATGTTTTAACGGGGTCCATTACATAAGTCCAGTTCAGTTTCTTGTCCAGCCTAAATGTTCATCATGGGGAATTTAAATATGGTCATGTCATTGAATGATAAGCAGAGATGGTGACATTTTGTGCTACTGGTGACAGGAATCGTATGTCACCTGAGTGGCACAAATCCACTCAGATCATGCTAGTCTGCTAAAGTAGCTCATTGAGCACCATTCTATATGGAGTATTGGTCAAGTCACCTGATTTATAAGTATCTGCTGAGTGACTCACCTTTGAAGATCACCACCCTTTATGCAGAAGGCCACAAGCTGAGGCATGAAGAGAAGAGGCAGAAATATGCCGACTACCTTAGCCTTCAGAGATCTGCCACCATTTGTCCATCCATTATCACTTCCTTGGCAAATTCCAGCCAAACTCTACTGGAACAAGCATAGATTATGAGGCCACTTTTCATCCTGATAACACTTTCAGTTTCCACCTTCCTATTAATGTACGTGACTAAGCAGTACACCTGAAAGCCTCAGTAAGATATAACAGACATGAACTTACGATGTGAAGCACACAATAATTTTCCACTTCTCTGTCCGTTTCTTGCAGCAAATGTTATGACAATTATGATTCTCTCCAGAGGAAATTGTGGCATATCGAAATGTATCTCTGTCTACATGGTGGGCATGGCAGGAGCAGATCTATTTGTCATGATCTTCAATGTGATTGTTTACTTGATATTTAATTATCACTTTCCATATTCCTTTCTGTCTTACACTGCTGTTTGTAAGTTTGTCTTGTACATAGCTTTTGCTACGCTGGATATGTCAGTGTGGTTCACAGTCACATTCACATTTGATCGATTTGTGGCGATCTGTTGTCATGACTTTAAAGAAAAGTACTGCACCAAGAGAATTGCAACTACAGTTATAGCAACATCTTCAGTCTTGACTTGTTTAAAGGGTTGTTTTCATATGAAGCTGAACAAATAAGTAACAATGTGCACTGAGGGTGCAGGACAAAAGCAGCTGTTTATACAATACCTGCATGGTCAGTGTAGAGTTGGATGCAGTCATTGTCAGTTGTTTTGCTTCCTTTTGCTCTCATGACCTTGTTTAATTCTTTGACTGTCGGACGTATTTTATTGGCTAACAGAACATGCAAGGGACTCTGAGCTAAAACACCGAGAGTCAGAGTGATCCAGAGGTGAGAGGTCGGAGGAAATCCATCATATTACTCTTCACTGTGTCAGGCACCTTTATTCTGTTGTGGTTAACATCTGTTGGAAGTTTTGCAGCCACCAGACTATCAAGCAATGTCTACTATCAAGGTGATTACTCCAATCCTGGATATATCGCCACGGAAACAGGATATCTGCTTGTGTATTTAAGTTCCTGTACAAACACGTGCATTTATGCAGCAACCCAGAGGAAAATCAGAGAAGAGCTGAGAGATGTTCTGAAGTCTCCTTGGGATAAATCTCTTGATCCTTTTTTTAAAATAACAGACATGTGAATTCAAACCAAAAAAAAATCTTGTAACTAAAACAATATTCCATCTGGTTTTCTGTCTGAGAATATCAATCGTCCTGACAACCTGAAAATAGGAAATGTTGGGAATGGCATGAATGTTCTTTAATAAAAGCTGAAATGGTACATTTGAAAGTTACATTTTCAATAACTGTCCATTGATTGTCCAAAGTAAATGATGGATGACAGTGACATCAAGTCTGGTCTGGTCTGACCTGGATGTCGGCAAGCAAGTATCTCTCGATGTTTCAGGAACCTGTCCCTCTTTGCAGTTGTAGTCGGCGGAGTCAGGCTATTAATGTGAGGGGTCCAACAACTAGAATGAACTGAAAGCTCAGGTATCCCATGTAAACACAAGTTTCTGCCCTTACCAAAGTGACAAGACAGCACAGTGGCTTAGTGGTTAGCACTACTGCCTCACAGTGCCAGGGGCAAAGTTCAATTCTAGCCTCAGTTTGTTTGCACATACTCTGGTTTCCTCCCGTTGTGCAGGTTCAGTGGAATGGCCATGTTAAATTGCCATTAGTTATGGAAATTACAGGGATAAGGTTGGTGTGGACATAATGGGCTGAATAGTTTGCTTCCACACTGTAGAGATTCTGATTTTATTAAATGTTATTTGATGTTACTTACTTTCAAATGAGGGTTTCTCAACTATTCTGAGAAATCTCCTTACTCTTGATTAAACACTTCCAACATCCAGACAGAACCAGGTTGTGTGCGATGTGAAACTAAAAGATTTAGTGAAAGGTTTGTGGGTAGCATGATGGTTCAGTGGTTCGGACTGCCAGGGTTTTTTCCAGGTGGTCCGGTTTCCACCCACAGTCCAAAGATGCACAGCTTAGGTGGATTGACCATCCTAAATCGCCAAGGAACTGTAAGCTAGATAGACTGACATTGAGAAATGCAGGGATACGGGGATAAGGTGGGAGTTGGGTCTGATTAGATTAGGTTAGATTTCCAACAGAATGGCAACAGGTCCTTTGGCCCAACAAGTCCATGCCAACCCTCCAAAGAGTAGCCCACCCAGACTCATTCCCCTATCCTATATTTACACCTGACTAATGCACCTTGCATTCTGGGCAATTTAGCACAACCAATTCACAAAGCCGGCACATCTTTTGGATTGTGAGTCGAACCCGGAGAACCCATAGGAAACCCACGCAGATACAGGGAGAATGTACATACTCCACACAGGCAGTCTCCTGAGGTGGGAATCAAAGCCGGGTCCCTGGCACTGTGAGGCAGCAGCGCTAACCACTGAGCCACCGTGCCACCCCTCACTGAGCCACCGTGCCACCTCTGGGCAGGGCTCTCTTCTGAGGGTTGGTTTGGACTAAATTGGCCAAATGGCTTCCTTCCACACTGTAGGGATTCTATGAAGTCATGAAGATTTCATCTCAGAAGTTTTTAAAAAGCCCTGATTCTTCTGCTTGAAAGCAGGATAATGTCCTTCCATCATCTACAAAGAATTTGGAGGGGAGTGGTTGTGGTAACCAGAGTTACAGATTTGAGGATGGGGTAACAGGTGTACAGGCAGATAGAGTGTGCAGAGAGTCCGTGAGGAAAGACAGACAGTTGATAGGGCAAAGTTGCAGTCGGTGTGATGGGGTGAAGTGTGTCCATTTTAATGCAAGACGTGTCAGGAATAAGGATGATGAATTTAGAGCATGGATCTGTACTTGGAGCTGAAGCCCTGTGGCCATTATAGAGGCTTGGATGTCACAGGGACAGGAACGGTTGTTGGATGTTCCAGGGTTCAAGTGTTTCAAAAGGAATAAGGAGGGAGGTAAAAGAGGTGGGGGAGTGGGATTCCTAATCAGGGATAGTATCACAGCTGCAGAAAGGGAGGTTGTTGAAGAGGGTTTGCCAACTGAATAATTATGGTGGAAGTCAGAAACAGGAAAGGAGCAGTCACTTTATTGGGAGTTTCCTATAGACCTCCTCACAGCAACAGAGACACGGAGGAGCACATTGGGAGGCAGATTTTGGAACAGTGCAGAAGTAGCAGGGTTGTTACCATGGGTGACTTCAACTTTCTCAATATTGATTGGATCTGACTTAGTGCAAAGAGTTTGGATGGAGCTGATTTTGTCAGGTGTGTCCAGGATGTAGATAGGCTGACAAGAGGGGAGGCCATGTTGGATTTGGTGCTTGAAACGAACCAAGTCTGGTGTCAGATCTTTCAATGGGAGAGCATTTCAGTGATAGTGATCCTAACTCCTTGATCTTTACTACGGTCATGGAGAAGAATTGGAGCAGATAGTGTGGGGAGGTATTTAATTTGGGAAAGGGGGAATTACAAAGCTATTAGGCATGAACTGTGGAGCATAAATTGGGAACAGATGTTCTCAGAGAAATGTGGAGGTCGATAATGTGGAGGTTGTTTAAGGAACGCTTACTGCAAATGCTGGATAGGTTTGTCCCACTGAGGCAAGAAAAGGATGATAGGGTGAAGGAATCTTGGGTGACAAGGGATATGGAACATCCAGTCAAGAGGAAGAAATAAGCTTACTTAAGGTTGAGGGGGCAAGGATCAGTCAGGACTCTAGAGGGCTACAAGGCAGCCAGGAAGGAACTGAAGGATGGACTGAGGAGAGCTAGAAGGGGACATGGAAAAGCTTTAGCACTTAGAATTAAGGAAAACCCTACGGCATTCTACACTTATGTGAGGAACAAGAGGATGGCCAGAGTGAGAGTAGGGCCAATCAGGAATAGTGTAGGGAATGTAAGCTTCGCGTCGGAGGAGGTAGGGGACATCTTTAATGAATACTTTGCTTCAGTATTCACAACTGAGAAGGACCTTGTCGTTTGTGCGGACAGTGTGAAACAGGCGGATATGAGGTTGATGTTAAGTTGATATTAGGTTGAAACAGGTTGATGTTAAGAAGGAGGATGTGCTGGAAATTTTGAAAAACATGAAGACAGATCTGTCCCCTGGGGCAGACGGGATATACTCAAGGTTTCAGGGAGAAGTGAGGGAAGAGATCGCTGTGCGTTTGGCGATGATCTTTGCGTCCACACTGTCGAGTGGAGCAGTAGCAGATGATTGGAAGGTGGCAAATGTTATTGCCTTGTTCAAGAAAGGGAATAGGGATAATCCTGGGAATTACAGACCATTCAGTCTTATGTTGGTGGTGGGCAAAGTACTCGAGATGATTCTGAGAGACAGGAATTATGATTAGTTGGAAAGCATAGTTTGATTAGAGATAGTCAGCTTGGCTTTGTGAGGGGCACATCATGCCTCATTGAAATATTTGAGAGATCTTATTGAACTTTATTGAATTCTTTGAGGTTATGACAAAACGTATTGATGAAAGTAGAGCAATGGATGTGGATAATATGGATTCCAGCAAGGTGTTTAATAAGGTTCCCCATGGGAGGCTCGTTCAGAAAGTAAGGAGGAATTGAATACAGGGAATTTGACTGTCTAGATACAGAATTGGCTGGCCCATAGAAGACAGAGGGTGATAGTAGATGGAAAGTATTCAGTGTGGAGCTTAGTGACCAGTGGCGTTCCACTGGGATCTGTCTAGGAGCTCTGCTTTTTGTGATTTTTATAAATGGCTTGGTTGAGGAAGTGGAAGTAAGTTTTCTGATGACACGAAGGTTGGTGGAGTTGTGGATAGTGTGGAGGTCTGTTGCATGTTGCAACAGGACATTAACAGGATGCAGAAAGGTCATCCCCATGGGTACCCAACTTGGCTATCAGCCTCAGCTCGTCTGCTCTATTTTGTCGCAGCAAACAGGGATTCAGAATATTTTAAAAGTAATCAAACTGGAAGTTTGTGGCTAGTGATGTCCCAAAGGGATCTGTGGTGGGGCCCTCAATTATTCGCCATTTCATTAACACTTTGGTAATGGTACCAAAAATCAAATATCCAAGGTTGCTGAAGACAAAATTGGGCAAAATTGGAGCATAATATTAATAGATGAGGTGAATGGGCAAAGCTGAGACTGATGGATTTCAATGCAAACAAATGAGAAATTACCCAATTGGTTCGAACAAGGATAGATTAGGATTATTTTCAGAAGGCAATTTGTTTAATGCAGTGAACGTCCAACAAGATTCTGAGGTTCAGTTTCAGAAAATAATCAGGCAGCTAATGGAATGCTGGCCTTCAAATCTAAAAAGCTGGAGTAAGGGGATGCATATGGTATGGAAAATCCTATTCAGATCCCACTTAAATTACTGTGAGCAGAGCTGGGCATCATACATTAGGAAGACTGTTTTAGCTCTGTTGGTAGTTCAACATAGGTTTACAAGGATGATACCTGGGATTCAGGGGTCAAGAAATGCAATCAATTTAATCAAATTAGGCTTTTATTCTCCAGAATTTAGATGGTTCAGGAATGAGTTTATTGAGCTCTTCAGCAAATTAACAGGAAAAGACAGAGTTGATAGAGATAACTTTTGCCACTGGTTAAAGATTCTAGAAACAGGGGCATAGTGTAAGAATTAGGGCCAGGCCATTCACGAGGGACGGTGGGAAGCACTTAGTCACACAAGACTTCAGGAGAATTGAATTCTCTTCCTCAAATGGGTGGTTGTTCCTCATTCAATTGTTAAATTGAAATCTGAGATAAACATTTTTAGAAGCAAGGATTTCAAGGAATGTAGGCCCAAGGCATATGGAGCTAGTCCATGGATCTGGCTTTTGAATGGTGGAATACGCTCCAGGGGCAAAACAGCCCGTTCTTGTTCCTCTGTTTTGAAACCAACTTTCCAATCATGCAAATATGAGTCCATTGTTACCTTTCACTTTGGTGTCATTATCAATCTAACCTGTTACTTTACCTTGCTACCACACTGTTACATGGGGTCATGGAACTAGAGACAGTTTATAGCAAAGAAAGAAGCATTGTCATTGTGTCAGTAAAAACCAAATCAACTCTTGTCCAACACCAGGTCAGATCTTCAGGCTAACATTCTCACAACTGAGCTATTTCAGCCAGTACCATATACCACTATTTCTGTGATCCGTTTGACCTACATCACAAATGCCATCTCAATTAATAATATTGTTCCTTCAAGGATAATCAGTTAAGTTCATCAGTCACGATCTTCTCTTAATGAGTCCATGCTGACTCTCCTGGATTGAAATTTCACACTCTATTTGGTCATTTCTATTGTAGCTCAGAGAATTTCCAATCAATTTCTCACCACAGGAAATATAATAGCAGCTGGTCTCCACTCATTATTTCTAACTTGAACCGTCCGATACAAGGGGAACAAACCAGTGTGGGCTGTCCTAGAGGAGGCCGGAAGGTGTGTCAGGGTGGACTGAGAGCTGGAAGGGGCAAGGGGTGGACCTAGAACTGGAAGGGGTGTAGGGGCAGACTGCCTTAGAGTGGCCGGAAGGTGGGAGGGACTGGTGGGTTGCTTGTGGTCTATATTGTATACATTTTTAAAAACGTAATTGGACTGTCTTATATGTACAAATATTATTGGTAGTGTTTTGTAATGATTGAAAGTGGGATTTGAGGTTTGTCCCCATTTCCCTGAAAACTGGTTGAACTGGTAGGGTTGGGGCCTGGCTTTGCCACTCCTTTCCCTCGTAAAATTGCTGTTTCTCTGTGTGCAGCTGTTAATGTTAATTCTTTTGCAAACTGCGTATTGTTTCATAAAATAAAAAGAAACATAGACTGTAGGGAAATAGATGGTGACATCTTGCAAAATGTCGAGATTACAGAGGAGGAAGTGCTGGATGTCTTGAAATGGTTAAAGGTGGATAAATCCCTGGGACCTGATCAGGTGTACGCGCGAACTCTGTGGGAAGCTAGAGAAGTGATTACTGGGCCTCTTGATGAGATAGTTGTATCATCGATAGTCACAGGTAAGGTGCCGGAAGACTGAAGTTTTGCAAACGTGGTGCCACTGTTTAAGAAGGGTGGTAAAGGCAAGCCAGGGAACTATAGACCAGTGAGCCTGATCTCAGTGGTGGGCAAGTTGTTGGAGGGAATCCTGAGGGATAAAGTTAAAAATCACACACCAGATTACAGTCCAACAGCTTTATTTGGAAGCACTACTTTTAGGAGTGCTCCGAAACCTACTTGGACGATAACCTGGTATTGTGTGATTTTGAACTTTGTCCTCCCCAGTCCACCACAGGCTGCTCCACGTCATCATCCGAGATAGTCATCATGGATTTGTTAAGGGAAGGTCGTGTCTGATGAAGGTGACTGATTTTCTTTGAAGGATAAAGAATGGATGGAGTGTATCCGATGTAGATCAACCTGATGATAAGAAGGACCATAAGACGCAGTATTTATAGCAAAAGGATTACAGTTTCATGCAGCTGAAATGATATATTAAAAACATTTAGGTTAAGCCTTTCATCTTTTATAATGGGTTTACTAGTTTCAGTTCTTTAATATGAGAACCTCAGAACCTTTTTAAAGTTGAAGCGATGGTGGTATAGTGGTGAGCAAAGCTGCCTTCCAAGCAGTTGACCCGGCTTCGATTCGTGGCCATCGCAAGGAGTGCATTTTAACACCACTCCACAACCAAAAGAGCCGATCGATTCAGTGGTCATGAACCACCTCCATCTGCACATCACATTGAGACTGCCAGACCTCTGGAGTGCAGACATTACTTTGAAGTTGAGGATGTCCCCAGTAGGATGAAGGAGTCCAGTCGATCACGGTTCAAATAGGCGAGGGTCATGGCAGAATTCCTTGGTTTTCCATCTTATTTCGAAAGAAATGTTTCCGGATTTCACGCATTTCAACATTACTCTCATTTTGTTTTATGTGAACTACAGCCTAATATCAAGTGAAATGTGGGTGGACAGTTCACAAATATCCAAACAACGTTATTTATCATATCGAATCGGTAATGTTATTGTTTTAGGTGCAGGTCAGAAATAGGAGGAGTGGAGACCAGTTGTTTTTATATTTCCAGTATGAGAAAATGACTCGATTAATCTCTGAGAGATGATAGAAATGACCACACAGTGAGTGAAAGTTTAATCCAGGATAAAGTTAAAAATCACACAACACCAGATTACAGTCCAACAGCTTTATTTGGAAGCACTAGTTTTAGGAGTGCTCCGAAAGATACTTGGACGATAACCTGGTATTGTGTGATTTTGAACTTTGTCCTCCCCAGTCCACCACAGGCTCCTCCACGTCATCATCCGAGATAGTCATCATGGATTTGTTAAGGGAAGGTAGTGTCTGATGAAGGTGACTGATTTTCTTTGAAGGATAAATAATGGATGGAGTGTTTCTGATGTAGATCAACCTGATGAAAAGAAGGACCATAAGACGCAGTATTGATAGCAAAAGGTTTACAGTTTCATGCAGCTGGAATGATATATTAAACACATTTAGGTTAAGCCTTTCATCTTTTATAATGGGTTCACTAGTTTCCGTTCTTTAATATGAGATCCTCAGAACCTTTTTAAAGTTACGTTGTCGAGATAACTTCAGGTTGTCTAACAAGAGATGCCATCTCAGCTCAGACAATGCATTAAAGGTGTGAGGTTAAAGTCTGTCTGTGTCCCAATCTTGAGTCAGACTGGCTCTAGCCTCCCAGTCGGAGAGCACTTCAGCGCTCTGTGCCTTTCGGTCTCGGACACCTGGGTGACAATCCTCCAAGGCAGACTGTGGGACAGCCAACAATGCAAAGTGGCCAAGCAGAGGCTGATAGTCAAGTTTCGTACCCATGGAGATGACTTTAACTGGTCACTTTGGTTCATGTCACACGACACGTGACAACACTGCACTGTATACTATTTCACCGACACTCACAAGTACACGCACACACACAAAAGCACACTCCTACCGACCCACACACACATGCATACCCTCTCTCAAACACAGGCTCTCTCTCATAAACTCACTCAAACACTTTCACATTCACAGCCACTCACGCACCTTCTCACAAACTGATACCCCAGTACACTCACACACATGCACCTACACACACTCTCACAGACCCGCATATCCCTACATGCACATACACACTGACACACACACACAGCCGCACACACCCACACATGCACCCACACACACACATGCCTGCACCCACACACGGACACACACACACACATGCACCCACACACACACACATGCAGCCACACACACACACATGCAGCCACGCACACACGCGTGCACTCACACACACACACACACACACACACACACAGCCACCCCCCCCCCATACACACACTGATTCCTAGTTCTCATGACTCTCAGCTGGAGACTATCATTGCCTGCAGAACCGACCTTCATCCCCCCACCACACCATGAAGGTTAGCACTTGTTCATGCCCTTACACAGCCGTCTGTGCCCTCCCTTGACCCTATCCTTTCCATCATGCCCACCGCCCCTCCATGCCCCTCTAAATCGTTCCTGTGCTGGGTTGCTCTGACAATGTCAATTTCACTTCCTATGTCAATTTCACCGCACTACGTTTTCTTTTTCCCCTCACGAACCGGGATCACCCGACTCTGTGCTTGCTGACCCCACCCCGTACGTTTGCCATCCCGGATAGCGCTTTGTGTTTCGTTGGAACTGCGGGAGTAGCTGCGGACGTTCTGCTTAAACCTGAGCGGATAACACTGTTCTGCTCGGAGACAGGGAGGTCTGCAGATGCTGGAGCCCGAAACATCGATTTCCCTGCTGTGCGTTTCCAGCAACACACTCTCGACACTGTTCTGCCACGACCCTGTCTCGGTTCCACACAATCCCATTCATCATTAAGGCGCCACGGCATCCCAAGGACTTGGGACCCATGGGAACTAAATGATGACAGCGGCCTCAGCACTCTGCACCCCCTGACCTTGGAAAGCCCATCTTGGTTCAGGTTACCTATCTAGGGCAGGGAGGGTTTTGCGTGCACTGCCTTCCCACATCAGTGGAAGCGACCTTCACTAAACAGCTGCCCATGACTAACCCTTGCTGTGAAGTTAAACATCACACAACACCAGGTTATAGTCCAACAGATTTAATTGGAAGCTCTAGATTTCGGACAACCACCTGATGAAGGAGCAGCGCTCTGAAAGCTAGTGCTTCCAATTAAACCTGTTGGACTATAACCTGGTGTTGTGTGATTTTTAACTTCCTATACCCCAGTCCAACACTGGCATCTCCAAATCATGCCCTCCTGTGAAAACCCCTTACTGCTGACTGACACCTCCCCCTCCTCTACAAAGTAAAAGAAAAAACTGCAAATCTATCAACGGGATCGAACATCAAATTAATACATATTCCTCGAGAGGGTTCTGCTTCCCGAACTGTTACCCGGAATTCCCTCCTCTCCACAATTACTGCAGCGTGGCCTCAGTCTAATGGTTCCTCTGTTTTTGCCGTTTTTGTTTTCTAAGAAAACTCTTGAGAAGTTTTAGAAACTGAAAGAACTGCAGAATTATGTGGGGCATGGATAGGATAAATAGACAAAGTCTTTTCCTTGGTGTCAGGGAATCCAGAACTAGAGGGCATAGGTTTAGTGTGAGAGGCGAAAGATGTAAAAGCGACCAAAAGGGGCAACGCTTTCATCCAGAGGGTGGTACGTGTGTGGAATGAGCTGCCAGAGGAAGTGGTGGAGGTTGGTACAATTGCAACATTTTCGAGGCATTTGGATGGGTATATGAATAGGAAGGGTTTGGAAGGATATGGGCCGGGTGCTGGCAGGTGGGACTAGATTGGGTTGGGATATCTGGTCGGCATGGGCAGGTTGGACCGAAGGTTCTGTTTCCGAGCTGTACATCTTATTTTTATTTCAAAATATACTTTATTCATTTAAATAAATCTCTGGTACTTGTACAATTTTTCCATGTTGTTCATAGTTATATACATTGCATGTCTTAACATTACAAAGAACAAATTTAATTAATCGAATTCACAGTTATCCTATTAACATTTACCTTTATTCACTCTGCAGTCTCTCGGTATTTTGCTGTGGCTTCAGCGGAATCCACCTACGGAGTGGGTGCCCTGTTATATGAAAGCAAATGAAACTTCTTTAAACCCCAGTTTATGGGGTTACCATTTTCCATTTGATTGTCCTGTCTCTGGGGTAGCTTGTCTACATCCCCATGGTAAGCACGAACTGCTGGACCTTCGCTGGGCTGAGGTAGCTATCCAGCTCCTCACTGGGGTCATTTACCCTCTCTGGTGTCATTCAGCCAAGACAAGGGTCCTCCCTGTCTAGTTCTGTGTCTGAGAATGGGACTGTCAGAGGATCACAGCTCTCGGTTGCCTGTAGTTGTGGGGCAGTGGGTACCCCCTGGTTCTCACTGGGTGGAGGGTGGACTTCGGGGGGTCCGTTGTTTCCTGGTTGGGAGGAAATGCCCTCCTCTTTACCGACGGCGCTCTGTCTCTTCTTCTGTTGGTGATGGCCTTCTTTGCGTCCATCTTCCCCCTCCGAAGAGCTGGCTGTCCCTCCCTCGTGCAGCTGTCTTTTCCCCTTTTGCTGGGAGGCTTTGGGGTCTTGGGAAGATTTCCTCTTCCTGTTTTTAACAGGTATCGACTCCTCTGCCTGCTTGATTACCTCCTCCTCCTCCATTTCTTCCATCTGCCCGGCTACAGCTTGGATCAGCTGCTGTGTCTCTCCGCTGGCTGCCGCCTCCTCCACTCCAGCCTGTTCTTCTTTCCACTCCAGACTCCTTTTCCCTGCTGTCTGGGTGGACCTTACTGGTCTTTGGGGTTCCACGGCTCTCATTGCCACCTCCAGCCATCTGTGCGTAAGTGGGGCCCCCCTGTCTTGGGCAGGTCTTATACATATGGCCCGCCTCTCCACACAGTTTGCAGCTCTTTTCTTCCTGACAGTCCTTAGTCAAGTGACCCTCCTGTTTGCAGTTCCTGCAGCTGGTCACTTTGCAATCCGTCGCCACGTGTCCCGACTTCCCGCAGGTTCGGCACACATTCGGCTGCCCTGCATATGTCAGGTAGCCTCTGCTCCCTCCAATTGCGAACCTCGAGGGTGGGTGGAGGAGGTTCCTACTATCATCGGCCCTCAGAGTTACCCTGACCTGCCGCTTACTGGTCCAGATCCCAAAGGGGTCGATCACATCAGTGGCTTCTCCCTCAACTTGGACGCACCTTCCCAGGAAGGTCAGGACATCAGCCGCTGGAACATAGGTGTTGTACATATGGATTGTAACAACCCGAATCCTCTGTGCAGGAAGCACACACAATGGGTTCGCTGACAAGATGGAAAACAGCGGCTCGCCTTCCTTCTCCTTGAAGACCTTCAGGAGCTGTTCGCACTGCTTCATGCTTCTGAAGGTCACATCAAAGTAGCCTGCCCCAGGGAAATCCTGCAGACAGTACACGTTTTTTTTTTAATTTCAAAATATACTTTATTCATGTAAATAAATCTCTGGTACTTGGACAATTTTTCCATGTTGTTCATAGTTTTATACATTGCATGTCTTAACATTACAAAGAACAAACTTAATTAATCGAATTCACAGTTATCCTGTTAACATTTACCTTTATTAACTATCCAGTCTCTTGGTATTTGGCTGTGGCTTCAGCGGAACCCACCTAAAGAGTGGGTGCCCTGTTATCTGAAAGCAAATTAATCTTCTTTAACGCCCAGTTTATGGGGTTACCATTGTCCATTTGACTGTCCTGTCTCTGGGGTAGCTTGTCTACATCCCCATGGTAAGCAGGAACTGCTGGACCTTCGCTGGGCTGAGGTAGCTATCCAGCCCCTCACTGGGGTCATTTTCCCGCTCTGGTGTCATTGAGCCAAGGCAAGGGTCCTCCCTGTCCAGTTCTGTGTCTGACAGTGGGACTGTCAGAGGATCACAGATCTCGGTTGCCTGTAGTTGTGGGCCAGTGGGTACCTCCTGGTTCTCACTGGGTGGAGGGTGGACTTCTGGGGATCCGGTGTTTCCTGGTTGGGAGGAAATGCCCTCCTCTTTACTGACGGCGCTCTGTCTCTTCTTCTGTTGGTGATGGCCTTCTTTGCGTCCATCTTCCCCCTCCGAAGAGCTGGCCGTCCCTCCCTCGTGCAGCTGTCTTTTCCCCTTTTGCTGGGGGGCTTTGGGAGCCTGGCAAGATTTCCTCCTCCTGTTTTTAACAGGTATCGACTCCTCTGCCTGCTTGATTACCTCCTCCTCCATTTCTTCCATCTGCCCAGCTAGAGCTAGGATCAGCTGCTGTGTCTCTCCGCTGGCTGCCGCCTCCTCCACTCCAGCCTGTTCTTCTTTCTGGGTGTCACCAGACTCCGTTTCACTGCTGTCCGGGTGGCCCTTACTGTTCTTTGGGGGTCCACGGGTCACATTGCCACCTCCAGCCATCTGTGCGTAAGTGGGCCCCCCCCCCGTCTTGGGCAGGTCTTATACATATGGCCCGCCTCTCCGCACAGGTTGCAGCTCTTTTCTTCCTGACAGTCCTTAGTCAAGTGACCCTCCTGTTTGCAGTTCCTGCAGATGCTCACTTTGCAATCCGCCGCCACGTGTCCCGACTTCCCGCAGGTTCGGCACACTTTCGGCTGCCCTGCATATGTCAGGTAGTCTCTGCTCCCTCCGATTGTGAAGCTCGAGGGTGGGTGGAGGATGTTCCCACTATCATCGGCCCTCAGAGTTACCCTGACCTGCCGCTTACTGGTCCAGATCGCAAAAGGGTCGATCACATCAGTGGCTTCTCCCTCAACTTGGACGCACCTTCCCAGGAAGGTCAGGACATCAGCCGCTGGAACATATGGATTGTAACAACACGATTCCTCTGTGCAGGAAGCACACACAATGGGTTCGCTGACAAGATGGAAAACAGCGGCTCGCCTTCCTTCTCCTTGAAGACCTTCAGGAGCTGTTCGCACTGCTTCACACTTCTGAAGGTCACATCGAAGTAGCCTGCCCCAGGGAAATCCTGCAGACAGTACACATTTATTTTAATTTCAAAAATATACTTTATTCATAAAATGATTTGATGGTCTGTACATTTGATCATGCCATACATATGTCCACATTTACAAAAACAGATTCGAATTTATCCTTGTCATTTACAATCCTGTGCATTTTTCAATCTTGTACATATATTTGGCTGAGGCATCAGCAGAGCCCAAAAAAACGTCCGCATGGGCCCCCTGTTCTTCTTTAGGCAGGCTGATCTTACACGGTGGTCTTTCCCCACCGCGCCTTGGCGGCAGCTGCCCCAAGCTTCAGTGCGTCCCTCAACACGTAGTCTTGGACCTTGGAATGTGCCAGTCTGCAACACTCGGTCGGGGTTAACTCCTTCAGCTGGAAGATCAACAGGTTTCGGACCGCCCAGAGAGCCTCCTTCACCGAGTTGATGATCCTCCAGGCGCAGTTAATGTTCGTCTCGGTGTGAGTCCCGGGGAACAGGCCATAGAGCACGGAGTCCCGCGTCACAGCGCTGCTCGGGACGAACCTCGGCAAGCACCACTGCATTCCTCTCCAGACTTCCTCTGCATAGGCACATTCCAGAAGGAGGTGTGTGACAGTCTCGTCCCCCCCGCAGCCACTTCAAGGGCAGCGTGCGGTGCGGCAGAGAGTCCGGGCGTGCATGAAGGATCTCACAGGCAGAGCCCTTCTCACCACCAGCCAAGCCACGTCTTGGTGCTTGTTGGAATGTTCTGGCGATGAGGCATTCTGCCAAATGGCTTTGACAGTCTGCTCAGGGAACCGCTCGACAGGATCCGCCCTCTCCTTTTCCCGAAGGGTCTCAAGGACGCTACGTGCTGACCACTTCCTGATGGACTTGTGGTCAAAGGTGTTTTTCCTCATAAATTTCTCCACGAAGGACAGATGATACAGAACGGTCCAACTACTCGGAGCGTTCCGCGGCAGCGAGGCCAGGCCCATCCTTCGCAACACCGGGGACAGGTAGAACCTCAGTACGTAGTGACACTTGGTGTTTGCTTACCGGGGATCCACGCACAGCTTGATGCAGCGACACACAAAGGTGGCCATCAGGGTGAGGGTGGCATTGGGCGTGTTTTTTTCCCCCATTGCACCGGTCTTTGTACATTGAGTCTCTTCGGACCCGGTCCATCTTTGATCTCCAAATGAATTGGAAGATGGCCCGGTCTGGCAGCACACATCCACAGCAGCAAACCCACAGCATCCCAACAGTACTTTCTTGAAAAACACGGTGCGGTCGAGTGGTGTATGATCCTCAATCTTCTTCACAGTCACCCTGACTGTGTTTCGAACCCCCTGGCCAGGGCTGCGGGCAGCTGTCGAGGCCATAGCTCTGAGGGTGGCTCGTCCCTGAATTGGCGTTAGGTCGAAGCCAGCATGAAGATCCACCAAGAGCAGGTCAGCACAACCAAACGATCCTCCAACGTTCAATCACGATCCAGCAATGGTCTCCAGCAGCTCCGACGACTCGCAACACGATCCCCGTGGTACTTCCCCCGCCAGCACAGTCTGCTGCGTCGAACCGACAACACTCGAGCAGAATCTCTTCCTCTGGTCCTCGGGAACGACACATATTCCGAGCCAATCCGAGCTGTACATCTCTATCTCGATGACGATGACTACGCTGTAAATCAGAAACCAAACCCGAAGTCGGTGGTAAAGCTGTATGAAGAGAAATCAGAGTTCACGTTTCGGTCCGGTGAACCTTTCTGAGAACTTGACAAGTTTTAATTGTGTGATCGTTCCAGGGTTGCCCTGGGATTTTCGTGCTATTTTTGTTATTGATTGATTTCAGATGATGAGAAATCCGAAATGCTGCTTTGTGTGTATTAAAAAGTGAGGCGGGGCATCAGGAGACCGATCCACTCAGTAAAACCCGGTCTTTTATGATTTCTCCATTCTAATATTTCACTACAAAATTTCCAACAAAACAACAACGAAATTTAGAGTCAAGAACTATTATGGCACATCAGCTGATTTCTAGAGCGCCACAGGCTGTAGCGATGGTGGTATAGTGGTGAGCATAGCTGCCTTCCAAGCAGTTGACCCGGTTCCATTCCCGGCCATCGCAAGCTGTGCATTTTAACACCACTCCACAACCAAAAGAGCCGATCGATTCAGTGGGAATGAAACACCTCCATCTGCACATCACATTGAGTCTGCCAGCCCTCTGGAGTGCAGACACAACTTTGAAGTTGAGGATGCCCCAGGAGGATAAAGTAGTCAAGTCAAGTCGATCACGGTTCAAATGAACTAGACAAACTGAGGGCAGAAGCTGGAAGAGGGGGAAGCGGACAGATACATTCAAGGGCAAAGCGAAGGAAGATGGAGTGGATTTTTCCCGATAGAGGTGTACAAGTTAATGAGAGGCTTAGATAGAGTAGATAGCCAGAGACTTCCCCACCCCCCACCCCCGGGCAGAAATGGGTGTCACAAGAGGTCAGAATTTTAAGGTGACTGCAGGAAGGTATAGGGGCGATGTGAGAGGTAGGTTCTTTATTCAGAGAGCGGTGGGTGTGTGGAATGCACTGCCAGCGGTGGTAGAAAAGTCAGTGACATTAGGGACATTTAAGCAACTGCTGGACAAGCACATGGACGGCAGTAATTTGCAGGGTGTGTAGATGTGGTTGATGTTAGATAAATGCTCAGCACAACATGGTGGGCCGAAGGGCCTGTACTGTGCTGTCCCATGTGGTGGCCGGTGCTCACCGGTGCCAGTAGCTGCCCCTCGGCCAGGTGCTCTGCCAGCCGTTGTCCTTCCTCGCCAGCGCCAGACGCTCCAGGTTCCGGGGGTTGCGGTTCACAAATCGCGGCGAGACCGTCTCGTTCTCTCGCGTGTCCGGGGCTATCGAGGCTTCAGCCGAGGCCGACATCAACCGCCAACCTTCAGGCCCAGAGAGAGAGAGACGGGGTTAATGCAGGTGCACATGGGTCATCACTGCTGACAATGGCCGGGTGACAGGGGCATGACTCTGCCCACCCAGTACCTGTTCGAGCGGGAGCCGCAACCGCCGCTCGCTCCAGCTGCAACCCGAGAGCAACCACCACCACCGCCATTGCGCTGAGAACCCCGCCCCCTGACGTCACTACGGACACGTAGCCCCGCCCCCTGACGTCACTACGGGACACGTAGCCCCGCCCCCTGACCTCACTCCCAGACACTCAGCACTGTGTGAAGCCTTGCCCTCCGCCCATGGACACCAAGCCCCGCCCACTTATTCCCCGCCCTGGCAACTAAGCCCCGCCCCCTAGCGCCTCACCCGGTTTGCCAAGCCACGCCCACGGGCAACCCAGCCCCGCCCCCCTGGACATCCTCCCCGGACACCTCGACTGGCCTCCGACGCCTATCCTGGACACCGCGCCCCGCCCACTGACGTCTCTTCCCCAATATCAAGCCCCGCCCCACGACGCCTGTCCCGGATACCACGCCCCGCCCGGAGACCCAGCCCCGTCGTCCCCTGACATCTTTAACTGGTCATAAGCCCCGCCCCCTGACCGCTCAGCCGGAAGCTGGCCTTCACGGCAGTGACGGAACCGTCGCAGTGGGCGGGGCTTCCGTTCGTATCCTTCATTTGATTGGCGTTTGGATGAAGTCCCATCTCCAATCCACACACCATCCCCTTCCCTCACAACTCTCCTCCAATCTGTCCCCATTCCACACATCATCCTCAATCTCTCATAACTGGCCTCATCCCCTGCTGTTATTAGACTGCTGCAAGGACCCCTCTCAGTTAAAATAATGTTGATATTGCTGTTGTTGAAACTGCTTTGTGCACCTTCTGTGCAGTGTAACCTGTATGCCTGGCTCTGCCCAGACACCCTCTGATCTATATGTCCTTGCTTGTTATGATCTGCTTGTTCTGCTCACAAAACAAAGCTGCACTTAGATTACGACAAAAAATACTGCAGGAGGCTGGAGGACACAGCAAGCAAGGCAGCATCAGGAGATCTTGAAGAAGAGTTATACCCGAAACATCGACATCTCCACCTCCTGATGCTGCCTGGCTTGCTGTGTTCTTCCAGCCTCCTGCCTGTGTATTTCACTCTACTTGGGTACACGTGACTACAATAAATCAAGATGTCAGGGAACACTTCAGCAGTCACGGACATCCGGCCTCAGATCTTCAGGGGACTGTCCTCCAAGGCCGACTTTGGGATACGCAACATTGCACTGTGGCCGGGCAGAGGCTCATATAAGTTTGGTACCCATGAGGATAGCTTCAACCAGGATTTTAGGTTCATGCCACACCACAGGGGACCGCACGACACAATACCCACACACTGTTACATACTCACATGGACCCTATCATACACACACATACACCACCCACACTCTCACCCATGGACATACTCTCTCACAGGCTTATTCTCCGTCATACTCATGCACACACTCTACTAAGAATGCACACACGCAAACACACCCTCTCACAAGCATTAACACTTACATGTACACACTCACAGTCTTTACCACACACCCACGTAAAATCACTCAGAGTCTCTGAGACTTACATGCAAACACACACTCATATAAGTCTATGGGGTGATTTTGCGTTTACAGTATTGTCATTGCAGATAGATTCTATTTTGTTCAAAAAGCACACAATTTGCAAGCAGTCAATGCAAGCAGGCAATCCATGTAACATTTTACAAATTGCTACTTTGGAAATAGAACCAGTCTGGCTCAAGATTAAGATACAGACAGGCTCTAACTTCACACAGTTAATGCATTGTCTGAGCTGAAATGTCATCTCTTTTCTAATAAAGCCTGAAGTTATCTCAAGCATGTGACTTGAAAGAAGTTCTGGGATTTACATATTAATGAACTGAAACCTGCAGCCCATTCTAAAAGATGAAAGACTTAACAGCAATCTAGGTTTGTTCAACATATCATTTCAGTTGCATGACACTGTGATCTTTTTCTATAAAGTCTGTGTCTTATAGTCCTGCTCCACAGCTCCCTCATGAAGGAGCAGTGCTGCGAATGCTGGTACTTCCAAATAAACCTGTTGGACTACAACCTGGTGCCGTGTGATTTTTAACAATCTCCATCCCCGTCTTCATCCTCCACACTATCACATATCTCATATCATCCCCATCCCTACACTGTTCCAAACCTCCACACCATCCTCATTCCACACACCATGTCCATCATTACTCTCACTTTCCCACACCATTTCTCTCATCCCATTGGACAATCTACACGTCAAGCAACACATTCATCCCAACTATTAGCCCCCATCGAATTGGCCATTCCCCTCATCCAAGGTAACTGTCTATAATTTTCAGTGAGGCCCCACATCATCTATCTACTCAGCATTGTGTTCTGGCTCAGATTCCTCAACTTCTCCTCATATGACAACCCAGAACCATTCTTGTAGACCTTCTCTGTCACTTCCTTGGGTAACACATCCCTCCTTTGACACAGGGCTCATAGCTGCTCACAATGTAGAAAATGCCGTCTGACCAGAACTTTGTACAGCCTCAACAGTTCACTTCTGCTCTTGTATTCTAGTCCATTCAAAACAAATGCAAACATTGCATTTGCCTTCCTAACTGTTCACTGAATCCACTTGATACCTCAAAAGATTTCTGAATTAAAACTCTGAAATCCAGTATCCACATCCTTCATCCTGTGTCCTACTGCCCACCTCACCAACGCTGCTATGTTATTGGCGAGTTTCCATGTTCATCACCAAACCTCCACTGCACTATCTCCCACATCCTATTGGCCATTCCCAGACTCCAACATTACTGGCATCCCAATGGTCAGTTACCATGGCCGTCATAGCACTCCATACCTAACCCACCATAACTCTAAACCCAGCATGCACATCTCCATGTCCAGTCTCCATGTACGTTAGCACTCTCTTTCTCACATATACCTCACCAACATTCCCATCCTATTGGCATTCATGCCATCATTCCTCTGCCTGACCGCCCACATCATCACACCAACACCAATGGCCAATCACCATGTCAATTATTACTCTGACAGCTCACCATTGTTGCAAGCCCAGTCATTCATCTCCGGAGGCAGCATCATTATGTCTTCTGTGATGATACTATGGCTTTATGTATTGTATTATGACACGGTGGTGAACTCCTCTGTTAATTAAATGAAACACCCAAAAAAGTTCTCCTCACCTCATAATCTGTTAAAATATGAGTAATAGAGAACATCCAAATTCCACTATTTAGAGAAAATAACATTAATTTATTCCTTAACTCTAAAAGTGAACATTAAACAACAATTCACAACTCTAAGCTCCGTCCTCCCTCTCTTAACTGCTTATTGTCTGCCTACAATTCTATAACAATGAACTCTTCCAATAAAAAAAACATATTAATATTACATCAATTTAGTTTCAAAACCATATGGTGGCTGTCGTCTCCGGTGTCTGTCTTCTTTTGGCTGAAGATCTCTCTGGGTTGCTTTCTGCCTTTTAATGAGAAGATATTTCATATGAAGAAGATACCTCTGACAGAGAGTGTTTTTGAATGGCAGTCTTTCTTGATAGCAGTTACTCTCTCAATAGCAGTTGCTCTGTCAGACTTTCTAAATGCCGGCTTTTTTTTTAATACCCCAACATCACATCGTCTCACTGGTTGTATGTTTGCAAAAACAATAAATACAAACGCGATTGGGTTTTAGTATCCTGGGGCATAATCAAAATGATTGGGTAAGTTTGAATTCTTGTCAAAGCAGCAACCAACTCATGTATCCATTTCACAGCCAAATTATACATATTTTCAAATTTCCAATACTCTCTGAAACTGCCATCTAGTCCCCACAGGTGCGTGTCAGCTCTCAGTTCAGAACAGCATTTACTCTCTCTTAAACTTCAACTTCATAACACCTCCCCCCCTCCGTTAAGTAAAAGATGGACCATCATAATGAAACAACTGCTTCATCTTTTTTCTAATTCTTAAATCCCATTACAATAAAATACAAAAGACATTAATTTAAGATCATATTAAATTTCTGCACATATACATAACATAAGGTATCTGTCCAATCTTAGTTGTAATTTATCTGTTGAATTCACAATAACACGTGCTGTCAGATGAAATTCCTTGATGGCCTTTGTCTTTGCGATCCTTGAGGTGGCAGATTTTATGCCCCAAAAGCATCACCTCGGTTTTCGCAAATTCTGTTTTCTTTACATTTATTGCGGTTTTATTTCTCTTAATTGTTCAAAGAGCTCTGCCAACTGAACCATGTGATCTTTCCATGACTCGCGAAACATCAATATATCATCCAGATAAACTGCACAGTTTGTTTACTCAGCCACGACTCTGTTCATAAATTTTTGGGATGTGGCTGGTGTGTTCTTCATTCCACTTTGAATTGATATAGCCCATTTGGAATGACAAACGCAGAAACCTCTTTCACTTTCTCTGATAAAGGTACCTGTCAATAAACACACAGTAAGTCCAACTTTCTGATGTAACTAGTTTATCCAACCTTCACCCTACAGTCCTCCAATCTTGTATGAGTCTGATTTTGTTCCGGCATTGATCTTCCAATAGTCCACACAAAACCATTGAGTCTTGTCAGGTTTGGGAACTATCACGATCGGCGAACTCCACTTGCTCTGACTCAGTTCGAAGATATCTCCGTTAAGCATGACATCCACTTCCTTCTGGACCTGTGTGGCTTTGAAATGATGAAGTCTGCAGGGGTGTTATTTTATGCATCAGCATTCCCAACTTCCAGCTCATGCACAACAGTATTAGTCCTCCTCATCTTATTCCTGTATATGTTGTCATGCTGCTGCACCAATCATTTCAACTGGATTCTTTGCTCCTGAGACAGAGAGTTCATTAACCTATCACACTCCTCAAGGACTTTCTCACTGAGACAATGAAATGTCCCCCCTACTTCCACGTGAATTGGATTCGCAAACGCGGAGTGTGAGGAGCGTTTAGAGACAGCCTGCAAAACCTCGCTCCTGCAGTAGCCCAAGGGTCTCGCGTGTTGGGGAAATGGCCCACTCATAATATAGGAGGCCTGCGGAGGCTGTCTCTGTGGATGGGCACCGTTTCGCTGAGTACCTGAGGGCAGTGCATGGGTGGACTGCTACACGAGGGGCTGTGATCCAATAATCCCTTGTCCAGTGACCCTGCTCTCTGTGTCCCCTGCATTGATCGGTATTCCTGTCCCAACATCACTGTGCCTGGCTACGACTTCCTCCCAGTCTAATGGTTCCTCTGTTTTTGCCGTTTTTGTTTTCTAAGAAAACTCTTGAGAAGTTTTAGAAACTGAAAGAACTGCAGAATTATGTGGGGCATGGATAGGATAAATAGACAAAGTCTTTTCCCTGGGGTCGGGGAGTCCAGAACTAGAGGGCATAGGTTTAGTGTGAGAGGCGAAAGATATAAAAGCGACCAAAGGGTCAACG
This sequence comes from Chiloscyllium punctatum, assembly GCF_047496795.1. Lineage (NCBI taxonomy): Eukaryota > Metazoa > Chordata > Chondrichthyes > Orectolobiformes > Hemiscylliidae > Chiloscyllium > Chiloscyllium punctatum. Next base: position 20,533,660 of record NC_092753.1, read on the forward strand.
CTTTCATCCAGAGGGTGGTACGTGTGTGGAATGAGCTGCCAGAGGAAGTGGCAGAGGCTGGTACAATTGCAACATTTTCGAGGCATTTGGATGGGTATATGAATAGGAAGGGTTTGGAAGGATATGGGCCGGGTGCTGGCAGGTGGGACTAGATTGGGTTGGGATATCTGGTCGGCATGGGCAGGTTGGACCGAAGGGTCTGTTTCCGAGCTGTACATCTCTATCTCGATGACTATGTCTACGCTGTAAATCAGAAACCAAACCCGAAGTCGGTGGTAAAGCTGTATGAAGAGAAATCAGAGTTCACGTTTCGGTCCGGTGAACCTTTCTGAGAACTTGACAAGTTTTAATTGTGTGATCGTTCCAGGGTTGCCCTGGGATTTTCGTGCTATTTCTGTTATTGATTGATTTCAGATGATGAGAAATCCGAAATGCTGCTTTGTGTGTATTAAAAAGTGAGGCGGGGCATCAGGAGACCGATCCACTCAGTAAAACTCGGTCTTTGATGACTTCTCAATTCTAATATTTCACTGCAAAATTTCCAACAAAACAACAACGAAATTTCGAGTCAAGAACTATTATGGCACATCAGCTGATTTCTAGAGCGCTTCTGGCTGTAGAGATGGTGGTATAGTGGTGAGCATAGCTGCTTTCCAAGCAGTTGACCCGGGTTCGATTCCCGGCCATCGCAAGCAGTGCATTTTAACACCACTCCACAACCAAAAGAGCCGATCGATTCAGTGGGAATGAAACACCTCCGTCTGCACATCACATGGAGTCCGCCAGACCTCTGGAGTGCAGACACAACTTTGAAGTTGAGGATGTCCCCAGGAGGATTAAGGAGTCAAGTCGAGCACGGTTCAAAGAAAGTAGAGTCATGGCAGAATTCCTTCGTTTTCCATCTTATTTCGAAAGAAATGCTTCCGGATTTCACTCATTTCAACATTTTTCTCATTTTGTTTTTTGTGAACTACAGCCTAATATCAAGTGAAATGTGGGTGGACAGTTCACAAATATCCAAACAACGTTATTTCTCATATCGAATCGGTCATGTTATTGTTTTAGGTGCAGGTCAGAAATAGGAGGAGTGGACACCAGCTGCTTTTATATTTCCAGTATGAGAAAATGATTCGATAAAACTCTGAGAGATGATAGAAGTGACCACACAGTGAGTGAAAGTTTAATCCAGGATAAAGTTAAAAATCACACAACACCAGATTACAGTCCAACAGCTTAATTTGGAAGCACTAGTTTTAGGAGTGCTCCGAAAGCTACTTGGACGATAACCTGGTATTGTGTGATTTTGAACTTTGTCCTCCCCAGTCCACCACAGGCTCCTCCACGTCATCATCCGATATAGTCATCATGGATTTGTTAAGGGAAGGTAGTGTCTGATGAAGGTGACTGATTTTCTTTGAAGGATAAAGAATGGATGGAGTGTATCCGATGTAGATCAACCTGATGATAAGAAGGACCATAAGACGCAGTATTTATAGCAAAAGGATTACAGTTTAATGCAGCTGAAATGATATATTAAACACATTTAGGTTAAGCCTTTCATCTTTTATAATGGGTTTACTAGTTTCCGTTCTTTAATATAAGAACCTCAGAACCTTTTCAAAGTTACGTTGTCGAGATAACTTCAGGTTGTCTAACAAGAGATGCCATCTCAGCTCAGACAATGCATTAAAGGTGTGAGGTTAAAGTCTGTCTGTGTCCCAATCTTGAGTCAGACTGGTTCTAGCCTCCCAGTCGGAGAGCACTTCAGCGCTCTGTGCCTTTCGGTCTCGGACCCCTGGGTGACAATCCTCCAAGGCAGACTATGGGACAGCCAACAATGCAAAGTGGCCAAGCAGAGGCTGATAGTCAAGTTCGGTACCCATGCGGATGACTTTAACTGGACACTTTGGTCAATGTCACACGACACGTGACAACACTGCACTGTATACTATTTCACGGACACTCACAAGTACACGCACACACACAAAAGCACACTCCTACCGACCCACACACTATTGCATACCCTCTCTCAAACACAAGCTCTCTCTCATAAACTCACTCAAACACTTCCACATTCACAGCAACTCACGCACATTCTCACAAATTGATACCCCAGTACACTCACACACATGCACCGACACACACTCTCACAGACCCGCATATCCCTACATGCACACACACACACAGACACACACACACAGCCACACACACCCACACATGCACCCACACACACACACACATGCATGCACCCACACACGCAGACACACACACACACAGGACACACACCCACACATGCACCCACACACACACACATGCAGCCACACACACGCATGCACCCACACACGCAGACACACACACACACACACGGTCCCCCCCCACACACACACTGATTCCGGGTTCTCACGACTCTCAGCTGGAGACTATCATTGCCTGCAGACCCGACCTTCATCCACCCACGACACCATGAAGGGTAACACTTGTTCATGCCCTTACACAGCCGTCTGTGCCCTCCCTTGACCCCGTCCTTTCCATCTTGCCCACCGCCCCTCCATGCCCCTCTACCTCCTTCCTGCGGAGGGTTGCTCTGACAATGTCAATTTCACTTCCTTTGTCAATTTCACCGCACTACGTTTTCTTTTTCCCCTCACGAACCGGGATCACTCTACGCTGTGCTTGCTGATCCCACCCCCTACGTTTGCCTTCCCGATAGCGCTTTGTGTTTCGTTGGACCCGCAGGAGAAGCTGCGGACGTTCTGCTTAAACCTGAGCGGATAACACAGTTCTGCTCGGAGACAGTGAGGTCTGCAGATGCTGGAGCCCGAAACATCGATTTCCCTGTTGTGCGTTTCCAGCAACACACTCTCGACACTGTTCTGCCACGACCCTGTCTCGGTTCCACACAATCCCATTCATCATTAAGGCGCCACGGCATCCCAAGGACTGGGGACCCATGGGAACTAAATGATGACAGCGGCCTCAGCACTCTGCACCCCCTGACCTTGGAAAGCCCATCTTGGTTCAGGTTACCTATCTAGGGCAGGGAGGGTTTTGCGTGCACTGCCTTCCCACATCAGTGGAAGCGACCTTCACTAAACAGCTGCCCATGACTACCCCTTGCTGTGAAGTTAAACATCTCACAACACCAGGTTATAGTCCAACAGATTTAATTGGAAGCTCTAGATTTCGGACAACCACCTGATGAAGGAGCAGCGCTCCGAAAGCTAGTGCTTCCAATTAAACCTGTTGGTCTATAACCTGGTGTTGTGTGATTTTTAACTTTCTATACCCCAGTCCAACACTGGCATCTCCAAATCATGCCCTCCTGTGAAAACCCCTTACTGCTGACTGACACCTCCCCCTCTTCTACAAAGTAAAAGAGAAACCTGCAAATCTATCAACGGGATCGAACTTCAAATTAATACATATTCCTCGAGAGGGTTCTGCTTCCCGAACTGTTACCCGGAATTCCCTCCTCTCCACAATTACTGCAGCGTGGCCTCAGTCTAATGGTTCCTCTGTTTTTGCCGTTTTTGTTTTCTAAGAAAACTCTTGAGAAGTTTTAGAAACTGAAAGAACTGCAGAATTATGTGGGGCATGGATAGGATAAATAGACAAAGTCTTTTCCCTGGGGTCGGGGAGTCCAGAACTAGAGGGCATAGGTTTAGTGTGAGAGGCGAAAGATATAAAAGCGACCAAAGGGTCAACGCTTTCATCCAGAGGGTGGTACGTGTGTGGAATGAGCTGCCAGAGGAAGTGGCGGAGGCTGGTACAATTGCAACATTTTCGAGGCATTTGGATGGGTATATGAATAGGAAGGGTTTGGAAGGATATGGGCCGGGTGCTGGCAGGTGGGACTAGATTGGGTTGGGATATCTGGTCGGCATGGGCAGGTTGGACCGAAGGGTCTGTTTCCGAGCTGTACATCTCTATCTCGATGACTATGTCTACGCTGTAAATCAGAAACCAAACCCGAAGTCGGTGGTAAAGCTGTATGAAGAGAAATCAGAGTTCACGTTTCGGTCCGGTGAACCTTTCTGAGAACTTGACAAGTTTTAATTGTGTGATCGTTCCAGGGTTGCCCTGGGATTTTCGTGCTATTTCTGTTATTGATTGATTTCAGACGATGAGAAATCCGAAATGCTGCTTTGTGTGTATTAAAAAGTGAGGCGGGGCATCAGGAGACCGATCCACTCAGTAAAACTCGGTCTTTGATGACTTCTCAATTCTAATATTTCACTGCAAAATTTCCAACAAAACAACAACGAAATTTCGAGTCAAGAACTATTATGGCACATCAGCTGATTTCTGGAGCGCTGCAGGCTGTAGCGGTGGTGGTATAGTGGTGAGCGTAGCTGCCTTCCAAGCAGTTGACTCGGGTTCGATTCCCGGCCATCGCAAGCAGTGTGTTTTAACACCACTCAACAACCAAAAGAGGCGATCGATTCAGTGGGAATGAAACACCTCCGTCTGCACATCACATTGAGTCTGCCAGACCTCTGGAGTGCAGACACAACTTTGAAGTTGAGCATGTCCCCAGGAGGATGAAGGAGTCAAGTCGACCACGGTTCAAAGAAACACGAGTCATGGCAGAATTCCTTGGTTTTCCATCTTATTTCGAAAGAAATGTTTCCGGATTTCAGTCATTTCAACATTACTCTCATTTTGTTTTTTGTGAATTACAGCCTAATATCAAGTGAAATGTGGGTGGACAGTTCACAAATATCCAAACAACGTTATTTCTCATATCGAATCGGTCATGTTATTGTTTTAGGTGCAGGTCAAAATAGGAGGAGTGGACACCAGCTGCTTTTATATTTCCAGTATGAGAAAATGATTCGATAAAACTCTGAGAGATGATAGAAGTGACCACACAGTGAGTGAAAGTTTAATCCAGGATAAAGTTAAAAATCACACAACACCAGATTACAGTCCAACAGCTTTACTTGGAAGCACTAGTTTTAGGAGTGCTCCCAAAGCTACTTGGACGATAACCTGGTATTGTGTGATTTTGAACTTTGTCCTCCCCAGTCCACCACAGGCTCCTCCACGTCATCATCCGATATAGTCATCATGGATTTGTTAAGGGAAGGTAGTGTCTGATGAAGGTGACTGATTTTCTTTGAAGGATAAAGAATGGATGGAGGGTATCCGATGTAGATCAACCTGATGATAAGAAGGACCATAAGACGCAGTATTTATAGCAAAAGGATTACAGTTTAATGCAGCTGAAATGATATATTAAACACATTTAGGTTAAGCCTTTCATCTTTTATAATGGGTTTACTAGTTTCCGTTCTTTAATATAAGAACCTCAGAACCTTTTCAAAGTTACGTTGTCGAGATAACTTCAGGTTGTCTAACAAGAGATGCCATCTCAGCTCAGACAATGCATTAAAGGTGTGAGGTTAAAGTCTGTCTGTGTCCCAATCTTGAGTCAGACTGGTTCTAGCCTCCCAGTCGGAGAGCACTTCAGCGCTCTGTGCCTTTCGGTCTCGGACAACTGGGTGACAATCCTCCAAGGCAGACTATGGGACAGCCAACAATGCAAAGTGGCCATGCAGAGGCTGATAGTCAAGTTCGGTACCCATGGGGATGACTTTAACTGGGCACTTTGGTTCACGTCACACGACACGTGACAACACTGCACTGTATACTATTTCACGGACACTCACAAGTACACGCACACACACAAAAGCACACTCCTACCGACCCACACACACATGCATACCCTCTCTCAAACACAAGCTCTCTCTCATAAACTCACTCAAACACTTCCACATTCACAGCCACTCACGCACATTCTCACAAATTGATACCACATTACACTCACACACATGCACCTACACACACTCTTACAGACCCGCACACCCCTACATGCACACACACACACAGACAAACACACACACAGCCACACACACCCACACATGCACCCACACACACACACATGCACGCACCCACACACGCAGACACACACACACACAGGACACACAACCACACATGCACCCACACACACACACATGCAGCCACACACACACGCATGCACCCACACACGCAGACACACACACACACACACACACACACACACACACACACACACACAGTCCCCCCACACACACACTTTAATTCCGGGTTCTCACGACTCTCAGCTGGAGACTATCATTGCCTGCAGACCCGACCTTCATCCCCCCACGACACCATGAAGGGTAACACTTGTTCATGCCCTTACACAGCCGTCTGTGCCCTCCCTTGACCCCGTCCTTTCCATCTTGCCCACCGCCCCTCCATGACGCTCTACCTCCTTCCTGCGCAGGGTTGCTCTGACAATGTCAATTTCACGTCCTTTGTCAATTTCACTTCCTTTGTCAATTTCACCGCACTACGTTTTCTTTTTCCCCTCACGAACCGGGATCACCCTACGCTGTGCTTGCTGAACCCACCCCCTCCGTTTGCCTTCCCGGATAGCGCTTTGTTTTTCGTTGGACCCGTAGGAGTAGCTGCGGACGTTCTGCTTAAACCTGAGCGGATAACACTGTTCTGCTCGGAGACAGGGAGGTCTGCAGATGCAGGAGCTCGAAACATCGATTTCCCTGCTGTGCGTTTCCAGCAACACACTCTCGACACTGTTCTGCCACGACCCTGTCTCGGTTCCACACAATCCCATTCATCATTAAGGCGCCACGGCATCCCAAGGACTTGGGACCCATGGGAACTAAATGATGACAGCGGCCTCAGCACTCTGCACCCCCTGACCTTGGAAAGCCCATCTTGTTTCAGGTTACCTCTCTAGGGCAGGGAGGGTTTTGCGTGCACTGCCTTCCCACATCAGTGGAAGCGACCTTCACTAAACAGCTGCCCATGACTACCCCTTGCTGTGAAGTTAAACATCTCACAACACCAGGTTATAGTCCAACAGTTTTAATTGGAAGCTCGAGATTTCGGACAACCACCTGATGAAGGAGCAGCGCTCCGAAAGCTAGTGCTTCCAATTAAACCTGTTGGTCTATAACCTGGTGTTGTGTGATTTTTAACTTTCTATACCCCAGTCCAACACTGGCATCTCCAAATCATGCCCTCCTGTGAAAACCCCTTACTGCTGACTGACACCTCCCCCACTTCTACAAAGTAAAAGAGAAACCTGCAAATCTATCAACGGGATCGAACTTCAAATTAATACATATTCCTCGAGAGGGTTCTGCTTCCCGAACTGTTACCCGGAATTCCCTCCTCTCCACAATTACTGCAGCGTGGCCTCAGTCTCATGGTTCCTCTATTTTTGCCGTTTTTGTTTTCTAAGAAAACTCTTGAGAAGTTTTAGAAACTGAAAGAACTGCAGAATTATGTGGGGCATGGATAGGATAAATAGACAAAGTCTTTTCCCTGGGGTCGGGGAGTCCAGAACTAGAGGGCATAGGTTTAGTGTGAGAGGCGAAAGATATAAAAGCGACCAAAGGGTCAACGCTTTCATCCAGAGGGTGGTACGTGTGTGGAATGAGCTGCCAGAGGAAGTGGCGGAGGCTGGTACAATTGCAACATTTTCGAGGCATTTGGATGGGTATATGAATAGGAAGGGTTTGGAAGGATATGGGCCGGGTCCTGGCAGGTGGGACTAGATTGGGTTGGGATATCTGGTCGGCATGGGCAGGTTGGACCGAAGGGTCTGTTTCCGAGCTGTACATCTCTATCTCGATGACTATGTCTACGCTGTAAATCAGAAACCAAACCCAAAGTCGGTGGTAAAGCTGTATGAAGAGAAATCAGAGTTCACGTTTCGGTCCGGTGAACCTTTCTGAGAACTTGACAAGTTTTAATTGTGTGATCGTTCCAGGGTTGCCCTGGGATTTTCGTGCTATTTCTGTTATTGATTGATTTCAGATGATGAGAAATCCGAAATGCTGCTTTGTGTGTATTAAAAAGTGAGGCGGGGCATCAGGAGACCGATCCACTCAGTAAAACCCGGTCTTTGATGACTTCTCAATTCTAATATTTCACTGCAAAATTTCCAACAAAACAACAACGAAATTTCGAGTCAAGAACTATTATGGCACATCCGCTGATTTCTGGAGCGCTTCTGGCTGTAGCGTTGGTGGTGTAGTGGTGAGCATAGCTGCCTTCCAAGAAATTGACCCGGGTTCGATTCCCGGCCGTCGCAAGCAGTGCATTTTAACACCACTCCACAACCAAAAGAGCCGATCGATTCAGTGGGAATGAAACACCTCCGTCTGCACATCACATTGAGTCTGCCAGACCTCTGGAGTGCAGACACAACTTTGAAGTTGAGGATGTCCCCAAGAGGATTATGGAGTCAAGTCGAGCACGGTTCAAAGAAACACGAGTCATGGCAGAATTCCTTGGTTTTCCATCTTATTACGAAAGAAATGTTTTCGGATTTCACTCATTTCAACATTACTCTCATTTTGTTTTTTGTGAACTACAGCCGAATATCAAGTGAAATGTGAGTGGACAGTTCACAAATATCCAAACAACGTTATTTCTCATATCGAATCGGTAATGTTACCGATAGTCATTGTTTTAGGTGCAGGTCAGAAATAGGAGGAGTGGACACCAGCTGCTTTTATATTTCCAGTATGAGAAAATGATTCGATAAAACTCTGAGAGATGATAGAAATGACCACAGAGTGAGTGAAAGTTTAATCCAGGATAAAGTTAAAAATCACACAACACCAGATTACAGTCCAACAGCTTTACTTGGAAGCACTAGTTTTAGGAGTGCTCCGAAAGCTACTTGGACGATAACCTGGTATTGTGTGATTTTGAACTTTGTCCTCCCCAGTCCACCACAGGCTCCTCCACGTCATCATCCGATATAGTCATCATGGATTTGTTAAGGGAAGGTAGTGTCTGATGAAGGTGACTGATTTTCTTTGAAGGATAAAGAATGGATGGAGTATCCGATGTAGATCAACCTGATGATAAGAAGGACCATAAGACGCAGTATTTATAGCAAAAGGATTACAGTTTAATGCAGCTGAAATGATATATTAAACACATTTAGGTTAAGCCTTTCATCTTTTATAATGGGTTTACTAGTTTCCGTTCTTTAATATAAGAACCTCAGAACCTTTTTAAAGTTACGTTGTCGAGATAACTTCAGGTTGTCTAACAAGAGATGCCATCTCAGCTCAGACAATGCATTAAAGGTGTGAGGTTAAAGTCTGTCTGTGTCCCAATCTTGAGTCAGACTGGTTCTAGCCTCCCAGTCGGAGAGCACGTCAGCGCTCTCTGCCTTTCGGTCTCGGACCCCTGGGTGACAATCCTCCAAGGCAGACTATGGGACAGCCAACAATGCAAAGTGGCCAAGCAGAGGCTGACAGTCAAGTTCGGTACCCATGCGGATGACTTTAACTGGGCACTTTGGTTCATGTCACACGACACGTGACAACACTGCACTATATACTATTTCACGGACACTCACAAGTACACGCACACACACAAAAGCACACTCCTACCGACCCACACACACATGCATACCCTCTCTCAAACACAAGCTCTCTCTCATAAACTCACTCAAACACTTCCACATTCACAGCAACTCACGCACCTTCTCACAAATTGATACCCCAGTACACTCACACACATGCACCTACACACACTCTCACAGACACGCATATCCCTACATGCACACACACACAGACACACACACACAGCCACACACACCCACACATGCACCCACACACACACACATGCATGCACCCACACATGCAGACACACACACACACAGGACACCCACCCACACATGCACCCACACACACACACATGCAGCCACACACACACGCATGCACCCACACACGCAGATACACACACACACACACACACAGTCCCCTCCCCCCCCACACACACACTGATTCCGGGTTCTCACGACTCTCAGCTGGAGACTATCATTGCCTGCAGACCCGACCTTCATCTCCCCACGACACCATGAAGGGTAACACTTGTTCATGCCCTTACACAGCCGTCTGTGCCCTCCCTTGACCCCGTCCTTTCCATCTTGACCACCGCCCCTCCATGACGCTCTACCTCCTTCCTGCGCAGGGTTGCTCTGACAATGTCAATTTCACGTCCTTTGTCAATTTCACTTCCTATGTCAATTTCACCGCACTACGTTTTCTTTTTCCCCTCACGAACCGGGATCACGCTACGCTCTGCTTGCTGACCCCACCCCCTACGTTTGCCTTCCCGGATAGCGCTTTGTGTTTCGTTGGACCCGCGGGCGTAGCTGCGGACGTTCTGCTTAAACCTGAGCGGATAACACTGTTCTGCTCGGAGACAGGGAGATCTGCAGATGCTGCAGCCCGAAACATCGATTTCCCTGCTGTGCGTTTCCAGCAACACACTCTCGACACTGTTCTGCCACGACCCTGTCTCGGTTCCACACAATCCCATTCATCATTAAGGCGCCACGGCATCCCAAGGACTTGGGACCCTTGGGAACTAAATTATGACAGCGGCCTCAGCACTCTGCACCCCCTGACCTTGGAAAGCCCATCTTGGTTCAGGTTACCTATCTAGGGCAGGGAGGGTTTTGCGTGCACTGCCTTCCCACATCAGTGGAAGCGACCTTCACTAAACAGCTGCCCATGACTACCCCTTGCTGTGAAGTTAAATATCACACAACACCAGGTTATAGTCCAACAGATTTAATTGGAAGCTCTAGATTTCGGACAACCACCTGATGAAGGAGCAGCGCTCCGAAAGCTAGTGCTTCCAATTAAACCTGTTGGTCTATAACCTGGTGTTGTGTGATTTTTAACTTTCTATACCCCAGTCCAACACTGGCATCTCCAAATCATGCCCTCCTGTGAAAACCCCTTACTGCTGACTGACACCTCCCCCTCTTCTACAAAGTAAAAGAGAAACCTGCAAATCTATCAACGGGATCGAACTTCAAATTAATACATATTCCTCGAGAGGGTTCTGCTTCCCGAACTGTTACCCGGAATTCCCTCCTCTCCACAATTACTGCAGCGTGGCCTCAGTCTAATGGTTCCTCTGTTTTTGCCGTTTTTGTTTTCTAAGAAAACTCTTGAGAAGTTTTAGAAACTGAAAGAACTGCAGAATTATGTAGGGCATGGATAGGATAAATAGACAAAGTCTTTTCCCTGGGGTCGGGGAGTCCAGAACCAGAGGGCATAGGTTTAGTGTGAGAGGCGAAAGATATAAAAGCGACCAAAGGGTCAACGCTTTCATCCAGAGGGTGGGATGTGTGTGGAATGAGCTGCCAGAGGAAGTGGCGGAGGCTGGTACAATTGCAACATTTTCGAGGCATTTGGATGGGTATATGAATAGGAAGGGTTTGGAAGGATATGGGCCGGGTGCTGGCAGGTGGGACTAGATTGGGTTGGGATATCTGGTCGGCATGGGCAGGTTGGACCGAAGGGTCTGTTTCCGAGCTGTACATCTCTATCTCGATGACTATGTCTACGCTGTAAATCAGAAACCAAACCCGAAGTCGGTGGTAAAGCTGTATGAAGAGAAATCAGAGTTCACGTTTCGGTCCGGTGAACCTTTCTGAGAACTTGACAAGTTTTAATTATGTGATCGTTCCAGGGTTGCCCTGGGATTTTCGTGCTATTTCTGTTATTGATTGATTTCAGATGATGAGAAATCCGAAATGCTGCTTTGTGTGTATTAAAAATTGAGGCGGGGCATCAGGAGACCGATCCACTCAGTAAAATTCGGTCTTTGATGACTTCTCAATTCTAATATTTCACTGCAAAATTTCCAACAAAACAACAACGAAATTTCGAGTCAAGAACTATTATGGCACATCAGCTGATTTCTAGATAGCTTCTGGCTGTAGCGTTGGTGGTGTAGTGGTGAGCATAGCTGCCTTCCAAGAAGTTGACCCGGGTTCGATTCCCGGCAGTCGCAAGGAGTGCATTTTAACACCACTCCACAACCAAAAGAGCCGATCGATTCAGTGGGAATGAAACACCTCCGTCTGCACATCACATTGAGTCTGCCAGACCTCTGGAGTGCAGACACAACTTTGAAGTTGAGGATGTCCCCAAGAGGATTATGGAGTCAAGTCGAGCACGGTTCAAAGAAACACGAGTCATGGCAGAATTCCTTGGTTTTCCATCTTATTACAAAAGAAATGTTTTCGGATTTCACTCATTTCAACATTACTCTCATTTTGTTTTTTGTGAACTACAGCCGAATATCAAGTGAAATGTGGGTGGACAGTTCACAAATATCCAAACAACGTTACGTTGTCGAGATAACTTCAGGTTGTCTAACAAGAGATGCCATCTCAGCTCAGACAATGCATTAAAGGTGTGAGGTTAAAGTCTGTCTGTGTCCCAATCTTGAGTCAGACTGGTTCTAGCCTCCCAGTCGGAGAGCACTTCAGCACACTGTGCCTTTCGGTCTCGGACCCCTCGGTGACAATCCTCCAAGGCAGACTATGGGACAGCCAACAATGCAAAGTGGCCAAGCAGAGGCTGATAGTCAAGTTCGGTACCCATGGGGATGACTTTAACTGGGCACTTTGGTTCATGTCACACGACACGTGACAACACTGCACTGTATACTATTTCACGGACACTCACAAGTACACGCACACACACAAAAGCACACTCCTACCGACCCACACACACATGCATACCCTCTCTCAAACACAAGCTCACTCTCATAAACTCACTCAAACACTTCCACATTCACAGCCACTCACGCACCTTCTCACAAACTGATACCCCAGTACACTCACACACATGCACCGACACACACTCTCACAGACCCTCATATCCCTACATGCACACACATACAGACACACACACAGACACACACACCCACACATGCACGCACACACACACACGCGCCGCCACACACACACGCATGCACGCACACACTCACACACGCAGCCACACACACACGCATGCACCCACACACACAGGACACACACCACACATGCACCTATGCACACACATGCAGCAACACACTCACACACGGCCACACACACCCAAACATGCACCCACACTCACACACAGTGATTCTGGGTTCTCATGACTCTCAGCTGGAGACTATCATTGCCTGCAGACCCGACCTTCATCCCCCCACCACACCATGAAGGTAAACTCTTGGTCATGCCCTTACACAGCCGTCTGTGCCCTCCCTTGACCCCGTCCTTTCCATCTTGTCCACCGCCCCTCCATGCCCCTCTACCTCCTTCCTGCGCTGTGTTTCTCTGACAATGTCAATTTCACTTCCGATGTCAATTTCAATTCCTATGTCAATTTCACCGCACTGCGTTTTCTTTTTCCCCTCACGATCCGGGATCACCCTACTCTGTGCTTGCTGACCCCTTGTGTCTCAGAGAATTCTCCGCTCAGACTAGTGGGGTCATTACACAAGTGAAAATGTACAAACTGATCGTGAGAATGCTACTGTTCTACATTGGTGATTGGTTTATCAACAAGTCACAAACATTCTGCGTTTCTGTTATCAACAGGAGGAGATAAACTGTTGTTATAATGGAAATTAAAGTCTATGTACTTGTTACAGATTTGAGCATTAAATAAAATCACTTCTGTGACCTCTAAATAGGAGTTAAAAATCACACAACATTAGGTTATAGTCCAACAGGTTTATTTAGAAGCACTAGGTTTCAGAACGCTGCATGTTCATCAGATGGTTGTGGAGAATAAGGTTGTAAGACACAGTTTGGAGCAAAAGTTTACAGTGTGATGTAACTGAAATTATATATTGAAAAAGACCCAGATGTTTGTTAAGTCTGTCATCTGTTAGAATGACCATGTTAGTTTCACTTATTTCATATGTAAATTGCAAAACCTGGTATGACATCCAGCTTTCTGATTCTTGTTGGAGGAGGATTCATCTGACGTAAGTGAAGTATTCCATCACTGTGTTGACTTACACCTTGTAGATGTGGGAAAGAGTTTGTGGATTTAAGAGGCAAATACTTACTCACACACAAATATCTGAAGGATTCTATCAAAAATAAGAAATCTACATACTAAAAATTAAAATTAAAAGCCTTATAATAAGATATTGAATCACAGATAAAAAGTAATGTCCCAGAATCCAGCATTTCTATTCTTGAGCATGTTGTTTCACAACAGCAGTGCGGGCAGTATTGTTCAATATGGAGATGTGAGGAAATGATGGTATATTGATATTCTCACCACATCAATACTCTCGAACCCTACATTAATGCTTTGGGGACATGGGTTCAAATCCCACCATGGTAGATGGCATAATATAAATTCAGTAAAAATCTGGAATAAAAAGCAAGTCCAAAATCAACCATGTAAATAATGCTGATTGTCATATAAATCAAACACGTCTGGTTCACTAATGTTTATTTAGTAATGATTTGGAAATGCCGGTGTTGGACTGGGGTGTATGAAGTTAAAAATCACACAACACCAGGTTATAGTCCAACAGGTTTAACTGGAAGCACTAGCTTTCGGAGCACTGCTCCTTCATCAGGTTTATTTCATAGTCATCCTTATCTAGCCTGGCCTACAAGTCACTAAAGACCCACTGCAACGTAGCTGACTCATAACTACTCTGTGGACCTAGTAAGTAACATTTACACTCCCTGTAAAGGAATATAAATCTTATACCTCCGAGCTTATGGAGTAGAGTCAATGAGGGGCCACTTGTGTTTACGCCCTCACTACTCCAGAGCTATGTCATAACATTACATTACCTACAGGGTGGAAACTGGCTATTTGGCCCAACAAGTCCACACCGACCCTCTGAAGAGCAACCCACCCTGACTACTGCACCTAACCGATGGGTAATTTAGCATGACCAATTCACCTGACCTGCACATCTTTGGACTTTGGGAAGAAATCGGAGCCCCCAGAGGAAACCCACGCAGACATGGGGAGAAGGCACAAGCTCCACACAGTCACCCAAAGCAAGAATCAAATCCAGGTCTCTGGCACTGTGAGGCTAACCACTGAGCCACCGTGCCGCAACATCTCTGAAGAGGATGGTTAAGAAATATCTAATATTGATAAACTCCAGTCCCAAACAGAGATTTAGACTCATAGACATTTGCAGCCCATTATTTCTGTGATGTGACTCTTAATACCATTTTCCAATAGTTGCCCTGTATCTAAATATGACTTCATGATAAGGTAATGTCTCACTCAACCACCCTTTGAAGCAGAGCCAAAATGTGTGGTGCTGGAAAAGCACAGCAGGTCAGGCAGCATCCGAGAAGTAGGAGAGTCAAAATTACAGACATAGGCATTCAATCAGGACATTCCTGATGAAGAGCTTATGCCCAAAATGTCGACTCTCCTGCTCCTCGGATGCTGCCTGACCTGCTGTGCTTTTCCAGCATCATGGTTTTTGACTTTGACCTCTAGCATCTGCAGTCCTCACTTTCTCCCACCTTTTGAAGCAGTGACTCTTTAGACTCTCTCTGCTCTGAGTGAAAATAATTCTCATTCACTCTCCTCTCGGTCTTCGATCTTAAATCAATGCTCCCTGGTTATTGACCTATCTAGTAATGGGAAACATTCCCTCCCATCCTTATCTATGTCTCACACAACCTTGCATGTTTCTATAAGATCCTCTCCCAATCTTTACTGCTCCAAGAAAATCAACCACTGTCTCTCCAAACTTTTCTCATTGCTCAGACCCTGAGTCCAGGTGATATCCTGGTAAATTTCCCAATGCTGTCACATCCTTCTTATAATATCGTGACCAGACTGCAAAAAACAAAGCTAGCACATAAAACATAAATTTAGGGGAGAGTGGGCTAGGTTTATTGGGCATATGGACAAAAAGCTATGGTGACAAATAGAAAGCTGGAAACATTGAAAGCAACAATTGAAAAATATTCAACAACAAAAAAAAATCAATTTAAAAACAAAACCCCACTAGGAAAGGTCCACCATGGCCTTCTAAGGAAGACAAAGATAATATTTGAAAGAATGTGCAAAGAAATGTGGCCATAGAATCATACAGCACAGAAACTGACCCTTTGGTCCAACTCATCCAAGCTGACCAGGTTTCTTAAAGTGAACTCGTCCCATTTGCCTGCATTTGGCCCATTTCCCTCTGAACCTTTCCTAATCATGTACTGTCCAATGTCTTTGAAATGTTGTGAACTATACCTGCATCCACCACTTCCTATGGCAGTTTGTTCCACACATGGACCACCTTCTGTGTGAATAAGTTGTCATTCAGTTCCTTGTTAAATCTTTCTCTTCTCACCTTTAAAATATGCCCCAAGTTTTGAAGTCCCCCAACTGAGGAAAGAAGTTTTCTATTCACCTTTTCTATGCCCCTTTATAAGGTCATCCCTCAACCTCCTACATGCCAGTGAAAACCATTCCCGTCACCCCTTATAACTCAAACCCTTCAGTCACAACAACATCATGATAAATCTTTTCTAAACCCTCTCCAATTTAATAATATCCTTCCTATATCAGCGTGACCAGAAATGTGCACTGTCCTCCCAAGAGGACTTACCAATGTCTTGTACAAAATGATGTCCCAACTCCTATATTCAATGGTCTGAGCAATGATGGCAAGCAAGCCTTCTTAAACCTCTTGTCTACCTGTTACACAACTTTCAAAGAACTATGTACCTGAACCCCTAGGTCTCTCTGTTCTACAACAGTACTCGGGGTGCTACCATTAGTTATAAATCCTGTCCTGGTTCACTTTATCAAAATGCATTTATTCAAATTAAATTCCAACTGCCACTCAGCCTGTTGACCCAACCGATCAAAATTCTACTGTACTCTTGGCGAATTTCCACTATCGACTACACCACCAGTTTTGGTGTCATCCTCCTAATCCTTCCTCCTAAACTCTCATCCAACTCGAAGTTCCTGAGAAGATTTGTAGCTCAGGTTGTAGACTTTTTCGCTGAACTGGTAGGTTTGATTGCAGGCATTTCGTCATCGGTAGCATCATCAGGGCGCCTCTCGTGAAGCATTGGTAGATTAGATTAGATTACTTACAGTGTGGTAACAGGCCCTTTGGCCCAACAAGTCCACACCGACCCGCCGAAGCGCAACCCACCCAGACCCATTCCCCTACATTTAACACTACGGGCAATTTAGCATGGCCAATTCATTTGGATTGCGGGAAGAAACTGGAGCATCCGGAGGAAACCCACGCAGACACGGGGAGAATGTGCAAACTCCACACAGAGAGTCACCTGAGACGGGAATCGAACCCAGTTCTGCTGGCGCTGTGAGGCAGCAGTGCTCACCACTGTGCCACCCATTTCCTGTGTTCTTCCCACTTGATTTTGTGTGTTTGCTGAGGTAGGTGGTAACATTTCTAGTAATGTTTCTTAGTGGTTGGAATATGGGATCTGACTCAAAATGTTTGTTAATGGAATGCCAGGTTGAGTGCCAGACCTCCAGGAATTTC
Source organism: Chiloscyllium punctatum (assembly GCF_047496795.1). Classification (NCBI taxonomy): domain Eukaryota; kingdom Metazoa; phylum Chordata; class Chondrichthyes; order Orectolobiformes; family Hemiscylliidae; genus Chiloscyllium; species Chiloscyllium punctatum. The sequence goes on from NC_092753.1 coordinate 20,551,048, forward strand.
TGTGCATTTCTTTGCCATATGTCAAGGACATTTCTGAAACAAACACCAGACTACTCTGACCCCTAGGTATTATGGTAGCCCACAAATCAGCAATTACGCTACAACAGCTACTGATGAGCATAAAGGATCCCATACCTGCAACTAACAGAATCAACATTATATACAAAATACAATGGAAAGATTGCCACAAAACGCACACTGGAAAAAAAACTAGCCAGCAGGATACATGAAAACCAACTAGCCACCAAGATATATGATCAACTATCACTTGTGTCCATACACATGGACAAAGAAGGAGACCAATTTGACTGGGACACACGTACCTATCCACGGACAAGCCAAAGACATGCATGGGAATCCCTGAAGGCCTGCCACTCAACCTTGAACTCCATTAACAAACATGTAGAATTATACCCCATACACCAACAACTAAGAAACAAAACCAGATATGAAACAACCCACCTCAGCAAACCGGAAGACATAAATAACAACCAGGACAGAACACCAACGCTTCACGGGAGATGGACTGATTATGTTACCTGATACGGTGTTGAAAAGTCTGCAAACAAACTTTCCAACAAGCAAGTCAACAACCTCTGATCCAAATCGTTTTGATGAACAGCAGTGGACCCAGCACCGAAACTTGCTGAACACCACTGGTTACCGGCCTCGAGTCTAAAAACAACTCTACAATCTTCCTCTGTTTTCTATTGTCAAGCTAATTTTGTATCCAATTGTATCCCATGTGATCTAACTATACTAATTAGTCTACCATGTAGAACATTATCAAAGATTTTACTAAAGTCTATGTCAACAACATCTAATGCTCTACTTTTATTAATCCTTTTAATTACGTCCTCAAAAACCTCAATCAATTTGATGGGACACAATTTCCCAATCACAAAGCTATGCTGACTAACCTTAATCTGTCTTTACCTCTCCAAATGCAATGTATTTTATAATTTTATTTTTATAAATATGATATTTTATAATCTCTTCAACAACTGGCTCGAGGGTAGAAGACAGTGTGCTGACGCATGATTGCCTTCAGATTGGGGGCGTGTGACCAGCAGTGTGCCACAAGGATCGGTGCTGGGTTCATTGCTTTGTGTCATTTATATAAATAATATGGATGTGAAGTGTTGTTCGTCAGTTTGCAGTTGACCGCAGAATTGGAGGTGTAGTGGACAGCGAAGAAGGTTACCTCAGATTACAACAGGATCTTGACTAGATGGGCCAATGGGCTTAGGAGTGGCAGATGGAGTTTAATTTAGATAAATATGAGGTGCAGCATTTAGGAAAGGCAAATCAGGGCAGGACTTGGAAACTTAACACTAAGGTCCTGGGGAGTGCTGCTGAACAAACAGACCTTGGAGTGCAGGTTCATAGTTCTTTGAAAGTGGAGTCACAGGTAGATAGGATAGTGAAGGTGGTGTTTGGTCAGAGCATTGAGTAAAGGAGTTGGGAGATCATGTTGCGGCTGTACAGGACCTTGGTTAGGCCACTTTTGGGATACGGTGTGCAATTTTGCTCTTCCTGCTATAAGATGGATGTTGTGAAACTTGAAAGGGTTCTGAAAAGACTTACAACGATTTTGCTAGGGTTAGAGAGTTTGAGCAAAAGGGAAAGGCTGAATGGGTGCGGCAATTTTCATTGGAGTATCTGAGGCTGAGGGGTGACCTTATAGAGGTTTATAAAATCATGCAGGGGCATGGATAGGACAAATAGACAATGTCTTTTCCCTGAGATGGGGGAACTCCAGAATTAGAGGGCATAGGTTGAGGGTGAGAGGGGAGATATTTAAAAGGGACCTAAGAGGCAACTTTTCCACATAGAGGGTGGTGCATGTATGGAATACGCTGCCAGAGGAAGTGGTGGAAGCTGGTACAATTACGACATTAAAAGGCATCTGGATGAGCACATGAATTGGAGGCATTCAGATGGATCTGGGCCAAGTGCTGGCAAATAGAACTAGATTAGTTTAGGATATCTGGTCAGCATGGATGAGTTGGACTGGAAGGGTCTGTTTCTGTGCTGTACATCTCTATGACTCTATAACTCCATGTGGCACCGATGACAGATTCACTGGTCTATAGTTCCCTGGCTTCTCCTCAGAGCCTTTCTTTAAATAAAGGCACATCAGTCGACCTGCAGTCCTCTAGTGCCCCATAGATATCTATGGTAGGGGGCCCACAATTTCTTCTCTGTCTATCCACAACGTCCTGGGATACACTTGATCAGGTCCCAGAGATTTATCCACCTTTATGTGTTTTTAAGATCTCCAGTACCTCCTCTTCTGTAATGTGGATTGTTTTCAAAACATCAATATTTATTCTCAGTTCTCTCGCCTTCATGTTTCTCCACAGTAAAAACTGGCACAAAATTTAGTAAGCCTGCCATCATCTGTGGTTCCACACAAAGATAACCTCATCCATCTTTAAGGTGCCTTATTTTTTCCTTAGCTGCTCTTAACATATGTGTTGAATCTCTGGATTATTGTTAACCTTATCTGCCATGGCTATCTCATCTCCTTTTGTCCCCTGATTTCCCTCTTAATAATGGACCTATCTATCTCTCTTGAAATACTCTTCAAAGGATTCACTTGATCCCAGTTGTCTATACCTAACATATGCCTCCTTATACTTGTTCAAACAGAGCCTCAATGAAGGCGGCATTTGGTATACATGCCGTTATTGCATAGTGCATTGAGTAGAGACTTTGGGAGGTCATGTTGCAGCTGTACAGGACATTTATTAGGCCATTATTAAAATACTGTGTGCAATTCTGGCCTCCCTGCTATGAGAAGGATGTTGTGAAATTTGTAAGGGTTTAGGAAAGTTTTACAAGGATGTTGCCAGGATTGGAGGATTTGAGCTATAAGGAGAGGCGGAATACACTGGGGCTATTTTCCCTGGAGGCTGAGGGGTGACCTTACAGAGGTTTATAAAATCATGAGGGGCATGAATAGGGTAAATACACAAGGTACTTTCCTCGGGTTTGGCGAGTCAAAAGCTTGAGGCCACAGGTTTAGCATGAGAGGGGAAAGATTTAAAAGGGGCAGTTTTTTCACGCAGAGGGTGGTGCATGTATGGAATGAGCTGCCTGAGAAATTGTTGGAGACTAGTACAATTACAACACTTAAAAGGCCTCTGGATGGGTATATGAATAAGAAGGGTTTAGAGGGATATAGGCCAAGTGCTGGTGAATGGGACTAGATTAATTTAGGATATCTGGTTGGCATAGACGAGTTGGACGGAAGTCTGTGCTGTATGTCTCTGCGACTTTATGTCTTCATCCACTGTACCTGCATTTACCAGCTTTACTCTAACAGGAACATAATGGTGTCCAGAAAGAAAAGCACTGCCAAGATGCTGCAGGGATGAAAATCCCAAATTTGTGATGATTTTTGCATCCCCAGGATTAAGAGGCGATTGGTGAAACCTCTCATTTTCTGGAACAGTCTCAGTGGAATGGAATTATTTTTAGTCACTTGTGGGACATGAGCATCACTAGCTGGCCAGCATTTATCACCAGTGCCCAGTGGCTCTTGAGAAGTTGGTGATGAGCTGCCTTCCTGAATTGCTGCAGACCATGAGATATAGGTAGACCCCTCAGGGAGGGAATTCCATGATTTTGACCCAGCGACAGTGTCGGAATGGCAATATATTTCCAAGTCAGGATGGTGAGTGTCTTGGAGTGGAACTTGAGGGGTTGGGGTTCCATGTAACTGCTGCCCTTGTCCTTGTAAATGGAAATGGTCATGGATGCTGAGATATCTACTAATCTGTCTCTTCACCTTCAGGGATCTGTGGGCAAGACCCCTGTTCCTCTGAGTTTCCTAGTGTCCTATCATTCACTGAGTACTCCCCTTGTCTTGTAACACAAGAACAGGAGATCATTCAGTTCCTCAATCCTGTTACACAGGAATAGGAAGGAGACCAGTCAGTCCCCCAGCAGATAAGATCAGTGATCTCAGAATAAACCTTGGCTGATGGTAGGGAGATGGAGCAATCTGGGGTCATCTTGCTGTGTGTGAAGCCTGCACCCTCACCCCGCATCCCTTATGACGACCCGTGAAATGAATGAGTTCTGAAGTCAGACAGAATCTTTTGCTTTATTTAGGAATCGAAAGGAACTTGTTGCAATGCCTTTGCCCCATCTCACCTTCGTTCCCAAATTCCCATGCGTCGACTGGTACACTCTCCGTGGTTCGCTGAGGATCAGCCCACTGTCTTTTAGCGCAGAGCGGAATCGCTGGACCTACAGAGCACAGAGAGATGGAGATGAGGTGAGCTTATTCGCTGATAGCCCCTTGCTGCCCTCCCTCTCTCTACCCCACAGGGTAGCTGTCCCTTCTCTGCCCAATCCTGAGGCAGTGATTCTTCTCCTCCAATCAAATCTACCCTCTTCTTCTTTTATACCTCTCCCAGACAACTATCCGTATGGGATTGTGATTCCGCCCTCAATCGATGAGCCTAAGAAAATTCTGATTGTTTCCTCCTCCCCCACAACATTTCTTTCATTATTCCAGGGTTTTGTGATTGCTATTTGGACTGACAAACTCCCATTTTTATCCCAGGTTAAAACTCAGTTTAGAAGATTGCGATACTGCAGACTTGAACTGTTTCCTGAGATGTAAGGGACAAGGAGAAATTGTTATGAAGGAATTAAAGGCAACATGCCAATTAACCATCCCTGGGAGAAAAAGGAGTCAAAGCAACATAAATAACCCGTTTCCAGGATTAGCAAAGTTAATTGTTTGACAACCAGCTGTCTTGTGACTAATAGGTAATTAATATTCCCTGCATGAGGGATATGCTGAAGTGAAGGGGTTACTGGCACAACATGCAATGTTTTGAATAGAAAGTTGGCATCAAGTGTAACAAGGAACAGAGAAGCTACTCCCAACAAGAAGGCAATCCAAAGACTTGAATACTCCAGAATCAATATTGTGGATGAACAAATCTAAAGGAGCATCAATCATGTCACATCACAAGGCAGAAAATTCTAGAAGATTTCAGATTCAGGATTCCTCAGCAGCAGAACTCTGAAGAACGGTATTGTACAAGGATGATACCCTGGACATCCAACGCCAGACATCCTAGGTCGGAATCGTAGCTAAATTCCACCATGAATCAGGTAATACCCAAGCTGAGTTGTGAGGCCGAACTCGCTGACCTGAGGTCCTTATTTTGGCTGCCACGTGCAATAAAGATTAAGTACAGACTAACCTCAATTATCCGTATTTCGGATTATCCGAACAAGGTCTCAAGGTCTAATAAAAACATTACATCAAAGAGGTAGGTGAATTTGGATTGCCTGTACTGAAGAACATGTGAAAACACTGGCAAAATCAAAGAAACACAATCACCTCAAGCAACAATGAGTGGAGTTTTTTGTTTCACGTAAGGGTTGTTACACAGTCCTTTTCAAACGTAAGTGCTTTATTTCCGTCACTTTACTGGGCAGTTCTTGAAATAAATTGCCGAGAAAGTAAACACGCGCAAGGCAGTGCTTCTGATTTCTTACTGTGACACTGAGTTCACAGAAACTTGACAAATGCTCTTGTGATTGTAGAAGCTGTTCAGGACCTTGCTTAATGCAGGGATTTCATATATTTATGTGATGTTAAGGGTTTAAGTCCTTCTCAGTTTAACCTGCAATTTGCAGAATGCAAAGATTAGTTTGTTCAAATAGCAGACTCATCAAAATTATTGATTGAAACAAACTCTCTGGTAGAGCACTGCGATCTGAACGAAAAGTGCTCGCCCAACTCATTCAGATAATAGAGGTTCCTCTGTTTTAACACTTGATTGTCTTGGAGATTCCTTAGTAAGTAGCCAAATTAAAGGTAGCTTGTGGTAATTCACCCACAAGATCTAATTGAAGTTTGTAAGATGCTAAAGGAGATTAACAAAGTAGACGCAGAGAAGATGTTTCCCCTTGTGGGGCAATGTAGGTTAAGAGGCTGAAAGATTTGGGAGGATGTACTGCAACATTGAGTCAAAGTTAAAATCAGATCGGCCATGATCTTATTGAACGGCAGAGTAAGCTGGAGGAGCTGAGTGGCTTCCTTACGGTCCTCGTTCATATGAGAGGTCATCGTTTTAGGCTTAACATGTGGCACGTTTAATAACAGACATGACGAGGGTTGGTACCTGGGACTTCGATGATGTGGCCATTACAGAGACGTGGGTAGAACAGGGACAGGAATGGCTGTTGCAGGTTCCAGGGTTTAAATGTTTGAGTAGGGTCAGAGATGGGGGTAAAAGAGGGGGAGGTGTGGCATTGCTTGCCAAGGATAGTATTACAGCAGTAGAAAGGGTGATGGAGGAAGACTTGCCATCTGAGGTAGTGTGGGCGGAGGTTAGAAATAGGAAAGGTGAGGTCACCCTGTTAGGAGGTTTCTCCAGGCCTCCTAATAGTCCGAGAGAAGTAGAGGAAAGTATTGCCAGGATGATTCAGGAGAAGAGTGAAAGTAGCAGGGTGGTTGTTATGGGGGACTTTAACTTCCCAGATATTGACTGGGAAAGCTATAGCTCGAGTTCGTTAGGTGGGTCGGTGTTTGTCCAAAGTGTGCAGGAGGGTTTCCTGACACAATATGTAGACAGGCCAACAAGAGGTGAGGCTATACTGGATTTGGTTCAAGGTAATGAACCAGGCCAGGTGTTAGACTTGGAGGTAGGTGAGCACTTCGGGGGCAGTGACCACAACTCGGTGACTTTTACTCTAGTGATGGAGAGGGATAAGTGTGCACTGCAGGCCAACAGTTATAGCTGGGGGCAGGGAAATTATGATGCGGTGAGGCATGACTTAGGATGCGTGGATTGGAAAAATAGGCTTCAAGGGAAGAACACAAATGATATGTGGAGATTGTTCAAGGAAGAGCTAATGGGTGTCCTTGATAAGTATGTACCAGTCAGGCAGGGAGTAAAGGGTCTTGTGAGGGAGCCGTGGTTTAATAAGGAATTGGAATCCCTTGTGAAAGGGAAGAGGGCGGCCTATGTAAAGATGAGGCGTGAAGGTTCAGTTGGGGCGATTGAGAGTTATAAGGTAGCCAGGAAGGATCTAAAGAGAGAGCTAAGAGCAGCAAGGAGGGGACATGAAATGTCCTTCGTTGGTAGGCTTAGGGAAAACCCAAAGGCTTTCTATAGGTATGTCAGGAATAAAAGGATGACTAGGGTAGGTATTGGTCCAGTCAAGGATAGTAGTGGGAAATTGTGTGTGGAGGCGGAGGAGATTGGTGAGACACTAAATCAATACTTTTCGTCAGTATTCACTCAGGAACAGGACACTGTTGCTGATGTGAATATTGAGTCACAAGTGATTAGAATGGATGGCATTGAGGTACGTAGGGAAGAGGTCTGGGGAATACTGGAAAGGATGAAAATAGATAAGTCCCCTGGGCCTGATGGCATTTATCTTAGGATCCTCTGGGAAGCTAGGGAGGAGATAGCGGAGCCATTGGCCTTGATTTTTATGTCGTCGTTGTCTACGGGAATAGTGCCAGAAGACTGGAGGATAGCGAATGTGGTCCCCTTGTTCAAGAAGGGGAGCAGGGATAGCCCGAGTGACTATAGGCCAGTGAGTCTCACTTTTGTTGTGGGCAAAGTCTTAGAGAGAATTGTAAGGGATAGGATTTAATGAACATCTGGATAGGAATAATGTGATCAAGGATAGTCAGCATGGTTTTGTGAAGGGCAGGTCGTGCCTCACAAACCTTACTGAATTCTTTGAGAAGGTGACCAAGGAAGTGGATGAGGGTAAAGCAGTAGATGTGGTGTACATGGATTTTAGCAAGGCGTTCGATAAGGTATCCCATAGCAGGCTAATGCAAAAACTACGGAGGTATGGCATTGAGGGTGCATTAGAGGTTTGGATTAGGAATGAGCTGGCTGGAAGGAGACAGAGGGTAGTAGTTGATGGTATAGTTCATCTTGGAGCGCAGTTACTAGCGGTGTTCCAGAAGGATCTGTTTTGGGACCATTGCTGTTTGTCATTTTTATAAATGACCTGGAGGAGGGGCTTGAAGGCTGCGTGAGCAAGTTTGCAGATGACACGAAAGTCTGTGGAGTTATGGACAGCGAAGGCTGATGTGGCAGGTTACAGCGCGATACAGATAAGTTGCAGAGCTGGGCAGTAAGGTGGCAAATGGAATTCAATGTAGCTAAGTGTGAAGTCATTCACTTTGGTAGGAGTAACAAGATGATGGATTACTGGGCTAATGGTAGACTACTTGGTAGTGTGGATAAGCAGAGGGATCTTGGCGTCCATGTACACAGATCTTTGAAAGTTGCCACCCAGGTAAATAGTGCAGTGAAGAAGGCATATGGTGTACTGGGCTTTGTTGGTAGAGGAATTGAGTTCCGGAGTCCTGAGGTCATGTTGCAGTTGTATAAGACTCTGGTGTGGCCTCATCTGGAGTATTGTGTGCAGTTTTGGTCGCCATACTATAGGAAGGATGTGGAGGCATTGGAACGAGTGCAGAGGAGGTTTACCAGGATGTTGCCTGGTATGGTAGGAAGATCATATGAAGAAAGGCTGAGGCACTTGGGACTTTTCTCACTGGAGAAAAGAAGGTTTGGGGAGATTTGATAGAGGTGTACAAGATGATTAGGGGTTTAGATAGGGTTGACAGTGAGAACCTTTTTCCACGTATGGAGTCAGCTGTTACTAGGGGACACAGCTTTAAATTAAGGGGTGGTAGGTATAGGACAGATGTTAGGGGTAGATTTTTTACGCAGCGGGTTGTGAATTCATGAAATGCCCTGCCAGTAGCAGTGGTGGACTCTCCCTCTTTATGGTCATTTAAGCAGGCACTGGACAAGCATATGGAGGTTATTGGGCTAGTGTAGGTTAGGTAGGCTTCGGTCGGCGCAACATCGAGGGCCGAAGGGCCTGGACTGCGCTGTATTTTTCTATGTTCTATGTTCTCATAAGGGTATTTGCTTCTCCAGAGTGTGACAGTCACTGAATAAATTTGAGGTGGTAGACAATTTTTTAGTCAGTAATGGTTTCAAGACAGTGGGCAGGACTGTGGAGTTGAGGCCGGATGCAATCAGCCACAATCCTGTTTAAGTGAATCACCCATCTTTCCTCCTAAACTAATCAGGACCCTCATTCTCTTAAAGTTCTCGGGACTTTCCGACTCTGCCCGGTATTCCCAAGGGATAGCCCGGAATTGGAGGTAGCCGATCCCGGCCTCAAGGCAGCGTTGAGCTAGCACACGGCCCACAGTCTCGGCTGCAGTGACGTCCCGGGTGCTGTATAGGTGCTTCTTGATGGACCACTCTTGGGTCGAAGCTGAGATGACCACCTCGCCCTGACTGCTTGCTGTCTCCACACAGGCTGTGACGTGCCTCTGGCTCTTCCTGAAACGCAACCTGGCATCAAGCAGTAGAGAGACAGAAAAATCAATGACAAAGGAAATGAGAGATATCAGCAGCAAATCATTCTGTGAGGCACCACTTACCACAACTGCACTCCCCTACTCCAGCTCCAACACACTGGTATGCTTCCAAAAAAAATGTGGAAAACTTGCCCGAACGTGTCGAAATCAAATCAATGGTACGATCAAGACAAGTTCAGCGAATGGGCAAATGCAATTTGGTTTAATATATTTCAACGAGAGGTCCGGTAGCAAAAACAGGAAAAAAAATGAATGTTCATCAACTGAGAAAGGAGACGTTACACGAGCAGGGTGTCCCTCATACACGCAAGTCTTTGAAAGTCAGCGTTGCCGGAGCAGCAGGCAGTGAAGGTACGTTGGCTTTGATGGTGAGAGGATTGGATTACAGGAGCAGAGATGCCTTTCTACAATTGTACAGTGTGAGTCCATACCGTGGTGAATTGCGTGCAGTTTTGGGTTTCTTATCTGAGGAAGTACACAGGGTAGCACAAAGGAGGAATGCCTCCATCTACAGAGTGGAGAGCTTGTGGAAGTCTCTGCAGCAAAAAAAAACATTACATGAGGCTAAAACATCACATAGACAGAGTCAAAGGCATATACAGCACGGAAATAGACCCTTCGGTCCAACTCATCCAAGCCTATCAGATAATTCTAATACCATTTGCCAGTCTTTAGCCCATATGCCTCTAACTCCTTCCTATTCATATACCTATCCAAATGCATTTTAAATGTTGTAATTGTACCAGCCTCCACCACTTCCTCTGGCAGCTCATTCGATACACATACCACCCTCTGCATGAAAAAAGTTGCCCCTTAGGTTCCTTTTAAATCTTTTCCCTTTCCTCTAGTTTTGGACTTCCCTACCCTGAGAAAACACCCAGGCGATTCACCCTATCCATACCCCTCTTGATTTTAGAAACCTCCATATGTGTCAACCCTCCGCTCCAGGGAAAAAACATTCCTAACTCTTGTAAATCTTTTCTGCACCCTTCAACTTGAACAGCATCTTCCCTACTGCAGGGGGACCAGAATTGAACGCAGTATTCCAGAACTGGCCGAACCAATATCCTGTCCAGTCACAGCATGACATCCCTATACTCAATGCACTGACCAATAAAGGCAAGTGTATTAAATGCCTTCTTCACTACTTTATCTACTTGTGACTCCACTTTCAAGGAACTGAGTGAATCTGCACCCCCAGAACTTTGTTCAGCAACACTGCCAAGACTTTATCCTTAAGTGTCCAAGTCCTGTCCTAATTTGCCTGACCAAAAATGTAGTACCTCACATTTATCTAAACTAAATTCCATCTACCACTATTCAGTTCATTTGCCCAACTGATCAAGGTCCTGTTGTACTCTGGAGAAAGTGAGGACGGCAGATGCTGGAGATCAGAGTCAAGAGTGTGGTGCTGGAAAAGCACAGCAGGTCAGGCAGCATCCGCGGAGCAGGAGAATCAACTTTTTGAGCATAAGCTCTTCATCAGGAATGAGGCTTGTGGGTCGGGGCTGAGAGATAAATGGGAGGGGGGCTGGGGTTGGGAGGAGGTAGCTGGAAAAACGATAGGTGGATGAAGTTGAGGGAGGTGATAGGTTAGAGGGGGCAGTGATGGACGGTGCGGAGGGTGGTGCTGAGTTAGAGCCTTGGGACTGGGACTGGGACTGGTACTGGGTTGGGCGTGGGGGGGTGGGGGGGGAGGCACGGATGAGGAAACTGTTGAAATCCATGTTTATCCCGTGTGGTTGCAGGGTCCCAAGGCAGAATGAGGCATTCCTCCTCCAGGCTCTTGAGTAGTGTTTGGACAAATAAGCAGAAAAATAGCCACTAGGATACATGAACAACTAGCCACAAAAAGACACGACTCATTCTCACTAGTATCCTTACATACAGATGAGGAAGGACACCACTTCGACTGGGACAACACATCCATCCTAGGACAAGCCAAACAGAGACACCCATGAGAATTCCTCGAAGCATGGCATTCCAACCGGAACTCTATCAACACACACATTGACTTGGACCCCATTTACCATCCCCTGAGGAAAAATACGGGAAATTACATCACCAACCCAAGGAAACTTGAAGACATAAATAGAAAGCGGGACGTAACACCAGCACTTCACCAGAGGCTCATTGATGATGTTACCCAGTATGGTGTCAGAATGTCTGAAAACAAACCTTCCAGCTCAGCGAGCAAACTTACATCCAGAACCTCAACCTGAGCTACAAATATTCTCAAACACACCTACTGACCATTCCTCCCCTACTTCCATCCAAATCATTTATATAAATGACAAAAAGCAATGGAGCCAGCTGATTCTTGCAGTACACTTCGGATCACAGGCCTCCAATCTGAATAACAACCCTCCAGCACCATCCTCTGTGTCTTCAAGCCAATTTTGTATCCAATTGGCTAGCTTTTCCTGGCTTCCATGTGATCTAACCATGCGAACCTGTCTACCATGCAGAACCTTGGCGAATGCCTTGCTTAAATCTGTATAGATAACATCTGCCTTCTTCAATCGTCTTTGTCACTTCATCAAAAACTCAATTAAGTTGGTGAGATACCATTTCTCATGCACAAAACCATGTTGAATATCCCTAATAAGTCCTTGGCTTTCCAAATGCACATAGATCCTATCCCTCACAATCCCCTCCAACAACTTACCCACCACTGACATCAGTTCCCTGGCTTTTGCTTACTACCTTTCTTAAATAAAGACACCACATTAGCCACCCTCCAATCTACTGGCACTTCATTCGTGGCTATCGATGATACAAATATATCAGCAAGGGACCCAAAAATCACTTCCCATACTTCTGAGGCGTTAGATAAAGATCTTGGGATTACAGGAATCAAATGGGATCAGGGAACCGGGTTGGCTGATCAGCCATGATCACATGGATTGTTAAAAGGGGTAAACAGCCTCCTCCTTTGCTTATACTGTATGTTTCTATGAACCCTGTGTGACCTTATTTCTGAGTCAATGAATGTGAACATGGCGCTACAGCTAGCAATTTGGAAAACAAGTAGTCCTTTGACCTTTTTATGAGTAGTAGTGAGTCCAGCCGTTAAACTGTCTTCCATTTTCTTCCACGCAATTTTGGTGAGATGGAATATTCCATCTAGTTTTGACATTCCTGATAAAGGGCTTACCCCCGGAACGTCGACTCTCCTGCTCCTCGGATGCTGCATGACCTGCCATGTTTTTCCAGCGCCACACTTTTCGACTCTAGTTTTGAGGCACAGTCTCAGAATAAAAGGGAAGCATGAGGAGGAATTTCTTCTCTCAGAGGGGAGTGAATCTGCGGAACTCTTGACCACAGAGGGCGGTCGAGGCTGAGTCATTAATTATATTGAAGGCTGCGATGAGATTTTTAATCTGGAAGGGATCAAAGATTATAAAGAAAGACAGGAAGTGGAGTTGATAATTGCCAAATCAGCCATGACCCCATCGGACAAAAGAGTACATTCAATTGGCTGACCTCTGTTCCAACATCATATGGACTGTCAGGTAGATACTGCGGTTACTCAGGGAACACAGCAACTAACGTGCAGACAGCAAGAACTGACTAACAGCACTGTGATATCGGGCTGATTGCCTGTTTTCACCAACTGGACACAAGTTTTAAAGATTCAGATTGGCATTCACAGTGCTTCTTCCAAGGAGGTCACGAAATCTTTAATATGGGCTTCAGACAGCAATCAGCCAGTTAGATGTCACAGAGGGACACAGTCTGGCACTCCCTCAGCACTGACCCTCCAACAGTGTGCTACTCCAGTACAACAGTTCTCACATCAGCCCAGATACCAATGGTTAGATTTCTGCTCTCCCATCTAACCCAGAATCTCGGAAGTCTGAGACAAGAGGACTATTCACTGAAGAATTTTCACATTCACTCGGTCAGAGGCAGAACTCAGGGACAAAGAGCTGACAGCCACTGGCAATGGAAACGGGAAATTGGCAGAAACTGACACAGCAGTGAACCTGCACAGTTACTGCCTTTGCTGTTTGAATTCGTGAATCACTGGACATTGGAATACATCTGGGAAAACAAACAAGTGAAATTCACAACTAATCTTGGAGGAACCTGTTTGGGAGAGGGGACAGCACAGAAACAGGTACGTGGATATTTTAAGCATGACCTTACAGTAAATCTGCAGTTGTGTGTAGAGTTGGTGTTTTATTATGTTTTTTTGAGATATGTCTCTTGATTAAACTTAAAATATAAGCCACAAGTATTAATTTAACCTGGTGCAGTGTTTTGTAGAGGAATAAGACAGTGCTATTTTCTGTGTCTGTCGACTAAAAGCAAAAATGGCCTTTAGTGGAGTGATATGCTCTTCTTGTCGGATGTAGGAGTTCAGGGAGAGTTTAAGGGTTACTGAGGACTATATCTGCAATATATGCCGTTGATTACGAATCCTTTCAAATTGAATGGATCGGTTGGAGAGACAGTTCGAGGTAATGAGGAATTTACAAGAGCAGGGAGACATGATGGATGGCAGTTATAGGAAGAGGGAAAAGATGCAGATACAGTCACATAGATTGGTTAACTCCAGGAAAGGTAAGAGAGGTAGACAGTTAGTGCAGGAGTCTTCTGTGGCTATCCCCATTTCAAATAAGTATGCTGTTTTGGAACATGTGGGGTTGATGGATTCTCAGGGAAACGTAGCAAACAGCCAAGATTCTGGTATTGAGACCAGTTCTAATGCAATGACAGGTACATCAGGTTCCAAGAGATCGATTGAATTTGAGGACTGTCTAGAATTTGAGGACAGATGGTCCTGTGGCCAGCAGCATAAAATCAGAATGGTGTGTTGCATTCCTGGTGCCAGAGTCAAGAATGTCTCAGAGGGGATGCAGAATGTTCTCAAGTGGAAGAGGGGCCAGCAGGAGGTCATTGGAACCAATGACATAGGAAGGGAAAAGGTTGAGATTCTGAAAGGAGATTACAGGGAGTTAGGCAGGAATTTAAAAAGGAGGCCCATGAGAGTACTAATATCTGGATTACTCCTGGTGCTATGAGCTAGTGAGGGCAGGAATAGGAGGACAGAGCAGATGAATGCATGGCTGAGGAGCAGGTGCACGGGAGAAGGATTCAAAATTTTGGATCATTGGAAGCTCTTTTGGGGTAGAGGTGACCTGCACAAGAAGGATGGATTGTACCTAAATTGGAAGAGGACTAATATACTGGCAGGGAGATTTGTTAGAGCTGCTTGGGAAGATTTAAACTAGTATGATGGGGGTGTGGGACCCAGGGCGATAGTGAGAAAAGAGATCAATCTGAGACTGGTACAGTTGAGAACAAAGGCGAGTCAAACAGTAAGGGCAGGCAGGAACAAAGCAGAGAACAGAGGAGGACTGATAAATTAAACTGCATTTATTTCAATGCAAGAGGCCTAACAGGGAAGGCAGATGAACTGAGGGCATGGGTAGGAACGTGAGACTGGGATATATTAACAATTAGATACATATAGCTCAGGGATGGACAGAACTGGCTGCTTAATGTTCCAGGATACAAATGCTAGGAAGGATAGAAAGGGAGGCAACAGAGGAGGGGGAGTGGCGTTTTTGATAAGGGATAGCATTACTGCTGTACTGAGGGAGGATATTCCCGAAAATACATCCAGGGAAGTTATTTGGGTGGAACTAAAATAAGAAAGGGCTTGTTGTGCTTGTATTAGAGACTCCCTCATAGCCAGAGGGAAATTGAGAAACAAATTTGTAAGGAGATCTCAGAAATGAGCATATAAGCTTAGGGTGAGAGGGGAAGACATAAAAGAGACCTAAGTGGCAACTTTTTCACACAGAGGGTGGTGCGTGTATGAAATGAGCTGCCAGAGGAAGTGATGGAGGCTGGTACAATTACAACGCCTGTCCCGGATACCACACCCCGCCCGGAGACTGAGCCCCGTCGACCCTGACACCTTGAACTGGTCACTAGCCCCGCCCCTGACCGCTAAGCCGGAAGCTGGCCTTCACGGCAATGACGGAACCGTCGCAGTGGGCAGGGCTTCCGTTCGTATCCTTCATTTGATTGGCGTTTGGATGAAGTCCCATCTCCAATCCACACACCATCCCCTTCCCTCACAACTATCCTCCAATCTGTCCCCATTCCACACATCATCCTCAATCTCTCATAACTGGCCTCATCCCCTGCTGTTATTAGACTGCTGCAAGGACCCCTCTCAGTTAAAATAATGTTGATATTGCTGTTGTTGAAACTGCTTTGTGCACCTTCTGTGCAGTGTAACCTGTATGCCTGGCTCTGCCCAGACACCCTCTGATCTATATGTCCTTGCTTGTTATGATCTGTTTGTTCTGCTCACAAAACAAAGCTGCACTTAGATTACGACAAAAAATACTGCAGGAGGCTGGAGGACACAGCAAGCAAAGCAGCATCAGGAGGTCTTGAAGAAGAGTTATACCCGAAACATCGACATCTCCACCTCCTGATGCTGCCTGGCTTGCTGTGTTCTTCGAGCCTCCTGCTTGTTTATTTCACTCTACTTGGGTACACGTGACTACAATAAATCAAGATGTGGAGGCACATTCTCTCCCAGTCAGGGAACACTTCAGCAGTCAGGGGCATCCGGCCTCAGATCTTCAGGGGACTGTCCTCCAAGGCCGACTTCGGGATACGCAACATTGCACTGTGGCCGGTCAGAGGCTCATACAAGTTTGGTACCCATGAGGATAGCTTCAACCAGGATTTTGGGTTCATGCCACACGACAGGGGAGCGCACTACACAATACCCACACACTGTTACATACTCACATGGACCCTATCATACACACACATACACCACCCACACTCACACCCATGTACACACTCTCTCACAGGCTTATTCTCCGTCATACTCATGCACACACTCTACCAAGAATGCGCACACGCAAACACACCCTCTCACAAGCATTAACACTTACATGCACACACTCACAGTCTTTACCCATATAAAATCATTCAGAGTCTCTGAGACTTACATGCACGCACACACTCATATAAGTCTATGGGGTGATTTTGCGTTTACAGTATTGTAATTGCAGATAGATTCTATTTTGTTCAAAAAGCACACAATTTGCAAGCAGTCAATGCAAGCAGTCAATCCATGTAACATTTTACAAATTCCTACTTTGGAAATAGAACCAGTCTGGCTCAAGATTAAGATACAGACAGGCTCTAACTTCACACAGTTAATGCATTATCTGAGCTGAAATGTCATCTCTTTTCTAATAAAGCCTGAAGTTATCTCAAGCATGTGACTTGAAAGAAGTTCTGGGATTTACATATTAATGAACTGAAACCTGCAGCCCATTCTAAAAGATGAAGGACGGAACAGCAATCTAGGTTTGTTCAACATATTTCAGTTGCATGACACTGTGATCTTTTTCTATAAAGTCTGTGTCTTATAGTCCTGCTCCACAGCTCCCTCATGAAGGAGCAGTGCTGTGAATGCTGGTACTTCCAAATAAACCTGTTGGACTACAACCTGGTGCCGTGTGATTTTTAACAATCTCCATCCCCTGTCTTCATCCTCCACACTATCACATATTTCATATCGACCCCATCCCTACACTGTTCCAAACCTCCAACACCATCCTCATTCCACACACCATGTCCATCATTACTCTCACTTTCCCACACCATTTCTCTCATCCCATTGGACAATCTCCACGTCAAGCAACACATTCATCCCAACTATTAGCCCCCATCGAATTGGCCATTCCCCTCATCCAAGGTAACTGTCTATAATTTTCAGTGAGGCTCCACATCATCTATCTACTCAGCATTGTGTTCTGGCTCAGATTCCTCAACTTCTCCTCATATGACAACCCAGAACCATTCTTGTAGACCTTCTCTGTCACTTCCTTGGGTAACACATCCCTCCTTTGACACAGGGCTCATAGCTGCTCACAATGTAGAAAATGCCGTCTGACCAGAACTTCGTACAGCCTCAACAGTTCACTTCTGCTCTTGTATTCTAGTCGATTCAAAACAAATGCAAACATTGCATTTGCCTTCCTAACTGTTCACTGAATCCACTTGATACCTCAAAAGATTTCTGAATTAAAACTCTGAAATACAGTATCCACATCCTTCATCCTGTGTCCTACTGCCCACCTCACCATCACTGCTATGTTATTGGCGAGTTTCCATGATCATCACCAAACCTCCTCTGCACTATCTCCCACATCCTATTGGCCATTCCCAGAATCCAACATTACTGGCATCCCAATGGTCAGTTACCATGGCCATCATAGCACTCCATACCTAACCCACCATCACTCTAAACCCAGCATGCACATCTCCATGTCCAGTCTCCATGTACATTATCACTCTCTTTCTCACATATACCTCACCAACATTCCCATCCTATTGGCATTCATGCCATCATTCCTCTGCCTGACCGCCCACATCATCACACCAACACCAATGGCTAATCACCATGTCCATTATTACTCTGACAGCTCACCATTGTTGCAAGCCCATTCACTCATCTCCGGAGGCAGCATCATTCTGTCTTCTGTGATGATACTATGGCTTTATGTATTGTATTATGACATGGTGGTGAACTCCTCTGTTAATTAAACGAAACACCCAAAAAAGTTCACCTCACCTCATAATCTGTTAAAATATGAGTAATAGAGAACATCCAAATTCCACTATTTAGAGAAAATAACATTAATTTATTCCTTATCTCTAAAAGTGAACATTAAACAACAATTCACAACTCTAAGCTCCTTCCTCCCTCTCTTAACTGCTTATTGTCTGCCTACAATTCTGTAACAATGAACTCTTCCAATAAAAAAAATATTAATATTACATCAATTTAATTTCAAAACCATATAGTGGCTGTCGTCTCCGGTGTCTGTTTTCTTTTGGCTGAAGATCTCTCTGGGTTGCTTTCTGCCTTTTAATGTGAAGATATTTCATGTGAAGATGATACCTCTGACAGAGAGTGTTTTTGAATGGCAGTCTTTCTTGATAGCAGTTACTCTCTCAATAACAGTTGCTCTGTCAGACTTTCTAAAAGCCGGCTTTTTTTTTAATACCCCAACATCAGATCGTCTCACTGGTTGTATGTTTGCAAAAACAATAAATACAAACGCGATTGGTTTTTAGTATCCTGGGGCATAATTCAAAATGATTGGTTAAGTTTGAATCCTTGTCAAAGCAGTAACCAACTCATGTATCCATTTCACAGCCAAATTATACAGATTTTGAAATTTCCAATACTCTCTGAAACTGACATCTCGTCACCACTGGTGCGTGTCAGCTCTCAGTTCAGAACAGCATTTACTCTGTCTTAAACTTCAACTCATAACACCTCCCCCCCCGTTAAGAAAAAGATGGACCATCATAATGAAACAACTACTTCATCTTTTTTCTAATTCTTAAATCCCATTACAATAAAATACATAAGACATTAATTTAAGATCATATTAAATTTCTGCACACATATACATAACATAAGGTATCTGTCCAATCTTAGTTGTAATTTATCTGTTGAATTCACAATAACACGTGCTGTCAGATGAAATTCCTTGATGGCCTTTGTCTTTGCGATCCTTGAGGTCAACCTTCCATGACAGATTTTATGCCCCAAAAGCATCACCTCGGTTTTCGCAAATACTGTTTTCTTAACATTTATTACGGTTTTATTTCTCTTAATTGTTCAAAGAGCTCTGCCAACTGTACCATGTGATCTTTCCATGACTCCCTAAACATCAATATATCATCCAGATAAACTGCACAGTTTGTTAACTCAGCCACGACTCTGTTCATAAATCTTTGGGATGTGGCTGGTGTGTTCTTCATTCTACTTTGAATTGATATAGCCCATTTGGAATGACAAACGCAGAAACCTCTTTCACTTTCTCTGATAAAGGTACCTGTCAATAACCACACAGTAAGTCCAACTTTCTGATGTAACTAGTTTATCCAACCTTCACCCTACAGTCCTCCAATCTTGTATGATTGTTGTCTGATTTTGTTCCGGCATTGATCTTCCAATAGTCCACACAAAACCATTGAGTCTTGTCAGGTTTGGGAACTATCACGATCGGCGAACTCCACTTGCTCTGACTCAGTTCGAAGATATCTGCGTTAAGCATGACATCCACTTCCTTCTGGACCTGTGTGGCTTTGAAATGAAGAAGTCTGCAGGGGTGTTATTTTATGCAACAGCATTCCCAACTTCCAGCTCATGCACAACAGTATTAGTCCTCCTCATCTTATTCCTGTATATGTTGTCATGCTGCTGTACCAATCATTTCAACTGGATTCTTTGCTCCTGAGACAGAGAGTTCATTAACCTATCCCACTCCTCAAGGACTTCCTCACTGAGACAATGAAATGTCCCCCCTACCTCCACGTGGATTGGATACACAGACGCGGAGTGTGAGGAGCGTTTAGAGACAGCCTGCAAAACCTCGCTCCTGTAGGAGCCCAAGGGTCTCGCGTGTTGGGGAAATGGCTCAATCATAATATAGGAGGCCTGCGGAGGCTCTCTCTGTGGATGGGCACCGTTTCGCTGAGTACCTGAGGGTAGTGCATGGGTGGACTGCTACAAGAGGGGCTGTGATCCAATAATCCCTTGTCCAGTGACCCTGCTCTCTGTGTCCTCTGCATTGATCGGTATTCCTGCCCCGACATTACTGTGCCTGGCTACGATTTCCTCCCAGTCTAATGGTTCCTCTGTTTTTGCCGTTTTTGTTTTCTAAGAAAACTCTTGAGGAGTTTTATAAACTGAAAGAACTGCAGAATTATGTGGGGCATGGATAGGATAAATAGACAAAGTCTTTTCCCTGGGGTCGGGGAGTCCAGAACTAGAGGGCATAGGTTTAGTGTGAGAGGCGAAAGATATAAAAGCGAACAAAGGGGCAACGCTTTCATCCAGAGGGTGGTACGTGTGTGGAATGAGCTGCCAGAGGAAGTGGCGGAGGCTGGTACAATTGCAACATTTTCGAGGCATTTGGATGGGTATATGAATAGGAAGGGTTTGGAAGGATATGGGCCGGGTGCTGGCAGGTGGGACTAGATTGGGTTGGGATATCAGGTCGGCATGGGCAGGTTGGACCGAAGGGTCTGTTTCCGAGCTGTACATCTCTATCTCGATGACTATGACAACGCTGTAAATCAGAAACCAAACCCAAAGTCGGTGGTAAAGCTGTATGAAGAGAAATCAGAGTTGACGTTTCGGTCCGGTGAACCTTTCTGAGAACTTGACAAGTTTTAATTGTGTGATCGTTCCAGGGTTGCCCTGGGATTTTCGTGCTATTTTTGTTATTGATTGATTTCAGATGATGAGAAATCCGAAATGCTGCTTTGTGTGTATTAAAAAGCGAGGCGGGGCATCAGGAGACCGATCCACTCAGTAAAACTCGGTCTTTGATGACTTCTCAATTCTAATATTTCACTGCAAAATTTCCAACAAAACAACAACGAAATTTAAAGTCAAGAACTATTATGGCACTTCAGCTGATTTCTAGAACGCCTGTGGTTGTATCGGTGGTGCTATAGTGGTGAGCATAGCTGCCTTCCACGCAGTTAACTCGGGTTCGATTTCCGGCAGTCGCAAGCAGTGCATTTTAACACCACTCCACAACCAAAAGAGCCGATCGATTCAGTGGTAATGAAACACCTCCGTCTGCACATCACATTGAGTCTGCCAGACCTCTGGAGTGCAGACACAACTTTGAAGTTGAGGATGTCCCCAGGAGGATGAAGGAGTCAAGTCGATCACGGTTCAAAGAAATTGGAGTCATGGCAGAATTCCTTGGTTATCCATCTTATTTCGAAAGAAATGTTTGCGGATTTCACTCATTTCAACATTACTCTCATTTTGTTTTTTGTCAACTACAGCATAATATCAAGTGAAATGTGGGTGGACAGTTCACAAATATCCAAACAACGTTATTTATCATATCGAATCGGTAATGTTATTGTTTTAGGTGCAGGTCAGAAATAAGAGGAGTGGACACCAGCTGCTTTTATATTTCCAGTATGAGAAAATGATTCGATAAAACTCTGAGAGATGATAGAAGTGACCACACAGTGAGTGAAAGTTTAATCCAGGATAAAGATAAAAATCACACAACACCAGATTACAGTCCAACAGCTTTATTTGGAAGCACTAGTTTTAGGAGTGCTCCGAAAGCGACTTGGACGATAACCTGGTATTGTGTGATTTTGAATTTTGTCCTCCCCAGTCCACCACAGGCTCCTCCACGTCAATTTCCGAGATAGTCATCATGGATTTCTTAAGGGAAGGTCGTGTCTGATGAAGGTGACTGATTTTCTTTGAAGGATAAAGAATGGATGTAGTGTTTCCGATGTAGATGAACCTGATGATAAGAAGTACCATAAGACGCAGTATTTATAGCAAAAAGATTACAGTTTCATGCAGCTGAAATGATATATTAAACACATTTAGGTTAAGCCTTTCATCTTTTATAATGGGTTTACTAGTTTCCGTTCTTTAATATAAGAACCTCAGAACCTTTTTAAAGTTACGTTGTCGAGATAACATCAGTTTGTCTAATAAGAGATGCCATCTCAGCTCAGCTGGGGTATCAGTTTGTGAGAAGGTGCGTGAGTGGTTGTGAATGTGGAAGTGTGTGAGTGAGTTTATGAGAGAGAGCTTGTGTTTGAGAGAGGTTATATACGTGAGTGTGTGGGTTGGCAGGAGTGTGCTTTTCTGTGTGTGCGTGTACCTGTGAGTGTCGGTGAAATAGTACACAGTGCAATGTTGTCACGTGTCGTGTGACATGAACCAAAGTGCCCAGTTAAGGTCATCCCCATGGGTACCGAACTTGACTATCAGCCTCTGCTTGGCTACTTTGCATTGTTGCCTGTCCCATAGTCTGCCTTGGAGGATGGTCACCCAGGGGTCCGAGACGGAAAGGCACAAAGCGCTGAAGTGCTCTCCGACTGGGATGCTTGAACCAGTCTGACTCAAGATTGGGACACAGACAGACTTTAACCTCACACCTTTAATGCATTGTCTGAGCTGAGATGGCATCTCTTGTTGGACAACCTGAAGTGATCTCGACAACGTAACTTTAAAAAGGTTCTGAGGTTCTCATATTAAAGCACGGAAACTGGCAAACCCATTATCAAAGATGAAAGGCTTAAACTAAGTGTGTTTAATATATCATTTCAGCTGCATGAAACTGTAATCCTTTTGCGATAAATACTGCGTCTTATGCTCCTTCTTATCATCAGGTTGATCTACATCGGAAAAACTCCATCCATTCTTTATCCTTCAAAGAAAATCAGTCACCTTCATTAGACACTACCTTCCCTTAACAAATCCATGATGACTATCTCGGATGATGACGTGGAGGAGCCTGTGGTGGACTGGGGAGGACAAAGTTCAAAATCACACAATACCAGGTTATCGTCCAAGTAGCTTTCGGAGCACTCCTAAAATTAGTGCTTCCAAATAAAGCTGTTGTACTGTAATCTAGTGTTGTGTGATTTTTAACTTTATCCTGGATTAAACTTTCACTCACTGTGTGGTCACTTCTATCATCTCTCAGAGTTTTATCGAGTCATTTACTCATACTGGAAATATGAAGCAGCTAGTCTCCACTCCTCCTATTTCTGACCTGCACCTAAAACAATAACATTACCGATTCGATATGATAAATAACGTTGTTTGGATATTTGTGAACTGTCCACCCACATTTCACTTGATATTAGGCTGTAGTTCACAAAAATCAAAATGAGAGTAATGTTGAAATGAGTGAAATCCGGAAACATTTCTTTCGAAGTAAGATGGATAACCAAGGAATTCTGCCATGCCTCGAGTTTATTTGAACCGTGATCGAATTGACTCCTTCATCCTCCTGGGAAATCCTCAACTTCAAAGTTGTGTCTGCACTCCAGAGGTCTGGCAGACTCAATGTGATGTGCAGACGGAGGTGTTTCATTCCCACTGAATCGATCGGCTCTTTTGGTTGTGGAGTGGTGTTAAAATGCACAGATTGCGATGTCCTGGAATTGAACCCGTGTCAACAGCTTGGAAGGAAGCTATGCTCACCACGACACTACCATCCCCACAACCAAGGGTGTTTGGAAATCAGCTGATGTGCAATAATAGTTCTTGACTCTAAATTTCGTTGTTGTTTTGTTGGAAATTTTGCAGTGAAAGATTAGAATTGAGAATTCATAAAAGACCGAGTTTTACTGAGTGGATCGGTCTCCTGATGCCCCGCCTCACTTTTTAATACACACAAAGGAGCATTTCGGATTTCTCATCATCTGAAATCAATCAATAACAAAAAGAGCACGAAAATCCCAGGGCAACCCTGGAACGATCACACAAATAAAACTTGTGAAGTTCTCACAAATGTTCACCGGTCTGAAACGTGAACTCTGATTTCTCTTCATACAGCTTTACCACGACTTCGGGTTTGGTTTCTGACTTACAGCGTCCGTAGTTCTTTCGGGTGTTAAAACTTGTGAAGGGTGTTTGGAAGACAAAAGGATCTGTCCGACTGAGGCCACGCTGCAGTAATTGTGGAGAGTAGGGGATTCCGGGTAACAGTTCCGGAAACAGAACCCTCTCGAGGAATATGTCTTAATTTGAAGTTCGATCCCGTTGATAGATTTGCAGTTTTCTCTTTTACTTTGTAGAAGAGGTGGAGGTGTCAGTCAGCAGTAAGGGGTTTTCACGGGAGGTGCATGATTTGGAGATTCCAGTGTTGGACTGGGGTATACAAAGTTAAAAATCACACAACACCAGGTTATAGTCCAATAGGTTTAATTGGAAGCACTAGCTTTCGGAGCGCTGCTCCTTCATCAGGTGGTTGTCCAAAATCTAGAGCTTCCAATTAAATCTGTTGGACTATAACCTGGTGTTGTGTGATGTTAAAGTTAGAGTCATAGAGTCGTCGAGATGTATTGAATGGAAACAGACCGTTCGGTCCAACATGTCCATGCCGACCAGATATCCCAACCCAATCTAGTCCCACTTGCCAGCACCCGGCCCATATCCCACCAAACCCTTCCTATTCATATACCCACCAAAATGCCTCTTAAATGTTGCAATTGTACTAGTGTCCACCACATCCTCTGGCAGCTCATTCCATACACGTACCACCCTCTGTGTAAAATGTTGCCCCTTCAGTCTCTTTTATATGTTTCCCCTGTCACCCTAAACCTATGCCTTCTACTTCTGGTCTCCTCGACCCCAGGGAGCAGACTTTGTCTATTTATCCTATCCATGCCCCTCATAATTTTATACACGTCTATAAGGTCACCCCTCAGCCTCCGATGCTCCAGGGAAAACAGCCCCAGCCTGTTCAGCCTCTCCCTGTAGCTCTGATCTTCCAACCCTGGCAACATCCTTGTAAATCTTTTCTGAACCCTTTAAAGTTTCACAAAATCTTTCTGAAAGGAAGGAGACCAGAATTGCACGCAATATTCCAACAGCCGCAACATGACCTCCCAACTCCTGTACTCAATACTCTGACCAATAAAGGAAAGCATACAAAACGCCTTATTTGCTATCCTGTCTCCCTGCGACTCCACTTTTAAGGAGCTATGAACCTGCACTCCAAGGTCTCTTTGTTCAACAACACTCTCTAGGACCTTACCATTAAGTGTATAAGTGCTGCTAAGATTTGCTTTCCGAAAATGCCGCACCTCACATTTTTCTGAATTAAACTCTATCTGCCACTTCTCAGTCCATTGGCCCATCTGGTCCAGATCCTGTTGTAATCTGAGGTAACCCTCTTTGCTGTCAACTACATCTCCAATTTTGGTGTCATCCACAAACTTACTAATTGTCCCTCTTATGCTCACATCCAAATCATTTATGTAAATGACAAAAAGTCGTGGACCCAGCACCGATCCTTGAGGCACTCCACTGGTCACAGGCCTCCTGTCTAAAAAATAACCACCCAACGCCACCCTCTGTCTTCTACCCTTGAGCCAGTTCTGTATCCAAATGGCTAGTTCTCCCTGTATTCCATGTGATCTAAAGTTGCTAACCTTTCTCCCATGTGGAACCTTGTCGAACGCCTTGTCGAACTTAAACATCACACAATATAGATTACATCTACCACTCTGTCCTCGTCAATCCTCTTTTTTACTGCTTCAAAAAAACTCAATCAAGTTTGCCTGACTTGATTTCTCACACACAAAGCCTTCTTGACTATCCCTAATCAGTCCTTGCCTTTCCAAATACATGTACATCCTGTCCCTCAGGATTCCCTCCAACAACTTGCCTACCACCGAGGTCAGGCTCACCGGTCTATAGTTCCCTGGCTTGTCTTCACCACCCTTCTTCAACAGTGACACCACGTTTGCCTATCTCCAGTCTTCCGGCATCTTACCTGTGACTATCGATGATACAACTATCTCGGCAAGAGACCCAGCAATCACTTCTCTAGCTTCCCACACAGTTCTCGTGTACACCTGATCAGGTCCTAGGGATTTATCCACCTTTAACCGTTTCAAGACATCCAGCACTTCCTCCTCTGTAATCTCAACATTTCGCAAGATGTCACCATTTATTTCCCTACAGTCTATGTTTGTTTTTATCTTATTAAACAATACGCAGTTTGCAAAAGAATTAACATTAACAGCTGCACACAGAGAAACAGCAATTTTACGAGGGAAAGGAGTAGCAAAGCCAGGCCCCAACCCTACCAGTTCAACCAGTTTTCAGGGAAATGAGGACAAACCTCAAATCCCACTTTCAATCATTACAAAACACGACCAATAATATTTGTGCATACAAGACAGTCCAATTACGTTTTAAAAAATGAATACAATATAGACCACAAGCAACCCACCAGTCCCTCCCACCTTCTGGCCACTCGAAAGGCAGCCTGCCCCTACACCCCTTCCAGTTCTCGGCCAACCTCATGCCCCTTCCAGCGCTCAGTCCACGCTGACACCCTTTCCGGCCTCCTCTAGGACAGCCCACCCTGGTTTGTTCTCCTTGTATCGGACGGTTCAAGTTAGAAATAAGGAGTGGAGCCCACCTGCTATTATATTTCCTGTGGTGAGAAAATGATTGGAAAATCTCTGAGCTACAATAGAAATGATCAAATAGAGTGTGAAATTTTAATCCAGGAGAGTCAGCATGGACTCGTTAAGAGAAGATCGTGACTGATGAACTTATCTGATTATCTTTGAAGGAACAAGATTATTAATTGAGGTAGCATTTGTGATGTAGTTCAAACGGATCACAGAAATAGTGGTATATGTTCTTGGCTGAAATAGCTCAGTTGTGAGAACGTTAGCCTGAAGATCTGACCTGGTGTTGGACAAGAGTTGATTTGGTTTTTACTGACACAATGACAATGCTTCTTTCTTTGCTATAAACTGTCTCTCGTTCCATGACCCCGTGTAACAGTGTGGTAGCAAGGTAAAGTAACAGGTTAGATTGATAATGACACCAAAGTGAACGGTAATGATGGACTCATATTTGCATGATTGGAAAGTTGGTTTCGAAACAGAGGAACAAGGATGTGCTGTTTTGCCCCTGAAGCATATTCCACCATTCAAAAGCCAGATCCATGGCCTTACTCCATATGCCTTGGGCCTATATTCCTTGAAACCCTTGCTTCTAAAAATGTTTATCTCAGATTTCAATTTAACAATTGAATGAGGAACAACCACCCATTTGAGGAAGAGAATTCAATTCTCCTGAAGTCTTGTGTGACTAAGTGCTTACCACCGTCCCTCGTGAATGGCCTGGCCCTAATTCTTACACGATGCCCCTGTTTCTAGAATCTTTAACCAGTGGAAAAAGTTATCTCTATCAACTCTGTCTTTCCCTGTTAATTTGCTGAAGAGCTCAATTAACTCACTCCTGAACCATCTAAATTCTGGAGAATAAAAGCCTAATTTGATTAAATTGATTGCATATCTTGACCCCTGAATCCCAGGTATCATCTTTGTAAATCTGTGTTGAGCTCCCACCAGAGCTAAAACAGTCTTCCTAATGTATGATGCCCAGCTCTGCTCACAGTACTCTAAGTGGGATCTAACTAGGATTTTACATACCATATGTATCCCCTTACTCCAGCTTTTTAGATTTGAAGGCCAGCATTCCATTAGCTGCCTTGATTATTTTCTGCAACGGAACCTCAAAATCTTGTTGGACGTTCACTGTATTAAACAAATTGCCATCTAAAAATAATCCTAATCTATCCTTGTTCGAACCAAATGGGTAATTTCACATTTTTTGCATTGAAATCAATCAGTCTCAGCTTTGCCCATTCACCTCATCTATTAATATTATGCCGCAATTTGATTACACTTGCTCCAATTTTGCCCAATTTTGTGTCTTCAGCAACATTGGATATTTGATTTTTGGTACCATTACCAAAGTGTTAATGAAATGGCGAATAATTGAGGGCCCCACCACAGATCCCTTTGCGACATCACTAGCCACAACCTTCCAGTTTGATTACTTACCGAATATTCTGACTCCTTGTTTGCTGCGACAACATAGAGCAGACGAGCTGAGGCTGATAGCCAAGTTGGATACCCAAGGGGATGACCTCAACTAGGACCTGGGGTTCATGTCACACTGCGGGTGACCCCAGTGCGCTATAAATCCTTACACAAGCACACACACACACACGTACATACACACACTCACACAGATCCTCTCTCGTACGGACGCTCTGTCTCATTCACTCTCTCTCTGTCTCTCTCTCATGCTCTCTCTTTCCCTCACCTGCTCGCACACACACATATAAGTCTCTGGTGTGAATTTGCATTTGTAAAATTGTATTTGGAAATACATTCTATTTTTGCTCAAAAAGCACACAGTCTGCAGGCAGTCAATCCATTTGACATTTTATAAATTCCTACTTTGAAAATAGAACCAGTCTGACTCAAGATTGGAATACAGACAAACTCTAACCTCACAACTTTAATGCATTATCTGAGCTGATATATCACCTTTTTAAAAATAAAACCTTAGTCATCTCGAGAATGTGACTTAAATGAAGTTCTGGGATTTACATATTAATGAACCGAAATCTGCAAGATGAAAAATTTAACAGCCATCCAGGTTTGCTCAATATGTCGTATCAGTTGCATGATACGATGATCTTTTGCTATAAATTCTAAGTCTTATGATCCTGCCCCACTATCTACCTGATGATGGAGCGGCGCTCCGAAAGCTAGTGCCTCCAAATAAACTTGTTGGACGATAACCTTGTGTTATTTAATTTTTAAACATTGTCTACCCTAGTCCAACACAGGCACCTCCTCATCAGTCTTAAAGTCATGATAGAAAAGGATAGACCAGATCTGAAAGTTAAAATTTTAAATTGGGGGAAGGCCAATTTTGATGGTATGAGGCAAGAACTTTCAAAAGTTGATTAGGTGGCGGATATTTGTTGATAGAAGGACGGCTGGAAAATGGGAAGACTTCAAAAATGAGATAATGATAGTCCAGAGACAGTGTGTACCTGTTAGAGTGAAAGACAAGGTTGGCAGGTGTCAGGAACACTGGACTGAGGTTTTAGTTCAGAAAAAGAAGGAAGCATATGGCCGGAGAAATCCAATGAATCCCAAGAAGTGTATAAAGGCAGTAGGAGTATACTTAAGAGGGAAATCAGGAGCGCAAAAAGGGGACACGGGATAGTTTTGGCAAATAGGGTTAAGGAGAATCAAAAAGGGATTCTACAAATACATTAAGGACAAAAGGGTAACTCGGGAGAGAATAGGGTCCCTTAAAGATCAGCAAGGCAGCCTTTGTGTGGAGCTGCAGGAGATGGGGAGATACTAAACACATACTTTGCATCAGAATGACAATCACGATCTAGTTCATATTAACTTCCAGCCCATTTAATTGATAAGTCGATTGTTGATTTTATTTTGAAGCCTATATTGGAACTAAATATAAACAAATTGGTCTGTTACTGAATGAAAAACAAAAAAAAACCTGTTGGAGACCAGAAACAATCAGAATACACAATATTCTGCAGAAACTCATCATTTCTGGCAACATCTTTTGAGTGAGAGAAATGTGATAAATGTCACAAATGTGAGGAAGTTAGAAAGCCAGAAAAGCAGGAGTTCCATTTTTCCTTCTTTTTCCTGACATTCTGGGAACTCAAGGGTTAAGCATTCCACTGCTGGCTGACTCCCGGAGGAACGAATCCTCTGGAGCCATACATGTGGATTTCACTTCCAGCCTCAGGCAAAGGTGTTTGTCTTCCCTGGATAAGACTGATAGCCTTGGCCATAACCTTATTAACTGCCTCCTGTTCCCATTATCATGTTTCCCCTACCTATTAACATAGGTGTGTGAATCCAACAATGAGAACAAAGCAAAATCCTTCTGTCTAAATCTCTTCCCATCAACATATGCTGATGAAGAATACAATAACCAGTCCCTGGAAACCATTCGCTAGTTATCACAGGAAATTGGCAATCACTGGACATTGTAAAATTGTAATTACCTGTCTTAAACAATGTAACAGCAATCAATCATGTGACTTGTTGACCTCTGTATTATTCCTATAAAATATCCTGCCTCCGTGTGTGGAGCAGAGATTCGTTGCAAAGTACCACCACAAGTAGCTACACGACTTCTTTTGTGTCACTGAGAATCTCTCACTGTCTGTCTGATAATAAAGCATCTCCCTTTGTATGGAAACTTGTGTCGTCCAGATTTGTAGAAAAACTGGATAACTTGCAGTGTGGAAACAGGCCCTTCGGCCCAATAAGTCCACACCGACCCACGACCCACCCCACTACATTTACCACTTCACCATGGGCAATTTTGCACAGCTAATTCACCTGACCTGCACATTTTTTAGGTCGTGGGAGGAAACTGCTCCAAACCCACACAGACACAGGGAGAATGTGCAAAAGATACAGACAGAGTCACCTGACACAGGAATTAAACTTGAGTATCTAGCACTGTGAAGCAGCGGTGCTAACCACTGTGCCACCATGCCACCCAACAAACGTTCAACAAATACTTCAACAAATCCGACTGTTAACTCCGTTTCTCCACACTCAAACAAGTAAACAGACACAGACATGCAAACTCCCTCACACTCACAGAATCACACACACCCAAACTCTGTCACACACACCCATACACTCAGACACTCACAGACAATAATACACTCACACGTACTCATTCATGCTCAAGCAAACGCACATGTATACACACAAATTCAATCTTGCATTCGCAAATGCAGATGCACTCATGTGCTCGCATGTGGCTCAGTGGTTTACACTGCTGCCTCACAGCACCAGTGTTCCAGGTTCGATCCCAGGCTTGGGCAACTGTCTGTGTGGTGTTTGCGCATTCTCCCTGTGTCTGTGTGGGTTTGATCTGGTTTTCTCCCACAATCCAAAGATGTGTCGGTCAGGTGAATTGGCCGTGTTAAATTGACCATAGCGTTCGGTGAGTTTGTCAGAAGAGGGTGGGTTACTCTTCAGAGGGTCGGTGTGGACTTGTTGGGCCAAATCGCCTGTTTCCACACTGTAGGGAATCTAATCTAAACACGTGCATGGAGTTGCACAATCAAAAAAGCACACATGCTAACAAACTCACTCACATGTACAGTAGCACAAACGCGTAATCAAGAATTGGCACACAGCATGTCTCACACAGTTAAAAATCACACAACACCAGGTTATAGTCCAACCGCTTTAACTGGAAGGAGCGTGCTTCCAATTAAACCTGTTGGACTATAACCTGGTGTTGTGTGATTTTTAACTTTGTACACCCCAGTCCAACACCGACATCTCCAAACCATGTCTCACACAGAATACTGTCATTTTTGAAACAATGAGATCGGAAGCTGAGTGGCCCTGACTGAACTCTAACTGGGTGTCACTGAACAATAAAAGCAGGTGCTGCTTGATGGAAATATTGACTGGTGCTTTCCATCATTTTACTGATAATCAAGAGTAGACTAATGGTGCAGTAATTGCCTGGGTTAGATTTGTCTTGCATTTTGCGTTCGGGACATATATGCACAGTTTTCCACTTTGTTGTGTTAATACAGTGTTGCAATGGCACTGGATGAGTTTAGCCTTTGGAGCTGCAAGTTCTGGAGCACAGCTCTTCACTACTATTAGATTAGATTCACTACAGTGTGGAAACAGGTCCTTCAGCCCAACAAGTCCACACTGCCCCTCCCATGGTCAAACCCACCCAAATCCATTCCCCTACCCTATATTTACCCCCGACTAATATACCTAACACTGTGGGCAATGTAACATGGCCAATTCACCTGATCAGCACATCTTTGGACTGTGGGAGGAAACTTACGCAGGCACAGGTAGAATACACAAACTCCACACAGATAGGCAAGAATTGAACCCAGGTCCCTGGTGCTGTGAGGCAACAATGCTCACCACTAAGCCACTATGCCACCACCGACCCATTGCTGTAATGTGGTCAGGGCTCATAGCCTGATCACTATCCAGTGCCTTCAACCATTTCTTGATGTCACATCGAGTGAACTGAACTGCCAGAACACTTGTACATGTTATTCTGGAGATCACTAGATGAGCTGAAAATGTGTTGCTGGAAAAGCGCAGCAGGTCTGGCAGCATCCAAGGAGCAGGAGAATCGACGTTTCGGGCATGAGCCCTTCTTCAGGAATGAGGAGAGTGTGCCAAGCCAGCTAAGATAAAAGGTAGGGAGGAGGGACTTGGGGGAGAGGCGTTGGAAATGCGATAGGTAGAAGGAAGTTAAGGTGAGGGTGATAGGCCGGGATTGGGGGTGGTGGCGGAGAGGTCAGGAAGAAGATTGCAGGTTAGGAAGGTGGTGCTGAGTTCGAGGGATTTGACTGAGACAAGGTGGGGTGAGGGGAAATGAGGAAACTGGAGAAATCTGAGTTCATCCCTTGTGGGTGGAGGGTTCCTAGGTGGAAAATGAGGCACTATTCCTCCAGCCGTCGTGTTGCTATGGTCTGGTGATGGAGGAGTCCAAGGACCTGCATGTCCTTGGTGGAATGGGAGGGGAAGTTGAAGTGTTGAGCCACAGGATGGTTAGGTTGGTTGGTCCGGGTGTCCCAGAGGTGTTCTCGTACAGAGGAGGCCACATCGGGTGCAGCGGATGCAGTAAATGATGTGTGCGGAGGTGCAGGTGAATTTGTAGCGGATATGGAAGGATCATATAGAGGAGGCCACATTGGAGAAACAGGCCGCCTACTTGCAGAACACAAGTCAGGTCAAGAGGGCAATGCCGAGTTGGAAGTTTGGATCTGGGATAAGGTGGGGAGAGGGGAAATTAGGAAACAGGCGCAACCCACATTGCTCCCATGTGGTCGGAGGGTCCCTACCATCCAAGATGAGGCATTCTCCTTCCAGTCGTCGGGTGGTTAGGGTTTGGTAGTGGAGGAGGCCCAGGGCCTACACGTGGAGTGGAAGGGGAGGTATCAAGTCTGGCCTGATTCTGACATAATCCGCTGCAATCTTCATTGAGGAGAAAGTGAGGACTGCAGATGCTGGAGATCAGAGCTTAAAAATGTGTTGCTGGAAAAGCGCAGCAGGTCAGGCAGCATCCAAGGAGCAGGAGAATCAACGTTTCGGGCATAGGCCCTTCTTCAGGAATGAGGAGGGTATGCCAAGCAGGCTAAGATAAAAGGTAGGGAGGAGGGACTTGGGGAGGGGTGTTGGGAATGCGATAGGTGGAAGGGGGTTAAGGTGAGGGTGATAGGCCGGAGAGGGGGTGGGGCAGAGAGGTCGGGAAGAAGATTGCAGGTCAAGAAGGCGGTGCTGAGTCTGAGGGTTGGGACTGAGATAAGGTGGGGGGAGGGGAAATGAGAAAGCTGGAGAAATCTGCATTCATCCCTTGCAGTTGGAGGGTTCCTAGGCAGAAGATGAGGCACTCTTCCTCCAGCCATCGTGTTGCCATAGTCTGGCGATGGAGGATGCCAAGAATCTGCAATAAGACTTCTGCCTATTTCCCACTGTCCATGACCAATAAGACTCCAGCCCTATTTCCTATTGTCAGTGATCAATCAGACTCCTGCCCTATTTCCTACCATCCATGATCAATAAGAATCCTGCCCTATTTCCCACTGTCCATGACCAATAAGGCTCCTGCACTATTTCCCACTGTCTGTGGCCAATAGGGCTCTTGCTGTCTGGCTCCTTGTCTGATTCCCTCCTGTTGCACACTCCCGGCATTCCCGTTTTTCCTCTCCCCCTTCCCGCTCCTCAATACAGTTTGAGATGAATGCTTTGTGTCTTCTGATGCTCGCTCTCTCTTTCCCTTCATTCGCTGGCCTGAGACTGAGAGTCATGCTTCAGAATTTCTCCTACATTTACGAAACCTGGAAAACAATTCTAATTTAACATTGTTTCCATCTGTTACTTAAATAAGTCTGACGTTTAAATTGAAAGAATGTGCGACATTGGATGGCGCAATATATTAGATCACTTACAGCGTGGAAACAGGCCCTTCAGCCCAACAAGTCCACACCACCCGACCAAAGCGCAACCCACCCCTATATCTACCCCTTACCTAACACGACAGGCAATTTAGCACGGCCAATTCACCTGATTTGCACATATTTGGACTGTGGGAGGAAACCAGAGCACCCGGAGGAAACCCACACAGACACAGACACTCCACACATTCAGTCACCTGAGGCAGGAATGGAACCCAGGTCTCTGGTGCAGTGAGGCAGCAGTGCTAACCACTGTGCCAGCATGCCACTCTAAAAATTCATGTAAAAATATGCGTTAAAATTCATGGCTATATGTGCTCAGAGCACAATGCTTACTCAAAAATATGTTTGAGTCGATCCGAGAGGAAGTGCTTTCAAAAAACAAGAGAATGCTCTGGCTGTTGTCTGCAGTGCTGATATTCTGTAAGTTCCAAATTACCAGACAACCCTTCTCAATCATTTACAAGTAACCTGGGCATTATTTCTTTGTGTTTATTTGTTATTGCAGAGGTGTCTTTATTCATCCCAAAGAGGTCACTGTCACTGGCTACTTCCATTGCTGTTCAGAGATTGGTGCAGAAATCAGTCTTGAATTGCTGCAGTCCATGGGGGTCAGGTATACCCAGTGTGCAAACTCACTGCACCACTGCAACATTGAGAGCTTGGGAATCCTTACCCCAGTCAGGGACTCGCCTTCCCTTTCAGAGAGGATCAGTCACTGAAGTTTGACACTATTCTGCCCCTTCTGATAACAATTGAATTGCTCATCTTAATCTATTTTTATATGATGATCATTTGTTGGATTTTCAGACACCTTCACCTCACATTCTTTGAATGTTAACATGGAACATATTGCAGAAAGAAACATCAGAGAAACAGGGGGTACATTTAAGAGAGGTTCCATGCTTCAGCAAATAATTCCTAGCTGATCCTCTCTCTCAAAGGCTGAGTTAAACGGGATGTTGCAATAAATTGGAACAACATCATTAGTTTGCAATAGAGTCAACTGGGTTTTCAGATGGGTTGTCAGTCTGTGTTCTGTACTCTTTTGTTTGTGCTTCATTTGGTAGACTGTAAGTTAATTCTGTTTTGCTTAAAACTGATTGGTTTGAACCAGCAACATAATTCCTGGAATATCTACCTTACATCTGCATAAAACAAGTGACCATCTGGGCTACCTTCTTAAAAAGTTTGGAAGGGGTCTGGTCTGATCCATTACAGATTGGAGTCCCTTTGTAGGATTTATTCTATCGTTCCAATTTAGGACTAGGGTTGCTAGACTCAAAAGCAGCAAGTGGTAGTGTTAGTGTCTTTTGTTCCGCATGTTATATTTGGTTAGTTTAAACGGTGCTTGGTGTGGTAATGGATCTTTCAGTCACTAGGAATGTTCTGGGGGTGGAAGAAATGACATTGGGGCTTTCCAGAAGGTGAAAAAGGCAAAGCTTCTGGAAATCACAGTCAAGCTGGAGCTGAAATTGCTGCGTCTATGAAAAAGGATTTGGTTATTACCAAAATCGCTCAACATTTAAATGTGCTGCAAATGCCATTAGAATCTTTGGAAATGGCTCTTGACATTGCTAAGGACGTCCTGGGGTTTGCAGGTGTTTCCCAAATTTGCCAAGAAAGTTTAGAAAGACAGAGGAAGGACATACTTTTAGAATTAACAAATACGTTAGGATTGGGTTTGTCCCAAAACCAAAGCTGAAATGGTAATGGAGTTGGTCAAGTGCTTGGATATATCAAAGAAAGAGACAAGTGCAGTGGAGTTAGAAAAATTCAAATTGCAAGTTAGGCAACAACAGTTAGAAGACAAAGAAGAGGACGAAGACATGAAACTGTTTGAATTCCAATTAAAAGCAGAGGAAAGAAAAAAAGAATGGATCGCCTGAGCAGAACAAAAGGAAAAGGAAAGAGAGGGGAAAGGGAGAAAGAGAGAGAGTTTGAACTTCAGAAATTGGTATTTACAAAGAAAAGTTGGCTTAAAAGGGTAGAGGTGAATGCAGAAGGTAAGCTTAATGAGGATGACCAAACCCATCATAACAAAAGGCCTGGTGGGGATCTGTTCAAATATATACAAACATTGTCTAAATTTGATGAGAAAGATGTAGAAGCCTTTTTCACCTCATTTGAGCAAGTGGCTAAACAAATGCAGTGGCCAGTGACCATGTGGGTTTTGTTGATCCAAACAAAGCTGGTAGGTAGAGCTAGTGAGGTATTTGAATCACTATCACAAGAGGCATCTGGGGAATATGAGGATGTGAAGAAAGACATCTTAAGTAGATATGAGCTTGTGCCAGAACACTACAGATAACATTTCAGGAATCCTAAGGAGGGACCCTGGTCAAACATACTCTTCAGTTTGAAAGGATCAAACAACTTTGATAGGTGGTTGAAGGCAATAAAAATCGAGCATACCCATGACATCCTTCCAAGGATGATTATTTTGGAGGAGTTCAGAAATGCACTTCCAGCAATAATGAGAACTCATGGAAGAACAGAGAGTTAAAACAACGAGTAGGTGAAATGGCTGATGATTGCGAGATGGTTCTTAAATCAAAGTTTGGTTTCCAACAATTTCAACCCATGAGGGATAGAAACTGGGGGAAGAGAGAAATCCTCACATGACAATGGAACTGTAGACCTCAGTGAAGATTGTAAGGATAACCTACCACAGGGTAAAAAGAAAACCGTGACAGTGAAAGTGAAGTTAAACATCTCTGGTGCTTTCACTGCAATAAAGGAGGCCACATGAACTCACAGTGTTGGTCAGTAAAGAAAAGCACTGGGAAAGTAGGATAAGCCAGTGAATTTTGTTGGAGTTGTAAAGGAAAGCACAATGGAGACCGGAATGGACAAGCTGATCGGAGGTTGGTTCAGGAGGAAGTGCCAGATCTTCTAAAACCATATACTTGTGAAGGTAAAGTTTACTCACATATTCAGGGAGCAGCAGGATTTAGAATGATGAGATATATACCTCCGAAGGACCAGTGCCAGAAAATGTGCTAGTCAGTGGAACTCACGGTGAGACAAGAGGGCTCAAGTATGTAAAGTGAGGTTAGAGTGCAAAGTGAAGAAGTGACAGTCGAAGTACTGGAAAAACTCTCAGCTCCAGGAATACAATTTGTCCTTGCTAACGATATAGCTGGTTCACAGGTAGGAGTGCTGCCTACTGTGGTTGATAAGCCCAGTGGACAATCAGGCAACTGAGCTATTACAAGAAGCATGCCCTGGGATTCTTCATGACTGTGTAGTAAGGAGGTCGCAATGTCAGTAGTTCAGACAGGAGAGATCAAAGAGAAGTAAGAAATAGGAAATGAAATTATCAGACACGCTGGTATGATCAGATGGTTGAGAACAAAACAGGAGCAGATGGATGACAAAGCAGACATCTTTAGTCAGAGCAATACCCTTTGTTTGGAAGGGTCTATGAGTTACAGCAGGAAGATGAAAAACTGAAGCAATTGTATCGAAAAGCATACACAGAAGAGAAACTGAATGTATCCCTGTGTACTACTATCTTAAAAATAATGTCTTAATGAGGAAATGGAGACCATCACGTATTCAGGAGGATGAGAAATGGGCAGAAGTTGGTCAAGTTGTATTGACAGTGGGTCATAGAAAGGAGGTGGTACTGGAGGTGCATGAAATACCAGTAGGAGGTCATTTAGAGTCATAGAGTCATAGAGATGTACAGCATGGAAACAGACCCTTCAGTCCAACCTGTGCTAAAATACAAATATATTATTACTGACCTGGACTGCACAAGGATGTAGGTGAATTTTTCCAGACGTGCCGTACATGTCAAGTATTTGGAAAAAAACACAGACAATAATAAAATCTATACCTTTAATACCCATTCCTGCATTTGAGGAACTTTCCACAAGAGTCTTGACTGATTATGTAAGACCCCTCCCTGATACAAAAGGTGGGAATCAATATTTGGTAACATTGATGGATGTGTCCACTAGATTTCTGGAGACATTCCATGAGGCAATATTACAGCTAAAAGGATTGTAGAAGAGTTATTCAAAGTTTTCACAAGAATGGGCTGAGGAGTGGCAGATGGAGTTTAATTTAGATAAATAAGAGGTGCTGCATTTTGGGAAAGCAAATCTCAGCAGGACTACTGCACTTAATGGTAAGGTCCAAGGGAGTGTTGCTGAACAAAGAGACCTTGGAGTGCAGGTTCATAGCTTCTTGAAACTGGAGTTGCAGGTAGATAGGATAGTGAAGAAGGCGTTTGGTATGCTTTCCTTTATTGGTCAGAGTATTGAGTACAGGAGTTGGGA
The DNA here is from genome assembly GCF_047496795.1 of Chiloscyllium punctatum. Lineage (NCBI taxonomy): Eukaryota > Metazoa > Chordata > Chondrichthyes > Orectolobiformes > Hemiscylliidae > Chiloscyllium > Chiloscyllium punctatum. The sequence continues at coordinate 20,589,159 of NC_092753.1, forward strand.
CGTCATGTTGAGGCTGTACAGGACATTGGTTCGGCCACTTTTGGAATATTGCGTGCAATTCTGTGATTCAAAGATGTTGTGAAACTTGAAAGGACTCAGAAAAGATTTACAAGGATGTTGTCAAGGTTGGAGGATTAAGGTATAGGGCAAAGTTGAATAGGCTGGGGCTGTTTTCCCTGGAATGTCGGAGGCTGAGGGGTGACCATATAGAGGTTTGTAAAATCATGAGGGGCACGGGTACGGTAAATAGACAAGGTCTTTTCCCTGAGGTGGGGGAGTTCAGATCTAGAGGGCATAAGTTTAGGGTGAGAGGAGAAAGATATAAGACTCAAGGGGCAACTTTTTCATGCAGTGGGTGGTGCGTGTGTGGAATGAGCTGACAGAGGAAGTGATTGCGGCTGATACAATTATAACATTTAAAGGGCATCTGGAAGGGTTATGAATAGGAAGGGTTGGGAGGATATGGGCCAGTTGCTCCCAGGTGGAACTAGATTAGATTGGGATATCTGGTTGGCATGGACGAGTTGGACTGAAGGGTCTGATTCCATGCTGTACATCTTGATGACTCTATGACTCTGTATGGGCTACCCAAAAAGATACAATCAGATAAAGGGTTAAACTTCACATCAAAATTATTCAAGGAAGAAATGGACAGCTTAGGAATAAAACAATTCAAATCCAATGCATACCATCCAGAATCACAGGGAGTGCTGTAACGGTGGCATTAGATATCAAAGACCATGTTCAGGGCTTATAGTCAACACTACCCAGATGATTAGGGTAAAGGATTTCCATTTGTACTATCTGTAAATCGAACAAATTCAATCCATTTGAATTAGTTTTTGGGCATGAAGTGAGAGGGCCACTAAAATTGATTAAGGAGAAATTGGTAAGCCAGAATTCAGAGACCACATGTTTGAACTATGTGTCAAATTTTATGGAATGACTAAATGGAGTGGGGGTGCTGGCTACATAGCTTTTAAAAAACATCACAACATACAATGAAACAGGAAGTAGCCAATGAGTTAAAAACTCACAATTTTGCTATTGGAGATAAAGTTACTTCCAATGGTAGGTGAACCTTTTAAACGAAGGTTTAATGGACCTTATTCCGTTAAAATGAGAGTGAGTGAGATGACCCATTTGATAAAGACTCCAGACAGAAAGAAATCTCGTCGAGTATGTCATGTGAATATATTCAAAAGATATTTTGATCAGGAAGGAAAGCAAAAGGGGAATGTGAAACGAGTTACAACGCAGAGTTAAGAACGAGTTCAGAGGATTCTGAATTGGACATTCCTCAAATTAAATTGGACAATGAGAAAGTTGTCAAAAATTGAGGTAAATTATTGAGTTACCTTCAGGAAGTGAATCAAAATGACCTGCAAGAGTTATTACGATCAGCTGGGGAATTATGCGGAAATAAGCTGGAAAGTACTAAGCTGGGAAGGTAGTAACTAAAGCCTTTTAGAACATAAGAACGAGGAGCAAGAGTAGGCCCTTCGAGCCTGCTCCACCAATCAGTCAGATCAGCTGGTCTTTGAGTCGATTTGTAGCTCAGGTTGAGGTTCTGGATGGAGGTTTGTTCGCTCAGCTGGAATGTTCATTGTCAGACATTTCATCACCATACTTTAACCTCCGGTTGAAGCACTGGGGGTGCAGCCCACCTTCTATATACATGTTTAGGATTCCTTGGGTTAGTAGTGCCATTTCCGGTGGTGATGTCATTTCCTATGGTGATGTCATTTCCTGTTCTTTTTCTCAGAGGGTCGGTAAATATGATCCAAGTCAATGTGTTTGTTGATGGAGTTCTGGTTGGAATGCCATGCTTCTAGGAATTCTCCGGCATGTCTCTGTTGGGCATGTCCTAGGATGGATGTGTTGTCCCAGTTAAAGTGGTGTCCTTCCTCTTGTAAGGATACTAGTGAAAGAGGGTCATGTCTTTTTGTGGCCAGTTGATATTCATGTATCCGGATGGCTAGTTTTCTAGATAGAGTGTGATGGATTTCAGATTGGTTGCAACTCTACACTCTACATTCTGTTCTCTTTTCTGTTCATGTTTCATTCAGTAGGCTGTAAATAAATTCTGTTTTGTTTAAAACTGAGTGGTTTGACCAGCTGCATGAGTCTTGGAATATCCACCTTCCATCTGCCTAAGTTAACAAAAAATGTTAAGGTCTAGGCTACCTTCTTAAATGTTTTAACGGGGTCCATAACATAAGTCCAGTTCAGTTTCTTGTCCAGCCTAAATGTTCATCATGGGGAATTTAAATATGGTCATGTCGTTGAATGATAAGCAGAGATGGTGACATTCTGTGCTCCTGGTGACAGTAATCGCATGTCACCTGAGTGGCACAAAGCCACTCAGATCATGCTAGTCTGCTAAATTAGCTCATTGAGCACCATTCTATATGGAGTACTGGTCAAGTCACCTGATTTATAAGTATCTGCTGAGTGACTCACCTTTGAAGATCACCACCCTTATGCAGAAGGCCACAAGCTGAGGCATGAAGAGAAGAGGCAGAAATATGACAACTACCTTTGACTTCAGAGATCTGCCACCATTTGTCCATCCATTATCACTTCCTTGGCAAATTCCAGCCAAACTCTACTGGAACAAGCATAGATTATGAGGCCACTTTTCATCCTGATAACCCTTTCAGTTTCCACCTTCCCATTAATGTACGTGACTAAGCAGTACACCTGAAAGCCTAAGTAAGATATAACAGACATGAACTTACTATGTGAAGCCCACAATAATTTTCCACTTCTCTGTCCGTTTCTTGCAGCAAATGTTATGACAATTATGATTCTCTCCAGAAGAAATTGTGGCCTTTCGAAATGTATCTCTGTCGACATGGTGGGCATGGCAGTAGCAGATCTATTTGTCATGATCTTCAATGTGATTGTTTACTTGATATTTAATTATCACTTTCCATATTCCTTTCTGTCTTACACTGCTGTTTGTAAGTTTGTCTTGTACATAGCTTTTGCTACGCTGGATATGTCAGTGTGGTTCACAGTCACATTCACATTTGATCGATTTGTGGCGATCTGTTGTGATGACTTGAAAGAAAAGTACTGCACCAAGAGAATTGCAACTACAGTTATAGCAACATCTTCAGTCTTGACTTGTTTAAAGGGTATTCCTATGTTGTTTTCATATGAAGCTGAACAAATAAGTAACAATGTGCACTGAGGGTGCAGGACAAAAGCAGCTGTTTATACAATACCTGCATGGTCAGTGGAAAGATGGATGCAGTCATTGTCATTTGTTTTGCTTCCTTTTGCTCTCATGACCTTGTTTATTTCTTTGACTGTCAGACGTATTTTATTGGCTAACAGAACACGCAAGGGACTCCGAGCTAAAAGCACCGAGAGTCAGAGTGATCCAGAGGTGAGAGGTCGGAGAAAATCCATCATATTACTCTTCACTGTGTCAGGCAGCTTTATTCTGTTGTGGTTAACATCTGTTGGAAGTTTTGCAGCCACTAGACTATCAAGCAATGTCTACTATCAAAGTGATTACTCCAATCCTGGATATATCGCCACGGAAACAGGATATCTGCTTGTGTATTTAAGTTCCTGTACAAACACGTGCATTTATGCAGCAACCCAGAGGAAATTCAGAGAAGAGCTGAGAGATGTTCTGAAGCCTCCTTCGGATAAATCTCTTTATCCTTTCTTAAAAATAACGAACATGTGAATTCAAACCAAAAAAAATCTTATAACTAAAACAATATTTCATCTGGTTTTCTGTATGAGAATATCAATCGTCCTGACAACCTAACAATAGGAAATGTTGGGAATGGCATGAATGTTCTTTAATAAAAGCTGAAATGGTACATTTGAAAGTTATATTTTCAATAATTTTCCATTGATTGTCCAAAGTAAATGATGGATGACACTGAAATCAACTCTGGTCTGGTCTGACCTGGATGTCGGCAAGCAAGTATCTCTCGATGTTTCAGGAACCTGTCCCTCTTTGCAGTTGTAGTTGGCTGAGTCAGGCTATTAATGTGAGGGGTCCAAAAACTAGAATTAACTTGAAGCTCAGGTATCCCATGTAAACACAAGTTTCTGCCCTTACCAAAGTGACAAGACGGCACAGTGGCTTAGTGGTTAGCACTACTGCCTCACAGTGCCAGGGGCAAAGTTCAATTCTAGCCTCAGTTTGTTTGCACATACTCTGGTTTCCTCCCACAGTGCCAAGTTGTGCAGGTTCAGTGGAATGGAGATGTTAAATTGCCATTAGTTATGGAAATTACAGGGATAAGGTTGGTGTGGACATAATGGGCTGAATAGTTTGCTTCCACACTGTAGAGATTCTGATTTTATTAAATGTTATTTGAAGTTACTTACTTTCAAATGAGGGTTTCTGAACTATTCTGAGAAATCTCCTTACTCTTGAGTAAACACTTCCAACATCCATACAGAACCAGGTTGTGTGCGACGTGAAATTAAAAGATTTAGTGAAAGGTTTGTGGGTAGCATGATGGTTCAGTGGTTCGGACTGCCAGGGAGATGGACTTGATCCCATCCTCCAGCGATTGTGTGGATTTTCCACATTTTCCCCGAATCTGCAGGGTTTTTTTCCAGGTGGTCCGGTTTCCACCCACAGTTCAAAGATGCACAGCTTAGGTGGATTGACCATGCTAAATCGCCAAGTAACTGTAAGCTAAGTAGACTGACATTGAGAAATGCAGGGTTACGGGGATAAGGTGGGAGTTGGGTCTGATTAGATTAGGTTAGATTTCCTACAGAATGGCAACACGTCCTTTGGCCCAACAACTCCATACCAACCCTCCAAAGAGTAACCCACCCAGACTCATTCCCCTATCCTATATTTACCCCTGACTAATGCACCTTGCATTATGGGCAATTTAGCACAACCAATTCACCAAGCCGGCACATCTTTTGGATTGTGAGTGGAACCTGGAGAACCCATAGGAAACCCACGCAGACACAGGGAGAATGTGCATACTCCACACAGGCAGTCTCCTGAGGTGGGAATCAAAGCCGGGTCCCTGGCACTGTGAGGCAGCAGCGCTAACCACTGAGCCACCGTGCCACCCCTCACTGAGCCACCGTGCCACCTCTGGGCAGGGCTCTCTTTTGAGGGTTGGTTTGGACTAAATTGGCCAAAGGGCCTCCTTCCACACTGTAGGGATTCTATGAAGTCATTAAGATTTCATCTCAGAAGTTTTTAAAAAGCCCTGATTCTTCTGCTTGAAAGCAGGAAATTGTCCTTCCATCATCAACAAAGAATTTGGAGTGCAGTGGTTGTGGTAACCAGAGTTACAGATATGAGGATGGGGTAACAGGTGTACAGGCAGATAGAGTGTGCAGAGAGACTGTGAGGAAAGACAGACAGTTGATAGGGCAAAGTTGCAGTCGGTGTGATGGGGTGAAGTATGTCCATTTTAATGCAAGACGTGTCAGGAATAAGGATGATGAACTTAGAGCATGGATCTGTACTTGGAGCTGAAGTCCTGTGGCCATTGCAGAGGCTTGGAAATCACAGGGACAGGAATGGTTGTTGGATGTTCCAGGGTTCAAGTGTTTCAAAAGGAACAAGGAGGGAGGTAAAAGAGGTGGGGGAGTGGGATTCCTAATCAGGGATAGTATCAGAGCTGCAGAAAGGGAGGTTGTTGAAGAGAGTTTACCAACTGAATAATTATGGTGGAAGTCAGAAACAGGAAAGGAGCAGTCACGTTATTGGCAGTTTCCTATAGACCTCCTCACAGCAACAGAGACACGGAGGAGCACATTGGGAGGCAGATTTTGGAACAGTGCAGAAGTAGCAGGGTTGTTACCATGGGTGACTTCAACTTCCTCAATATTGATTGGATCTGACTTAGTGCAAAGAGTTTGGATGGAGCAGATTTTGTCAGGTGTGTCCAGAATGTAGATAGGCTGACAAGAGAGGAGGCCATGTTGGATTTGGTGCTTGAAACAAACCAGGTCTGGTGTCAGATCTTTCAATGGGAGAGCACTTCAGTGATAGTGATCCTAACTCCCTGATCTTTACTACGGTCATGGAGAAGAATTGGAGCAGATAGTGTGGGGAGGTATTTAATTTGGGAAAGGGGGAATTACAAAGCTATTAGGCATGAACTGTGGAGCATAAATTGGGAACAGATGTTCTCAGTGAAATTAATGTCGATAATGTGGAAGGAGCACTTACTGCAAATGCTGGATAGGTTTGTCCCACTGAGGCAAGAAAAGGATGGTAGGGTGAAGGAATCTTGGGTGACAAGGGATATGGAACATCCAGTCAAGAGGAAGAAATAAGCTTACTTAAGGTTGAGGAGGCAAGGATCAGACAGGACTCTAGAGGGCTACAAGGCAGCCAGGAAGGAACTGAAGGATGGACTGAGGAGAGCTAGAAGGGGGCATGGAAAGCTTTAGCGCGTAGAATTAAGGAAAACCCTACGGCATTCTACACTTATGTGAGGAACAAGAGGATGGCCAGAGTGAGAGTAGGGCCAATCAGGAATAGTGTAGGGAATGTATGCTTCGAGTCGGAGGAGGTAGGGGACATCTTTAATGAATACTTTGCTTCAGTATTCACAACTGAGAGGGGCCTTGTCGTTTGTGAGGACAGTGTGAAGCAGGCGGATATTAGGTTGATGTTAAGTTGATATTAAGTTGAAACAGGTTGATGTTAAGAAGGAGGATGTGCTGGAAATTTTGAAAAACATGAGGACAGATATGTCCCCTGGGGCAGACGGGATATACTCAAGGTTTCAGGGAGAAGTGAGGGAAGAGATCGCTGTGCGTTTGGCGATAATCTTTGCGTCCACACTATCCAGTGGAGCATTACCAAATGATTGGAAGGTGGCAAATGTTATTGCCTTGTTCAAGAAAGGGAGTATGGATAATCCTGGGAATTACAGACCATTCAGTCTTATGTTGGTGGTGGGCAAAGTATTCGAGATGATTCTGAGAGACAGGAATTATGATTAGTTGGAGAGCATAGTTTGATTAGAGATAGTCAGCTTGGCTTTGTGAGGGGCACATCATGCCTCATTGAAATATTTGAGAGATCTTATTGAACTTTATTGAATTCTTTGAGGTTGTGACAAAATGCATTGATGAAAGTAGATCAATGGATGTGGTTTATATGGATTCTAAGAAGGTGTTTAATAAGATTCCCCATGGGAGGCTCATTCAGAAAGTAAGGAGGAATTGAATACAGGGAATTTGACTGTCTAGATACAGAATTGGCTGGCCCATAGAAGACAGAGGGTGATAGTAGATTGAAAGTATTCAGTGTGGAGCTTAGTGACCAGTTGCGTTCCACTGGGATCTGTCTAGGAACTCTGCTTTTTGTGATTTTTATAAATGGCTTGGCTGAGGAAGTGGAAGTAAGTTTGCTGATGGCAGGAAGGTTGGTGGAGTTGTGGATAGTGTGGAGGTCTGTTGCAGGTTGCAACGGCACATTAACAGGATGCAGAAATGGACTAAGAAATGGCAGATTGAGTTCAACCTGGAAAAGTGCAAAGTGATTCATTTTGGAAGGTCAAATTTGAATGCAGATTACAGGGCTAAAGGCAGGATTCTTGGCAGTGTGGAGGAACAAGGGGATCTTGGGGTCCACAAGTCCCTCAAAATTGCCACCCAAGTTGATAGGGTTGTTAAGATGGCATATTGGTTTTCATGAGCAGGGGGATTGAGTTTAAGAGCCATGAGGTTATGCTGCAGCTCTATAAAACCCGACTTAGACCACTCTTGGTTGCCTGATTATAGGAAGGATGTAGATGCTTTAGAGAGGGTGGAGAGGAGGGTTACCAACGTACTGCCTGGATTGGAGGGCTTGTCTAATGAAGAGACATTGTGGGAGCTCAAGCTTTTCTCATTGGAGCAAAGAAGGATGAGAGGTGATTTGATAGAGATGTACAAGATGTTGAGAGGGTTAGATGGAGTGGATAGCCAGAGACTTTTTCCCAGGGCAGAAATGGCTATCACAAGAGGGCATAATTTTAAGGTGATTGGAGGAAGGTAAAGGGGAGGTGTCAGAGGGAGGTTCTTTACTCAGAGAGTGGTGGGTGTGTGGAATGCACCGCCAGTGGTGGTAGTAGAGTCAGAGACATTAGGGACATTTAACCAACTCTTGGATAGGCACATGGAAGATAATACAACGAGGGGCATGTAGGTTAGTTCGATCTTAAGTAGGATAAAAGGTCAGCACAACATCGAGGGCCGAAGGGCTTGTACTGTGCTGTACTGTTCTATGTTCTATAATGCTAAAGAAATTCCGTTGTTCTATCAACATTTGTGGACATAAAAGATTCGATCTGCTCTTCATTTTTTGGCCATCCTCTATCGTGCTCCCACATGTGTGGAGAGTTTGTGTCTTGTTTACTTAGCACTTAACAGAGATCACAAAAGTCTCCCTTTCACATCCTAATTAACACCATATTTTACATGTTATTGTTGCTTTAACCTTCTTTAACAAGGTGTGGGGAGTTGGAGATGGGGGCAACAAAGATATCTTTCCTCCAGCAGACAAGAGTTAGAAGCATTTGGCATGTACACGTGCTCCTCACTGGCACAGAAACAGAGAGAGGGAGAGACACAAAATTAGACAAAAACAGAAACAAAGATCAGGACATAGACAGAAGCCATTTCATAGAGACAGAGAGAGATACAGGCAGAGATAGAGTGACAATTTTAAGAAATGAACCTGTGCAGACAAACCCTGAATCTTTCGAGCATTAATGTTGGAGATTTGGTGATAGGTACTATCTTGTTACAGGACAATGGGTGGGAGACAGTGGAACATTTCTCAAAGACACTGAACCAGTGTCATTCATTCAGATAGTGGCTGCTGTTGCCTCTTCCTGGCCCCTTTTTCTTTACTCATGATTCTGGTACTCCAAGTGTCACCTCCTTGTAAATCCAACCATGTACATGGTGGCCATCTTGGAATGATGTCAACACACATGTACCATTCGAACTCTGAACATTTCTTTGACTCAACAGCGGCATTTGTTGTAACCATGGAGCATGCTCACCATGTGACGCCTTAAAACATGTACGCACGGACTTCAGGGGAACACAGCAGGGTGAGGGTTGATCAGGTCAAGGGCCAAAGAGACTGGGAGGTGTGGAGAAGTAAGGAAGAGATCTGGACGAGGGATAGAGAGACTGGAACAGCAGGGAGAACAGAGAGATCAGGACAAGGGCAAAGAAACTTGGACTAGATAGGGATGAGCAAAGAAGTCAGTGGAGTGATCCTGAATGGGGAGGAAGAAATTGTGACAGGGGAAGAGGTCAGGACTGGGGAGCAATCGATCGGAATTCGGAAGCATGAGATAGGAACAGAAACAGAAATTGCTGAAAAATCAATTGTGGCAGCAACTGTGAGAATAAATCAGAGTTAACTTTTCAGGTCCAGTAGACCCTTCCTCAGAACTGAAGGTAGTTCGGATAAAGTTAGTTTTTATGCAGAAGATAGGCTGGGGTAGGAGGTAAGCAGTAAATGATAGGTGGAGGCAAAGCCCAAAAAGAGGAGCAGTTAGATAGTTGTTAAAAATCACCTTGGGAGAAAGAATGGCTGCTGATTAGATTAGCTTACCTGCAGTGTGGAAACAGTCCTTCGGCCCAACAAGTCCACAGCAACCCCCCGAAGAGTAACCCACCCAGACCCATTTCCCTCTGACTAATGTACCTAACACTATGGACTATTTAGCATGGCCAATTCACCTGACCTGCACATCTTTGGACGGAAACCAGCACAGACACGGGGAGAATGTGCAAACTCCACAGAGACAGTCACCTGAGGCTGGAATCAAACCTGTGACCCTGGTGCTGTGAGGCAGCAGTGCTAACCACTGAGCCACCATCACAATCTATTCATGGCTACCAATGGGTTGTGTGTAATCGCAGAACATATGATCATAAAGCCTGATGTCTGAGAGTTGGGGGAAGGCGTCTCAAGCCCTGAAATTGTTGAACTTGGTATTGAGTCTAGAGGGCTGTCGAGCTCGCAAGCAGAAAATAAGGGACTGTTCATCCAGCTGAGCTTCAGTGGAACACAGCTGTAAGCCTGAGGCAGAGATGTTGACCAGGAAGCAAGGGGATATGTTGACGTGGAAACCAAGAGGAAGGTCAAGGCCATTTTTATGGACAGAATAAGACCACAAAACCATAAGACATAGGAACAGAAATTAGGCCATTCACCCCATCGGGTCTGCTCCAATAAGTTTCTCAACCCCATTCTCCTGTTCTCTCCCTGTAACCCTTGATCCCCTTGATACTCAAAAACCTATCTCAGTCTTATACTCACTGACCTGGCCTCCACAGCTTTCTGTGGTAATGAATTCCACAGATGCACCACTCTCTGTCTGAAGACATTTCACCTTATTTCCATTCTAAAATCTATACTTGATTCTAAGGCTGTGCCCTCAGGCCTTAATCTCTCTTAGCAATGGAAACATTTTCCCATCACCCACTCTGTCCAGACCATTCAGTATTCCGTATGTTTCAATTAGATTCCCACCCCCCCACCCCCACCCCGGATGTTTCTAAACACCATCTATTATAAACCAAGAGACCTCAAACACTCCTCATATGTTAGGCTTTTCATTCCTGGGACCATTCTCGTGGACTTCCTCTGAACACACTCCACGGCCAGTACATCCTTCCTGAAATATGGGGCCCAAAACTGCACACAATACTCCACATATGGTCTGACCAGAGTTATAGAGCCTCAGAAGTATGACCCTGCTCTTATATTCAAGTCATCTCATACTAAAAGCCATAATTGCGTTTGCCTTCCTAACTACTGACTCAACCTGCAAGTTTACCTTGAGAGATTCCTGGACTAGAACTCCCAAGTCTCTTTGCACTTCAGGCTTCTGAATTTTCTCTTCCTTTAGAAAACAGCCCATGTCCCTATTCTTCCTACCAAAGTGCATGACCTCACACTTTGCAATGTTGTACTCCATCTGCCACTTCTATGCCCACTCTCCTAAATTGTCCAAATCCTTCTGCAGCCTCCATGTCTCCTCAATGCTACCTGTCCCTCTACCTATCTTTATGTTGTCTGTAAGCTTAGTCAGAATCCACTCAGAGCTGAAAATGTGTTGCTGGAAAAGTGCAGCAGGTCAGGCAGCATCCATGAAGCAGGAGAATCGACGTTTCGGGCATAAGCCCTTCTTCAGGAATGATCGACGTTTCGGGCATGAACCCTTATTCAGGATTCCTGAAGAAGGGCTCATGCCCAAAATGTCGATTCTCCTGCTCCTTGGATGCTGCCTGACCTGCTGCACTTTTCCAGCTACACATTTTCAGCTTCCCTTGATTAAACCATGCTTCACCTAGAAGGTGTGTTTGGGCCATTGGATACTAAAGAGGGAGGAGGTAAACAGTCAGGTGTTATTCCTTCTGCAACTGCAAAAGTGCCATGGGGCTGTGAGTGTTTGGGTGTTGGGGTGGTGCAGAGGGTTGGGGAGCGAAGAGGAAGTGTCTTAGAGGGAATGATTCCTGAAGAAGTCTGAGAGTGGAGGGAGTGAAAATATGTGTCTGATGGTGGCATCCCATTGGATGTGACAGAAATGGCAGCTAATGATCATCTGGGTGTGAATGCTGGTGGAATGATAGGTGAGGACAAGGGGCACCCTATCGCCATTGTGGGAAGGAAGAGAGGTCTGAAGTGTAGGAGATGGGTCAGACCCTGTTGAGGGCCTTGACACAATGGTTTTGGGGAATCTTCAGTTCAGGATGAAGTGGATTTTTCGGAGGCCCCCTTGTTGAAGCTGGCATCATCAGAACAGATGTGACTAAGATGGAGGAACTGGAAGAATATATTAGAGTCTTTCCAGAAAGCAAGGTGTGAAGATGTATTGTCAAGGTAATTGTGGAAGTCAGTGCATTTATACTGGTGGCCAGACTATCCGCAGAAATGGAAACAGAGATGTCGAGGAAGGGAAGGGCAGAGTCAGAGATGGACCACGTGAATGTGAGAAATTGGAAGTTAAATTGACAAGAGGGACAAGTAGCACCGAAAATATCATCGATATATATCGGAGAAAGAGTTGTGGTGGGGGTCAGAATAGGAGCAGAACAAGAACATTACTAGCTCACAAAGACATAACTGGGACTCATGCAGGTAATCATGGCCATGCATCTGGCCTGAAGAAAGGGATACATATAAAAGAGAAGTTGTTCAGAGTGAGGATGAGCTTGGCCAGGCGCAGGAGGGCAGTGGTGGATAGGGAGAGTTCAGGCCGTTTTATCCAAGGGAGAAGTGGAGAGTCCTGAGACCATCCTAATGGGGAAAAAGATGAGGAAAGGGATTGCACATCCATAGTAAGGAGGGGGCAGCTGGAGTCTGCAAATTGGAAATTCTGAAATGGTATAATGCTTTAAAGGGATTGTGGAATGTAAGTAGACAAGGAGAGAAAAAAGGCATGAAATAGAGATTGGGGGCAAGAGGTTGTGATGGGGGTGGTGGGGTTGGGGAGGGAAGATGTCAGGTCTTGGACAGAAAGGAATCAGCTCAGGGATTTGGACCCCTAGCTTTTGTGCATACCAAACTGCATTCCCTCCCCACAGTCTCTGTCCAACTGCCTGACCTGCACCCTCTATAGTTCCTATGTTACCCATTCACCATATGTGGAAAATCCCTCTGTATCTCCATCAGTTTACAATTCCCTACCTCCTCACTGAGTCCCAGCTCCTGGGATGTAGGACACAGTGAGCAGGTGCAGAGACAAACTGGCCTGTTGACTGACTGCTTTAACACACAGCAAGATCCAAATTAGCAGGTATTCCTTGCAATTCCCTCACTGTGAGAGTTGTTTTATCTTCCCCTCTCACCACTGTCTCCTTCAGATTAGACAGCATGGGAGTAAAGCAAAGGAGAGATGGGGAACAGAAAGAGGCATTGCATTAACTATACATACCATGTGGCACTGAGTCCAAATCTAACCCAGTCAGGGGTACACAGCAGAGAGAGATTCCAAGCAAAAGAGGCAGGACAGAGGGAGAGAACTCAATAGAGTGACTCAACAGCAGCACTTCTGATCAAACTGATTGGGTCCTAAAGGACATAGTTGGATTGAGACTGCAGTGGGTGGTAAGTGAAACGGGAAAAACATACTTGACCTCATGCTCACCAACCTGCCAACTGCAAATGCATCTGCCGATAGCAGTATCAGTAAGAGTGTCCACTATGTAGTTCTTAGAACAGTACAGCACAGGAACATGATCACCATATTATGCTGAACATGAAACCAAATTTAACTAATCCCTTCTGTGTGCCCTTGGCCCATATCCCTCCATTTCCTGCATATTCATGTGCTCATCGAAAAGCCCCTTAAATGATCCGATCATAATTGGCTCCATCACTGCCAATTAATTGGACTTTTGCCTATCTCTTGAAGACCCTTTTAAATTCTTTATTAACCTCATTGCAGGTAATACAAAAGAATATTGATTTTTTGCAAGTTGGTACAATATTAGTTCCAACAAAGTTATGTGGTTACACTTAATGGTAGAATTCTTTAACTGACAAGTTGTGAGCAGTTTCTTTCTTGCCTTATTAATAAACAGCCCTACCTTTTCCATTGGGTGTCTTACAATGTTTTCATTCAACCCACATTCCAATGTCTGCCAGTTTCTGCACCTGTGATTCAATTCTCCCTGTAATAACATCGGGCCGCTTTTCCTGTCTGAGACTGATTTGCTTGCATAATTTTATTTGAGTCCTTTCTCCTAATGCTTTTAGTGATTTTTGTTTTGTATCTAGGTAATGCTATAACTATTCCAGAAACTATATCTATGAATATTTGAAGGATGTAAACTAAACCTTTTCTTAGTATTGTGACAGATCCTTAGGCCTTCAACATGCACCATCCTATGAAACCCAATCTGAAGCCCATCTAACCTACACTATTCCAATCTCGTGCATATGCCTATCCAACTCTAAATGCCCTTAGAGTTGGCGAGCCTACAAATGTTGCAGGCAGTGCATTCCACGTCCCGACTACTCTCTGAGTAAAGAAACAACCTCTGACATCTGCCCTTTATCTATCACCCCTCAATTTAAAGCTATGTCCCCTTGTACTAGCCAGCACCATCCGAGGAAAAAGGCTCTTGCTGTCCACCTGATCAAAACCTCCAATTATCTTATGTGTCTCAATTAAGTCACCTCTCAACCTTCTTCTCTCTAAAGAAAATAGTCACAACTTTTCCTCGTAAGACTTTCCCTCCATACCAGGAAACATCCTAGTAAATCTCCTCTGAACCCTTTCTAAAGCTTCCACACCCTTCCGATAATGCGGTGACCAGAACGGCACACAATACTCCAAGTGGGGCTGCACCAGAGGTTTGTACAGTGACCAGAACTGTACGCAATATTACGAGTGTGGCCACTCCAGGGTTTTGTACAGCTGCAGCATGACCTGATGGCTCCACAACTCAATCCCTCTACGAATAAAAGCTAACACACCGTATGCCTTCTTAACAGCCCTGTCAACCTGGGTGGCAACTTTCAAGGATCTATGTACCTGGACACCGAGATCTCTCTGCTCACCTACACTGCCAAGAATCTTACCATTCGCCCAATACTTGGCATTCCTGTTACTCCTTCCAAAGTGAATCACCTCACACTTTTCTGCATTAAACTCCATTTGCTACTTCTCAGCCAAGTTCTGCAACTTATCTATGTCTCTCTGTAACCCACAATATCCTTCGGTACTATCCACAACTCGACCGACCTTAGTGTCATCTGCAAATTTAATAACCCATCCTTCTACAACTATCCAGGTCATTTATAAAAATGACAAACAGCTGTGGACCCAAAACAGATCCTTGCAGTACACCACTAGTAACTGAACTCCAGGATAAACATTTCCCATCAACCGCCACCCTCTGTCTTCTTTCAGTTCGCCAATTTCTGATCCAAACAGCTAACTCACCCTCAATCCCATGCCTCTGTATTTTGTGCATTAGCCTACCATGGGGAAAGTTATCAAATATCTTACTGAATTCCATATACACCACATCAACCTCTTTACCTTCATCTACCTGTTTGGTCACCTTCTCAAAGAACTCATTTAGGTTTGTGAGGCATGACCTCCCTTCTCAAAACCGTGTTGACTACCCCTAACCAACTTATTTCTGTTGAGATGATTATAAATTCTATCTCTTATCACCCTTTTCAACTCTTTATCCACAACTGAAGTAAGGCTCCCTGGTCTATAATTTCCAGGGTTGTCTCTACTCCCCTTTTTGAACAAGGGAACAACATTTGCTGTCCTCCAGTCTTCTGGCACCACTCTTATCAACAATGATGACATAAAGATCAAAGTCAAAGGCTCTGCAATCTCCTCGTTGGCTTCCCAGAGAATCCTAGGATAAATCCCATACAGTGCAGGGGACTTATCTATTCACACTTTCCAGAATTGCGAACATCTCCTCCTTCTGTACTGCAATCCCATCTAGTCTTGTAGCCTGCACTTTTGTATCCTCCACGATAACCTTTTTTTTTCCCAGTGTGAATACTGATGAAAAATGGTCATTTAGCACTTCCCCATATCCTCTGACTCCACGCACAACTTCTCACTGCTGTCCTTGATTGTCCCTAATCTTACTCTAGTTATTCTTTTGTTCCTGATATACCTATAGAAAGCTTTAGGATTTTCCCTGATCCTACCCACCAATGACTTCTCATGTCCCCTCCTGGTTCTTCTTAGCTCTCTCTTTAGGTCTTTCCTGGCTAATGTGTAATTCTCACTCACCCTAACTGAGCCATAACATTTCATCCTGATGTAAGCCTTCTTCTTCTTCTCGACCAGAGATTCAACTTCCTTCATAAACCAGGGCTCCCTCGCTCAACCAACTCCTCCCTGCCTGACAGGTACATACTTATCTAAGACACGCAGGAGCTGTTCCCTAAATAAGTTCACATTTCTAACGTGTCCATTTCCTGTAGTTTCCTTCCCCATCCAATGCATCCTAAATCTTGTCTAATCGCATCATAATTGCCTTTCCCCCAGCTATAACTCTTGCCCTGCGCTATATTCCTATCTCTTTCCATCGCTAAGGTAAACATAACCGAAATGTGGTCACTATCACTAAAATGCTAACCTACCTCCAAATCTAACACCTGGCTGGGTTCGTTACCCAATATCAAATCCAATGTGGCCTCGCCCCTTGTTGGCCTGTCTACATACTGTGTCAGGAAACCCTCCTGCACACACTGGACAAAAACTGACCCATCCAAGCTACTTGAACTATAGTATTCCCAGTCAATATTTGGGAACTTAAAGTCCCCATAACAACTACCCTGTTACTCTCACTCCAATCGAGAATCATCTTTGCTATCCTTTCCTCAACATCTCTGGATCTATTTGGAAGCCTACAGCAAACTCTCAACAGGGTGACCTCTCTTTTTCCTGTTTCTAACCTCAGCCCATGCTACCTCAGGAGATGAGTCCTCATCAAACGCCCTTTCTGCCACCGTAATACTGCCCTTGACTAACAATGCCACACCTTTCCCTCTTTTACCATCTTCTCTGTTCTTCCTGAAACATCTCAATCCCAGAACCTGCAATAATCATTCCTGTCTCTGCTCTATCCATGTCTCTGAAATGGTCACAGCATTGAAATCCCAGGTACCAACCCATGATGCAAATTCACCCACCTTATTCTGGATGCTCCAGGCATTGAAATAGACACACTTCAAACAAATTCTTTGCTTGCCAGAACCCTCTTGTGACCCTGAAACCTTATTTCGGACTTCACTACTCTCAATTTACATGTACTTGAACTATAATTTCAGTTACCATCCTCTTGCTGAATTAGTTTAAATCCCCCCGAAGAGCATTAGCAAATGCCCCAAACCCCAGGATATTGGTATCCCTCTGGTTCAGGTGAAGACCATCCTGTTTGTACATGTCCCACCTTCTCCAGAATGAACCCCAATTATCCAGGAAACCAAACCCTTCCTCCTGTACCACCCCTGTAGCCATGTGTTCAACTCCTCTCTCTCTCTCTCTCTCTCTCTCTCTCTCACTCTATTCCTCGCCTCACTAGCACATGGCACAGGCAACAAACCAGAGCTAACAACTTTGTCTGTTCTAGCTCTAAGTTTCCATCTTAGCTCCTGGAATTTATGCCTGAAATCCCCATTTCTCTGCCTACCTATGTCATTGGTGCCTATGTGGACTTGGGGCTGCTCCTCCTCCCCCTCAAAGATCCCAAAAACATGATCAGAGACATCACGAACCTGGGAGGCAACACACCAACCGTGAGTCCCTCCTGTGCCCACAGAACCTCCTTTCTGTCCCCCTAACTATGGACTTCCCAATGACTACTGCTCTGCTCCTCTTCCCCTTTCCCTTCTGAGCAACAGGGACAGACTCTGTGCCAGAGCCCCGTGCCACATTGCTCACCCCTGGTAAGTCGCTCCCTCCAAACAGTTTCCAATATGGTTTACTTGTTGTTGAGGGGAACGGCCACAGGGGATCCCTGCACTGCCTGTCAGTTCCCTTTCCGTCCCCTGACTGTAACCCATCTGCCTTCTTGTACCTGAAGTGTGACTACCTCCCTGTAACTCCTCTCAATAACCCCCTCCGCCTCCTGAATGATCCGAAGTTCATCCAGCTCCAGCTCCAGTTCCCTAACGCGGTTTTGGAGGAACTGGCGTTGGTTGCACTTCGCGCAGATGTAGTCAGCAGGGACACAAGTGGTGAACCTTACCTCCCACATTCTGCAGGAGGAACATTCAACTGCCCCAATCTCCATCCCCACTGTTCTCACCTCCCAACGAGATGACTGAAAACTGAAAAAAACGAAACCAGTCACCTTATCAATTGGTGCACAGAACCTTTTATTTTGGTTAGAGGAGGAGGTTGGGTGGGAGACACTACCCAAGGAATACTTTAGGTAAAGCAACCTCCCAATTAAAAAGCCTCACTTACTCAGCAGTCAAGTGACTGCTCTGGCTCGTGTGTGCTCTGCCTGTACATGTAGCAAGTTTCTAAACTTTACTCCCACCTTCCCATCGGGCCTCTGGTCCTCGCTGTCGCTCCTTCCACTGCAACTGATCTTGGTAAAGGCCCCAGCAATCTTTTCGCTTACCTCTTTCAATAACCTGGGGTAGATACCATTGGGCCCTGGGGACTTATTCACCTTAATATCCTTCTGAAAACTCAGACTCCTCTTCACAGAGAGAATATCCTCTATTGCATTGCGTGGCCCCACCACAGTGCTAGACGGGACAGAATTCGAAAATATAGACAAAAAACAGCAGATGCTGGAATTCAACACATTCAAGCAGCAAGTTGGAACAACGCAGTGAGGCAGGCAGCACCAGGAGGGTGGAACAACACAACAAGACATACAGCACCAGGAGGCTGGAACAACATAGTGAGGCAGGCAGGACCAGGAGGCTGGAACAACAAAGCAAGGCAGGCAGCACCAAGAGGGTGGAACAACTATGCGAGGCAGGCAGCACCAGGAGGCTGGAACAACACAGCAAGGCAGGCAGGACCAGGAGGCTCGAACAACACAGCAAGGCAGGCAGCACCAGGAGGGTGGAACAACACAGTAAGGCAGACAGCACCAAGAGGCTGGAACAACACAGTAAGACAGGCAGGACCAGGAGGCTGGAACAACACAGCAAGGCAGGCAGCACCAAGAGGCTGGAACAACACAGCAAGGCAGGCAGCACCAGGAGGCTGGAGCAACACAGTGAGGCAGGCAGCACCGGAGGCTGGAACAACACAGCAAGGCAGGCAGCACCAGGAGGGTGGAGAAATCAACGTTTCATGTCTAGCCCTTCTTTAATCCTTTGATTCTGAGCGTCCACCATCGGCTAATCCGCCACACTCCAGGTACATTCCCCCTTTTGGCGGGGATCCTGACTTGTTACTTTGATCTTTGGATCAACAAGGAGGGATGTGGAAGCTGTTTTTGCAAGCCTGCCTGTTTGCAGCCATTTTAGTCAGACATTATATTGTTCTCACCGGGCTTGGCCCCTTGCCCTGGGTGACCCCTAGCATACTAGTACATTCTGCATTAACCACATAAATTCCACTCTTCCCACATAACTTCTGCTTTTTTATCTGCAGCTACATGCTAAGCAAAAGCGCAGCCCAGCCAGATTTTATAAATGGGCAAATCTAGCCTCTGGAATGTGCATTGACTCAAGATCTGAGAACAATAGCTTGTTATGTCCAGTCTAAGATAAGGCCGACCTCAGACTCTGCCTGGTATATTGTCATGTAGGCCCTCTAGTGACTGCAGTTGGTGTCTGATTGAGCAACTGGCAGCTAGTTCTCTATTGTACTATATAAATCCACAGTGATCTGGAACGCTTTGAAGTAATACCGGACTGTACGAAGAAAAGGTGAGTTCCCGAAGGTCTGAGTCTGGAGAATTTCTTCAACAACTTGAAACGTTGATTTCTCCACCTCTTAATGCTGCCTGGCATGCTGTGTTCTTCCAGCCTCCTGCTTGTCTACCTTTGAATAGACATGGCCACTCAAGACTGGGCACCCATGAGGCACTGTGGGCCATCGACAGCAGTCGATTTCGACTCCAAAACAATCTACAACCTCATGGCTTGACATATCCCACACTCAACCACTTCCCATCACACCAGGACTTAAAGTCTGTTTCAATGAAGATTGCAGCTAAAAAATGTGTTGCTGGAAAATGCAGCAGGTCAGACAGCAACCAAGGAGCAGGAGAATCGATGTTTCGTGCATGAGCCCTACTTCAGGAATGAGGAGGGTGTGCCAAGCAGAGTAAGATAAAAGGTGGGGAGGAGGGGCGTTGGGAATGTGATAGGTGTAAGGAGGTTAGATTAGATTACATACAGTGTGGAAACAGGCCCTTTGGCCCAACAAGTCTACACCGCCCCACCGAAGCACAACGCACCCATACTCCTACATCTAACCTGTTACCTAACACTACGGGCAATTTAGCATGGCCAATTCACCTGACCGGCACATCTTTGGACTGTGGGAGGAAACCAGAGCATCCGGAGGAAACCCACGCAGATTCGGGGAGAACGTGCAAACTCCACATAGTCAGTCGCCTGAGGCAAGAATTGAACCTGGGTCTCTGGCGCTGTGAGACAACAGTGCTAACCACTGTGCCACCGTACCACCCACAAGGTGAGGGCGATAGGCCGGAGAGGGGGTTGGGGTGGAGAGGCCTCTTTCCCGCCCTCAATCTCGTCATAGCTGCCTCTTACCCCGCCCTCGATCTCTTCATGGCTGCCTCTTACGCGCCCTCGATCTCTTCATAGCGCCTCTTACCTGTTCTCGATTTCTCCATAGCCAACTGCCGCCGCGACATCAACTGCCTCAACTTCTCCGGCCCTCTTACCCACTCTAACCTCTCAGCCTCGCAACGTGCAGCCCTCCACTCCAACCCCAACCTCACTATCAAACCGGCAGACAAGGGAGGAGCAGTGGTAGTTTGGCGCACTGATTTTTACATTGCTGAGGCTAAATGCCAGCTCGCGGACACGTCTTCCTATTGCCCCCTGGAACATGATGCCACCTCCCACCACCAAACCATCATCTCCCAGACCATCCATAACCTCATCACCTCAGGGGATCTCCCATCCACCGCCTCCAACCTCATCGTCCCACAACACTTCACCGCCAGTTTTTCCTTCCTGCCCAAAGTCCACAAACCTGAATGCCCCGGCCGACCCATTGTCTCAGCCTGCTCCTGCCCCACCGAACTCATCTCTGCATACCTTGACATGGTCCTGTCCCCCTCAGTCCAAGAACTCCCCACCTCCGTTTGGGACACCACCCATGTCCTCCACCTACTGCATGATTTTCGCTTCCCTGGCCCCCAGCGCCTTATCTTCACCATGGACATCCAGTCCCTAAACACCTCCATCCCCCATCACGAAGGTCTCAAAGACCTCCGCTTCTTCCTTTCCCGCCGAACCAACCAGTACCCTTCCACTGACACCCTCCTTCGACTGACTGAACTGGTCCTCACTCTGAGCAACTTCTCTTTCCAATCCTCCCACTTCCTCCAAACCAAAGGAGTAGCCATGGGCATCCGCATGGGCCCCAGCTATGCCGATCTCTTCATCGGATATGTGGAACATTTCATCTTCCGAGGCTACACTGGCTGAACTTCCCCTCCCACTCCACCAAGGACATGCAGGTCCTTGGACTCCTCCATCAGCAGACCATAGCAACTCGACGGCTGGAGGAAGAGCGCCTCATTTTCCTCCTCGAAACCCTCCACCCACAAGGGATTAACTCAGATTTCTCCAGTTTCCTCATTTCCCCTACACCACCTTGACTCAGTTAAATCCCTCGAACTCAGCACCGCCTTCCTAACCTGCAATCTTCTTCCTGAACTCTCCGCCCCCACCCCCCACTCCGGCCTATCACCCTCACCTTAACCTCCTTCCACCTATAACATTTCCAACACCCCTGCCCCAAGTCCCTCCTCCCGACCTTTTATCTTAGCCTGCTTGGCACACTCTCCTTATTCCTGAAGAAGGGCTCATGCCCGAAACATCCAGCTCCTTGGATGCTGCCTGACCTGCTGCGCTTTTCCAACAACACATTTTCAGCTCATCTAGTGATCCCCAGAATAACATGTACAAGTGTTCTGGCAGTTCAGTTCACTCAATGTGATATCAGGAAATGGTTGAACGCATTGGATAATGCTCAGGCTATGAGCCCTGACAACATTACAGCAATGGGTGGGTGGTGGCGTAATGGCTTCGTGGTTAGCACTGCTACCTCACAGCACCAGGAACCTGGGTTCAATTTCCCGCCAATCAGGTGAATTGGCCATGTTACATTGCCCACAGTATGTTAGTCGGGGGTAAATATAGGGTAGGGGAATGGATTTGGGTGGGTTTGACCTTGGGAGGGGCAGTGTGGATTTGTTGGGCTGAAGGACCTTTTTCCACACTGTAGTGAATCTAACCTAATAGTCGTGAAGAGCTGTGCTCCAGAACTTGCAGCTCCAAAGGCTAAACTCGTCCAGTGCTATTGCAGCACTGTATTAACCCAACAAAGTGGAAAACTGTGCATATATGTCCCAAACGCAAAAAGCAAGACAAATCTAACCCAGGCAATTACTGCAACATTAGTCTACTCATGATTATCAGTAAAATGATGGAAAGCACCAGTCAATATTTCCATCAGGCAGCACCTGCTTTTATTGTTCAGTGACACCCAGTTAGAGTTCAGTCAGGGCCACTCAGCTTCCGATCTCATTGTTTCAAAAATGACAGTGTTATGTGTGAGACATGGTTGGAGATGTCGGTGTTGGACTGGGGTGTACAAAGTTAAAAATCACACAACACCAGGTTATAGTCCAAAAGGTTTAATTAGAAGCACGCTTCTTCCAATTAAGGCTGTTGGACTATAACCTAATGTTGTGTGATTTTTAACTTTGTCCTCCCCAGTCCAACACAGGCTCCTCCACGTCATCATCCGAGATAGTCATCATGAATTTGTTAAGGGAAGGTAGTGTCTGATGAAGGTGACTGATTTTCTTTGAAGGATAAAGAATGGATGGAGTGTTTCCGATGTAGATCAACCTGATGATAAGAAGGACCATAAGACGCAGTATTTATAGCAAAAGGATTACAGTTTCATGCAGCTGAAATGATATATTAAATACATTTAGTTTAAGCCTTTCATCTTTTATAATGGGTTTACGAGTTTCCGTTGTTTAATACGAGAACCTCAGAAACTTTTTAAAGTTACGTTGTCGAGATAACTTCAGGTTGTCTAACAAGAGATGCCATCTCAGCTCAGAACATTGCATTAAAGATGTGAGGTTAAAGTCTGTCTGTGTCCCAATCGTGAGTCAGACTGGTTCCAGCCTCCCAGTCGGAGAGCACTTCAGCGCTCTGGGACTTTCGGTCTCGGACCCCTGAGTGACCATCCTCCAAGGCAGAATATGGGACAGGCAACAATGCAAAGTGGCCAAGCAGAGGCTGATAGTCAAGTTCGGTACCCATGGGGATTACTTTAACTGGGCTCTTTGGTCCATGTCACACGACACATGACAACACTGCACTGTATACTATTTCACGGACAGTCACAAGGACACGCACACACACAAAAGCACACTCCTACCAACCCACACACACATGCATACCCTCTCTCAAACACAAGCTCTCTCTCATAAACTCACTCAAACACTTCCACATTCACAGCAACTCACGCACCTTCTCACAAACTGATACCCCAGTACACACACACACATGCACCCACACAGACATCACACACACACATGCAGCCACACACACACAGGAACACACACACGAATGCACCCACACACGCAGACACACACACACAGGACACACACCCACACACGCACCCACACACACACATGCAGCCCCACACACACACGCACATGCACCCAAACACGCAGACACACACACACAGCCACACACACCCACACACAACCCCATACACACACAGTGATTCCGGTTCTCATAAGTCTAAGCTGGACACAATCATTGCCTGCAGACCCGAACTTCATCCCCCCACCACACCATGAAGGTTAACACTTGGTCATGCCCTTACACGGGGTCATGCCCTTTCCATCTTGCCCACCGCCCCTCCATGCCCCTCTACCTCCTTCCTGCGCTGGGTTGCTCTGACAATGTCAATTTCACTTCCTATATCAATTTCACAGCACTAGGTTTTCTTTTTCCCCTCACGAACCGGTATCACCCTACTCTGTGCTTGCTGACCCCACCCCCTACGTTTGCCCTCCCGGATAGCGCTTTGTGTTTCGTTGGACCCGCGGGAGTAGCTGCGGACGTTCTGCTTAAACCTGAGCGGATAACACTGTTCTGCTCGCAGACAGGGAGGTCTGCAGATGCTGGAGCCCGAAACATCGATTTCCCTGCTGTGCGATTCCAGCAACACACTCTCGACACTGTTCTGCCACGACCCTGTCTCGGTTCCACACAATCCCATTCATCATGAAGGCGCCACGGCATCCCAAGGACTTGGGACCCATGGGAACTAAATGATGACAGCGGCCTCAGCACTCTGCACCCCCTGACCTTGGAAAGCCCATCTTGGTTCAGGTTACCTATCTTGGGCAGGGAGGGTTTTGCGTGCACTGCCTTCCCAAATCAGTGGAAGCGACCTTCACTAAACAGCTGCCCATGACTACCCCTTGCAGTGAAGTTAAACATCACACAACACCAGGTTATGGTCCAACAGATTTAATTGGAAGCTCTAGATTTCGGACAACCAGCTGATGAAGGAGCAGCGCTCTGAAAGCTAGTGCATGCAATTAAACCATGAGGATAGCTTCAACCAGGATTTTGGGTTCATGCCACACTACAGGGGACCGCACTACACAACAGCCACACACTGTTACATACTCACATGGACCCTATCATACACACACATACACCACCCACACTCACACCCATGTACACACTCTCTCACAGGCTTATTCTCCGTCATACTCATGCACACACTCTACTTAGAATGCACACACGCAAACACACCCTCTCACAAGCATTAACACTTACATGCACACACTCACAGTCTTTACGCATATAAAATCACTCAGAGCCTCTGAGACTTACGTGCACGCACACACTCATATAAGTCGATGGGGTGATTTTGCGTTTACAGTATTGTAATTGCAGATAGATTCTATTTTGTTCAAAAAGCACACAATTTGCAAGCAGTCAATGCAGGCAGTCAATCCATGTAACATTTTACAAATTCCTACTTTGGAAATAGAACCAGTCTGGCTCAAGATTAAGATACAGACAGGCTCTAACTTCACACTGTTAATGCATTGTCTGACCTGAAATGTCATCTCTTTTCTAATAAAACCTGAAGTTATCTCAAGCATGTGACTTGAAAGAAGTTCTGGGATTTGCATATTAATGAACTGAAACCTGCAGCCCATTCTAAAAGATGAAAGACTTAACAGCAATCTAGGTTTGTTCAACATATCATTTCAGTTGCATGACACTGTGATCTTTTTCTATAAAGTCTGTGTCTTATAGTCCTGCTCCAC
Organism: Chiloscyllium punctatum; assembly: GCF_047496795.1. Taxonomy (NCBI): domain Eukaryota; kingdom Metazoa; phylum Chordata; class Chondrichthyes; order Orectolobiformes; family Hemiscylliidae; genus Chiloscyllium; species Chiloscyllium punctatum. Next base: position 20,614,179 of record NC_092753.1, read on the forward strand.
AGCTCCCTCATGAAGGAGCAGTGCTGCGAATGCTGGTACTTCCAAATAAACCTGTTGGACTACAACCTGGTGCCGTGTGATTTTTAACAATCTCCATCCCCTGTCTTCATCCTCCACACTATCACATATCTCATATCATCCCCATCCCTACACTGTTCCAAACCTCCACACCATCCTCATTCCACACACCATGTCCATCATAACTCTCAATTTCCCACACCATTTCTCTCATCCCATTGGACAATCTCCACGTCAAGCAACACATTCATCCCAACTATTAGCCCCCATCGAATTGGCCACTCCCCTCATCCAAGGTAACTGTCTATAATTTTCAGTGAGGCCCCACATCATCTATCTACTCAGCATTGTGTTCTGGCTCAGATTCCTCAACTTCTCCTCATATGACAACCCAGAACCATTCTTGTAGACCTTCTCTGGCACTTCCTTGGGTAACACATCCCTCCTTTGACACAGGGCTCATAGCTGCTCACAATGTAGAAAATGCCGTCTGACCAGAACTTTGTGCAGCCTCAACAGTTCACTTCTGCTCTTGTATTCTAGTCCATTCAAAACGAATGCAAACATTACATTTGGCTTCCTAACTGTTCACTGAATCCACTTGATACCTCAAAAGATTTCTGAATTAAAACTCCGAAATACAGTATCCACATCCTTCATCCTGTGTCCCACTGCCCACCTCACCATCACTGCCATGTTATTGGCGAGTTTCCATGTTCATCACCAAACCACCTCTGCACTATCTCCCACATCCTATTGGCCATTCCCAGAATCCAACATTACTGGCATCCCATTGGTCAGTTACCATGGCCATCATAGCTCTCCATACCTAACCCACCATCACTCTAAACCCAGCATGCACATCTCCATGTCCAGTCTCCATGTACATTATCATTCTCTTTCTCATATATACCTCACCAACATTCCCATCCTATTGGCATTCATACCATAATTCCTCTGCCTGACCGCCAACATCATCACACCAACACCAATGGCCAATCACCATGCCCATTATTACTCTGACAGCTCATCATTGCTGCGAGCCCAGTCACTCATCTCCTGAGGATGCATAATTCTGTCTTCTGTGATGATACTGTGGCTTTATGTATTGTATTATCACACGGTGGTGAACTCCTCTGTTAATTAAACGAAACACCCACAAAAGTTCACCTCACCTCATAATCTGTTAAAATATGAGTAATAGAGAACATCCAAATTCCACTATTTCGAGAAAATAACATTAATTTATTCCTTAACTCTAAAAGTGAAGATTAAACAACAATTCACAACTCTAAGCTCCTTCCTCCCTCTCTTAACTGCTTATTGTCTGCCTACAATTCTATGACAATGAACTCTTCCAATAAAAAAACATATTAACATTACATCAATTTGGTTTCAAAACCATGTGGTGGCTGTCGTCTCCGGTGTCTGTCTTCTTTTGGCTGAAGATCTCTCTGGGTTGCTTTCTGCCTTTTACTGTGAAGATATTTCATATGAAGAAGATACCTCTGACAGAGAGTGTTTTTGAATGGCAGTCTTTCTTGATAGCAGTTACTCTCTCAATAACAGTTGCTCTGTCAGACTTTCTAAATGCCGGCTTTTTTTTAATACCCAACATCAGATCGTCTCACTGGTTGTATGTTTGCAAAAACAATAAATACAAACGCGATTGGGTTTTAGTATCCTGGGGCATAATTCAAAATGATTGGTTAAGTTTGAATTCTTGTCAAAGCAGCAACCAACTCATGTGTCCATTTCACAGCCAAATTATACATATTTTCAAATTTCCAATACTCTCTGAAACTGCCATCTAGTCACCACAGCTGCGTGTCAGCTCTCAGTTCAGAACAGCATTTACTCTCTCTTAAACTTCAACTTCATAACACCTCCCCTCCGTTAAGAAAAAGATGGACCATCATAATGAAACAACTGCTTCATCTTTTTTTCTAATTCTTAAATCCCATTACAATAAAATACATAAGACATTAATTTAAGATCATATTAAATTTCTGCACACATATACATAACATAAGGTATCTGTCCAATCTTAGTTGTAATTTATCTGTTGAATTCACAATAACACGTGCTGTCAGATGAAATTCCTTGATGGCCTTTGTCTTTGCGATCCTTGAGGTCAACCTTCCATGACAGATTTTATGCCCCAAAACCATCACCTCGGTTTTCGCAAATTCAGTTTTCTTTACATTTATTACGGCTTTATTTCTCTTAATTGTTCAAAGAGCTCTGCCAACTGTACCATGTGATCTTTCCATGACTCGCTAAACATCAATATATCATCCAGATAAACTGCACAGTTTGTTGACTCAGCCACAATTCTGTTCATAAATCTTTGGGATGCGGCTGGTGTATTCTTCATTCGACTTTGAATTGATATAGCCCATTTGGGATGACAAACGCAGAAACCTCTTTCACTTTCTCTGATAAAGGTACCTGTCAATAACCACACAGTAAGTCCAACTTTCTGATGTAACTAGTTTATCCAACCTTCACCCTACAGTCCTCCAATCTTGTATGAGTCTGATTTTGTTCCGGCATTGATCTTTCAATAGTCCACACAACACGATTGAGTCTTGTCAGGTTTGGGAACTATCACGATCGGCGAACTCCACTTGCTCTGACTCAGTTCGAAGATATCTCCGTTAAGCATCACATCCACTTCCTTCTGGACATGTGTGGCTTTGAAATGAAGAGGTCTGCAGGGGTGTTATTTTATGCATCAGCATTCCCAACTTCCAACTCATGCACAACAGTATTAGTCCTCCTCATCTTATTCCTGCATATGTTGTCATGCTGCTGCACCAATCATTTCAACTGGATTCTTTGCTCCTGAGACAGAGAGTTCATTAACCTATCCCACTTCTCCAGGACTTCCTCACTGAGACAATGAAATGTCCCCCCTACCTCCACGTGGATTGGATTCTCAGACGGGGAGTGTGAGGAGCGTTCAGAGACAGCCTGCAAAACCTCGCTCCTCTATTAGCCCAAGGGTCTCGCGTGTTGGGGAAATGGCTCATTCATAATTTAGGAGGCCTGCGGAGCCTCTCTCTGTGGATGGGCTCCGTTTCGCTGAGTACCTGAGAATAGTGCATGGGTGGACTGCTACAAGAGGGGCTGTGATCCAATAATCCCTTGTCCAGAGACCCTGCTCTCTGTGTCCCCTGCATTGATCGGTACTCCTGTCCCAACATCACTTTGCCTGGCCAGGCTAATGGTTCCTCTGTTTTTGCCGTTTTTGTTTTCTAAGAAAACTCTTGAGAAGATTTAGAAACTGAAAGAACTGCAGAATTATGTGGGGCATGGATAGGATAAATAGACAAAGTCTTTTCTCTGGGGTCGGGGTGTCCAGAACTCGAGGGCATAGGTTTAGTGTGAGAGGCAAAAGATATAAAAGCGACCAAAGGGGCAGCGCATTCATCTAGAGGGTGGTACATGTGTGGAATGAGCTGCCAGAGGAAGTGGCGGAGGCTGGTACAATTGCAACATTTTCGAGGCATTTGGATGGGTATATGAATAGGAAGGGTTTGGAAGGATACGGGCCGGGTGCTGGCAGGTGGGACTAGATTGGGTTGGGCTATCTGGTCGGCATGGGCAGGTTGGACCGAAGGGTCTGTTTCCGAGCTGAACATCTCTATCTCGATGACTATGACTACGCTGTAAATCAGAAACCAAACCCGAAGTCGGTGGTAAAGCTGTTTAAAGAGAAATCAGAGTTCACGTTTCGGTCCGGTGAACCTTTTTGAGAACTTCAAAAGTTTTAATTGTGTGTTCGTTCCAGGGCTGCCCTGGGATTTTTGTGGTATTTTTGTTATTGATTGATTTCAGATGATGAGAAATCCATAAGACCATTAGACATAGGAGTGGAAGTAAGGCCTTTCGGCACATCGACTCCACTCCGCCATTCAATCATGGCTGATGCGCATTTCATCTCCACTTACCAGCGTTCTCCCCGTAGCCCTTAATTCCTCTAGACAACAAGAATCTATCAATCTCGGCCTTGAAGACATTTAGCGTCCCGGCTTCCACTGCACTCCGTGACACTGAATTCCACAGGCCCACCACTCTCTGGCTGAAGAAATCTTTCCGCATTTCTGTTCTGAAATGACCCCCTCTAATTCTAAGGCTGTGTCCACGGGTCCTAGTCTCCTCGTCTAACGGAAACAATTTCCTAGCATCCATCTTTTTCAAGCCATGTATTATTTTGTACGTCTCTATTAAGTCTCCCCTTAATCTTCTAAACTCCAACGAATACAATCCCAGTATCCTCAGCCGTTCCTCATATGCTAGACCTGTCATTCCAGGGATCATCCGTGTGAATCTCCGCTGGACACGTACCAGTGCCAGTCTGTCCTTCCTGAGGTGTGGGGACCAAAACTGGACACAGTACTCCAAATGGGGCCTAACCAGAGCTTTTTCAATTCTTAGTAGTACATCCCTGCTGTTATATATCAACCCTCTTGAGATAAGAGACAACATTGCATTCGCTTTCTTAATCATGGACTCAACCTGCATGTTTACCTTTAGAGAATCCTCGACTAGCACTCTCATATCCCTTTGTGCTTTGGCTTTATTAATTTTCTCACCATTTAGAAAGTAGTGCATGCTTTTATTCTTTTTGCCAAAGTGCATGACCTCGCACTTGCTCACGTTAAATTCCATCAGCCATTTCCTGGACCACTCTCCCAACCTGTCTAGATCCTTCTGTAGCCTCCCCACTTCCTCAGTACTACCTGCCTGTCCACCTAACTTCGTATCATCGGCAAACTTCGCTAGAATGCCCCCGGTTCCCTCATCCAAATCATTAATATATAATGCGAACAGCTGTGGCCCCAGCACCAAACCCTGCGGGACACCGCTCGTCATCGGCTGCCATTCTGAAAAAGAACCTTTTATCCCAACTCTCTGCCTTCTGTTAGACAGCCAATCCTCAATCCATCCCAGCAGCTCACCTCGAACACCATGGGCCCTCACCTTGCTCAGCAGCCTCCCGTGTGGCACCTTATCAAAGGCCTTTTGAAAGTCTAGATAGACCACATCCACTGGGTTTCCCTAGTCTAACCTACTTGTTACCTCTTCAAAAAATTCCAACAGGTTTGTCAGGCATGACCTCCCTTTACTAAATCCATGTTGACTTGTTCTAATCAGACTCTGTCCTTCCAAGAATTTAGAAACCTCATCCTTAATGATGGATTCTAGAATTTTACCAACAACCGAGGTTAAGCTGATTGGCCTATAATTTTCCATCTTTTGCCTTGATCCTTTCTTGAACAAGGGGGTTACAACAGCCATCTTCCAATCGTCCGGGACCTTTCCTGACTCCAGTGACTCTTTTAAGATCTCAACCAATGCCTCTGCTATTTCCTCAGCCACCTCTCTCAGAACTCTAGGGTGTATCCCATCGGGGCCAGGAGATTTATCAATTTTAAGACTTTTTAACTTTTCTAGCACTATCTCTTTCGTAATGGCAACGATACTCAACTCAGCCCCGTGACACCCTTGAATTTTTGCGATATTACTCATGTCCACTGTGAAAACTGACGCAAAGTCCTTGTTAAGTTCTCCTGCTATTTCCTTATCTCCCATCACTAGGCTTCCTGCATCAGTTTGAAATGGCCCAATGTCTACTTTTGCCTGTCGTTTGTTTCTTATGTACTGAAAGGAACTTTTACTATTATTTCTAATATTACTGGCTAGCCGACCTTCATATTTGATCCTCTCATTTCTTATTACCCTCTTTGTTATCCTGTTTGCTTTTGTATCCTTCCCAATCTTCTGATTTCCCACTGTTCTTAGCCACTTTATAGGATCTCTCTTTTTCTTTAATACATTTCCTGACTTCTTTTGTCAGCCAAGGTTGTCTAATCCCTCCCCGGTTAATCTTTCTGTTCTTGGGAATGAACCTCTGTACAGTGTCCTCAATTATACCAACAAACTCCTGCCATTTTTGCTCTACTGCCATCCCGGTTAGCCTCTGCTTCCAGTCTATTTTAGTCAGTTCCTCTCTCATGCCCTCATAATTACCTTTATTCAACTGTAACACAATTACATACGATTTTCCCTTCTCCCTTTCAAACTCCAGACTGAACTCGACCATATTATGGTCGCTACTTCCTCAGGGTTCCCTTACTTTAAGATCTTTCATAGAGTCTGGTTCATTGCAAAGCACTAGGTCCAGAATAGCCTGCTTTCCTGTGGGCTCCATGACAAGCTGCTCCATAAAGCCATCCTGTAAGGATTCCATAAATTCCCTTTCCTTAGATCCACTAGCAACATTATTTACCCAGTCCACCTGCATATTGAAGTCTCCCATGATCAATGTAACCTTGCCTTTCTGACATGCCACTCTATTTCTCTAAATACGAAATGCTGCTTTGTGTGCAATAAAAAGTGAGGCGGGGCATCAGGAGACCAATCCACTCAGTAAAACTCGGTATTTTATGACTTCTCAATTCTAATATTTCCCTGCAAAATTTCCAACAAAACAACAACGAAATTTAGAGTCAAGAACTATTATGGCACGTCAGCTGATTTCTAGAGCGCATCAGGCTGTTGGGATGATGGTATAGTGGTGAGCATAGTTGCCTTCTTAGCAGTTGACCCGGGTTCGATTCCCGGCCATCGCAAGCTATGCATTTTAACACCACTCCACAACCAAAAGAGCCGATCGATTCAGTGGGAATGAAACACCTCCGTCTGCACATTACATTGAATCTGCCAGTCCTCTGGAGTGCAGACACAACTTTGAAGTTGAGGATGTCCCCAGGAGGATTAAGGAGTCAAGTCGGTCACTGTTCAAAGAAACTAGAGTCATGGCAGAATTCCTTGGTTTTCCATCTTATTTCGAAAGAAATGTTTCCAGATTTCACTCATTTCAACATTACTCTCATTTTGTTTTTTGTCAACTACAGCCTAATATCAAGTGAAATGTGGGTGGACAGTTCACAAATATCGAAACAACGTTATTTATCATATCGAATCGGTAATGTTATTGTTTTAATGCAGGTCAATAATAGGAGGAGTGGAGACCAGCTGCTTTTATATTTCCAGTATGAGAAAAGGACACGATAAAACTCTGAGAGATGATAGAAATGACCACACAGTGAGTGAAAGTTTAACCCAGGATAAAGTTAAAAATCACACGACACCAGATTACAGTCCAACAGCTTTATTTGGAAGCACAAGTTTTAGGAGTGCTCCGAAAGCTACTTGGATGATATCCTGGTATTGTGTGATTTTGAACTTTGTCCTCCCCAGTCCACCACAGGCTCCTCCATGTCAATTTCCGAGATAGTCATCATGGATTTGTTAAGGGAAGGTCGTGTCTGATGAAGGTGACTGATTTTCTTTGAAGGAGAAAGAATGGATGGAGTGTATCCGATGTAGATCAACCTGATGATAAGAAGGACCATAAGACGCAGTATTTATAGCAAAAGGATTACAGTTTAATGCAGCTGAAATGATATATTAAACACATTTAGGTTCAGCCTTTCATCTTTTATAATGGGTTTACTAGTTTCCGTTCTTTAATATAAGAACCTCAGAACCTTTTTAAAGTTACGTTGTCGAGATAACTTCAGGTTGTCTAACAAGAGATGCCATCTCAGCTCAGCCAATGCATTAAAGGTGTGAGGTTAAAGTCTGTCTGTGTCCCAATCTTGAGTCAGACTGGTTCTAGCCTCCCAGTCGGAGAGCACTTCAGCGCTCTGGGACTTATCGTCTCGGACCCCTGGGTGACAATCCTTCAAGGCAGACTATGGGACAGCCAACAATGCAAAGTGGCCAAGCAGAGGCTGATAGTCAAGTTCGGTACCCATGGGGATGACTTTAACTGGGCACTTTGGTTCATGTCACACGACACGTGACAACACTGCACTGTATACTATTTCACGGACACTCACAAGCACACGCACACACACAAAAGCACACTCCTACCGACCCACACACACATGCATACCCTCTCTCAAACACAAGCTTTCTCTCATAAACTCACTCAAACACTTCCACATTCACAGCCACTCACGCACCTTCTCACAAACTGATACCCCAGTACACTCACACACATGCAGCTACACACACTCTCACAGACCCGCATATCCCTACATGCACACACACACAGACACACACACACACACAGCCACACACACCCACACATGCACCCACACACACCCACACGCATGCACCCACATACGCAGACACACATACACACACAGGACACACACCCACACATGCACCCACACACACACACATGCAGCCGCACACACACGCATGCACCCAGACACGCAGACACACACACACACACACATACACACACACACAGCCCCCCCCACACACACACACATACAGATTCCGGGTTCTCATGACTCTCAGCTAGAGATGATCATTGCCTGCAGACCCGAACTTCATCCCCCCACTACACCATGAAGGGTAACACTTGTTCATGCCCTTACAAAGCCGTCTGTGCCCTCCCTTGACCCCGTCCTTTCCATCTTGCCCACCGCCCCTCCATGCTCCTCTACCTCCTTCCTGCGCTGGGTTGCTCTGACAATGTCAATTTCACGTCCTATGTCAATTTCACTTCCTATGTCAATTTCACCGCACTACATTTTCTTTTTCCCCTCACGAACCGGGATCACCCGACTCTGTGCTTGCTGACCCCACCCCCTACGTTTGCCCTCCCGGATAGCACTTTGTGTTTCGTTGGACCCGCGGGAGGAGCTGCGGACGTTCTGCTTCAACCTGAGTGGATAACACTGTTCTGCTCGCAGACAGGGAGGTCTGCAGATGCTGGAGCCCGAAACATCGATTTCCCTGCTGTGCGATTCCAGCAACACACTCTCGACACTGTTCTGCCACGACCCTGTCTCGTTTCCACACAATCCCATTCATCATTAAGGCGCCACGGCATCCCAAGGACTTGGGACCCATGGGAACTAAATGATGACAGCGGCCTCAGCACTCTGCACCCCCTGACCTTGGAAAGCCCATCTTGGTTCAGGTTACCTATCTAGGGCAGGGAGGGTTTTGCGTGCACTGCCTTCCCACATCAGTGGAAGCGACCTTCACTAAACAGCTGCCCATGACTACCCCTTGCTGTGAAGTTAAACATCACACAACACCAGGTTATGGTCCAACAGATTTAATTGGAAGCTCTAGATTTCGGACAACCACCTGATGAAGGGTCAGCGCTCCGAAAGCTAGTGCTTCCAATTAAACCTGTTGGACGATAACCTGGTGTTGTGTGATTTTTAACTTTCTATACCCCAGTCCAACACTGGCATCTCCAAATCATGCCCTCCTGTGAAAACCCCTTACTGCTGACTGACACCTTCCACCCTTCTACAAAGTAAAAGAGAAAACTGCAAATCTATCAACGGGATCGAACTTCAAATTAATACATATTCCTCGAGAGGGTTCTGCTTCCCGAACTGTTACCCGGAATTCCCTCCTCTCCACAATTACTGCAGCGTGGCCTCAGTCTAATGGTTCCTCTGTTTTTGCCGTTTTTGTTTTCTAAGAAAACTCTTGAGAAGTTTTAGAAACTGAAATAACTGCAGAATTATGTGGGGCATGGATAGGATAAATAGATAAAGTCTTTTCCCTGGGGTCGGGGAGTCCAGAACTAGAGGGCATAGGTTTAGTGTGAGAGGCGAAAGATAGAAAAGAGACCAAAGGGGCAACGCTTTCATCCAGAGGGTGAAACGTGTGTGGAATGAGCTGCCAGAGGAAGTGGCGGAGGCTGGAACAATTGCAACATTTTCCAGGCATTTGGATGGGTATATGAATAGGAAGGGTTTGGAAGGATATGGGCCGGGTGCTGGCAGGTGGGACTAGATTGGGTTGGGATATCTGGTCGGCATGGGCAGGTTGGACCGAAGGGTCTGTTTCCGAGCTGTACATCTCGATCTCGATGACTATGTCTACGCTGTAAATCAGAAACCAAACCCGAAGTCGGTGGTAAAGCTGTATGAAGAGAAATCAGAGTTCACGTTTCGGTCCGGTGAACCTTTCTGAGAACTTGACAAGTTTTAATTGTGTGATCGTTCCAGGGTTGCCCTGGGATTTTCGTGCTATTTCTGTTATTGATTGATTTCAGATGATGAGAAATCCGAAATGCTGCTTTGTGTGTATTAAAAAGTGAGGCGGGGCATCAGGAGACCGATCCATTCAGTAAAACTCGGTCTTTGATGACTTCTCAATTCTAATATTTCACTGCAAAATTTCCAACAAAACAACAACGAAATTTAGAGTCAAGAACTATTATGGCACATCAGCGGATTTCTAGAGCGCTTCTGGCTGTAGCGATGGTGGTGTAGTGGTGAGCATAGCTGCCTTCCAAGCAGTTGTCCGGGGCTCGATTCCCGGCCATCGCAAGCCGTGCATTTTAACACCACTCAACAACCAAAAGAGCCGATCGATTCAGTGGGAATGAAACACCTCCGTCTGCACATCTCATTGAGTCTGCCAGACCTCTGGAGTGCAGACACAACTTTGAAGTGGAGGATGAAGGAGTCAAGTCGAGCACGGTTCAAAGAAACACGAGTCGTGGCAGAATTCCTTCGTTTTCCATCTTATTTCGAAAGAAATGTTTCCGGATTTCACTCATTTCAACATTACTCTCATTTTGATTTTTTTGAACTACAGCCTAATATCAAGTGAAATGTGGGTGGACAGTTCACAAATATCCAAACAACGTTATTTCTCATATCGAATCGGTAATGTTATTGTTTTAGGTGCAGGTCAGAAATAGGAGGAGTGGACACCAGCTGCTTTTATATTTCCAGTATGAGAAAATGATTCGATAAAACTCTGAGAGATGATAGAAATGACCACACAGTGAGTGAAAGTTTAATCCAGGATAAAGTTAAAAATCACACAACACCAGATTACAGTCCAACAGCTTTATTTGGAAGCACTAGTTTTAGGAGTGCTCCGAAAGCTACTTGGACGATAACCTGGTATTGTGTGATTTTGAACTTTGTCCTCCCCAGTCCACCACAGGCTCCTCCACGTCAATTTCTGAGATAGTCATCATGGATTTGTTAAGGGAAGGTCGTGTCTGATGAAGGTGACTGATTTTCTTTGAAGGATAAAGAATGGATGGAGTGTATCCGATGTAGATCAACCTGATGATAAGAAGGACCATAAGACGCAGTATTTACAGCAAAAGGATTACAGTTTAATGCAGCTGAAATGATATATTAAACACATTTAGGTTCAGCCTTTCATCTTTTATAATGGGTTTACTAGTTTCCGTTTTTAATATAAGAACCTCAGAACCTTTTCAAAGTTACGTTGTCAAGATAACTTCAGGTTGTCTAACAAGAGATGCCATCTCAGCTCAGACAATGCATTAAAGGTGTGAGGTTAAAGTCTGTCTGTGTCCCAATCTTGAGTCAGACTGGTTCTAGCCTCCCAGTCGGAGAGCTTGTGGATGAAATTACGGCACATCTGGATAATAGTAACAGGATAGGACAGAGTCAGTATGGATTTATGAAGGGGAAATCATGCTTGACTAATCTTCTTGAATTTTTTGAGGATGTAACTCGGAAGATGGACGAGGGAGATCCAGTGGATGTAGTGTACCTGGACTTTCAGAAAGCTTTTGATAAAGTCCCACACAAGAGGTTAGTGAGTAAAATTAGGGCGCACGGGATTGGGGGCAAAGTACTAGATTGGATAAAGAATTGGTTGGCTAATAGGAAACAAAGGGTAGTGATTAACGGCGCCATTTCAAAATGGAAGGCAGTGACCAGTGGGGTACCGCAGGGATCCGTGCTGGGACCGCAGCTTTTTACAATATATGTAAACGATATAGAAGATGGTATCAGCAATAACATTAGCAAATTTGCTGATGACACAAAGCTAGGTGGTAGGGTGAAATGTGATGAGGATGTTAGGGGATTACAGTGTGACCTGGACAAGTTAGGTGAGTGGGCAGATGCATGGCAGATGCAGTTTAATGTGGATAAATGTCTGGTTATCCACTTTGGTGGCAAGAACAGGAAGGCAGATTACTACCTCAATGGTATCAAATTAGGTAAAGGGGCTGTTCAGAGAGATCTGGGTGTTCTTGTCCACCAGTCAATGAAGGCAAGCATGCAGGTACAGCAGGTCGTGAAGAAGGCTAATAGCATGCTGGCCTTCATAACAAGAGGGATTGAGTATAGAAGCAAAGAGGTGCTTCTGCAGCTGTACAGGGCCCTGGTGAGACCACACCTGGAGTACTGTGTACAGTTCTGGTCTCCAAATTTGAGGAAAGACATTCTGGCTATTGAGGGAGTGCAGCGTAGGTTCACGAGGTCAATTCCTGGAATGGCAGGATTGCCTTACACGGAAAGACTGAAGCGACTGGGCTTGTATACCCTTGAGTTTAGAAGACTGAGAGGGGATCTGATTGAAACATATAGGCTTATGAAAGGACTGGACACTCTGGCAGGAGGGAACATATTTCCGTTGATGGGGGAGTGCCAAACCAGAGGACACAACTTAAAAATACGGGGTAGACCATTTAGGACAGAGATGAGGAGAAACTACTTCACCCAGAGAGTGGTGGCTGTGTGGAATGCTCTGCCCCAGAGGGCAGTGGAGGCCCAGTCTCTGGATTCTTTTAAGAAAGAATTGGATAGAGCTCTTAAAGATAGTGGAGTCAAGGGGTATGGAGATAAGGCTGGAACAGGATGCTGATTAGGAATGATCAGCCATGATCATATTGAATGGCGGTGCAGGCTCGAAGGGAAGAATGGCCTACTCCTGCATCTATTGTCTATTGTCTATTGTCTAGCACTTCAGCGCTCTGTGCCTTTCGGTCTCGGACCCCTGGGTGAAAATCCTCCAAGGCAGACTATGGGACAGCCAACAATGCAAAGTGGCCAAGCAGAGGTTGATAGTCAAGTTCGGTCCCCATGCGGATGACTTTAACTGGGCACTTTGGTTCATGTCACACGACACGTGACAACACTGCACTGTATACTATTTCACTGATATGCACACACAGAAAAGCACACTCCTACGACCCACACTCTCATGCATACCCTGTCTCAAACACAAGCTCTCTCTCATAAACTCACTCAAACACTTCCACATTCACAGCCACTCACGCACCTTCTCACAAACTGATACCCCAGTACACTCACACACATGCAACTACACACACTCTCACAGACCCGCATATCCCTACATGCACACACACACAGACACACACACACACCCACACACACCCACACATGCACCCACCCACCCACCCACACACACACACATGCAGCAACACACACACAGAAACTCACACACGCATGCACCCACACATGCAGACACACTCACACAGGACACACACCCACACATGCACCCACTCACACACATGCAGCCACACACACACGCATGCACCCACACACGCAGACACACACACCCAAAATTGCACCCACACACACACTCGCGCGCGCGCACACACACACACACACACACACACACAGGCACACACACCCAAACATGCACCCCCACACACACACACAGCTCCCCCCCCCCCCCACACACACACACACACACACTGATTCCGGGTTCTCATGACGCTAAGCTGGAGACTATCATTGCCTGCAGATCCGACCTTCATCCCCCGACTACACCATCAAGGTTAACACTTGTTCATTCCCTTACACAGCCGTCTGTGCCCTCCCTTGACCCCGTCCTTTCCATCTTGCCCACCGCCCCTCCATGCCCCTCTACCTCCTTCCTGCGCTGGGTTGCTCTGACAATGTCAATTTCACGTCCTATGTCAATTTCACTTCCTGTGTCAATTTCACCGCACTACGGGTTTGTTACCCGTGCCACGTGATAGAGAGTCGAGGAATAGGGAGAGAGAAGATTTAAATGCGTGGCTACAGGGATGGTGCAGGAGGGAGGGATTTCAGTATTTGGATAACTGGGGTTCTTTCTGGGGAAGGTGGGACCTCTATAGACAGGATGGTCTGCACCTGAACCTGAGGGGCACCAGTATCCTTGGGGGGAGGTTTGCTAGTGCTCTTGGGGGGGGTTTAAACTAACTCTGCAGGGGCATGGGAACCCAGACTGTAACTTTAGGGTGCAGGACCTGGAGTGTAGGGAGGGTAGGAATATGGTATCAATCTTAAAGGATCGTGCCTGTAAACAGAAGAGTGGCTTGAAGTGTGTATACTTTAATGCCAGAAGTATACGAAATAAGGTAGGTGAACTCGCAGCGTGGGTTGGTACCTGGGACTTCGATGTTGTGGCTATTACGGAGACATGGCTAGATCAGGGACAGGATTGGCTGTTGCAGGTTCCAGGGTTTAAATGTTTTAGTAGGGTCAGAGGTGGGGGTAAAAGAGGGGGGGGTGTGGCTTTGCTTGTCAAAGATAGTATTACAGCGGTGGAAAGGAAGATGAATGAAGATTTGCCATCTGAGGTAGTTTGGGTTGAGGTTAGGAATAGGAGAGGTGAGGTCACCCTGTTAGGAGTCTTTTACAGGCCTCCTAATAGTCCTAGAATCGTTGAAGAAAGGATTGCGAAGATGATTCAGGAGAAGAGTGACAGTAATAGGGTGATTGTTATGGGAGACTTTAACTTTCCTGATATTGATTGGGAAAGCTATAGCTCAAGTTCGTTAGATGGGTCAGTGTTTGTGCAATGTGTGCAGGAGAGTTTCCTGACACAATATGTAGATAAGCCAACAAGAGGTGAGGCCATACTGGATTTGGTTCTGGGTAACGAACCAGGCCAGGTATTAGAACTAGAGGTAGGTGAGCACTTTGGGGACAGTGACCACAATTCGGTGATTTTTAGTCTCGTGATGGGGAGGGATAAGTGTGTACTACAGGGCAAGAGTTATAGCTGGGGGCAGGGAAATTATGATGCGTTGAGGCATGACTTAGGATGTGTGGATTGGAAAAGTAGATTCCAAGGCAAGAGCGTAATTGATATGTGGAACTTGTTCAAGGAGCAACTATTGAGTGTCCTTGATAAGTACGTACCTATCAGGCAGGGAGGAAAGGGTCGTGTGAAGGAGCCGTGGTTTAATAAGGAGTTGGAATCCCTTGTTAAATGGAAGAGGGCGGCCTTTGTAAAGATGAGGCGTGAAGGTTCAATAGGGGCGATTGAGAGTTATAAGGTAGCCCGGAAGGACCTGAAGAGAGAGCTAAGAGCAGCAAGGAGGGGACATGAAAGGTCCTTAGTTGGTAGGATTAGGGAAAACCCTAAGGCTTTCTATAGGTATGTTAGGAATAAAAGAATGACTAGGGAAGGAATAGGTCCAATCAAGGATAGTAATGGGAAGTTGCGTGTGGAGGCTGAAGAGATTGGGGAGGCGCTGAATGAATACTTTTCGTCAGTATTCACTCAGGAACAGGACATTGTTGTCGATATGAATACTGAGGCACGAATAAGTAGAATGGATGGCTTTGAGATATGTAGAGAAGAGGTGTTGGAAATTCTGGCAAGGGTGAAAATAGATAAGTCCCCTGCGCCTGATTGCATTTATCCTAGGATTCTCTGGGAAGCAAGGGAGGAGATTGCAGAGCCATTGGCCTTGATTTTTGTGTCCTCTTTGTCTACAGGAGTAGTGCCAGAGGACTGGAGGCTAGCAAACGTGGTTCCCTTGTTCAAGAAGGGGAGTAGGGATAATCCTAGTAACTATAGGCCAGTGAGTCTCACTTCTGTTGTGGGCAAAGTCTTAGAGAGAATTATAAGGGATAGGATTTATGCACATCTGGATAAGAATGATGTGATCAAGGATAGTCAGCATGGTTTTGTGAAGGGCAGGTCGTGCCTCACAAACCTTATTGAATTCTTTGAGAAGGTGACGAAGGAGGTAGATGAGGGGAAAGCGGTAGATGTAGTATATATGGATTTTAGTAAGGCGTTTGATAAGGTCCCCCATGGTAGGCTACTGCAGAAAATACAGAGATATGGCATTGAGGGTGAGTTGGAGGTTTGGATTAGGAATTGGCTCTCTGGAAGAAGACAGAGGGTAGTAGTCGATGGCAAAGATTCATCTTGGAGTGCCGTCACTAGTGGTGTTCCGCAAGGATCTGTTTTGGGACCATTGCTGTTTGTCATTTTTATAAATGACCTGGAGGAAGGGTTAGAAGGTTGGGTGAGCAAGTTTGCGGATGATACGAAAGTCGGAGGAGTTGTAGACAGTGAGGAAGGATATGGCAGGTTACAGCGGGATATAGAGAAGCTGCAGAGCTGGGCAGAAAGGTGGCAAATGGAGTTCAATGTAGCTAAGTGTGAAGTGATTCACTTTGGTAAGAGTAATAAAAAGATGGATTACTGGGCTAATGGTAGACTACTTGGTAGTGTGGAAGAGCAGAGGGATCTTGGTGTCCATGTACACAGATCTCTGAAAGTTGCCACCCAGGTAAATAGTGCAGTGAAGAAGGCATATGGCGTACTGGCTTTTATTGGTAGAGGAATTGAGTTCCGGAGTCCTGAGGTCATGCTGCAGTTGTATAAGACTCTGGTGCGGCCGCTTCTGGAATATTGTGTGCAGTTTTGGTCGCCATACTATAGGAAGGATGTGGAGGCACTGGAACGGGTGCAGAGGAAGTTTACCAGGATGTTGCCTGGTATGGTAGGAAGATCCTATGAGGAAAGGCTGAGGCACTTGGGGTTGTTTTCTTTGGAGAAAAGAAGGTTTAGGGGTGATTTGATAGAGGTGTACAAGATGATTAGGGGGTTAGATAGGGTTGACAGTGAGAACCTTTTTCCGCGTATGGAGTCAGCTGTTACAAGGGGGCATAGCTTTAAATTAAGGGGGGGTAGATATAGGACTGATGTTAGGGGTAGGTTCTTCACTCAGCGAGTCGTAAGATCATGGAATGCCCTGCCAGTAGCAGTAGTGGACTCTCCCTCTTTATGGGTATTTAAGCGGGCATTGGATAGGTATATGGAGGATAGTGGGTTAGTGTAGGTTAGGTGGGCTTTGATCGGCGCAACATCGAGGGCCGAAGGGCCTGTACTGCGCTGTATTGTTCTATGTTCTATGTTCTATGTACGTTTTCTTTTTCCCCTCACGAACCGGGATCACCCTACTCTGTGCTTGCTGACCCCACCCCCTACGTTTGCCTTCCCGGATAGCGCTTTGTGTTTCGTTGGACCCGCGGGAGTAGCTGCGGGCGTTCTGCTTAAACCTGAGCGGATAACACTGTTCTGCTCGGAGACAGGGAGGTTTGCAGATGCTGGAGCCCGAAACATCGATTTCCCTGCTGTGCGTTTCCAGCAACACACTCTCGACACTGTTCTGCCAATTTTCTGTGAATTTAAAAAGTTTTAATTGTATGATCGTTCCAGGATTGCCCTGGGATTTTCGTGCTAATTTTGTTTTCCATTGATTTCAGATGATGTGAAATCCGAAATGCTGCTTTGTGTGTATTAAAAAGTGAGGCGGGGCATCAGGAGACCGATCCACTCAGTAAAACTCGGTCTTTGATGACTTCTCAATTCTAATATTTCACTGCAAAATTTCCAACAAAACAACAACGAAATTTAGAGTCAAGAACTATTATTGCACATCAGCTTATTTCTTGGGCGCTGCTGGCTGTCGCGATGGTGGTATAGTGGTGAGCATAGCTGTTTTCCAAGCAGTTGATTTGGGTTCAATTCCCCGCTATCGCATGCTCTGAGCTTTGAACCACTCAACAATAATAAACAAAAAGAGCCAGTGCATTCAGTGGTAATTAAACACTTCCATCTCTACATGACATTGAGGCTGCCTGCATCTTCTGAGATAGACAATTTTGGCCAAGTACCTGCCACGTACATGGTGGGTGTGTCCCCACGTGCAATGGTGGTATCTGTGTTGACACTCTGACACATCTTGCAGCAGCTGCCCTGACAGGGTTATATGGTGTCATGGTCAATGTGGTCCTGAAGGCTAGGCAGTTTGCTGTGAACAATGATCTGTTTCAGGTTTGGTGGCGATCTAAAGCTGAGCAGTGGAGGTAGAGGGAAGGTCTTGGCGAGGTGTGCATCCTCAGCGACAATGTGTTGCAGTCTGCGAAGAACATGGTGCAGTCTTTTGTTTCTGACCTGCACCGTCCAACACAAGGGCAACAATTATTGTCTGTTCTCTCATTCTCTCTGATAAGGGAACTTCATTGTTCCACAAGTTAGTGACCACTACTGGCCACAAGTGGGAATTGCAACCAACCCGCAGAAATACTCAAGAGTCTGTCCGGGTGAATGAAGTGAGCAAAACAGATTCTGTCTGTGCACGACACAATCAGATTGGTGTACATTTCAATTTAAAAATAAAATTACCGATTCGATGTAATAAATAATGTTCTTTGGATATTTGTGAACTTCCCACCCACATTTCACTTGATATTAAGCTGTATTTCACAAAAAAACCTGAGAGTTATGTTGAAAGGAGTGAAATCCGGAAACATTTCTTTTGAAATAAAATGAAAAACCAAGGAATGCTGCCCTGACTCCAGTCTATTTGAACCATGTATTGACCTGACTCCTGAATCCGCTAGGGCGCAACATCAACTTCAAAATTGTGGTTTCACTACAAAGGTCTGGCAGATGGAAGTGTTGAATTACCACTGAATGCACCGGCTCTTTTTGTGTTTTATTGTTGAGTGGTTTAAAGTTGGCAGCTTGCGATGGCTGGGAATTGAACCCAAGGCAACTCCTTGGAAGGTCAACTATGCTCACCACTATACCACCATCACAACAGCCCACAACGCCCGACAAATCAGCTGATGTGCAATAATAGTTCTTGACTCTAAATTTCGTTGTTGTTTGGTTGTAAATTTTGCAGCGAAATGGTAGAATTGAGATTTACTGTGAGGGTTGGTCTCATGATGCCCCGCCTCACTTACACACAAAGCAGCATTTCGGATTTCTCATCATCTGAAATCAATCAATAACGAAATTAGCAAGAAAATCTAAGGGCAACCGTGAAACCATCACACAATTAAAACTTTTGAAATTCTTAGAATCTTAGCAGAACAGTGTTGAGAGTGTGCTGCTGGAAACGCACAGCAGGGAAATCGATGTTTCGGGCTCCAGCATCTGCAGACCTCCCTGTCTCCGAGCAGAACAGTGTTATCCGCTCAGGTTTAAGCAGAACGTCCGCAGCTACTCCCGCCGGTCCAACAAAACACAAAGCGCTATCCAGGAGGGCAAACGTAGGGGGTGGGGTCAGCAAGCACAGAGTAGGGTGATCCCGGTTCGTGAGGGGGAAAAGAAAACGGAGTGCGGTGAAATTGACATAGGAAGTGAAATTGACGTAGGACGTGAAATTGACAATGTCAGAGCAACCCAGCGCAGGAAGGAGGTAGAAGGGCATGGAGGGGCGGTGGGAAAGATGGAAAGGACGGGGTCAAGGGAGGGCACGGACGGCTGTGTAAGGGCATGACCAAGTGTTAACCTTCATGGTGTGGTGGGGGGATGAAGGTCGGGTCTGCAGGCAATGATAGTCTCCAGCTTAGCGTCATGAGAACCCGGAATCACTGTGTGTGTGTGGGTCTGTGTGTGGGTATCGCTGCATGTGTGTGTGTGGGTGCATGTGTGGGTGTGTGTCCTGTGTGTGTGTCTGTGTGTGGGTGCATGTGTGGGTATGTGTGGCTGTGTGTGTGTGTCTGTCTATGTGTGGGGCTGCATGTGTTGGTGTCTGTGTGAGTGGGTGTCTGTGTGTGTGGGTGCATGTGTGGGTGTATGTGGCTGTGTGTGTGTGTCTGTGTATGTGTGTGCATGTAGGGATATGCGGGTCTGTGAGAGTGTGTGTAGGTGCATGTGTGTGAGTGTACTGGGGTATCAGTTTGTGAGAAGGTGCGTGAGTGGCTGTGAATGTGGAAGTGTTTGAGTGAGTTTATGAGAGAGAGCTTGTGTTTGAGAGAGGGTATGCATGTGTGTGTGGGTCGGTAGGAGTTTGCTTTTGTGTGTGTGCGTGTACTTGTGAGTGCCGGTGAAATAGTATACAGTGCAGTGTTGTCACGTGTCGTGTGACATGAACCAAAGTGCCCAGTTAAAGTCATCCCCATGGGTACCGAACTTGACTATCAGCCTCTGCTTGGCCACTTTGCATTGTTGCCTGTCCCATAGTCTGCCTTGGAGGATTGTCACCCAGGGGTCCGAGACCAAAAGGCCCAGAGCGCTGAAGTGCTCTCCGACTGGGAGGCTAGAACCAGTCTGACTGAATATTGGGACACAGACAGACTTTAACCTTACACCTTTAATGCATTGTCGGAACTGAGATGGCATCTCTTGTTAGACAACCTGAAGTTATCTCGACAACGTAGCTTTAATGAGCTTCTGAGGTTCTTAAATTAAAGAACGGAAACTGGCAAACCCATTATCCAAGATGAAAGGCTTAAACTAAATGTGTTTAATATATCATTTCAGCTGCATTAAACTGTAATCCTTTTGCTATAAATACTGCGTCTTATGGTCCTTCTTATCATCAGGTTGATCTACATCGGATACACTCCATCCATTCTTTATCCTTCAAAGAAAATCAGTCACCTTCATCAGACACTACCTTCCCTTAACAAATCCATGATGACTATATCGGATGATGACGTGGAGGAGCCTGTGGTGGACTGGGGAGGACAAAGTTCAAAATCACACAATACCAGGTTATCGTCCAAGTCGCTTTCGGAGCACTATCAAAACTAGGGCTTCCAAATAAAGCTGTTGGACTGTAATCTGGTGTTGTGTGATTTTTAACTTTATCCTGGATTAAACTTTCACTCACTGTGTGGTCATTTCTATCATCTCTCAGAGTTTTATCGAATCATTTTCTCATACTGGAAATATAAAAGCAGCTGGTGTCCACTCCTCCTATTTCTGACCTGCACCTAAAACAATAACATTACCGATTCGATATGAGAAATAACGTTGTTTGGATATTTGTGAACTGTCCACCCACATTTCACTTGATATTAGGCTGTAGTTCACAAAAAACAAAATGAGAGTAATGTTGAAATCCGGAAACATTTCTTTCGAAATAAGATGGATAACCAAGGAATTCTGCCATGACCCTAGTTTATTTGAACCGTGATCGACTTGACTCCTTAATCCTCCTGGCGACATCCTCAACTTCAAAGTTGTGTCTGCACTCCAGAGGTCTGGCAGATCCAATGTGATGTGCAGACGGAGGTGTTTCATTACCACTGAAACGATCGGCTCTTTTGGTTGTGGAGTGGTTTAAATTTCACAGCACACGATGTTCAGGAATCGAACCGAGGTGAACTGCTTGGAAGCCAGCTATGCTCACCACTATACCACCATCGCTACAGCCAGCGGTCCTCTAGGAATCAGCTGATGTGCAATAATAGTTCTTGACTCTAAATTTCGTTGTTGTTTTGTTGGAAATTTTGCAGTGAAATATTAGAATTGAGAAGTCATAAAAGACCGAGTTTTACTGAGTGGATCGGTCTCCTGATGCCCCGCCTCACTTTTTAATACACACAAAGCAGCATTTTGGATTTCTCATCATCTGAAATCAATCAATAAGAAAAATAGCACAAAAATCCCAGGGCAAACCTGGAACGATCACACAATTAAAACTTGTGAAGATCTCAGAAAGGTTCACCGGACTGAAACGTGAACTCTGATTTCTCTTCATACAGCTTTACCACCGACTTCGGGTTTGGTTTCTGACTTACAGCGTCCGTAGTTCTTTCGGGTGTTAAAACTTAGGAAGGGTTTTTGGAAGACAAAAGGATCCGTCAGAATGAGACCTCGCTGCAGTAATTGTGGAGAGGAGCGGATTCCGGGTGACAGTTCCGGAAGCAAAACTCTCTCGAGGAATATATAATTTGAAGTTCGATCCCGATGATAGATTTGCATTTTTCTCTTTTACTTTGTAAAAGAGGGGGAGGTGTCAGTCAGCAGTAAGGGGTTTTCACAGGAGGGCATGATTTGGAGATGCCAGTGTTGGACTGGGGCATAGAAAGTTAAAAATCACACAACACCAGGTTATAGTCCAACAGGTTTTATTCGAAGCACTAGCTTTCGGAGCGCTGCTCCTTCATCAGGTGGTTGTCCAAAATCTAGAGCTTCCAATTAAATCTGTTGGACTATAACCTGGTGTATGATGTTTAAGTTAGAGTCATAGAGTCACAGAGATGCACTGAATGGAAACAGACCCTTTGGTCCAACCCATTCATGCCGCACAGATATCCAAACCCAATCTAGTCCCACTTGCCAGCACCCGGCCCATATCCCTCCGAACCCTTCCTATTGATATACCCACCCAAATGCCTCTTAAATGTTGCAATTGTACCAGTGTCCACCACATCCTCTGGCAGCTCATTCCATACACGTACCACCCTCTGCATAAAATGTTGCCCCTTCAGTCACTTTTATATCTTTCCCCTGTCACCCTAAACCTATGCCTTCTACTTCTGGTCTCCACGACCCCAGGGAGCAGACTTTGTCTATTTATCCTATCCATGCCCCTCATAATTTTATACACCTCTATAAGGTCACCCCTCAGCCTCCGACGCTCCAGGGAAAACAGCCCCAGCCTGTTCAGCCTCTCCCTGTAGCTCCGATCTTCCAACCCTGGCAACATCCTTGTAAATCTTTTCTGAACCCTTTCAAGTTTCACAAAATCTTTCTGATAGGAAGGAGACCAGAATTGCACGCAATATTCCAACAGCCGCAACATGACCTCCCAACTCCTGTACTCAATACTCTGACCAATAAAGGAAAGCGTACGAAACGCCTCCTTTGCTATCCGGTCTACCTGCGACTCCACTTTTAAGGAGCTATGAAACTGCACTCCAAGGTCTCTTTGTTCAACAACACTCTCTAGGACCTTACCATTAAGTGTATAAGTCCTTCTAAGATTTGCTTTCCGAAAATGCCGCACCTCACATTTTTCTGAATTAAACTCTATCTGCCACTTCTCAGTCCATTGGCCCATCTGGTCCAGATCCTGTTGTAATCTGAGGTAACGCTCTTTGCTGTCCACTATATCTCCAATTTTGGTGTCATCCGCAAA
The DNA here is from genome assembly GCF_047496795.1 of Chiloscyllium punctatum. Taxonomy (NCBI): domain Eukaryota; kingdom Metazoa; phylum Chordata; class Chondrichthyes; order Orectolobiformes; family Hemiscylliidae; genus Chiloscyllium; species Chiloscyllium punctatum. The sequence continues at coordinate 20,637,181 of NC_092753.1, forward strand.
CTTACTAATTGTACCTCTTATGCTCACATTCAAATCATTTATGTAAATGACAAAAAGTAGTGGACCCAGCACCGATCCTTGAGGCACTCCACTGGTCACAGGCCTCCTGTGTAAAAAAAAACCACCCAACGCCACCCTCTGTCTTCTACCCTTGAGCCAGTTCTGTATCCAAATGGCTAGTTCTCCCTGTATTCCTTGTGATCTAAAGTTGCTAACCAGTCTCCCATGGGGAACCTTGTCGAATGCCTTACTGAAGTCCATATAGATTACATCTACCACTCTGTCCTCGTCAATCCTCTTTGTTACTGCTTCAAAAAAACTCAATCAAGTTTGCCTGACATGATTTCTCTCACACAAAGCCATGTTGACTATCCCTAATCAGTCCTTGCCTTTCCAAATACATGTACATCCTGTCCCTCAGGATTCCCTCCAACAACTTGCCCACCACTGAGGTCAGGCTCACCAGTCTATAGTTCCCTGGCTTGTCTTTACCACCCTTCTTAAACAGTGACACCACGTTTGCCAATCTCCAGTCTTCTGGCATCTTACCTGTGACTCTCGATGATACAACTATCTCAGCAAGAGGCCCAGCAATCACTTCTCCAGCTTCCCACAGAGTTCTCGTGTACACCTGATCAGGTCCTAGGGATTTATCCACCTTTAACCGTTTCAAGACATCCAGCACTTCCTCCTCTGTAATCTCAACATTTTGCAAGATGTCACCATTTATTTCCCTACAGTCTATGTTTGTTTTTGTCTTATTAAACAATACGCAGTTTGCAAAAGAATTAACATTAACAGCTGTACACAGAGAAACAGCAATTTTACGAGGGAAAGGAGTGGCAAAGCCAGGCCCCAACCCTCCCAGTTCAACCAGTTTTCAGGGAAATGAGGACAAACCTCAAATCCCACTTTCAATCATTACAAAACACTACCAATAATATTTGTACATACAAGACAGTCCAATTACGTTTTAAAAAATGTATACAATATAGACTACAAGCAACCCACCAGTCCCTCCCACCTTCCGGCCACTCTAAGCAGCCTGCCCCTACACCTCTTCCAGCTCTCGGTCTTCCTCATGCCCCTTCCAGCTCTCAGTCCACCCTGACACACCTTCCGGCCTCCTCTAGGACAGCCCATCCTGGTTTGTTCCCCTTGTATCGGACGGTTCAAGTTAGAAATAATGAGTGGAGACCAGCTGCTATTATATTTCCTGTGGTGAGAAAATGATTGGAAAATCTCTGAGCTACAATAGAAATGATCAAATAGAGTGTGAAATTTTAATCCAGGAGAGGCAGAATGGACTCGTTAAGAGAAGATCGTGACTGATGAACTGAACTGATTATCTTTGAAGGAACAAGATTATTAATTGAGATAGCATTTGTGATGTTAGTCAAACGGATCACAGGAATAGTGGAATATTGGCTGAAATAGCTCAGTTGTGAGAACGTTAGCCTGAAGATCTGACCTGGTGTTGGACAAGAGTTGATTTGGTTTTTACTGACACAATGACAATGCTTCTTTCTTTGCTATAAACTGTCTCTAGTTCCATGACACCATGTAACAGTGTGGTAGCAAGGTAAAGTAACAGGTTAGATTGATAATGACACCAACGTGAACGGTAATGATGGACTCATATTTGCATGATTGGAAAGTTGGTTTCGAAACAGAGGAACAAGGACGGGCTGTTTTGCCCCTGGCGCATATTCCACCATTCAAAAGCCAGATCCATGGCCTTACTCCATAAGCATTAGACCTATATTCCTTGAAATCCTTGCTTTTAAAAATGTTTATCTCAGATTTCAATTTAACAATTGAATGAGGAACAACCACCAATTTGAGGAAGAGAATTCAATTCTCTTGAAGTCTTGTGTGAATAAGTGCTTACCATCGTCCCTCGTGAATGGCCTGGCCCTAATTCTTACACGATGCCCCTGTTTCTAGAATCTTTAACCAGTGGAAAAAGTTATCTCTATCAACTCTGTCTTTCCCTGTTAATTTGCTGAAGAGCTCAATTAACTCACTCCTGAACCATCTAAATTCTGGAGAATAAAAGCCAAATTTGATTAAATTGATTGCATATCTTGACCCCTGAATCCCAGGTATCATCCTTGTAAACCTATGTTGAACTCTCATCAGAGCTAAAACAGTCTTCCTAATGTATGATGCCCAGCTCTGCTCACAGTACTCTAAGTGGGATCTAACTAGGATTTTCCATACCATATGCATCCCCTTACTCCAGCTTTTTAGATTTGAAGCCCAGCATTCCATTAGCTGTCTTGAGTATTTTCTGAAACTGAACCTCAAAATCTTGTTGGACGTTCACTGTATTAAACAAATTGCCTTCTAAAAATAATCCTAATCTATCCTTGTTCGAACCAATTGGGTAATTTCTCATTTGTTTGCATTGAAATCCATCAGTCTCAGCTTTGCCCATTCACCTCATCTATGCTGCAATTTGATTAGACTTGCTCCAATTTTGCCCAATTTTGTGTCTTGGGTATTTGATTTTTGGTAACATTACCAAAGTGTTAATGAAATGGCGAATAATTGAGGGCCCCACCACAGATCTCTTTGGGACATCACTAGCCACAACCTTCCAGTTTGATTACTTACCAAATATTCTGACTCCCTGTTTGTTGCGACAACAAAGAGCAGACGAGCTGAGGCTGATAGCCCAGTTGGGTACCCATGGGGATGACCTCAACTAGGACCTGGGGTTCATGTCACACTGCAGGTGACCCCAGTGCGCTATAAATTCTTACACAAGTACACACACACACACACACACACACACTTACATACACAGACTCACACAGATCCTCTCACATACGTACACTCTGTCTCATTCACTCTCTCTCTGTCTCTCTCTCTTTCTCTCTCGTTCCCTCATCTGCTCACACACACACATATAAGTCTCTGGTGTGAATTTGCATTTGTAAAATTCTATTTGGACATACATTCTATTTTTGCTCAAAAAGCACACAGCCTGCAGGCAGTCAATCCCTCTGACATTTTATAAGTTCCAACTTTGAAAATAGAACCAGTCTGACTCAAGATTGGGATACAGACAGACTCTAACCTCACACCTTTAATGCATTATCTGAGCTGAGATATCACCTTTTTAAAAATAAAACCTTAGTCATCTTGAGAATGTGACTTAAATGAAGTTCTGGGATTTACATATTAATGAACCGAAATCTGCAAGATGAAAAATTTAACAGCAATCTAGGTTTGCTCAATGTGTCGTATCAGTTGCAAGATACGATGATCTTTTGCTATAAATTCTAAGTCTTATGATCCTGCCCCACTATCTACCTGATGATGGAGCGGTGCTCCGAAAGCTTGTGCCTCCAAATAAACTTGTTGGACTATAACCTGGTGTTATGTGATTTTTAAACATTGTCTACCCTAGTCCAACACAGGCACCTCCTCATCAGTCTTAAAGTCATGATAGAAAAGGATAGAACAGATCTGAAAGTTAAAATTCTAAATTGGAGGAAGGCCAATTTTGATGGTATGAGGCAAGAACTTTCAAAAGTTGATTAGGGGGCGGATGTTCGTTGGTAGAGGGACGGCTGGAAAATGGGAAGCCTTCAAAAATGAGATAATGATAGTCCAGAGACAGTATGTACATGTTAGAGTGAAAGACAAGGTTGGCAGGTGTCAGGAACACTGGACTGAGGTTTTAGTTCAGAAAAAGAAGGAAGCATTTGACAGGTGAAATCCAATGATTCCCTAGAAGGGTATAAAGGCAGTAGGAGTATACTTAAGAGGGAAATCAGGAGGGCAAAAATGGGACATGGGATAGTTTTGGCAAATAGGGTTAAGGAGAATCAAAAAGGGATTCTACAAATACATTAAGGACAAAAGGGTAACTAGGGAGAGAATAGGGTCCCTTAAAGATCAGCAAGGCAGCCGTTGTGTGGAGCTGCAGGAGATGGGGAGATACCAAACACATACTTTGCATCAGAATGACAATCATGATCTAATTCATATTAACTTTCAGACCATTTTATTGATAAGTCGATTGTTGATTATCTTTTGAAGCCTGTGCTGGAATTAAATGTAAACAAATTGGTCTGTTACAGAATGAAAAACAAAAAAAAAACCTGTTGGAGACCAGAACCAATCAGGATACACAATATTCTGCAGAAACTCATCATTTCTGGCAACATCTTTTGAGTGAGAGAAATGTGATAATGTCACAAATGTGAGGAAGTTAGAAAGCCAGAAAAGAAGGAGTTCCATTTTTACTTCTTTTTTCTGACATTCTGGGAACTCAAGGGTTAAGCATTCCACTGCTGGCTGACTCCCGGAGAACAGAATCCTCTGGAGCCATGCATGTGGATTTCGCTTCCAGCCTCAGGCAAAGGTGTTTGTCTTCCCTGGATAAGACTGATAGCCTTGGCCATAACCTTATTAACTGCCTCCTGTTCCCATTATCATGTTTCCCCTTCCTATTAACATAGGTGTGTGAATCCAACAATGAGAACAAAGCAAAATCCTTCTGTCTAAATCTCTACCCATCAACATATGCTGATGAAGAATACAATAACCAGTCCCTGTAAACCATTCGCTAGTTATCACAGGAAATTGGCAATCACTGGACATTGTAAAATTGTAATTACCTGTCTTAAACAATGTAACAGCAATCAACCATGTGACTTGTCGACCTCTGTATTATTCCTATAAAATATCCTGCCTCCGTGTGTGGAGCAGAGATTCGTTGCAAAGTACCACAAGTGTAGTTACCACAAGTAGCTACACGAGTTCTTTTGTGTCACTGAGTATCTCTCACTGTCTGTCTGATAATAAAGCATCTCCCTTTGTATGGAAACTTGTGTCGTCCGGATTTGTAGAAAAACTAGATTACTTGCAGTGTGGAAACAGGCCCTTCGGCCCAAGAAGTCCACACCGACCCACGACCCACACCCCTCCCTTCACCCCTTCACCCCTTCACCATGGGCAATGTAGCACAGCTAATTCACCTGACCTACACATTTTTGTAGGGAGTGGGAGGAAACTGCTATAAACCCACACAGACACAGGGAGAATGTGCAAAAGCCACACACAGAGTCTCCTGATACAGGGATGGAACCTGAGTCTCTAGCACTGTGAACCAGCAGTGCTAACCACTGTGCCACCATGCCACCCAACAAACCTTCAGCAAATACTTCACAAATCCGACTATTAACTCCGTTTCTCCACACACAAACAAGTAAATAGACACAGACATGCAAACTCCCTCACACTCACAGAGTCACTCACACCCAAACTCTGTCACACACACCCATACACTCAGACACTCACAGACAATAATACACTCACACGTACTCATACATGCTCAAGCAAAAGCACATGTATACACACAAATTCAAGCTTGCATTCACACGTACAGACGCACTCGTGTGCTCACATGTGGCTCAGTGGTTGACACTTCTGCCTCACAGCACCAGTGTACCAGGTTCGATCCCAGCCCTGGGCAACTGTCTGTGTTGTGTTTGCGCATTCTCCCTGTGTCTGTGTGGGTTTGCTCTGGTTTTCTCCCACAATCCAAAGATGCGTCGGTCAGGTGAATTGACCATAGTGTTAGGTGAGTTTGTCAGAGGAGGGTGGGTTACTCTTCAGAGGGTCAGTGTGGACTTGTTGGGCCAAATCGCCTGTTTCCACACTGTCGGGAATCTAATCTCAACACGTGCATGGAGTTGCACAATCAAAAAAGCACACATGCTTACAAACTCACTCACATGTACAGAAGCACAAACGCGCAATCAAGAATTGGCACACAGCCTGTCTCACACAGTTAAAAATCACACAACACCAGGTTATAGTCCAACAGCTTTAATTGGAAGGAGCGTGCTTCCAATTAAACGTTTTGGACTATAAGCTGGTTGTTAGAAACGAAAATCGCTTCTTAATAATCGCTCTAGACAAATTCAGGAAAACAAAGGTTTATTTACAAGTCTGCAGAGTTGGGCACCCTTCTGAGAAAAAGGCGCCCAGAGGCTTACAAAGTTTCTCATTATATACAGCACAAGTCCCTCCCCTCCTTGGCTCTAACGAACCACGAGGTTCACATTCTTAAACCGTCATTATTCTCCATTTTGCACCCTTATCACAAAGTCTGCAACAAATGTCTCCAGAGTTGTTGTTTTTTTTACCCTGTAGTCTTATCAGTCAAAGACTTATTCTTCTCTGTCTGTGCTAGCGGTCTTATCAATCTGTAGTAGATGTCTCTCGAGTTGTTTTTCTATCCTGCAGTCTTATCAGTAAAGGACTCATTCTTCCCTGTCTGTGTTAATGGTTTCATCAATCAAGGACTTGTTTTTACTCTGCTCACAAAATGTCAGCTTTTGCACAATTTAAATTATCCCACTTTTGAGTATACAAAATGTTTTAGAAAAGAAGCAAAAGTCTTGTCTTTCATTATAGAGCAGCCTGTTGGGTCAGGCACATCTTAATTGTTTGAACCGAAATTGCCTCTCACAATTCCACCCTTTCTCTTTTTAAGATGTGCCTGACCAAGATAAGCCTCCCCTCCTCAAGGGCCCAGGAAATCCTTGGTCTTTCGCAGCAACAGCACCTTAAGTTCCTGTGTCCCATGTTGTGGAACCGCCACTGCCTGGAGTTGGGAAATATTTTTCTGAATTAAAAACTAATACAGGGGGTTAGGCAGGGTAATATGAGGAGAAGCCCCCCCCCAACCACCAGCAACGCCGTGCGCCACCAACTGCCACCCAGGAGACCATCCCACTATCCGATGCCACTAAGAGGACGCCAGGATTGTACTGGCACATGGGCCAATTTCCGAATTTCATCGGAAATTTTCAAAACCGCTTTACCATTATCGTCAATTTCTAGACAGCAGTTAGTCAGGTTAAATTTCCCGCACACGCCCCCCTCCGAGACCAACAGATAATCCAAGGCAAGTCGGTTTTGATATATAGCAGCCCTCATCTGATCCTGCTGCTTAGCCAGCAACTCCAGGGCCAGGGCAGTCCAGTTAGTAATAACCTCTACGACTGCTTGGAGCCTGATAATTCGATTTAACATATAGATAGGAGTACGGTATACCCATGATCCGTCCTGTGCCCATGTAGCTGGCCCATAGTATTCAATAATCCGGGCCGGTGGCCACTCATCCCCCCATTCACCGACTTGGATATCCCTTGGCGACCTACGGAGGGAGTCAAAGAGTTTAATTCCCAAATCGTCGCCTTCCTTCCAGGGTAATAGGAAGAACGCAGGTCGTATTAGACCCAGGAAGCATACCCCAGCCCATCCCATGGGCAGTTTGGAGTATGCCTGATTACCGCATATCCAAAATAGGCCATCTGGAGCAGGCCCTCCCTGCCTCACAACGTCATCCCACAGTTCCTTCACCCCGGGGATGCCCTCATAAGGACCAGGACCACTGCAATTCCAGTAATCAGCACCAAGCTCGTCAGAGGAGGAATCAGTACGTAATGGAACGCAATTTCCATGACCTCGGTTTGCAATGTACCAAGTAATATCTTCAGGCCACCATACTCGCGTGGTCGCGTCCAATACATTCTGACAGGGACTAATCCCTACCTCCACGGTCCCCTTGCCTTCAACACAGAACTGGCCCTCAGGGCTGTTTGTCAGTCTCCACCCCTGGCTTTTCCTTTCGTTGACATGAGTCCAAGTGGTTTGCAGCAATTCCCATATGTCTAAGCTTTGACCAGTCCACGGCCATTGTTCTGACATATGCGGCCCCCCACAAACCCAGCAATTGCTAACATTTAAAACAGTGGCTATTCTAGAGGTGAGATCAATAAACAGCTTTTGTGTTACATCAGGGAGTTCAATCTTTTCTTCTACCTCTTCGTATACAGATGGCACTTTAGAGACCACGACCGTTCCTTGACGGTCTTGCTCTTTCCCCAACCCCCGATCAGTGTTCTGTATCTTGGCCTCCTTGACTCTGTCAACCTGCTCCCTGAGCAACACGGAGGATAGGCCCCACCTCCCAGTTTTGCTAACACACACCCAGCGGTCATTTATAGGGCATCCACGGATTTTGCCACCGTTTCCTTATTATACACCTGATAATAGGGTCTTCCACCCTCCCAACATTCGTGTCGTGCACTCACATCGTAACACCAATCGTCCACATGGGAGTGAGACACAAATGATCCCGAGTAGATTCGAATCCCGAGCCTTACTGTAGTCCGACATTTGTCACATCTCCCCTCGCCCTCCCCCACATACAGGAGTAAACTGATCAATATCCCCACCAATACAGTCCAAGTAGAGTTCATTATCGCTGTCTTTTCAGTTTTACCACCAACGGCTTGTCCCCTTGCTCGCATGTCCAACTGCTTTCTCCTTCAGGCGGAACAGGCCCCTTTATCCTTGATGCGTGGACCCACCCCTTCTCTTTCGTCCGAACAGCTGCTTCAGTTGTTAACAGAACCAGGAACGGTCCTTCCCACCGCGGCTGGAGCTTTTCGGCCTTCCAGGTCTTAACAAGTACCCAATCTCCGGGCTCCACCTTATGCAAGAGGAAGTCGAGCGGCGGAGTCTGAGCCAGGAGACCCTTCCTCCGGAGTTCTGCAAAAGAACGGGATAAGGCCAGTAAATAGTTTCTGACAAATACATCTCCCCCTTGTAGAGTGGGACATCCATCAACCTTACTCCAATATGGTAATCCGAACAGCATTTCATAGGGGGAAACCCCGACATCCCGGCGAGGTGCCGTACGTATCCTCAATAGGGCAATGGGAAGGCACTTCGGCCAAGGTAACTTAGTTTCTAACACCAGCTTAGTCAATTGGGTCTTGAGCGTGCCATTCATTCTCTCAACCCGACCCGAACTCTGAGGATGCCAGGGTGCATGGAATTTCCATTGGATACCCAGGGCAGTACAGATCAAATGGTGTAGCTTAGAAATAAAATGTGTCCCGCAGTCGGAGTCGATAGATTCCATTATGCCATGTCTCGGGATTATGTTCTCTAACAACAGTCGGGCCACGGTTGGTGCATCGTCTTTGGCAGTTGGGAAAGCCTCTACCCAGTGAGTGAAATGGTCTACTATTACTAGCAGATATTTCCATCTCTGTACTGGGGGTAATTCTGTAAAGTCGACTTGGATCTTCTGGAATGGCCTAATTGCGAGGGGCTGACCACCGGCTGGCATAGAACGCATGGCTTTCTTGTTAATACGCCGGCAAGTGGGGCATCCGACTACCTCTTGTTGGGCTAATGTGTATATACCCCTGCATACATAGTCTCTCAGGATCGTGTCACACATGGCTTGCACCCCCCAGTGGGTCTGATGGTGTAATCGGTGCAGAATACCCCGGGTGATCTGTTTGTTCAGTACTTGTCTCCCATCAGGAACCGTCCAGTTCCCGTTAGTATCTAGCCGGGCACCCAATTGATCCATTTTATCAATCTCCCCCTGGGTGAAGACGGGTTGTTTAGCGAGCCCTTCCCTCAACGGTATTAACGTTAACAATTGGACGGATTTTTCGACCGCTGCCCGCTTGGCTTCCTCATCTGCCAGCCGGTTTCCCACCGCTTCCGGTGTCGACCCCTTCTGCTGACCGGGTACATGGACTACTGCGAGTTCCATAGGTAACGCCAGGGCCTCCAACGTTAGGCTGATCATTTGTTTGTGAGCCAATTCTTTTCCCCGGGAAGTTATCAATCCTCTCTCTTTCCAGATTTTTCCGAAAGTATGAACGATTCCGTATGCATACTTTGAGTCAGTATATATGGTCCCCAGTTTCCCTTCCAACAACTTCAGGGCCCTCTGGAGGGCGTACAACTCACAGGATTGGGCTGACCACTTCCCGGGCAGTCGTCCGGACTCAATCATCCGTTTTGTTGCGCCATCTACGACAGCATAGCCACTGTACCGGACCCCACTGACGCACTGGGAGGATCCGTCGATGTACACTTCCTGTCCCTCACCCAGCGGGGCCTCTTGCAGGTCCTCTCGGCTTTTGGTCTGCAGGTCTACAAATTCCACACAATCATGCTCCTGTCCCCCATCTGCAGGACGTCCGTAGAGAAACTGGGCAGGGTTGCAACTGAGATCTTTTGCAAAAGTAAGATCGTCTCCGGTCATCAAAATTGTCTCATACTTCAGGATACGAGAGTCTGTTAACCAGCGGTGAGCCTTCTGAGCCAATATGGTGCTAACTGAATGTGGGGAGTATGCTATGATTCTTCCTCCAAAGGTAAGTTTCCGGGCCTCTTCTACTAACATTGCCGTAGCTGCCACTGCCTGTATACAGGTCGGCCATCCACATGACACAGGGTGTAACATTTTTGACAAAAATGCAACCGGCTGACGCTTCCCTGCACGCAGCTGGGCTAGCACACCCTGGGCAATTCCGCCAGCGCTATTGACATATAACTGGAACGGTTCCTTCAGGGTGGGTAAGGCCAATACCGGAGCTCGGATCAGTTTTTTTTTAATAATATTAAATCGCTGCTCCTCTTCATCTGACCAGTCCACCTGTTGTCCTTCTTTTCCGAGTTTGTCGTACAAAAATTTTACTAGAGTGGTGTAACTTTCAATCCATATCCGGCAATACCCCACCAGCCCCAGGAATTGTCTGATCTCCTTCTTCGTCCTGGGTATTTGCATACCCGTAATCCCCGATATTCGTTCCGGCGTGATACGGCGATGCCCCTTACTGACTCGATGGCCCAGATATCTTACCTCTTGCTCCACAAACTGGACTTACGTCCTGGAGACACGTAGGCCCTGTTTCCCCAAGAAGTTCAGCAGGGCAACGGTGTCTGCTCGTACTTCCTCCTCTCTTAGTCCTGAGAGTAGGAGATCATCGACATATTGGAGCAATTGATTCCCCGCGTTACACTAAAATCCTCCTAAGATCTGCTCCAGTATTTGTCCAAACAAGTTGGGTGACTCCGTGAATCCCTGCGGCAAGACCGTCCATCTTAACTGTCGTTTTCGTCCTGTGAAGGGATTCTCCCATTCAAATGCGAAAAGGTTCCGACTTTCTTTGTCAAGGGGGCAACTCCAGAAGGCATCCTTCAGATCTATTACGCTGAACCATTCATGTTCGGGGGGAATTTTACTCATTAACGTGTAGGGATTGGGTACCACCGGGTATCTAGCCTGGACTACTTCATTCAACCCCCGCAAGTCTTGCACCAACCTATACGTCCCATCCGGCTTCCTCACAGGGAGTATTGGAGTATTGAAAGAGGACATACATTCCTCCAGCAGTCCATCTGTGATTAATCTTTCTATCACAGGTTGTAACCCTTCCCGTCCTTCCATCGCAATCGGGTACTGTTTCCTTCTTACCGGGCCTTTTCCTGGTAACATGGTGATTTGGAGAGGTTTGATGTTTAGACCCCCTCTGTTCCCCTCTCGGTACCATACGTCTGGGTCTATTTGTTGATCATCTTCTTCGGTGAGGGTGAACAACCTTACCACCATTTCCCCGTTACTTGGTACCGTTCCAATCCCTAGTTTGACCTGGAAGTCTCTTCCTAACAAATTAAACCCCGCTGATGGCAGTAGAAGGAGGTCTCGTTTAGTACCCAATTTCCACGTCCTCCACTACTGGGACTTGCAATTTCTGTCCTCCAATTCCAGATACCCCCATAACTGTTCCTCCTGCTCGGGCGCCGGGGGGTATTTGGATTATACTTGATCTTTCGGCTCCCGAGTACACCATAAATGTGATCTCCGACCCTTGGGGTCCTACTTTCAAGTTTACCAGGGGTTCCTGTCGATAGTCCTGTTGCCCCAAGGGTAGGAACCCCCGACCTCCCTAATCTTCCTCCATCAGGGTGTACGACTGCACCTCCCGCTTGTAGCGGGGGCACTCTCGTTTAAAATGTCCCTTTTCATTACAGTAGTAACATCTGAGTATCCTCCTCGTTTCCCTGTCGCGGTCTCGTGTTCCTCCACTCTTCCTTTGTTCCAGCCATGGTCCTCTTTTCCGCTGCTCTTGCCACGACTCTCCCCTTTCCTGTTCCTGCCACGGCTCTCCCTTTTCCCTTCTTCCAGCTGTCACTTGTTGCACCGTCTGCATCATTATCTTTGTCGCCTTCTTTTGCTTCTCATCATCCCTTCTCACAAACACCTTTTGCGCCTCCCGTAGTAGTTCACTTAGAGGTTTACTATCCCAATCATCCATTTTCTCTAACTTCTTTCGTATGTCCGGCCAGGCTTTTGATACAAACTCTACCCATATGAGTTGTTGTCCCACATCCGTCTCAGGGTCCACCCCAGCGAACTGCTGCAAGTTCTTCCTAATTCTGTCTAGGAAGTCCGTAGGGGTTTCCTCCGGGTTTTGATGATTACCAAAGGCCTTGGTAAAATTGTGCCCCTTCGGGGCTGCCTGTCTTATTCCTTTTATCCAATATTCCCGCATGTCTCTCATGTTGCACCGTCCTTCTTCCGTTTTCTTATCCCACTCGGGGTCGGTGAGGGGAAACTTCTGCTCCCCTCCTTCTCTCCCCTCTCTCTCCCAGACCAACAGCGCAGCTTGTCGTATCATCTGTCGCTCCTGGCTAGAGAACAATGTTCTCATGATGGAACACATCTCTTCCCACGTGTAAGCATTTGGACCCAGGAACTGATCCAATTGTTCATTTTTGAAACAATGAGATCGGAAGCTGAGTGACCCTGACTGAACTCTAACTGGGTATCACTGAACAATAAAAGCAGGTGCTGCTTGATGGAAATATTGACTGGTGCTTTCCATCATTTTACTGAAATTCAAGAGGAGACTAATGGTGCAGTAATTGCCTGGGTTAGATTTGTCTTGCATTTTGCGTTCTGGACATATATGCACAGTTTTCCACTTTGTTGTGTTAATACAGTGTTGCAATGGCACTGGATGAGTTTAGCCTTTGGAGCTGCAAGTTCTGGAGCACAGCTCTTCACTACTATTAGATTAGATTCGCTACAGTGTGGAAACAGGTCCTTCAGCCCAACAAGATCACACTGCCCCTCCCAAGATCAAACCCACCCAAATCCATTCCCCTACCCTATATTTACCCCCGACTAATATACCTAACACTGTGGGCAATGTAACATGGCCAATTCACCAGATCGGCACATCTTTGGACTGTGGGAGGAAACTCACGCAGGCACAGGTAGAATGCACAAACTTCACACAGGTCGGCAAGAATTGAACCTAGGTCCATGGTGCTGTGAGGCAGCAGTGCTAACCACGAAGCCACTATGCCACCACCCACCCATTGCTGTAATGTTGTCAGGGCTCACAGCCTGATCACTATCCAGTGCCTTCAATCATTTCTTGATGTCACATAGAGTGAACTGAACTGCCAGAACATTTGTACATGTTATTCTGGAGATCACTAGATGAGCTGAAAATGTGTTGCTGGAAAGGCGCAGCAGGTCTGGCAGCATCCAAGGAGCAGGAGAATCGACATTTTGGGCATGAGCCCTTCTTCAGGAATGAGGAGAGTGTGCCAAGCAAGCTGAGATAAAAGGTAGGGAGGAGGGACTTGGGGGAGAGGCGTTGGAAATGCGATAGGTGGAAGGAGGTTAAGGTGAGGGTGATAGGCCAGAATTGGGGGTGGTGGCGGAGAGGTCAGGAAGAAGATTGCAGGTTAGAAAGGTGGTGCTGAGTTCGAGGGATTTGACTGAGACAAGGTGGGGGGAGGGGAAATGAGGAAACTGGAGAAATCTGAGTTCATCCCTTGTGGGTGGAGGGTTCCTAGGTGGAAAATGAGGCACTCTTCCTCCAGCCACCGTGTTGCTATGGTCTGGCGATGGAGGAGTCCAAGGACATGCATGTCCTTGGTGGACTGGGAGGGGAAGTTGAAGTGTTGAGCCAAAGGGTGGTTAGGTTGGTTGGTCCGGGTGTCCCAGAGGTGTTCTCGTATAGAGGAGGCCACATCGGGTGCAGTAGATGCAGAAAATGATGTGTGCGGAGGTGCAGGTGAATTTGTCGCGGATATGGAAGGATCATATAGAGGAGGCCACATTGGAGAGACAGTCCGCCCACTTGCGGAACACAAGTCAGGTCAAGAGGGCAATGCCGAGTTGGAAGTTTGGATCTGGGATAAGGTGGGGAGAGGGGAAATTAGGAAACTGGCGCAATCCACATTGCTCCCATGTGGTTGGAGGGTCCCGACCCTCCAAGATGAGGCATTCTCCTTCCAGGCGTCGGGTGGTTAGGGTTTGGTAGTGGAGGAGGCCCAGGACCTACACGTGGAGTGGAAGGGGAGGTATCAAGTTTGGCCTGATCCTGACATGCTCCGCTGCAATCTTCATTGAGGAGAAAGTGAGGACTGCAGATGCTGGAGATCAGAGCTTAAAAATGTGATGCTGGAAAAGCGCAGCAGGTCAGGCAGCATTCAAGGAGCAGGAGAATCAACGTTTCGGGCATAAGCCCTTCTTCAAGAATGAGGAGGGTATGCCAAGCAGGCTAAGATAAAAGGTAGGGAGGAGGGACTTGGGGAGGGGTGTTGGGAATGCGATAGGTGGAAGGGGGTTAAGGTGAGGGTGATAGGCCGGAGAGGGGGTGGGGCAGAGAGGTCGGGAAGAAGATTGCAGGTCAAGAAGGCGGTGCTGAGTCTGAGGGTTGGGACTGAGATAAGGTGGGGGGAGGGGAAATGAGAAAGCTGGAGAAATCTGCATTCATCCCTTGCAGTTGGAGGGTTCCGAGGCAGAAGATGAGGCGCTCTTCCTCCAGCCATCGTGTTGCCATGGTCTGGTGATGGAGGAGGCCAAGAATCTGCAATAAGACTTCTGCCTATTTCCCACTGTCCATGACCAATAAGACTCCTGCCCTATTTCCTACCGTCCATGACCAATAAGGCTCCTGCCCTATTTCCCACTGTCTGTGGCCAATAGGTCTCTTGCTGTCTGGCTCCTAGTCTGTTGCACACTCCCGGCATTCCCGTTTTTCCTCTCCCCCTTCCCGCTCCTCAATACAGTTTGAGATGAATGCTTTGTGTCTTGTGATGCTCGCTCTCTCTTTCCCTTCATTCGCTGGCCTGAGACTGAGAGTCATGCTTCACCATTTCTCCTACACTTGGGAAACCTGGAAAACAATTCGAATTTAACATTGTTTCCATCTGTTACTTAAATAGGTCTGTCGTTTAAATTGAAAGAAGGTATGATATTGGATGGCGCAACATATTAGATTACTTACAGCGTGGAAACAGGCCCTTCAGCCCAACAAGTCCACACCACCCCACCGAAGTGCAACCCACCCCTACATCTACCCCTTACCTAACACTACAGGCAATTTAGCATGGCCAATTCACCTGATCTGCACATATTTGGAAACCCACACAGACACAGACACTCCACACGGTCTGTCACCTAAGGCAGGAATTGAACCCGGGTCTCTGGCGCTGTGAGACAGCACTGCTAACCACTGTGCCACTGTGCCACCATGCCAGCCGAAAAATTCACGTAAAAATATGCGTTAAAAATTCATGGCTATATCTGTTCAGAGCACAATGCTGACTCAAAAATATGTTTGAGTCGATCAGAGAGGAAGTGCTTTCAAAAAACAAGAGAATGCTCTGGCTGTTGTCTGCAGTGCTGATATTCTGTAAGTTCCAAATTACCAGACAACCCTTCTCAATCATTTACAAGCAACCTGGGCATTATTTCTTTCTGTTTATTTGTTATTGCAGAGGTGTCTTTATTCATCCCAAAGAGGTCACTGTCACTGGCTACTTCCATTGCTGTTCAGAGATTGGTGCAGAAATCAGTCTTGAATTGCTGCAGTCCATGGGGGTCAGGTATACCCAGTGTGCAAACTCACTGCACCACTGCAACATTGAGAGCTTGGGATTCCTTACCCCAGTCAGGGACTCGCCTTCCCTTTCAGAGAGGATCAGTCACTGAAGTTTGACACTATTCTGCCCCTTCTGATAACAATTGAATTGCTCATCTTAATCTATTTTTATATGATGATCATTTATTGGATTTTCAGACACCTTCACCTCACATTCTTCGAATGTTAACTTGGAACATATTTCAGAAAGAAACATCAGATAAACAGGGGGTACAGTTAAAAGAGTTTCCATGCTTCAGCAAATGATTCCGAGCTGATCCTCTCTCTCTGACATCTCACATGTCAGAACCTGTGTTTGAACTTACCCTTTTTAAAAAAGGCTGAGTTAAAGGGGAAGTTGCAATAAATTGGAACAACATCATTAGGTTGCAACAGAGTCAACTCGGTTTTTAGATGGGTTGTTACTCTGTGTTCTGTACTCTTTTGTTTGTGTTTCATTTGGTAGACTGTAAGTTAATTTTGTTTTGCTTAAAACTGATTGGTTTGAAACAGCAACATAATTCCTGGAATATCTACCTGACATCTGCATAAAACAAGTGACCATCTGGGCTACCTTATTAAAATGTTTGGAAGGGTTCTGGTC
The DNA here is from genome assembly GCF_047496795.1 of Chiloscyllium punctatum. NCBI lineage: Eukaryota > Metazoa > Chordata > Chondrichthyes > Orectolobiformes > Hemiscylliidae > Chiloscyllium > Chiloscyllium punctatum. Next base: position 20,653,576 of record NC_092753.1, read on the forward strand.
TGATCCATTACAGATTGGAGTCCCTTTGTAGGATTTATTCTATCGTTCCAATTTAGGATTAGGGTTGCTAGACTCAAAGGCAGCAAGTGGTTGTGTTCGTGTCTTTTGTTCCGCATGTTATATTAGGTTAGTTTAAACAGTGCTTGGTGTGGTAATGGATCTTTCAGTCACTAGGAATGTTCTGGGGGTGGAAGAAATGACATTGGGGCTTTCCAGAAGGTGAAAAAGGCAAAGCCGCTGGAAATGACAGTCAAGCTGCAGCTGAAATTGCTGCATCTATGAAAAAGGATGTGGTTATTACCAAAATCGCTCAACATTTAAATGTGCTGCAAATGCCATTAGAATCTTTGGAAATGACTCTTGACATTACTAAGGACATCTTGGGGTTTGAAGGTTTTCCCAAATTTGCCAAGAAAGTTTACAAAGACAGAGGAAGGACATACTTTTAGAATTAACAAATACGTTAGGATTGGGTTTGTCCCAAAACCAAAGCTGAAATGGTCATGGAGTTAGTCAAGTGCTTGGATATATAAAAGAAAGAGGCAAGTGCAGTGGAGTTAGAAAAATTCAAATTGCAAGTTAGGCAACAACAGTTAGAAGACAAAGAAGAGGAAGAAGACATGAAACTGAATTTCAATTAAAAGCAGAGGAAAGAAAAAAAGAATGGATCACCTGAGCAGAACAAAAAGAAAAGGACAGAGAGAGGAAAGGGAGAAAGAGAGAGAGTTTGAACTTCAGAAATTGGTACTTACAAAGAAAAGTTGGCTGAAAAGGGTAGAGGTGAATGCAGAAGGTAAGCTTAATGAGGATGACCAAACCCATCATAACAAAAGGCCTGGTTGGGATCTGTTCAAATATATACAAACATTGTCTAAATTTGATGAGAAAGATGTAGAAGCCTTTTTCACCTCATTTGAGCAAGTGGCTAAACAAATGAAGTGGCCAGTGACCATGTGGGTTTTTTGATCCAAACAAAGCTGGTAGGTAGAGCTCGTGAGGTATTTGAATCACTATCCCAAGAGGCATCTGGGGAATATGAGGATGTGAAGAAAGACATCTTAAGTACATATGAGCTTGTGCCAGAACACGACAGATAGCATTTCAGGAATCCGAAGGAGGGACCTTGGTCAAAAATACTCTTCAGTTTGAAAGGATCAAACAACGTACATTTGATAGGTGGATAAAGGCACTAAAAATAGAGCATACCCATGACATTCTTCCGGTGATGATTATTTTGTCGGAGTTCAGAAATGCACTTCCAGCAATAATGAGAACTCAGGGAAGAACAGAGAGTTAAAACAACGAGCAGCTGAAATGGCTGATGATTACGAGATGGTTCATAAATCAAAGTTTGGTTTCCAACAATTTCAAACCATGAGGGATAGAAACTGGGGGAAGAGAGAAATCCTCACATGATAAGGGAACTGTAGACCTCAGTGAAGATTGTAAGGATAACCTACCACAGGGTAAAAAGAAAACCGTGATGGGGAAAGAGAAGTTAAAAATCTCTGGTGCTTTCACTGCAATAAAGGAGGCCACACGAACTCACAGTGTTGGTCAGTAAAGAAATCACTGGGAAAGTAGGATAAGCCAGTGAATTTTGTTGGAGTTGTAAAGGAAAGCACAATGGAGACCGGAAAGTACAAGCTGATCGGAGGTTGATTCAGGAGGAAGTGCCAGATCTTCTAAAACCATCTACTTGTGAAGGTAAAGTTTACTCACATATTCAGGGAGCAGCAAGATTTTGAATGATGAGATATATACCTCCGAAGGACCAGTGCTAGAAAATGTGCTAGTAAGTGGAACTCACGGTGAGACAAGAGGGCTCAAGTATGTAAAGTGAGGTTAGAGTGCAAAGTGGAGAAGTGACAGTCGAAGTACTGGAAAAACTTTCAGCTCCAGGAATACAATTTGTCCTTGCTAACGATATAGCTGGTTCACAGGTAGGAGTGCTGCCTACTGTGGTTGATAAGCCCAGTGGACAATCAGGCAACTGAGCTGTTACAAGAAGCATGCCCTGGGATTGTTACTGACTGTGTGGGAAGGAGGTCACAATGTCAGTAGTTCAAACAGGAGAGATCAAAGAGAAGTAAGAAATATGAAATGAAATTATCAGACACGCTGGTTTGATCAGATGGTTGAGAACAAAACAGGAGCAGATGGATGACAAAGCAGACATCTTTAGCTCAGAGAAATTAACTGAGTTACAGCAGGAAGATAAAAAACTGAAGCACATGTATCGAAAAGCATACACAGAAGAGAAACTGAATGTATCCCTGTGTACTACTATCTTAAAAATAATGTCTTAATGAGGAAATGGAGACCATCACGTATTCAGGAGGATGAGAAATGGGCAGAAGTTCGTCAAGTTGTATTGACAGTGGGTTATAGAAAGGAGGTGTTACTGGAGGTGCATGAACTACCAGTAGCAGGTCATTTAGAGTCATAGAGTCATAGAGATGTACAGCATGGAAACAGACTCTTCAGTCCAACCTGTGCTAAAATACAAAAATATTATTACTGACCTGGACTGCACAAGGATGTAGGTGAATTTTTCCAGACATGCCGTACATGTCAAGTATTTGGAAAAAAACACAGGCAATAATAAAATCTATACCTTTAATACCCATTCCTGCATTTGAGGAACTTTCCACAAGAGTCTTGATTGATTATGTAAGACCCCTACCTGAAACAAAAGGTGGGAATCAATATTTGGTAACATTGATGGATGTGTCCACTAGATTTCTGGAGACATTCCATGAGGCAATATCACAGCTAAAAGGATTGTAGAAGAGTTATTCAAAGTTTTCACAAGAATGGGCTGAGGAGTGGCAGATGGAGTTTAATTTAGAGAAATAAGAGGTGCTGCATTTTAGGAAAGCAAATCTCAGCAGGACTACTGCCCTTAATGGTAAGGTCCAAGGGAGTGTTGCTGAACAAAGAGACCTTGGAGTGCAGGTTCATAGCTTCTTGAAACTGGAGTTGCAGGTAGATAGGATAGTGAAGAAGGCGTTTGGTATGCTTTCCTTTATTGGTCAGAGTATTGAGTACAGGAGTTGGGAGGTCATGTTGAGGCTGTACAGGACATTGGTTAAGCCACTTTTGGAATATTGCGTGCAATTCTGTGATTCAAAGATGTTGTGAAACTTGAAAGGACTCAGAAAAGATTTACAAGGATGTTGTCAAGGTGGGAGGACTTAAGGCATAGGGCAAAGTTGAATAGGCTGGGGCAGTTTTCCCTGGAATATCGGAGGCTGAGGGGTGACCATATAGAGGTTTGTAAAATCATGAGGGGCATGGATATGGGAAATAGACAAGTTCTTTTCCCTGAGGTGGGGGAGTTCAGAACTAGAGGGCATAGGTTTAGGGTGAGAGGAGAAAGATATAAGACTCAAGGGGCAACTTTTTCATGCAGTGGGTGGTGCGTGTGTGGAATGAGCTGCCAGAGGAAGTGATTGAGGCTGATACAATTATAACATTTAAAGGGCATCTGGAAGGGTATATGAATAGGAAGGGTTGGGAGGATATGGGCCAGGTGCTCCCAGGTGGAACTAGATTAGATTGGGATATCTGGTTGGCATGGTCGAGTTGGACTGAAGGGTCTGATTCCATGCTGTACATCTCTATGACTCTATGACTCTGTATGGGCTACCCAAAAAGATACAATCAGATAAAGGGTTAAACTTCACATCAAAATTATTCAAGGAAGAAATGGACAGCTTGGGAATAAAACAATTCAAATCCAATGCATACCATCCAGAATCACAGAGAGTGCTGGAAAGGTTTCATTAGATATCAAAGACCATGTTCAGGGCTTATAGTCAACAATACCCAGATGATTAGGGTAAAGGATTTCCATTTGTACTATCCGTAAATCGAACAAATTCAATCCATTTGAATTAGTTTTTGGGCATGAAGTGAGAGGGCCACTAAAATTGATTAAGGAGAAATTGGTAAGCCAGAATTCAGAGACCACATGTTTGAACTATGTGTCAAATTTTATGGAATGAGTAAATGGAGTGGGGGTGCTGGCTACATAGCTTTTAAAAAACATCACAACATACAATGAAACAGGAAGTAGCCAATGAGTTAAAAACTCGCAATTTTGCTATTGGAGATAAAGTTACTTCCAATGGTAGATGAACCTTTTAAATGAAGGTTTAATGGACCTTATTACGTTAAAATGAGAGCGAGTGAGGTGACCCATTTGATAAAGACTCCAGACAGAAAGAAATCTCGTCGAGTATGTCATGTGAATATAGTCAAAAGATATTTTGATCAGGAAGGAAAGCAAAAGGGGAATGTGAAACGAGTTACAACACAGAGTCAAGAACTAGTTCAGAGGATTCTGAATTGGACATTCCTCAAATTAAATTGGAAAATGAGGAAGTTGTCAAAAATTGAGGTAAATTATTGAGTTACCTTCAGGAAGTGAATCAAAATGACCTGCAAGAGTTATTACTATCAGCTGGGAAATTATGCGGAAATAAGCTGGAAAGTACTAAGCTGGGAAGGTAGTATCTAAAGCCTTTAAGAACATAAGAACTAGGAGCAAGAGTAGGCCCTTCGAGCCTGCTCCACCAATCAGTAAGATCAGTTGGTCTTTGAGTCGATTTGTAGCTCAGGTTGAGGTTCTGGATGTAGGTTTGCTCGCTCAGCTGGAATGTTCATTGTCAGACATTTCATCACCATACTTTAACCTCCGGATGAAGTACTGGGGGTGCAGCCCACTTTCTATTTCCATGTTAAGGTTTCCTTGGGTTAGTAGTGCCATTTCCTGTGGTGATGTAATTTCCTATGATGATATCATTTCCTGTTCTTTTTCTCAGGGGGTTGGTAAATATGATCCAAGTCAATGTGTTTGTTGATAGAGTTCCAGTTGGAATGCCATGCTTCTAGGAATTCTCGTGCATGTCTCTGTTGGGCATGTCCTAGGATGGATGTGTTGTCCCAGTTGAAGTGGTGTCCTTCCTCATCTGCATGAAAGAATCCAAGTGAAAGAGGGTCATGTCTTTCATGTTCATGTATCCGGATGGCTAGTTTTCTAGATAGAGTCGGATGGATTTACAGATTGGTTGATACTCTACACTCTACATTCTGTTCTCTTTTCTGTTCATGTTTCATTCAGTAGGCTGTAAACAAATTCTGTTTTGTTTAAAACTGAGTGGTTTGACCAGATGCTTGAGTCCTGGAATATCCACCTTCCATCTGCCTAAGTTAACAAAAAATGTTAAGGTCTAGGCTACCTTCTTAAATGTTTTAACGGGGTCCATAACATAAGTCCAGTTCAGTTTCTTGTCCAGCCTAAATGTGTATCATGGGGAATTTAAATATGCTCATGTCATTGAATGATAAGCAGAGATGGTGACATTCTGTGCTACTGGTGACAGTAATCGTATATCACCTGAGTGGCACAAATCCACTCAGATCATGCTAGTCTGCTAAAGTAGCTCATTGAGCACCATTCTATATGGAGTATTGGTCAAGTCACCTGATTTGTAAGTATCTACTGAGTGACTCACCTTTGAAGATCACCACCCTTTATGCAGAAGGCCACAAGCTGAGGCATGAAGAGAAGTGGAAGAAATATGCTGACTACCTTAGCATTCAGAGATCTGCCACCATTTGTCCATCCATTATCACTTCCTTGGCAAATTCCAGCCAAACTCTACTGGAACAAGCATAGATTATGAGGCCACTTTTCATCCTGATAACACTTTCAGTTTCCACCTTCCTATTAATGTACGTGACTTAGCAGTACACCTGAAAGCCTAAGTAAGATATAACAGACATGAACTTACGATGTGAAGCACACAATAATTTTCCACTTCTCTGTCCGTTTCTTGCAGCAAATGTTATGACAATTATGATTCTCTCCAGAGGAAATTGTGGCCTTTCGAAATGCATCTCTGTCTACATGGTGGGCATGGCAGTAGCAGATCTATTTGTCATGATCTTCAATGTGATTGTTTACTTGATATTTAATTATCACTTTCCATATTCCTTTCTGTCTTACACTGCTGTTTGTAAGTTTATCTTGTACATAGCTTTTGCTACGCTGGATATGTCAGTGTGGTTCACAGTCACATTCACATTTGATCGATTTGTGGCGATCTGTTGTCATGACTTTAAGGAAAAGTACTGGACCAAGAGAATTGCAACTCCAGTAATAGCAACATCTTCAGTCTTGACTTGTTTAAAGGGTATTCCTATGTTGTTTTCATATGAAGCTGAACAAATAAGTAACAATGTGCACTGAGGGTGCAGGACAAAAGCAGCTGTTTATACAATACCTGCATGGTCAGTGTATAGTTGGATGCAGTCATTGTCAGTTGTTTTGCTTCCTTTTGCTCTCATGACCTTGTTTAATTCTTTGACTGTCAGACGTATTTTATTGGCTAATAGAACATGCAAGGGACTCCGAGCTAAAAGCTCCGAGAGTCAGAGTGATCCAGAGGTGAGAGGTCGGAGGAAATCCATCATATTACTCTTCACTGTGTCAGGCACCTTTATTCTGTTGTGGTTAACATCTGTTGGAAGTTTTGCAGCCACCAGACTATCAAGCAATGTCTTCTATCAAGGTGATAACTCCAATCCAGGATATATCGCCACGGAAACAGGATATCTGCTTGTGTATTTAAGTTCCTGGACAAACACGTGCATTTATGCAGCAACCCAGAGGAAATTCAGAGAAGAGCTGAGAGATGTTCTGAAGTCTCCTTGGGATAAATTTCTTGATCCTTTTTTTAAAATAACGAACATGTGAATTCAAACCAAAAAAAAAATCTTGTAACTAAAACAACATTTCATCTGGTTTTCTGTATGAGAATATCAATCGTCCTGACAACCTGACAATAGGAAATGTTGGGAATGGCATGAATGTTCTTTAATAAGAGCTGAAATGGTCTATTTGAAAGTTATATTTTCAATAACTTTCCATTGATTCCCCAAAGTAAATGATGGATGACACTGACATCAAGTCTGGTCTGGTCTGACCTGGATGTCGGCAAGCAAGTATCTCTCGATGTTTCAGGAACCTGTCCCTCTTTGCAGTTGTAGTCGGCGGAGCTGTGTGTCTCGGGCGATCAATGTGAGGGGTCCAACAACTAGAATGAACTCAAAGCTCAGGTATCCCATGTAAACACAAGTTTCTGACCTTACCAAAGTGACAAGACAGCACAGTGGCTTAGTGGTTAGCACTACTGCCTAACAGTGCCAGGGGCAAAGTTCAATTCTAGCCTCAGTTTGTTTGCACATACTCTGGTTTCCTCCCACAGTGCCAAGTTGTGCAGGTTCAGTGGGATGGCCATGTTAAATTGCCATTAGTTGTGGAAATTACAGGGATAAGGTTGGTGTGGACATAATGGGCTGAATAGTTTGCTTCCACACTGTAGAGATTCTGATTTTATTTGATGTTACTTACTTTCAAATGAGGGTTTCTCAACTATTCTGAGAAATCTCCTTACTCTTGAGTAAACACTTCCAACATCCATACAGAACCAGATTGTGTGCGATGTGAAATTAAAAGATTTAGTGAAAGGTTTGTGGGTAGCATGATGGTTCAGTGGTTCGGACTGCCAGGGAGATGGACTTGATCCCAAGGAACTGTAAGCTAGGTAGACTGACTTTGAGAAATGCAGGGTTACGGGGATAAGGTGGGAGTTGGGTCTGATTAGATTAGATTAGATTTCCTACAGAGTGGGAACAGGTCCTTTGGCCCAACAAGTCCATACCAACCCTTCAAAGAGTAACCCACCCAGACGCATTCCCCTATCCTATATTTACTCCTGACGAATGCACCTTGCATTTTGGGCAATTTAGCACAACCAATTCACCAAGCCGACACATCTTTTGGATTGTGAGTGGAACCCGGAGAACCCATAGGAAACCCACGCAGACACAGGGAGAATGTGTGTACTCCACACAGGCAGTCGCCTGAAGATGGAATCGAAGCCGCGTCCCTGGCACTGTGAGGCAGCAGCGCTAACCACTGAGCCACCGTGCCACCCCTCACTGAGCCACCGTGCCACCTCTGGGCAGGGCTCTCTTCTGAGGGTTGGTTTGGACTAAATTGGCCGAATGGCCTCCTTCCACACTGTAGGGATTCTATGAAGTCATTAAGATTTCATCTCAGAAGTTTTTAAAAAGCCCTGATTCTTCTGCTTGAAAGCAGGATAATATCCTTCCATCATCAACAAAGAATTCGGAGGGGAGTGGTTGTGGTAACCAGAGTTACAGATTTGAGGATGGGTTAACAGGTGTACAGGTAGATAGAGTGTGCAGAGAGTCTGTGAGGAAAGACAGACAGTTGACAGGACAAAGTTGCAGTCGGTGTGATGGGGTGAAATATGTCCATTTTAATGCAAGACGTGTCAGGAATAAGGATAATGAACTTAGAGCATGGATCTATACTTGGAGCTGAAGTCCTGTGGCCATTACAGAGGCTTGGATATCACAGGGACAGGAATGGTTGTTGAATGTTCCAGGGTTCAAGTGTTTCAAAAGGAATAAGGAGGGAGGTAAAAGAGGTGGGGGAGTGGGATTCCTAATCAGGGAAAGTATCCCAGCTGCAGAAAGGTAGGTTGTTGAAGAGAGTTTGCCAACTGAATAATTATGGTGGAAGTCAGAAACAGAAAAGGAGCAGTCACTTTATTGGGAGTTTCCTATAGACCTCCACACAGCAACAGAGACACGGAGGAGCACATTGGGAGGCAGATTTTGGAACAGTGCAGAAGTAGCAGGGTTGTTACCATGGGTGACTTCAACTTCCTCAATATTGATTGGATCTGACTTAATGCAAAGAGTTTGGATGGAGCAGATTTTGTCAGGTGTGTCCAGGATGTAGATAGGCTGACAAGAGGGGAGGCCATGTTGGATTTGGTGCTTGAAACGAACCAGGTCTGGTGTCAGATCTTTCAATGGGAGAGCATTTCAGTGATAGTGATCCTAACTCCCTGATCTTTACTACGGTCATGGAGAAGAATTGGAGCAGATAGTGTGGGGAGGTATTTAATTTGGGAAAGGGGGAATTACAAAGCTATTAGGCATAAACTGTGGAGCATAAATTGGGAACACATGTTCTCAGGGAAATGAATGTCGATAATGTGGAAGGAGCACTTTCTGCAAATGCTGGATAGGTTTGTCCCACTGAGGCAAGAAAAGGATGGTAGGGTGAACGAATCTTGGGTGACAAGGGATATGGAACATCCAGTCAAGAGGAAGAAATAAGCTTACTTAAGGTTGAGGAGGCAAGGATCAGACAGGACTCGAGAGGGCTACAAGGCAGCCAGGAAGGAACTGAAGGATGGACTGAGGAGAGCTAGAAGGGGGCATGGAAAAGCTTTAGCGCGTAGAATTAAGGAGTCCCTCAAAGTTGCCACCCAAGTTGATAGGGTTGTTAAGATGGCATATTGGTTTTCATCAGCAGGGGGATTGAGTTTAAGAGCCATGAGGTTATGCTGCAGCTCTATAAAACCCTACTTAGACCACTCTTGGTTGCCTGATTATCGGAAGGATGTAGATGCTTTAGAGAGGGTGGAGAGGAGGGTTACCAACATACTGCCTGGATTGGAGGGCTTGTCTTATGAAGAGAGGTTGTGGGAGCTCAAGCTTTTCTCATTGGAGCAAAGAAGGATGAGAGATGATTTGATAGAGATGTACAAGATGTTGAGGGGGTTAGATAGAGTGGATAGCCAGATACTTTTTCCCAGGGCAGAAATGGCTATCACAAGAGGGCATAATTTTAAGGTGATTGGAGGAAGGTAAAGGGGAGGTGTCAGAGGGAGGTTCTTTTCTCAGAGAGTGGTGGGTGTGTGGAATGCACCGCCAGGGGTGGTGGTAGAGTCAGAGACATTAGGGACATTTAACCAACTCTTGGATAGGCACATGGAAGATGATACAACGAGGGGCATGTAGGTTAGTTCGATCTTATGTAGGATAAAAGGTCAGCACAACATCGAGGGCCGAAGGGTCTGTACTGTGCTGTACCGTTCTACGTTCTATAATGCTTAAGAAATTCTGTTGTTCTATCAACATTTGTGGACATAAAAGATTCGATCTGCTCTTCATTTTTTGGACATCCTCTATCGTGCTCCCACATGTGTGGAAAGTTTGTGTCTTGTCTACTTAGCACTTAACAGAGATCACAAAAGTCTCCCTTTCACATCCTAATTAACACCATATTTTACATGTTATTGTTGCTTTAACCTTCTTTAACAAGGTGTGGGGAGTTGGAGATGGGGGAAACAAAGATATCTTTCCTCCAGCAGACAAGAGTTAGAAGCATTTGGCATGTAGCTGTGCTCCTCACTGGCACGGAAACAGAGAGAGGGAGAGAGACAAAATTAGACAGAAACAGAAACAAAGATCAGGACATAGACAGAAGCCATTTAATAGAGACAGAGAGAGATGCAGGCAGAGATAGAGTGACAATTTTAAGAAATGAACCTGTGCAGACAAACCCTGAATCTTTCGAGCATTAATGTTGGAGATTTGGTGATAGGTACTATCTTGTTACAGGACAATGGGTGGGAGACAGTGGAACATTTCTCAAAGACACTGAACCAGTGTCATTCATTCAGATAGTGGCTGCTGATGCCTCTTCCTGGCCCCTTTTTTCTTTCCTCATGGTTCTGGTCCTCCAAGTGTCATCTCCTTGTAAATCCAACCATGCACATGGTGGCCATCTTGGAATGATGTCAACACACGTGTACCATTCGACCTCTGAACATTTCTTTGACTCAACAGTGGCATTGGCTGTTACCATGGAGCATGCTCACCATGTGACGCTTTAAAACATGTACGCACAGACTTCAGGGGAACACAGCAGGGTGGGGGTTGATCAGGTCCAGGGCCAAAGAAACTGGGAGATGTGGAGAAGTAAGGAAGAGATCAGGACGTGTGATAGAGAGACTGGAACAGCAGGGAGAACAGAGAGATCAGGACAAGGGCAAAGAGACTTGGACGAGGTAGGGGTGAGCAAAGAGGTCAGTGGAGTGATCCTGAATGGGGAGGAAGAAATTGTGACAGGGGAAGAGGTCAGGACTGGGGCGCAATAGATCGGAATTCGGAAGCATGAGATAGGAACAGAAACAGAAATTGCTGGAAAAGCTCAGTACGTGTGGCAGCAACTGTGATAAGAAATCAGAGTTAACTTTTCAGGTCCAGTAGACCCTTCTTCAGAACTGATGGTAGTTCAGATAAAGTTAGTTTTTATGCAGAAGATGGGCTGGGGTAGGACGTAAGCAGTAAATGATAGGTGGAGGCAAAGCCCAAAAAGAGGAGCAGTTAGATAGTTGTTAACAATCACCTTGGGAGAAAGAATGGCTGCTGATTAGATTAGATTACCTGCAGTGTGGAAACAGACCTTCGGCCCAACAAGTCCACAGCAACCCCCCGAAGAGTAACCCACCAAGACCCATTTCCCTCTGACTAATGTACCTAACACTATGGACTATTTAGCATGGCCAATTCACCTGACCTGCATATCTTTGGATGGAAACCAACACAGACACAGGGAGAATGTGCAAACTCCACATAGACAGTCGCCTGAGGCTGGAATCAAACCTGGGAGCCTGGTGCTGTGAGGCAGCAGTGCTAACCACTGAGCCACCATGCCAATCTATTAATGGCTACCAATGGGTTGTGTGTAATCGCAGAACACATGATCATAAAGCCTGATGTCTGGGAGTTGGGGGAAGGCGCCTCAAGCCCTGAAATTGTTGAACTTGGTATTGAGTCTAGAGGGCTGTCGAGCTCGCAAGCAGAAAATAAGGTACTGTTCATCCAGCTGAGCTTCACTGGAACACAGCTGAAAGCCTGAGGCAGAGATGTTGACCAGGAAGCAAGGGGATATGTTGACGTGGAAACCAAGAGGAAGGTCAGGGCCATTTCTATGGACAGAATAAGACCACAAAACCATAAGACATAGGAACAGAATTTAGGCCATTCACCCCATCGGGTCTGCTCCAATAAGTTTCTCAACCCCATTCTCCTGTTCTCTCCCCGTAACCCTTGATCCCCTTGATACTCAAAAACCTATCTCAGTCTTTTACTCACTGACCTGGCCTCCACAGCCTTCTGTGGTAATGAATTCCGCAGATGCACCACTCTCTGGCTGAAGACGTTTCACCTTATTTCCATTCTAAAATCTTTCCTTGATTCTAAGGCTATGTCCTCAGGTCTTAATCTCTCTTGCCAATGGAAACATTTTCCCAACGCCCACTCTGTCCAGACCATTCAGTATTCCGTATGTTTCAATTAGATCCCCACCGCCCCTCCACCACCACCCCCACCCCGGATCTTTCTAAACACCATCTATTATAAACCCAGAGACCTCAAACACTCCTCATATGTTAGGTTTTTCATTCCTGGGACCATTTTCGTGGACCTCCTCTGAACACACTCCACGGCCAGTACATCCTTCCTGAAAGATGGGGCCCAAAACTGCACACAGTACTCCAAATATGGTCTGACCAGAGTTATAGGGCCTCAGAAGTATGACCCTGCTTTTATATTCAAGTCATCTCATAATAAATGCCATAATTGTGTTTGCCTTCCTAACTACTGACTCAACCTGCAAGTTTACCTTGAGAGAATCCTGGACTAGAACTCCCAAGTCTCTGCACTTCAGGCTTTTTTAGATTAGATTACTTACAGTGTGGAAACAGGTCCTTCGGCCCAACAAGTCCACACCGACCCACCAAAGCGCAACTCACCCATACCCCTAACCCTACTCCTACATTTACCGCTTACCTAACACTACAGGCAATTTAGCATGGCCCATTCACCTGAACTGCACATCTTTGGACTGTGGGAGGAAACCGGAGCACCCAGAGGAAACCCACGCAGACACGGGGAGAACGTGCAAACTCCACACATTCAGTCGCCTGAGGCGGGAATTGAACCCAAGTCTCTGGCGGTGTGAGGCAGCAGTGCTAACCACAGTGCCAGTTTCTGAATTTTCTCCACCTTTAGAAAACAGTCCATGTCCCTATTCTTCCTACCAAAGTGCATGACCACACACTTTTCCGTGTTGTACTCCATCTGCCACTTCTATGCCCACTCTCCTAAATTGTGCAAATGCTTCTGCAGCCTCCATGTCTCCTCAATGCTACCTGTCCCTCTACCTATCTTTATGTTGTCTGTAAGCTTAGCCAGAATCCCCTCAGATCGTTCATCTAGATTATTAATGTATAAAGTGAAAGGTTGTAGTCCAAACACTGAGCCTTGCGGAACACCACTTGTCGCCAGCTGCCATCCTGAGAAGGACCCTTTTATCCCCACTCTCTGCTTTATGCCAGAAAGCCAGGCTTCTATCTATTCTAGCACCTTGCCTCTGACACCACGGGCCCTTATCTTACTCAGTAGCCTCCAATGTGTCACCTTGTTAAAGGTCTTCTTGAAGTCCAGGCAGACAACATCCATTGGCTCTCCTTGTTCTAACCTGATGAAATTACGGCACATCTGGATAATAGTAACAGGATAGGACAGAGTCAGCATGGATTTATGAAGGCGAAATCATGCTTGACTAATCTTCTTGAATTTTTTGAGGATGTAACTCGGAAGATGGACGAGGGAGATCCAGTGGATGTAGTGTACCTGGACTTTCAGAAAGCTTTTGATAAAGTCCCACACAAGAGGTTAGTGAGTAAAATTAGGGCGCACGGGATTGGGGGCAAAGTACTAGATTGGATAGAGAATTGGTTGGCTAATAGGAAACAAAGGGTAGTGATTAACGGCTCCATTTCGAAATGGCAGGCAGTGACCAGTGGGGTACCGCAGGGATCCGTGCTGGGACCGCAGCTTTTTACAATATATGTAAATGATATAGAAGATGGTATCAGCAATAACATTAGCAAATTTGCTGATGACACAAAGCTAGGTGGTAGGGTGAAATGTGATGAGGATGTTAGGGGATTACAGGGTGACCTGGACAAGTTAGGTGAGTGGGCAGATGCATGGCAGATGCAGTTTAATGTGGATAAATGTCTGGTTATCCACTTTGGTGGCAAGAACAGGAAGGCAGATTACTACCTCAATGCTTTCAAATTAGGTAAAGGGGCTGTTCAGAGAGTTCTGGGTGTTCTTGTCCACCAGTCAATGAAGGCAAGCATGCAGGTACAGCAGGTCGTGAAGAAGGCTAATAGCATGCTGGCCTTCATAACAAGAGGGATTGAGTATAGAAGCAAAGAGGTGCTTCTGCAGCTGTACAGGGCCCTGGTGAGACCACACCTGGAGTACTGTGTACAGTTCTGGTCTCCAAATTTGAGGAAAGACATTCTGGCTATTGAGGGAGTGCAGCGTAGGTTCACGAGGTCAATTCCTGGAATGGCAGGATTGCCTTACACGGAAAGACTGAAGCGACTGGGCTTGTATACCCTTGAGTTTAGAAGACTGAGAGGGGATCTGATTGAAACGTATAGGATTATGAAAGGACTGGACACTCTGGCAGGAGGGAACATATTTCCGTTGATGGGGGAGTGCCGAACCAGAGGACACAACTTAAAAATACGGGGTAGACCATTTAGGACAGAGATGAGGAGAAACTACTTCACCCAGAGAGTGGTGGCTGTGTGGAATGCTCTGCCCCAGAGGGCAGTGGAGGCCCAGTCTCTGGATTCTTTTAAGAAAGAATTGGATAGAGCTCTTAAAGATTGTGGAGTCAAGGGGTATGGAGATAAGGCTGGATCAGGATACTGATTAGGAATGATCAGCCATGATCACATTGAATGGCGGTGCAGGCTCGAAGGGCAGAATGGCCTACTCCTGCATCTATTGTCTATTGTCTATTGTCTGTTTGCTACCTCCACAAAGAATTCTAGCAGATTTGACAGACTTGTCCTCCCTTTGATTAAAGAGAAAGTGAGGACTGCAGATGCTGGAGATCAGAGCTGAAAATGTGTTGCTGGAAATGTGCAGCAGGTCAGGCAGCATCCAAGGAGCAGGAGAATCGACGTTTCGGGCATGAGCCCTTCTTTAGGATTCCTACACTATTCCAATGACCATTTCATATCCAAAGACCATTTAAATGCCCTTTAGAGTTGGCGACTCTACAAATGTTGCAGGCAGTGCATTCCACATCCTGCCTACTCTCTGAGTAAAGAAACAACCTCTGACATCTGTCCTTTATCTATGAGCCCTCAATTTAAAGCAATGTCCCCTTGTACTAGCCAGCACCATCCGAGGAAAAAGGCTCTTGCTGTCCACCTGATCAAAACCTCCAATTATCTTATTTGTCTCAATTTAGTCACCTCTCAACCTTCTTCTCTCTAACGAAAATAGTCACAACTTTTCCTCGTAAGACTTTCCGTCCATACCAGGAAACATCCTAGTAAATCTCCTCTGAACCCTTTCCAAAGCTTCCACATCCTTCCTATAATGCGGTGACCAGAACAGCACACAATACTCCAAGTGGGGCTGCACCAGAGCTTTGTACAGTGACCAGAACTGTACGCAATATTACGAGTGTGGCCACTCCAGAGTTTTGTACAGCTGCAGCATGACCTTATGACTCCAAAACTCAATCCCTCTACTAATAAAAGCTAACACACCGTATGCCTTCTTAACAGCCCTGTCAACCTGGGTGGCAACTTTCAAGGATCTATGTACCTGGACACCGAGATCTCTCTGCTCATCTACACTGCCAAGAATCTTACCATTCGCCCAATACTTGGCATTCCTGTTACTACTTCCAAAGTGAATCACCTCACACGTTTCTGCATTAAACTCCATTTGCTACTTCTCTGCCAAGTTCTGCAGCTTATCTATGTCTCTCTGTAACCCACAATATCCTTCGGCACTATCCACAACTCGACCGACCTTAGTGTCATCTGCAAATTTACTAAACCATCCTTCTACAACTATCCAGGTCATTTATAAAAATGACAAACAGCTGTGGACCCAAAACAGATCCTTGCAGTACACCACTAGTAACTGAACTCCAGGATAAACATTTCCCATCAACCGCCACCCTCTGTCTTCTTTCACTTAGCCAATTTCTGATCCAAACAGCTAACTCACCCTCAATCCCATGCCTCTGTATTTTGTGCAATAGCCGACCATGGGCAAAGTTATCAAACATCTTACTGAAATCCATATACACCACATCAACCTCTTTACCTTCATCTACCTGTTTGGTCACCTTCTCAAAGAACTCATTTAGGTTTGTGAGGCGTGACCTCCCTTCACAAACCGTGTTGACTATCCCTAACCAACTTATTTCTATTGAGATGATTATAAATTCTATCTCTTATAACCCTTTTCAACACTTTATCCACAACTGAAGTAAGGCTCCCTGGTGTATAATTTCCAGGGTTGTCTCTACTCCCCTTTTTGAACAAGGGAACAACATTTGCTGTCCTCCAGTCTTCTGGCACTACTCATATCAACAATGATGACATAAAGATTAAAGTCAAAGGCTCTGCAATCTCCTCCTTGGCTTCTCAGAGAATCCTAGGATAAATCCCATACAGTCCAGGGGACTTATCGATATTCACTCTTTCCAGAATTGCTAACACCTCCTCCTTCTGTACTGCAATCCTATCTAGTCTTGCAGCCTGCACTTTTGTATCCTCCACGATAACCTTTTCTTTTGCCAGTGTGAATACTGATGAAAAATGGTCATTCAGCACTTCCCCATATCCTCTGACTCCACACACAACTTCCCACTACTGCCCTTGATTGTCCCGAATCTTACTCTAGTTATTCTTTTATTCCTGATATACCTATAGAAAGCTTTAGGATTTTCCCTGATCCTACCCACCAATGACTTCTCATGTCCCCTCCTGGTTCTTCTTAGCTCTCTCTTTAGGTCTTTCCTGGCTAATGTGTAATTCTCACTCACCCTAACTGAGCCATCACATTTCATCCTGATGTAAGCCTTTTGCTTCTTGACCAGAGATTCAACTTCCTTCATAAACCAGGGCTCCCGCGCTCAAAAACCTCCTCCCTGCCTGACAGCTGATTACTTATCTAAGACACGCAGGAGCTGTTCCCGAAATAAGTTCACATTTCTAACGTGTCCATTTCCTGTAGTTTCCTTCCCCATCCAATGCATCCTAAATCTTGTCTAATCGCATCATAATTGCCTTTCCCCCAGCTATAACTCTTGCCCTGCGCTATATTCCTATCTCTTTCCATCGCTAAGGTAAACATAACCGAAATGTGGTCACTATCACTAAAATGCTAACCTACCTCCAAATCTAACACCTGGCTGGGTTCGTTACCCAATATCAAATCCAATGTGGCCTCGCCCCTTGTTGGCCTGTCTACATACTGTGTCAGGAAACCCTCCTGCACACACTGGACAAAAACTGACCCATCCAAGCTACTTGAACTATAGTATTCCCAGTCAATATTTGGGAACTTAAAGTCCCCATAACAACTACCCTGTTACTCTCACTCCAATCGAGAATCATCTTTGCTATCCTTTCCTCAACATCTCTGGATCTATTTGGAAGCCTACAGCAAACTCTCAACAGGGTGACCTCTCTTTTTCCTGTTTCTAACCTCAGCCCATGCTACCTCAGGAGATGAGTCCTCATCAAACGCCCTTTCTGCCACCGTAATACTGCCCTTGACTAACAATGCCACACCTTTCCCTCTTTTACCATCTTCTCTGTTCTTCCTGAAACATCTCAATCCCAGAACCTGCAATAATCATTCCTGTCTCTGCTCTATCCATGTCTCTGAAATGGTCACAGCATTGAAATCCCAGGTACCAACCCATGATGCAAATTCACCCACCTTATTCTGGATGCTCCAGGCATTGAAATAGACACACTTCAAACAAATTCTTTGCTTGCCAGTACCCTCTTGTGACCCTGAAACCTTATTTCGGACCTCACTAATCTCAATTTCCATATACTTGAACTATAATTTCAGTTACCATCCTCTTGCTGAATTAGTTTAGATCCCCCCGAAGAGCATTGGCAAATGCCCCCACCCCCAGGATATTGGTATCCCTCTGGTTCAGGTGAAGACCATCCTGTTTGTACAGGTCCCACCTTCCCCAGAATGAGTCCCAATTATCCAGGAAACCAAACCCTTACTCCTGTACCATCCCTGTAGCCATGTGTTCAACTCCTCTCTCTCTCTCTTTCTCTCTCTCTATTCCTCGCCTCACTAGCACATGGCACAGGCAACAAACCAAAACTAACAACTTTGTCTGTTCTAGCTCTAAGTTTCCATCTTACCTCCTGGAATTTATGCCTTAAATCCCCATTTCTCTTCCTACCTATGTCATTGGTGCCTATGTGGACTTGGGGCTGCTCCTCCTCCCCCTCAAAGATCCCAAAAACATGATCAGAGACATCACGAATCTGGGAGGCAACACACCAACCGTGAGTCCCTCCTGTGCCCACAGAACCTCCTATCTGTATCCCCAGCTATGGAGTTCCCAATGACTACTGCTCTGCTCCTCTTCCCCTTTCCCTTCTGAGCAACAGGGACAGACTCTGTGCCAGAGCCCTGTGCCACATTGCTCACCCCTGGTAAGTCGCTCCCTCCAAACAGTTTCCAATATGGTATACTTGTTGTTGAGGGGAACGGCCACAGGGGATCTCTGCACTGCCTGTCAGTTCCCTTTCCGTCCCCTGACTGTAACCCATCTGCCTTCTTGTACCTGAAGTGTGACTACCTCCCTGTAACTCCTCTCAATAACCCTCTCCGCCTCCTGAATGATCCAAAGTTCATCCAGCTCCAGCTCCAGTTCCCTAACGCGGGTTTCGAGGAGCTGGAGTTGGATGCACTTCCCGCAGATGTAGTCAGTAGGGACACAAGTGGTGACCCTTACCTCCCACATTCTGCAGGAGGAACATTGAACTGCCCCAATCTCCATCCCCACTGTTCTAAATTCCCAACAAGATGACTGAAAACTGAAAAAAAACGAAACCAGTCACCTTATCAATTGGTGCACAGAACCTTTTTTTTTGGTTAGAGGAGGAGGTTGGGTGGGAGACACTTCCCAAGGAGTATTTTAGGTAAAGCAACCGCCCAATTAAAAAGCCTCACTTACTCAGCAGTCAAGTGTCTGCTCTGGCTCGTGTGTGCTCTGCCTATACATGAAGCAAGTTTCTAAACTTTACTCCCACCTTCCCATCGGGCCTCTGGTCCTTGCTGTCGCTCCTTCCACTGCAACTGATCTTGGTAAAGGCCCCAGCAATCTTTTCGCTTACCTCTTTCAATAACCTGGGGTAGATACCATTGGGCCCTGGGGACTTATTCACCTTAATATCCTTCTGAAAACTCAGACTCCTCTTCACAGAGAGAATATCCTCTATTGCATTGCGTGGCCCCACCACAGTGCTAGACGGGACAGAATTCGAAAATATAGACAAAAAACAGCAGATGCTGGAATTCAACACATTCAAGCAGCAAGTTGGAACAACACAGCAAGGCAGGCAGCACCAGGAGGATGGAACAACACAACAAGACAGACAGCACCAAGAGGGTGGAAAAACACAACAAGACAGACAGCACCAGGAGGCTGGAACAACACAGCAAGGCAGACAGCAACAGGAGGGTGAAACAACACAACGAGGCAGGCAGCACCAGGAGGGTGGAACAACACAGCAAGGCAGCACCAGGAGGGTGGAACAACACAGTGAGGCAGGCAGCACCAGGAGGGTGGAACAACACAACAAGGCAGGCAGCACCAGGAGGGTGGAACAACACAGCAAGGCAGGCAGCACCAGGATGGTGGAACAACACAGCAAGGCAGGCAGCAACAGGAGGGTGGAACAACACAGAAAGGCAGGCAGGACCAGGAGGGTGGAACAACACAGCAAGTCAGGCAGCATCAGGAGCGTGGAACAACACAGTAAGGCAGGCAGCACCAGGAGGGTGCAACAACACAGTAAGGCAGGCAGCACCAGGAGGCTAGAACAACACAGCGAGGCAGGCAGCACCAGGACGGTGGAGAAATCAACGTTTCATGCCTAGCCCTTCTTTAATCTTTTGATTCTGAGCATCCACCAATGGATAATCCCCCACACTCCAGGTACATTCCACCTTTTGGCAGGGATCCTGACTTGTTGCTTTGATCTTTGGATCAAAAAGGAGGGATTGTGGAAGCTGTTTTTGCAAGCCTGCCTGTTTGCAGCCATTTTACTCAGACATTATATTGTTCTCACCGGGCTTGGCCCCTTGCCCTGGGTGACCCCTAGCATACTAGTACATTCTGCATTAACCACATAAATTCCACTCTTCCCACAGAACTTCTGCTTTTTATCTGCAGCTACCTGCTAAGCAAAAGCGCAGCCCTGCCAGATTTTATCAATGGGCAAATCTAGCCTCTGGAATGTGCATTGACTCAAGATCGGAGAACAATAGCTTGTTATGTACAGTCTAAGATAAGGCCGACCTCAGACTCTGCCTGGTGTATTGTCATGTAGCCCTCTAGTGACTGTCTGATTGAGCAACTGGCAGCTAGTTCTCTATTGTACTATATAAATCCACAGTGATCTGGAACGCTTTGAAGTAATACCGGACTGTACGAAGAAAGGTGAGCTCCCTAATGTCTGAGTCTGGAGAATTTCTTCAACAACTTGAAACGTTGATTTCTCCACCTCTTAATGGTGCCTGGCATTGCTGTGCTCTTCCAGCCTCCTGCTTGTCTACCTTTGAATAGACATGGCCACTCAAGACTGGGCACCCATGAGGCACTGTGGGCCATCGACAGCAGTCGATTTCTACTCCAAAACAATCCACAACCTCATGGCTTGACATATCCCTCACTCAATCCCTTCCCATCACACCAGGACTTTAAGCCTGTTTCAATGAAGATTGCAGCTGAAAAATGTGTTGCTGGAAAAGCTCAGAAGGTCAGGCAGCATACAAGGAGCAGGAGAATCGACGTTTCGGGCATAAGCCCGACTTCAGGAATGAGGAGGGTGTGCCAAGCAGGCTAAGATAAAAGGTAGGGAGGAGGGACGTGGGAATATGAGAGGTGGAAGGAGGTTAGTGTGGAAACA
Source organism: Chiloscyllium punctatum (assembly GCF_047496795.1). Classification (NCBI taxonomy): domain Eukaryota; kingdom Metazoa; phylum Chordata; class Chondrichthyes; order Orectolobiformes; family Hemiscylliidae; genus Chiloscyllium; species Chiloscyllium punctatum. Next base: position 20,674,548 of record NC_092753.1, read on the forward strand.
GGCCCTTTGTCCCAACAAGTCCACACCGCCCCGCCTAAGCACAACCCACCCATACCCCGTTACCTAACGCTACGGGCAATTTAGCATGGCTAATTCACCTAACCTGCACCTCTTTGGACTGTGGGAGGAAAGCGGAGCAAACCCGCACAGATACGGGGAGAACGTGCAAACTCCACACAGTCAATCGCCCGAGGTAGGAATTGAACCGGGGTCTCTGGCGCTGTGAGACAGCAGTGCTAACCACTGTGCCACCGTGCCGCCCACAAGGTGAGGGCGATAAGCCGGAGAGGGGGTTGGGGCGGAGAGGTCTCTTACCCGCCCTCTATCTCTTCACAGCTGCCTCTTACCCACGCTCGATCTCTTCATGGCTGCCTCTTACCCGCCCTCGATCTCTTCATAGCGCCTCTTACCCGTTCTCGATCTCTCCATCGCCAACTGCCGCCGCGACATCAACTGCCTCAACTTCTCCGGCCCTCTTACCCACTCCAACCTCTCAGCCACGCAACGTGCAGCCCTCCACTCCCTCCGCTCCAACCCCAACCTCACTATCAAACCGGCAGACAAGGGAGGCGCGGTGGTAGTTTGGCGCACTGATCTTTACATTGCTGATGTTAAATGCCAGCTCGCGGACACCTCCTCCTATTGCCCCCTTGACCATGACGCCACCTCCCACCACCAAACCATCATCTCCCAGACCATCCATAACCTCATCACCTCAGGGGATCTCCCATCCACCGCCTACAACCTCATAATCCCACAACCCTTCACCACCAGTTTCTACCTCCTGCCCAAAATCCACAAACCTGAATGCCCCGGCCGACCCATTGTCTCAGCCTGCTCCTGCCCCACCGAACTCATCTCTGCATACCTTGACATGGTCCTGTCCCCCTTAGTCCAAGAACTCCCGACTTCTGTTCGGGACACCACCCATGCCATCCACCTCCTCCAGGATTTTCGCTTCCCTGGCCCCCAATGCCTTATCTTCACCATGGACATCCAGTTCTTAAACACCTCCATCCCCCATCACGAAGGCCTCAAAGCCCTCTGCTTCTTCCTTTCCCACCGAACCAACCAGTACCCTTCCACTGACACCCTCCTTCGACTGACTGAACTGGTCCTCACTCTGAACAACTTCTCTTTCCAATCCTCCCACTTCCTCCAAACCATAGGAGGAGTCATGGGCACCCGCATGGGCCCCAGCGGGTAAATCTTTAGATTTACTCCATGGAATATCCTCCTAAGTACAGCCTTAATGTTAAGCCCTAAGTAAAAACACCATTCCGCTTTCTCTTTTGCACCCCACCCAACCCCCCCTCCCCACCCTTCCTGTAGCATCTATACTTTGAAACACTGAGTCGCCAGTCTTGTCCATCCCTGAGCTATGTCTCTGTAATAGCTATGATATTCCAGTCCCATGTTCCCAACCATGCCCTTTGTTAATCTGCCTTACCAGTCATGCCTCTTGCTTTGAAATAAATGCAGTTGAATTTATCAGTTCTATCTCATTGTCCGCTATACTCGACTATTTTACTTGCTCCTTTACCCAACAGCACCAGCCTCCGACTGATATCTTTACTCATTCTCTCATTTGGTACCAATCCCAGCCTTACTAGTTTAAATCTTCCTGGGTGGCTCGAGCAAATCTCCCTGCCAGTATAGCGTATTAGCACCGTTCCAATTCAGGTGCAATCCATCCTTCTTATACAGGTCACTTTTACCCCAAAATGGATAGCCTTCTCTCCTGCATCAGCTCCTCACACATCTGGATAGTAGCAACAGGATAGGTCAGAGTCAGCATGGATTTATGAAGGGGAAATCATGCTTGACTCACCTCCTGGAATTTTTTGAGGATGTAACTCTGAAGATGGACGAGGGAGATCCAGTAGATGTAGTGTACCTGGACTTTCAGAAAGCTTTTGATAATGTCCCACATAGGAGGTTAGTGAGCAAAATTAAGGTGCATGGTATTCGGGGCAAAGTACTAACTTGGATTGAAAGCTGGTTGGCTGATAGGAAACAAAGAGTAGCGATAAACTGCTCCATTTCAGAATGGCAGGCAGTGACCAGTGGGGTGCCGCAGGGATCAGTACTGGGACTGCAGCTTTTTACAATATATGTTAATCATATAGAAGATGGTATTAGCAATAACATTAGCAAATTTGTTGATTATACTAAGCTGGGTGGCAGGGTGAAATGTGATGAGGATGTTAGGAGATTACAGGGTGACCTGGACAGGTTAGGTGAGTGGTCAGATGCATGGCAGATGCAGTTTAATGTGGATAAATGTATGGTTATCCACTTTGGTGGCAAGGACAGGAAGGCAGATTACTACCTAAATGGAATCAATTTAGGTAAAGGGGCAGTACAAAGATCTGGGTGTTCTTGTACACCAGTCAATGAAGGTAAGCATGCAGGTACAGCATGCTGGCCTTCATAACAATAGGGATTGAGTACAGAAGCAAAGAGATTCTTCTGCAGCTGTACAGGGCCCTGGTGAGACCACACCTGGAGTACTGTGTGCAGTTCTGGTCGCCAAATTTAAGGAAAGACATTTTGGCTATTGAGGGAGTGCAGCGTAGGTTCACAAGGTCAATTCCTGAAATGGCGGGATTACCTTACACTGAAAGACTGGAGCGACTGGGCTTATATACCCTTGAGTTTAGAAGACTGAGAGGGGATCTGATTGAGACACAAGATTATTAAAGGATTGGACAATCTGGAGGCAGGAAACTTGTTTCCGCTGATGGGTGAGTGCCGAACCAGAGGACACAGCTTAAAAATACGGGGTAGACCATTTAGGACAGAGATGAGGAGAAACTTCTTCACCCAGAGAGTGGTGGCTGTGTGGAATGCTCTGCCGCAGAGGGCAGTGGAGGCCCAATCTTTGGATTCATTTAAGAAAGAGTTGGATAGAGCTCTCAAGGATAGTGGAATCAAGGGCTATGGAGATAAGGCAGGAACAGGACACTGATTAAGGATGATCAACCATGATCATATTGAATGGTGGTGCAGGCTTGTAGGGCAGAATGGCCTACTCCTGCATCTATTGTCTATTGTATTCTTCTGCTCTACCCTCCTGTTCCTACTCTCACATGACACGATGAGTAATCCAGACATTATTCAAGGACTTACTTTTTAAACCTGCTGTCTAATTTTCTATATTCTCTCTTCAGAACCTTATCTTTTTCTTTTCCTGTGTCATTAGTTCCAATGTATACAACAACCTCCTGTTAGTCCCTTTCCTCCTTTGAGAATATTCTGCAACCTCTCAGCGATATTCTTGACCCAGCACTCGGCAGGCAACATACCATTCTGATAATGCATTGCTGGCTGCAGAAACATCTGTCTGTACCTCTGATTAGAGGGTCCACTTTCAGAATCGATCACTTGGATCCTAACATACGTTTTGTTACAGTAGAGCTAATCTCTGTACCAGAAACTTGGCTATCAGTGCTACATTCCCCCGAAAGTCAATCACCCCCTACAATTTCCAAACAGGATTCCTGTTTGAGGTAGGGAGAGCCACATGACACTCCTGCACTCTGCCTATCCCTCCTACCTTCCTAAAAGTAACCCATCCACCCAACTGTATCCATGGCTTTTCTACTTTCCTGAAAACTGCCATCTGGTGATTATGATTTGAAAAGGTCAGAAAAGTGAAATCACAAGAGGGCTGTGATTTGATTGGCCAATAAGGAGTCTGCGCAATTTGAATCGGTATTAAACTGAATTTCATTAATTTATTGGTTACAACTTGCATAAAGAGAAATACAAACACAGTTAAGGATTAAAAAAACAAATTAAATAAAAGGAGTGGGGGTCAGGTGGTGTCTTGTTTCTCCATGATGTGGAAGTTGGTGAATCCTACTGCAGTTCCCAGTGACCATGCTTGTAGTAAATGTTGGTTGCTGGAAAAACTCTGATGAACTGGAGTCTGAGCTTCCAACATTGTGACACATCAAGAAGGGGGAGAGTTACCTGGATGCTATGTTTCAGGAGACAGTCACATTCCTTAGACTAGTTAACTTGAATTAAGCCTGAGGTCAGGGACAGGAGGGTGTTGCTGTGAGGCAGGTAGAGGGATCCAGAAGGTAGAGTTGCTGCACTTGTAAATGCTGATGTAATTGGGGATAGTACAGTTAGAGGTATACATACTGTTCTGTCACCAGGATTTAGAATCCCAAAGGTTGTGTTGCTGACTTGGTGCTCGGGTTTGGAATATCTTATCTGGGCTGCAGAGGAATTTGGCGTGGGACTGTAAAGATCCAGTGGTCGTGGTCCATCAATAAAACTAGGGTGGAGGTTCTGCTAAGGAAGTATGAACAGCTAGAAGCTAAATCCAAAAGCAGAACCAAAAAGGTAATAATCTCTGGATTACCACCTGAACCATGAGATAATTACCACAGAATCAATAAGATTAAGCGGCTCAAAGATTGGTGTGGGGAAAAATGGGGTTTGAATTCATAAGAGACATTGGCAGCAGTACTGGGAAGAAGGGACCTTCTGATGGGACGGCCTTCATCTAGGACCAGAGTCCTACCGAATTGTGTGTGCGCATGTATGGTACAGGGAGGATGAGGTAACAATGGCTGACATAAAAGCAAAAGAGAAAGGATATAATGTGATGAAGGGCATTAGGAAACCAGAGAATTGGGAAGTTTAAAAAGACCAGAGGGGAAAAAAAAGTCAGTTATGGGGGAAATTAGAAAATCCAAATGAAAAGATGAGGTTAGAATGCAGAACTCAGGGGAGGTTAGTGAAATCTCGAAACAGACAAATACAGCAAACGGTATGGCAAGGGTTAGCACAAACTTCAAGCACGCTGCGCAATGAATGACAGTCATAAGAGGGACAGTTAATACAGGACTGAAGGTGTTATATCTGAACGCTCGCAATATAAAAGAATAGGGTAAATAGCCTTATGGCACAGATAGAAATTGACAGGTAAAACATGGAGACATAGCTGCAAGGGGATCAGGATTGGGAGCAGAATATTCAAGGATATACATCCTATCGAAAAGATAGAGGGGGTGGGTCTGCCTTATCAGTAAGAAATGAAATTAAATCACAATAAGAAACAAAGTAGTGTCAGATGGTGTAGAATCTGTGCGGGTAGAATTGAGGAACCACAAAGGGGAAAGGAGTCATGTACAGGCCTCCAACAGTAGTCAGGAGTTGGGGCACAAGATATACCAGGAAATAGGAAAGATGTGTAGGTAACAAAAAGTTTCAACCATCATGGGGGATTCCACTATGCAGGTAGACTGGGAAAAATCTGATGAAGGAGCAGCACTCCAAAACCTAGTGTGTCCCCTTTGCAGTTCCTCCATTCTATCCACACAGATTCTACAACCACCCGATTAAGGAGCAGTGCTCTGACAGCTAATGCTTCAAATAAACCTGTTGCAACTCTTAGGAGGCAGTGATCATAATATGATTGAATTAACTCTGTATTTTGAGCGGGAGAAGATAGAATCAGAAGTAACAGTATTTCAGCTGAATATAGGCAACTACAGAGGCATGAGGGAGGAGCTGAGTAGAACTGACTGGGAGAGAATTTTTTACAAACCCACCGACTCCCATAGCTACCTGGATTACACCTCTTCCCACCCTATCTCTTGCAAAAATGCCATCCCGTATTCCCAATTTCTCCGCCTCCGCCGTATCTGCTCCCAGGAGGACCAGTTCCACCATAGAACACACCAGATGGCCTCCTTCTTTAGAGACCGCAATTTCCCTTCCCACGTGGTTAAAGATGCCCTCCAACGCATCTCGTCCACATCCCGCACCTCCGCCCTCAGACCCCACCCCTCCAACCGTAACAAGGACAGAACACCCCTGGTGCTCACCTTCCACCCGACAAACCTTCACATCAACCAAATCATCCACCGACATTTCCGCCACCTCCAAAAAGACCCCACCACCAGGGATATATTTCCCTCCCCACCCCTTTCCGCCTTCCGCAAAGACTGTTCCCTCAGTGACTACCTGGTCAGGTCCACACCCCCCTACGACCCACCCTCCCATTCTAGCACTTTCCCCTGCCACCGCAGGAACTGTAAAACCTGTGCCCACACCTCCTCCCTCACCTCGATCCAAGGCCCTAAAGGAGCCTTCCTCATCCATCAAAGTTTCACCTGCACATCCACCAATATCATTTATTGTATCCGTTGCTCCCGATGTGGTCTCCTCTACATTGGGGAGACTGGGCGCCTCCTAGCAGAGCGCTTTAGGGAACATCTCCGAGACACCCGCACCAATCAACCAAACCGCCCCGTGGCCCAACATTTCAACTCCCCCTCCCACTCTGCCGAGGACATGGAGGTTCTGGGCCTCCTTCACAGCCGCTCCCTCACCACCAGACGCCTGGAGGAAGAACGCCTCATCTTCCGCCTCGGAACACTTCAACCCCAGGGCATCAATGTGGACTTCAACAGCTTCCTCATTTCCCCTTCCCCCACCTCATCCTAGTTTCAAACTTCCAGCTCAGTTACTGTCTCCTTGACTTGTCCGACCTGCCTATCTTCTTTTCCACCTATCCACTCCACCCTCTCCTCCTTGACCTATCACCTTCATCTCCTCCCCCACTCACCCATTGTACTCTATGCTACTCTCTCCCCATCCCCACCCTCCTCTAGCTTATCTCTCCATGCTTCAGGCTCACTGCCTTTATTCCTGATGAAGGGCTTTTGCCCGAAACATTGATTTCGCTGCTCGTTGGATGCTGCCCGAACTGCTGTGCTCTTCCAGCACCACTAATCCAGTATTTGATTTTCAGCATCTGCAGTCATTGCTTTTACCTGACTGGGAGAGAAGCCTAGCAGGAAAGATAGTGGAACAGCAATGGCAGGAGTTTCTGGGAGGAATTCAGGAGACTCAGTTGAGGTTCATCCTGAGGGAAAAAGGAGGATGGTACAAGGAGGATTAGGTAACAATGGCTGACATAAAAGCAAAAGAGAAAGGATATAATGTGATGAAGAGCATTAGGAAACCAGAGAACTGGGAAGTTTAAAAAGACCAACAGAGGGCAACAAACAAAAAAAAAAACAGGGAGGGAGAAGATTAAATAGGAGGGTAAGTTAGCCAGTAACATAAAGAAAGACTATGAACTTATTTAGACATATAAAAGGCAAGAGGCGCAAAAGTGGATGTTGTGCAGCTGGAAAACGACACTGGAGAGATAGTAGTGGGGAACAAGGAAATAGGTGATGGACAAATAATTCATTTCAGTCTTCAGGGTGGAAGACACGAGTAATATCCCAAAAATTCAAGACAGTGAGGAGGCAGAGCTGAATTCTAGTACCAATCAGAAGGTACTAGAAAAACTGAATGGCCTGAAGATGGATAAATTACCTGGAGCAGATGAACTGCACTGCAGTGTACTAAGGGGTTCTCAGTTGAGCAGATAATGGAGGCATAGTAGTGATCTTTCAGGAATTGCTCGAGTCAGGGAGGGACTCAGAGGATTGGAAAATTGCTATCATGACACCTCTGTTTAAAGATGGGAAAATGCAAAAGACGGAAAATTACAGACCAATTAATCTAACCTCGGTCGTGGACAAGATCGTTGAATCCATTGTGAAGGATGAGATTTCTGAATACTTGGAAGTTTAGGGTAAAATAGGGCAAAGTCAGCATTGTTTCATCAAGGGGAGGTCATGCCTGACAAATCTTCTAGAATACTTTGAGGAAGTAAGGAGCAGGTTACACCAAGAGCCAATAGATGTTATCTACCTAGACCTTAAGGCGGCTACTGAGTAAGATGAGTGCCCATGGTATCAAGGGCAAGCTGCTAGCATGGATAGAAGCTCGACTGTCTGGCAGAAAACAGAGTGGAGTTAAAAGGGTCTTTTTTAGAATGGCAGCCGGTGACAAGTGGTGTTCTACAAGGCTGTGTTGGGACTACAACTTTTCACTTTATACATTATCGATCGAGATGAAGGAACTGGGGGCATTCTACAGACGATGCAAAGGTACATTGAGGGACAGGTAGCACTGAGGAGCCGGGGAGGCTGCAGAAGGATGTGGACAGGTTACGAGAGTGGGCAAAGTAGTAGTAGATGGAATGCAATGCAATGTGGGAAAGTGCGAGGTCATGCACTCTGGTAGGAAGAATAGAGACATGGACTATTTTCTAAGTGAGGAGAAAATTCACAAGTCTGAAACGCAGAGAGACTTGGGAGTTCTAGTCCAGGATTCTCTCAAGGTAAACTTGCAGGTTAAGTCAGTAGTGAGGAAGGCAAATGCAGTGATGGCATTTCTTTTGAGAGGACTTGAATAGAAAAGGCTCTGTAAGGCTCTGGGAAGGCCACATATGGAGCATTCTGTGCCGTTTTGGGCCCCACATCTTAGGAAGGATGTACTGGCCCTGGAGCAGGCTTGGAGGAGGTTCACGAGAATGGTCCCAGGAATGATAAGCTTAACATATGAGGAATGTTTGAGGACTCTGGGTTTATACCTGGAATTAAGAAGAATGAGGGGGTGATCTAATTGAAAATAATTAAAATCTATAGAACACTGAATGGCCTGGACCGAGTAGATGCTAAAAAGGTACTTCCATTGTTAGGAAAGACTAGCACTCAAGAACACAACCTTAAAAAGTAAAGAAAAGATGTTTTAGAACAGAGGTAAGGAGAAACATCTTCAGCCAGAGTGGTGAATCTATGGAATCCATTGCCACAGAAACTATGGAGACCAGGTCAGTGAGTATATTTAAAACTGAGATAGATAGGTTCTTGATTATCAAGGGGATCAAGGGTTATGGGGAGAAAGCAGGAGAATAGGGTTGAGAAACTTATCAGCCATGGCTGAATGGCAGAGCAGATTCAACAGGCTGAATGGTTTAATTTCTACTCTTATACCTTAAAATCATTTGGGACATGACCCAAATACAAAAGTTCCCAAGAATACATGTGCTTTCACTTAAGTGCTGGTCAGACACACACAGTGTCCTGGATAGAATGTTTACAATGCTGTACTGATGACAAGCACAGAAAAAAGATCATGACTGCTATTTTCGTTTACACTTCAGAGCAAAAGACTCAGTTTCTATACAGTGGAATCTGTCATTCTCACAGAATTGGTCTTAGTCAGTGAAACATCATGTTGACATTCTGCAAAAAGTAACAACTAACCAGACGAACAAGAAACTAACAAGAAAAGTAATAACTTACCAGACGAGCTCAGAACTGAACAGAAATGTTCATATCAACAGGTTCTGAAATAAAAAATTCTCAGCAGTCCAAGGAACAGAATTGGGTAGTGTCTCTTAACTAAGAAACTAAAGTGTTGAGATATTTCAGAAATGATATTTCCCCAGGATTAACTGTCTGTAAAAAGGTTGAAACTTAATTTAGAAAGATGTGTTAACACAAGCGGCAAAACAGTCTTGTATAGACATTTTGTTTCATTGTCTCATATACAGTGTTCTACTAAAGAAGAACTTTTGCAATCTCATGTATATGTTCTGTCATTAATCACCATATTAAATCATCTTCCAAAGTTAAATATGCCATCCATCAAGCCAGATTTTATTCCGTGATCTCTAATATTAATAGAGAAGTGGTGCTCGGAAATTGAAGGTGAATAAATCCCCATGGCCTGAAAATCTATATCCCAGAGTACTCAAGGAAGTGGCGCTAGAAATAGTGGTTGCATTGGTAGTCATCTTCAAGGTACAGCCCCTGCAGATTGGAGGGGAGCTAATGTCACGCCAATATTCAAAAAGGCAGGTAAACAGAAACCAGGGAATTAGAGACCAGTAAGCCTAACATCAGTAATGAGGAAAATTCTCGAATCCATTATCAAGGACTTTGTAGTAGAGCAGCTAGAAAGCAGTGGCAGCATCAGGCAGAAGGAACAAGGATTTATGAAGGGGAAATCATGCTTCACAAATCTGTTGAAATTCTATGAAGATGTAACTAGTAGAGTTGACAAGGGGGAACCAATCGACATGCTATATTTGGACTTTCAGGAAGCGTTTGACAAAGTCCTGCAGAAGAAACTATTATGCAAGATTAAAATGCATGGGATAGGGAGAAGTGCATTGAGGGGAACAGAAAACTGTTTGACAGGGAGGAAGCAAAGAGTAGGAATTAATGGGTCCTTTTCCAGTTGGCAGACAGTAGCTAGTGGGGTGCCACAGCTATTCATAGAGTCATAAAGATATACAGCACTGTCCACCCTATCCATGCCGACCAGTTACCCCAACCCAATAGAGTCCCATCTGCCAGCACCCAGCCCATATTCCTCCAAACCCTTCCTATTCATATACCCATCCAAATGCCTCTTAAATGTTGCAATTGTACCAGCCTCCATCACTTCCTCTGGCAGCTCATTCCATACACACACCACTTCTACGAGAAAAAGTTGCCCCTTAGGTCCCTTTTATATCTTTCCTCTCTCACCCTAAACCTATGCCCTCTAGTTCTGGACGTCCCCAAATCCAGGGAAAAGACTTTGTCTATTTATCCTATCCATCCCCCTCAATTTTGTAAACCTCTATAAAGTCACCCTTAGCCTCCGACGCTCCAGGGAAAACAGCTCCAGCCTGTTCAGCCTCCCCCTATAGCTCAGATCCTCTAACCATGGCAACATCCTTGTAAATCTTTTCTGAACCCTTTCAAGTTTCACTACATCTTTCCGATAGGAAGGAGACCAGAATTGCACGCAATATTCCAATAGTGGCCTAACCAATGTCCTGTACAGCCACAACATGACCTCCCAACTCCTGTATTCAGTACTCAGACTAATAAAGGAAAGCATACCAAACACCTTCTTCACTATCCTATCTACCTGCAACTCCACTTTCAAGGAACTATTAACCTGCAATCCAAGGTCTTTGTTCAGCAACACTCCCTAGGACCTTACCATTAAGTGTACAAGTCCTGCTAAGATTTGCTTTCCCAAAATGCAGTACCTCACGTTTATCTAAATTAAACTCCATCTGCCACTTCTCAGCCCATTGGCCCATCTGATCAAGATCCTGTTGTAATGAGACGTAACCTTCTTCACTGTCCACTACACCTCCAATTTTGGTGTCATCTGCAAACTTACTAACTCTACCTCCTATGTTCATATCAAAATCATTTATATAAAATAACAAAAAGTAGAGAACCCAGCACCGATCCTTGTGGCACTCCACTGGTCACAGGTCTCCAGTTTGAAAAACAACCCTCCGCCACCACCCTCTGTTTTCTACCTTTGAGCCAGTTCTATATCCAATTGGCTAGTTCTCCCTGTATTCCATGAGATCTCTCCTTGCTAACCAGTCTCCCATAGGGAACCTTGTCAAACTCCTTACTGAAGTCCATTTGGATCAGATCTACCGCTCTGCCCTCATCAATCCTGTTTGTTACTTCTTCAAAAAACTCCATCAAGTTTGAGACACAGGAGGGAACAAAATGTGACATCTCAATGTTTCCACATGACTCCAAGTTGGGGTGGGGGGTGAACTGTGATGAGGATGCAGAAATCCTTCAGGAGGGATGTGGACAGGTTGAGTGAGTGGGTAAATCAATGGCAGATATAGTATAATTTGGATAAATGTGAAGTTATTCACTTTGGAAGTAAAACAAGCAGGGAGATTACGACCTGGAAGGCTATAAATTGGGAGAGGGGAGTGTGTAGCAGGATCTGGATCTGGATGTCCTTGTGCACCAGTTGCTGAAAGGTGAGCATGCAGATGCAACAGGTGGTAAAGAAGAAATGGTATGTTCGCCTTCAGTGAGAGAGATTTTGAGCACAAGAGCAGACAATGTGTTATTGCAGTTATGGAATACTTTGTTGAGGCCACTACTAGAATATGAGATTAGATTACTTAGTGTGGAAACAGGCCCTTCGGCCCAACAAGTCCACACCGATCCATTCCCTTTACATTTACCCCTTCACTAACACTACGGGCAATTTAGCATGGCCAATTCACCTAACCTGCACATTTTTGGACTGTGGGAGGAAACCGGAGCACCTGGAGGAAACCCACGCAGGCAGAGGGAGAATGTGCAAACTCCACACGGTCAGTAGCCTGAGACGGGAATTAAACCGGGGTCTCTGCCACCGTGCCGCCCAATATGCAGTTTTGGTCTCTTGCTCTTGCTCTCCAAGGAGTGCTGCAAAGCTTTACCAGGTTGAATCAGTGGATGGTGGGACTGACATATGGAGGAGAAATTGATTCGATTATAACTGTTTTTGCTGGAGTTCAGATGAATGAGGGAAGAGGATCTCAGAGATTTATTAAATTCTAACAGGGCAAGACAGGGAGGATGCTCCTGATGATGGATGTGTCCAGAACCAAGGGTCACAGTCGGAGGATCAGGATGGACCATTTTGGACGGCGATGAGGAGATAGTTCTTCACCCAAAGAGTGTGGAGGGCCTGTGGAATTCATTACCACAGGAATTGGATGCCAAAATATTAATTGTACTCAAGAGGTGACGAGATATAGCACTTAGGACAAATGGGATCAAAGGCAAAATCGGGAGAAAGCAGGATTAGTTCCTTGAGTTGAACATTAGCCATGATTGTGATGAATGGACGAGAAGGCTTGAAGGGCCAAATGGCCTCCTCTTGTTCCTATCTTCTTTTTTTCTATGCTAAAACCCTAAGAATGTGAACACTTCCCACCTGCTCCAGCCCTGAAATGAATCATTGATTTACCTCGTATTTCCTTCAAGTGGTTTCGTGGAAAATAATCCAGAAATCACAATCCTGAACTTCACCTTTAAGACTGATAATAAAGTTACAATATTTTTCTATAAACATCAGTTCTTGATATTATGGTCATGCCCACGGTTGTGGAAGGGTCTGTCTATTTTCCTGACAATGTAATCTTCCACCGCTGTCACTTTTCTATTCCTATTCCTCAACTGCCTCTCAACCTTGCCACCTCCATTGGGAGTGCTCTCCTGCTTCCTGGTGTCACATTGTTAATCGGCAAGACTCGAGCCACTCCCTAGTACCAAGTATCTATTGCACAGTTCTAGTCGTGAGGGCATCCTTCTAACTGAAACTTACTCACTTTCCTCTTTCTACTGAGCTGTTCTTTTCCCTTTTTTTTTAAATAATCGATTCTGGGATCCTTTTTAAGTCAGAAACAATATTTCTGAGTATCATGTGAACCTACCTGCGTCCATTTTTGTTCTTTTTGAGGATGCTGAATCTTTTTCTTTGTTTGAACATTGCGCCATGGTGTTGACAGGAGATCCCAAATTCTGATATTCTGCAATATCCAATAAGATTTCGTGTAATTATTCATATGGGAAGGACAACATTTCCTTGTTAAACATAATATCAGTTTGTGCTCTTCCATCAGTCCAAAAGCTGTTAGTTCTGGAATTGGGCATTTCCTAAGTGTTTATCTCCACTTTGAATGTGGTATAAACAACTGTCCAGTATAATCCAGTGAGTCCTGCTGCTCTCCACAACCCAATTCTAAACAAGATCCAAGAAACCACTTGCTGATATAGAAATAGGAGCAGAAGTACTTTATTCAGCCACTTCTGCTAGCTCCCCATTCAAGATCACTGCTAATCTGTTTTGACTTCCACATTTCTAACTACCCTGAGTAATGTCTGGTTTCCTTGCTTAATGAGAATCCACCTATCTCTGCCTTAAATATATTCATCTTTTGAGGCAGAGTGTGTTCCAAAGTTACACAAAGTCTCTCCTGGCTTTAAAGGGTGATCCATAGAATCTTAGCATCCATACAGTGTGGAGTCAGACCAATTGGCCTACCGAGTGTACACCAACCCTGCAAAGAACATCCCACCTAGAACCACCCCCAACCCTATCCCTGCAACCCCGCATTTAGCATGGCCAATCCACCTAACCTGCACATCTTTGGACTTTGGGAGGAAATCGGAGGAAACCCATGCAGACACAGTGAGAACTGCAAACTCCACACACACAGTCATTTCTCGGAGGGTGGAATCGAACCCAGGGGTTATGAGGCTGCAGTGTTAACTAATGACCTACCGTACCTCCCACTTTTAAAAGGGTTTCTTCTGGATTCACCCACGTGGGAATTATCCTTACTAATTCCAGGATTGTCCGCACTTCAAGCAAGCCACCTCTTGCCCTTCTAAACTCCAATGCAAACAAACCTAGTCTGTTCAACCTTTCCTCATAGCACAAGCCAATCGTTCCAGGTATCATTTCAGAAAACTTCCTCTAATCTGCCTGCAATGCATTTACATCATTCTTTGAGTCAGGTCACCAACTTGCACACTATTTGAGGTACAATCTCACTCATGCTCTATATAACTGAAGCATAAAAACCTTACTTTGATGTTTGTGTTCTCTCATAACAAAGGATAGCAGTCATTCACATTTTGCTGTGCAGATTCATTATTTCTGAATAAACCTGCCTGCATTGACCTGCAACCAACCACCTTATATCCACTACACAACATGCTTTTCTAACTTGATGTCATGTGTATATATAGCGAACTTGTCTTTGCTCCCCCTCAAAGTCATCGTAAAATACTGAGGCCAAAGCACAGACACATGCAGAGTTCTACTCATCAATCCTGCCAATCAGATCGATGCATTCATTCATACTTGGTTTTCTGCTAGCAAGTCAATCTTCTATTAATATATTAGCCCTTTCACCGTGCGCTTTTATCTTGCACAATAGTCTTTCATTGGTATTTTGTCAAATGCTTTCTGCAAATCCAAGGATAGTACAAAGGTCTTCCCTGAGTGGATGACCTTTTGAATCAAGTTCCTTTACTCTTATATAAACACAAGATTCATTCAGAGACATTTACTGGATCATAGGGTAATTTATAGCATAGAAGGCAGCAACCAAATCCATATAGTTCATACTAGCTGTCTGCAGTGCAAGCAAATCACTCCCATACATCACCCGAACCCCAAGCCGTGCAGTTTACTTTCTTCAAGTACCAATTCAACTTCCTTTTGAAATCATTGATGATCTTTGCTTCCACCCTAGTAAGCAACAATTCCAGGTCATTTGCATTTACTCTTTTAAAAAAAATTCCTCCCCATATTGCCCCCCAGCATCTCAAGCTCAAATCTTAAAACTGTGCCGCTAGTGCTTGTACTAATCAGCTTACGGAAACAGGTTTTATATGTATGTTACCCAAACTTGTCATAGACAAAAGGTGAGATGATTGAGTTCACAAATCCAGCAAGTTTCATGGAGGGTGTCCTTTCAAGAGACCTGGTGACTTTTCTCAAGCAACTCTTCACTTCTTAGCTCAATAAGGATGCATTCTACGAGCAGAATGCTACTTTTGCACACAGAGGCACAGGGCTTTGCACCTGGGGACTGTTGCTGCTGCCTGGATCTACCTCTGCTGCTGCTGCCTGGGCCCCATCAGCAAATGGGGTAATTGCTGCTGCTGCCAGGGCCTTCCAGTGCCAGGATCGCTACTGTTGCATGAGGCCCGTGAGGGAGGAGATCTTCTGGGGCCAACCAGCAGCACACCATGGTGAGCACCAAAATGGCAGGCCCCAGCTGTACTTATGCCAGTGTAGCCCCTGCCTTGGGCGTGACTGTTCCAGCCCTGGCTACAACCCCACCCCCTTCATGCCCCTAACCAAGCACCCGGGTGTGAAGGCAGATCACCATCCAAGTATGACCATCAAGGCTTGCAGTGAGGACATGGCTAGTATGGTCGGCCATGAGAGATTCCAAAATCTCCACGATATACAGGAAGGCCATATTTTTCATTCAGACTGAGCAGGCAATCCACCTGACGGTGCAGAAGGGGCTTACTGTGGGCGGGACATTTCTTCCCATCAACCCATTGGAGATTACTTTCTAGCAGGTCATGATCTCCAACATCCCACTTTATTCACAATGAACTCTCCTTCCCCATCTCCAAACTCTAGGGGAAATGTGATCAGATGCACTGTCGCTCCTGCTCGGTCTGAAGGACACCGTCCTCAAACTGGTGTACTTCTTCCAGCGCCAGGCATCCATTTGCTTGTCCCGGGAGAAGATCATCGAGGGTTCCTTTACCTTCCTCAATGCGGCCTACCGCTTTTTCTGGACTGCAGACAGCACGCGGTGCTACTTGCGCCCCACCTCACAGCACATGAGGAAGAATTGCTCCACCCAGAAGGCTGCCCAGCCTACACCGACAGTTATAGGTGGCACTACCATCCTACTTCCTCTCCCCCTAAGACAGCAACTAAGACCCCATCAGCGGGGTCTAAGCCAGGAGCTGCTGGTGCTTCAGCCTCTGGCAGCAGTGGCGGGGGAGGGGGGGGGGTGAGAAATGGAAGGTGACCGTCCGACCAGTGGGTAGACACCACAATGATCCCACTCCCACTGACGGAACACCATTCCCCCTCGGAACCTCATCCTACCCCGCCCCTGCAGCTGCACCAGCATCGTCCCGGCGTGGGAACCCTAGCCCCCTGCTCTCTGTTTCCGTGTGCAAAGCCTGCCCGAATGTGTCAATCCCTGGACCTCCATGTCTGACCCTCACCCTATGACAGCAGGCCCTGGGGTCCCAGAGCCCGAACCAGGCCCGAGCTCTGACCTCAGAATCTGCTGCTGCTGACCTCCACCCTACAGTAGCTGTGTCACATCTCGATTTCCCCATCCTTACCATGCACCTGTTTTCCCCAGCCAATCATTTTCCAGGAGAAGTTGCAGAGGAGCCTCAGGCCCCATTACCACAGGGCGGGCAGTGAAGGGAGAGAGCCTTTACTGCAGCCACTGTTTCCTCGGGGAAGAGGTGCTGCCCTGCAGAGGGAGGATTTCCCTGTGTCGTGCGTAAAATGCTGTCCCTCCCCAGGGGTGAACCGGTGGTGCCTCCTGCCTCTCCAGTACTGCAGCCTGACTTACTCAGAACCCTGGGGGATCGCAGCAGATTCCCCTGCTGCCACCGTTCCACTGGCCATGGGGGTGCAGGCTGTAATCTTTATAACTCTGCTGGGTCATCGAGCAGTGAAGGGGAGGAAGGTTTTATCCTCACTCCTCCCTCCTAGACTGTTTTACCAGATGCTTTGGCGCGGGAGAAGGACCTTTTCTCCCGAGCATCTGGGTGTCCCGGTGTCGGAAGAGGAGCAGGGCTCTGAGCGTCCACCGCCCAATGACCCAACCTGGAGGCATTCCTGGAAGGGGTGTACTGAGGGAGTTCCTGCTGTGCCGTTTGAGATTTGACCTTGTCCATCCAATCCAACTCCAAAATCTCCACATCACATTTTTAAAAAATTACATGTGCACTTGCAATGCAAAAGCACATGGGTCAAATGCTGGAAAATTGAATTACAGACATAATAAGCTGAAGGGCCATTCTTTTCTAAATCCCCAGGACCTAATCAGGTATATCCTAGAACTCTGCAGGGAGCTTGGGAAGTGATCGCTGGGCATCTTGCTGAGATATTTGTATCATTGATGATCACAGCTGAGGTGCCAGAAGACTGGAGGCTGGCTAACATGGTGCCACTATTTAAGAACGGTGGTAAGAAAAAGCCAGGGAACTATAGACCAGTGAGCCTGACATCAGTGGTGCACAAGTTGTTGGAAGGAATTCTGAGGGACACGATTTACATGTATTTGAAAAGGTAAGGACTGACTAGGGTAGTCAGCATGGCTTTATGCACGGGAAATCACGTCTCACAAACTTGATTGAGTTTTTTGAAGACGTAACGAAGAGGATTGATGAGGGAAGAGCATTAGACATCATCTATATGGACTTCAGTAAGACGTTCAACAAGATTCCTCACGGCAGACTGGTTAGCAAGGTTTGATCTCCTGGAGTACAGGAAGGCCTAGCCATTTGGATAGAGAACTGGTTTGAAGTTAGAAGATACAAGGTGGTAGTGGAGGGTCGTTTTTCAGACTGGAGGCCTGTGACCAGTGGTGTGCCTCAAGGATCAGTGCTGGGTCCACTATTTTTTGTAATTTATATAAAAATGATTTGGATGTGAACATATGAGGTATATGACACCAAAATTGAAGGTGTAGTGGACAGCGAAGAATATTACCTCAGAATATAATGGGATTTTGATGAGATGGGGTAATGGGCAGAGGAGTGTCAGATGGAGTTTAAGTTAGATAAATGTGAGGTGCTGCATTTTGGAAAAGAAAATCAGAACAGGACTAATACACTTAATGGTAAGGTCCTTGGGAGTGTTACTGAACAATCACAGTTCATAGTTCCTTGAAAGTGGAACCGCAGGTAGATCGGATAGCGAAGGCAGCATTTGGTATGCTTTCCTTTTTTGGTCAGAGCACTGGGTATAGGAGTTGGGAGGTGATCTTGCAGCTGTAAAGGACTGTGTGCAATTCTGGTCTCGTTCCGAATGGAAGGATATTGTGAATCTTGCAAGGGTTCAGAAAAGATTTACAAGGATGTTGCCAGGACTGGACAGTTTGAGCTATAGGGACAGGCTGAATAGGCTGGGGCTGCTTTCCCTGGAACATCAGAGATTGAGGGGTGACCTTAGAGGTTATAAAATCATGAGGGACATGGATAGAATAGACAAGGTCTTTTCTCTGGAATGGGGGAGTCCAGAAATAAAGGAACCAGGTTTTGGGTAAGAGGGGGACAATTTAAAAGGAACCTAAGGGAAAACCTTTTCATGCAGAGGTGGGTTCTGGCTTGGTGGGGAATCCATCTCCAGCGAGGTTTTTGATTCCCCAATGCCTGCCACTGAGCTCCCAGTCATCCCGTGGGGAACTTTGGGACCTCATTGAGGACGCTCGCAGTCACCAAAATAGAGAGTCTAGCTGGTGCTTGAACGCTCGAACTCCTTTGAACAAGTATTCTGGTCAGCCCTGTCTGGATGCAAACGAGCAAAAGTGGGTCAGAAACTTCCCCAGTGCACTCCTCGTGAGGGAAAGGGATTTTGGCACCCATCCCTTGTCCTCCCAGTAAGAGTATGTATGTTTCGTTTTAGGTGTTTTGCTGTCTACACACTACTGCTGACAAAGACTATCACAGCCAGCCTCAAAAATCAACGACAGCAGGGAATCACAGCACAGACTCCAGACCCTCCCTGCCTTTCTGGATGGGAAATAAGCAGTATATATCCTGCAAGAAACCCACACTATGCAGAGAGACAAAGCCAACTGGCTCCTGGAGGGGGGGTGGGGGTGGCGTCTACATGAGTCACCTCGCCTGCAGATCTGGCCGGGTGGCTATCTTGTTGGCCCCACTTTTTCCAGTCAGTGATCCTGGAGGTCAGGGAGACTGTGGCAGGCTGTTTGCTTCACCTGACAGTGTGGCTGGGGAGGGCTGTGCTTCACTTTGTGAGCTTCTCTTCTCCCATGTTCGGACCGAGGCAAACATGCTACTACGGAGAAGTGTCCGCTCATCTCACCTCCATCAACAAAGGCAGTGCATTGTCCTTGGGCTGGATTTTAACTACACCCTCGAGGACAGGGATCACGGTAGTGCCCAGTCTGGTTTGGCGTCAAGGTGGAGGTTGGGGGACTTGGTCAAGTCCTTCAACCTGGTGGACATCTGGCAGAAATTGCATCGTGACTCCAGTGCCTTCACCTTTGAGGTCTGGAGTTGGAGCGTCCAGAATCAACCACCTGTACGTTTCGTGGGTGTACTCCTCCTGCTTTCCGGCGGCCTCCATGCAGCAGGTGCTGTGCACGGACCATCATCTGGCATGGGCTGAACTCCTTCCATTTGGCGCAGGGCTCAGGTCTGCATACTGGCTCTTTAACAACTGCTGCTGGAGGACAAGCAGTTCCGGTTCTTGTTTAGTTGGTCTGGACCAGCTCTAAAAGGAAGCAGGGAGGCTTCCTGCCCCAGAGTCTATGGTGGGACATAGGTAAGGCTCACATCCATGTTTTCTGTCAGGAGTACGTGAGAAGAATTGACAAAGAGGTGGAAATCCAGGATCAAAGAGTTTGAGAAGGAGATGTTCAATCACGTCTCGGTCAGCCCGACATGGACCCAGCCCTGCAGGGGCTGTACAAAGAGAAGGCTGCAGCGCGTCAGGTCGCAAGGTCACAGATCCTGCCCCTCCAGAACCTGTACAGCAGCTCCCCTTCTACTCACTGGAAAAAGGCATGGAACCTGTCAGCAACTCCTCGTGCTGATGGCTGACGACGGGTCCCTCACCTCGGATCTGGAGGGTATCAGGGCCCAAATTTACTCCTATTGCACAGCTCTGTTCTCTACAGATCTGTCCAGCAAGGATGTTCACAGAGTTCTGTGGGAGGACTTGCCTCAACTCAGCCCAGAGGACTCAACTCTGCCGTCACTTTTGAGGAGCTGACCGGCACTCTCAATTGGTTCTCGATGGGCAAGTCCCCAAGGCTGGATGGGTCGATGTGGAGTTCTTCAGGGCGTTCTGTGCAGGCCCTGGGGGAGGGTTTTAATGCCCGAGACCTGTCCCTTTCTTGGCACAGGCCGGTCAACGTCCTGCTGCTGAAGAAAGGGGACCTTTGTTCCCTGAGGAACTGGCATCCGATCTCCCTCCTCAGCAACAACCTGCTCAGTGATGCCCAGTTTGCATTCTGCCAGGGCCACTCAGCTCCTGACCTCATTAACGTTTTGGTCCAGACATGGACAAAAGAGCTGAATTCCAGTGGTGAGGTAGAGTGACAGCCCTTGTCATCAAGGTTACAGTCGGCCGAATGTGACATCAAGGAGCCCCAGCAAAACTGGAATCAATGGGTATCAGGGGGCAAACTCTCCAGTGGTTGAGTCATAACTGGCACATAGGCTGTGATCGCTGGAGGTTAAATCATCTCAGCTGCAGAAAATTACTGGAAGAGTTCTTCAGGATAGTGTCCCCAGCCCAAACACCTTCAGCTGCTTCACCAATGACCTGCTCTCCATCAGAAGGTCAGAATTGGGGATGTTTGCCAAAGATTGCACAATGCTCAGCACCATTTGCGAATACTCAGGATCTGGACAATATCCAGGTTTGGGGTGACAAGCGGCAAGTAACAATCACACTACACAAATGGCCAGGCTATGACCATCATGAATAAGAGACAATCTACCTAATACCTCTTGGCATTCAATGGTGCTACCTTCACTGAATCCTCCACTATCAACATTCTGGGGATTATGAATCATGGATAAAAAAAAAAACTCAAATTTGACTTACCACGTAAGTGCAGTGGCTACAAAAGCAGGTCAGAAGCTAGGAATACTGCAGCAACTAGCTCACCTCCTGACTCCTCAAAGCATGTCCACTATTTACAATGCACAAATTAGGAATATAATGGAATACTCCCCATTTACCTTAATGAGTACAGCCTTAACACCATAAGGAGCTTGACACCATCCAGGACAAAGCAGCCCTCTTGACTGCACCATATCCACGAGCATCCACTCCCTCCACCATCAACACTCAGTAGCGGCAGTGTGTACAATCTACAAGAAATTCACCAAACATCTTCAGATAGCATCTTCCAAAACCACAACTACTTCTGTCAAGGACAAGGGCAGATATATGGAAAGAACACCTGCAAAATCTCCTTCAAACCACTCACCATCATGACTTGGACATATATTGCCATTTCTTCACTGTTGCTGGGTCAAAATCCTGGAAATCCCCCCCCCCCCAAGTGGCATTGTGGGTCAACCCACAGCAGGTGGATTGCATCTGTTCAAGAAAGCAGTTCACCACCACCTTCGCAAGGGCAACTAAGGATGGGCAACTAAGGATGAGCAACAAAGGCTGGCCAGCCAGGTCTACTCAGTTGAAGCAAATGCAATATACTTGTCACGTAAGCAGTGACATGCTGAAAATGTGGCATTGAGGTATCACAGTTATATTTTCAGAAAATGTTTGATCAGGTGCCATATATTAGGCAACTTAATAAGAGCTCATGGTTTTGGAGGTAGTATATTAGCACGCATACAGGATTGACTAAATAAGGCAACGAGAGAGTTGGGATAAATGGGTATTTTCAGGATGGAAACCTGTAACTAGCAGCTCAATGTTAGGGCCACAATTATTTAGAATACATATTACTTGGAAAAGGAAAGTGAACATAGCCAAGTTGGAGATGACACAAAAATAGTTGGGATAGCAAGTGGTAATGATGACACAATGTCAGCAGTGAAATATACCAGGTGGAATATAATATGGGGAAATGTGAGGTTATGCACTTTGGCAAGAAGAATAGAGGAGCTGAATGTTATTTAAATGAAGAAGGATTACAGAAAACTATTGAAGAGAGGTATTTATAAAACCAAAAGACATAGGAGGAGAAATCAGGCCATTTAGCTGATAAGTTTCTCAACCTCACTCTTCATTCTCCAGAGCCAGTGCACCTTTTCTGAGATATGGGGCCCAAAACTGCACACAATACTCCAAGTGTGGTCTGACCAGAGACTTATAGAGCCTCAGAAGTACACCCCCGATCTTATATTCAAGTCTTCAAAAGAAATGCCAACATCGCATTTGTCTTTCTAACTAATGAATCAACCTGCAAGTTTACCTTGACAGAATCCTGGGCTAGATCTCCGAAGTCTCTGCACTTCAGACTTATGAATTTTTCCCCCCCATTTAGAAAATAGTCCCTCCTTTATACTTCCTACCAATGTGCATGACCGCATACTTTCCCACATTGTACTCCATCTGCAACTTCATTGCCCACTGCCCCAACCTGTTCAAATCCTTCTGCAGCCTCCCCGTCTCCTCAATACTACTTATCCCACTACCTATCTTTGTAATGTCTGCAAATTTAGCCAGAATACCCGCAGTTCCTTCATCTAGATCAACACACTGGCTACCATCCTGAGAAACACCCTTTTATCCCCACTCTGTTTTCTGCCAGACAGCTAAGCTTCTATCAATTTTAGTACTTGCCTCCAACACCATGGGCCCTTATCATACTCAGCAGTCTCCTGCATGCAACCTTGTCAAAGACCTTTTGAAGTCCAGGTAAATAACATCCATTGGCTCTCTTTGATCTAACTTGCTTGTTACTTCAAGGAATTCTAGCAGATTTGTTAGGCATGACCTCCCTTTAATGAAACCATGTTGACTTTGTGTTATTTTATGACACACTTCTAAGTACGCAGAAATCTCATCCTTCACAATGGACTTCAAAATCTTACCCACGAGTAAGGTTAGGCTAAACCGTCTGTAATTTTCCATCTTTTGCATTATTCCTTTTTTAAGCAGGGATGTCATGTTAGCTATTTTCCAGTCCTCTGGGACCCTTGCTAACTTGTTCTTTAATTGGGTTACTCACTCCTGGTAATCCCTGAGCAGGTTGTCTTCCCTCGTCTTGCCCATGTAGTCCATGCCGGAACAAACTAGATCCTCTCCCCCCCCCCTCCAATATCCTTTCAAGCCGGTCAGATATATCCCGAGCACCAGGCAGATTAGATTACTTACAGTGTGGAAACAGGCCCTTCAGCCCAACAAGTCCACACCGACCCGCAACCCACACATTCCCCTACATTTATCCCTTTATCTAACATTACGGTCAATTTAGTCTGGCCAATTCACCTGGCCTGCACATCTTTGGACTGTGGGAGGAAACCGGAGGACCCGGAGGAAACCCACGTAGAACGGGGATAATGTGCAAACTCCACACAGTCAGTCGCCCGAGTCGAGAATTGAACCCGGGTCTCTGGCGCCGTGAGGCAGCAGTGCTAACCACTGTGCCACCATGCCGCCCACTTGCAGGCATCACACCATGCAAGACTATCGATCCTACTTGCAAAGGATACTATCTATTCCCCTAATTATAAAATCCCCTACAACTACCACTTGTCTTTTTGCTCCTCCCTCATGAATGGCCTCCTGTTCCACGGTACAATGCTCAGTTGACTCATCCTCCCAACATTCTCATAGGGAGCAAGCACCTTGTACCTGTTGGACAAGTTCAAGAGCGGAGGATCCTCTGTTCCTGACTGCAGAATCCTACTACATGGCACCTGCCTTGCTTGCAATCACACCCTGATGTCCCTGGCCACTGGCCAAATGTGAAGTACTTAATTTACCAGGTGTGACTGCCTCCTGAAATACAGTGTCCAGGTACTTCTCCCCCTCCCAGATGTGCTGCAGTGTTTGAAGCTCAGATTCCAGCTCATATCTGAGCTGCAGTTCCTCAAGCAGTCAACACTTGCTGCAGATGTGTTCAAAGTTTGTGAGAAGACTTGTAGCTTGGGTGCTCGTTGTTGTGGTTCTGTTCACCGAGCTGGGAATCTGTGATGCAAACATTTCGTCCTCTGTCTAGGTGACATCCTCAGTGCTTGGGTGCCTCCTGTGAAGTGCTTCACAGGAGGCCCCCCAAGCACTGAGGATGTCACCTAGACAGGGTACAAAACGTCTGCAACACAAATTCCTAACTCTGCAAACAGAACCACAATGGATGTGTTCACCACTGTTTGCAATGGGATCAGCCAGCTCCCGTATCATAAAGCTGGAATACATCATCTGTCCAGCCATTTCTACTTAGTCAATTACTTTATTAATTTAAATATTTATTTTATAATGAATTAGTTACATTTATTCATTCTTCTATGCAGAGTTCTTTTTCAAATTCAGTGCAGATTTCCTACCAGCCAATCAGGTCACAGCCTCCCTGTGACTTCACTCCAGTTTTCTTTGCTTGCCTCTGCTCTGCTGCAACGCTCTCCGACAACTTTCTGTCAACTAACTGCAATCCTTGAGCTCCGGTAGTTTTATACTGGCCTCTGCTTTGCTGCAATGCCCTCCAACATCTGCCAGTTTATCTCCTGGATGGAAATGCAAGATTTAGAATTATTAAACCAAGTTCAGCAAGTGACAGGGAAGGCACTATTTGAACACTTCTTGAAACACACCATATTCTTAGGGGAATTAACATTTCTGATGCTTCTATCAAATGTGTCCTCAAACCATCTTTGTTCAGTACCCTATGACTCAAATGTACCTCACACAAACGGTCTTCCCATTCATTGCCACCATCTGCTTTCTTCTCCAGTCTACACCTCTAGTTTATTCCCAGTGTTTTCCTCTTCTCAGCAATCTCTTCACCATCTCATGTTTTCTTCCTCTATCCTTCTGGCTGTTTTCCATGTCTGCCTACCTGTCTGTCTCCACTCATCTGGTTTTCTGCTTCTCTACTGTCTGCTTCATCGCATTCACCTGCCTTCAATCTGTCTGACTACATTTCCACCACCTCCAAATGGACCCCACCACCAGAGATATATTTCCCTCCCCACCCATTTCCGCTTTCCACAAAGACCGTTCCCTCCGTGACTACCTGGTCAGGTCCACGCCCCCCAAACAACCCACCCTCCCTTCCTGGCACCCTCCCCTGCCACCGCAGGAAATGCAAAACCTGCGCCCACACCTCCTCCCTCACCTCCATCCAAGCCCCAAAGGAGCCTTCCACATCCAAAGTTTTACCTGCACATCCACCAATATCATTTATTGTATCCATTGCTCCCGATGCGGTCTCCTCTACATTGGAGAGGCTGGAAGCCTCCTCGCAGAGCGCTTTCAGGAACATCTCTGGGACACCCGCACCAATCAACCCCACCGCTCTGTGGCACAACATTTCAACTCCCCCTCCCACTCTGCCGCGGACATGCAGGTCCTGGGCCTCCTCCACCACCACTCCCTCACCATCCAACGCCTGGAGGAAGAACGCCTCATCTTCCACCTCGGAACACTTCAACCCCATGGCATCAATGTGGATTTCACCGGTTTCCTCATTTTCCCTTACCCCACCTCACCCCAGCTCCAACCTTCCAGCTCAGCACTGTCCCCATGACCTGTCCTACCTTCCTGTCGTCCTTTCCACTGATCCACTCCACCCTCCTTTCTGACCTACCGCCTTCATCCCCACCCTTTGCTACGTTCCCCCACCCTCCTCTCTGACTTATCACCTCCACCCCACCCCCATTCACCTGTTGTACTCTATGCTACTTTTTCCCCACCCCCCAACCTACTCTCATTTATCTCTCCAATCTGCAGGCACCCTGACTCTATTCCTGGTGAAGGGCTTTTGCCCAAAACGTCGATTTTCCTGCTCCTCAGATGCTGCCTGACCCGCTGTGCTTTTCCAGCACCACTCTAATCTAGACTCTGGTTTCCAGCATCTGCAGTCCTTGTTTTTAACCTGCAATCTGTCTGGTTCTCTTTGTGTAGGCCTACCCTCCCCAGCCACAATGTCCCTCACTTGGTCTCACCAAACATGATTGCCCATTTTCTACCACCTCTCTCCATCCACAGTCTCCCTTAAATGTTCATTTTTTTTAATACTCTCAGTTCTACCTTCCTTGCTCACTTGTATTACATGTCTCGCTCAATCCTTTCATCTATCCTTATTTGCCTTAGCCTTGTGTGTTTCCTTTTTACGCTTGTTCTTGGCCTGACCCTGATCCTGCTTTCCACAACAGTGTAAACTTGTCTGGCTCCACAAGTGCTGCAGTTTGGGAAAAGCAAATCTTAGCAGGACTTATACACATAATGGTAAAGTCCTAGGGAGTGTTGTTGAACAAAGAGACTTTGGAGTGCAGATTCATAGCTCCTTGAAAGTAAAGTCACAGGTAGATAGAATAGTGAATGTGGCATTTAGTACACTTTCCTTTATTGGTCAGAGTATGGAGTACAGGAGTTGGGAGGTCATGTTATGGCTGTATAGGATGTTGGTTAGGCCACTATTGGAATATTGCGTGCAATTCTGGTTTCCTTCCTTTTGGAAGGATGTTGTGACACTCGAAAGGGTTCAGAAAAGATTTACAAGGATGTTATCAGGGATGGAGGATTCAAGCTATAGGGAGAGGCTGAATAGGCTGGGGCTGTTTTCCCTGGGGTGTCAGAGGCTGAGGGGTGACCTGATAGAGGGGCATGGATAGGATAAATAGATAAGGTCTTTTTCCTGGGGTAAGGGAAGTCCAGAACTAGAGGGCATAGGATTACAGTGAGAGGGGGAAAAATTTAAAAGGGGCAACTTTTTCAGCGCAGAGGGCACTACATGTACGGAATGAGCTGTCAGAAGAAGTGGTGGAGGCTGGTTCAATTGCAATATTTAAAAGGCATTTGGATGGGTTTAGAGGGATATGGGTCAAGTGTTGGCAAATGGGACTAGATTAGGTTTGGTTATCTGGTTGGCATAGACAGGTTGGACCAAAGGGTCTGTTTCTGTGCTGTACATCTCTATGACTATTACTCGAAATCTCCCTTGCCTGTCCTGAGTAACAGTATCTCCCGCCACAACCACATTTCCTTCCTTCCGTGAATCAGTCTCTCGTACTGAGACTTGACAGATTCTGTTTCTGATAATGCAGGAAGTCGCTTAGAAAAAACAACTGAAAACAACCTAACAATAAAATAAAGATTATGTGCGCTTAATTCAATTAAGGTGATGATTAACCTTGAACATTCAGACAGGCTTTTTATTAAATTCAGCAATGATGCTGATATTCTGATGAAAGATTTTCTGCACTAAGACACGACAGCATGGATTGATTGAACATATTGTCAGGATCTGTGTAGAGGATATTAAGCAGCAGAACATCTACAGAAGTAGATCAATAAAATATATAGTCACATTGTTAGAAATGAGCTTTGCTACGACTGAAAACAAAAATAGAAGTTGCTGAAAAAGCTCAGCATGTCTGGCAGCATCTGTGAAGAGAAATCAGTTAATGTTTCAGGTCTGGTGACTCTTCCTCAGAACTGATGGGAGCTAGGAAAATTTCGGTTTATATGCAGGGTTTATACTTCTGAAAATCTGACTTAAGTCATGTAAATTTAAATGCAAAAGATTTGAGGCAGGAAAGAATGATTAGAATGCTAGAAATTGTAATGAAATATATTTGAAGCTACAGTAATTTCCACTTTATTGATTTTTCTGGAATTTGAATTACTTTTATTTAATGAAATTGATTGGCTTGTCATGTTTGATCTTGAATTAAAATTCTGACCTCCCATTTGCTCTGTAACCCCGTATGCTATTCTTCTTCCACGACATTGTTCATCTCTTTTCTGCTTCAGCTCATCTGCTGCTGAAACATTTTTGTATGTGTTTGATATCTCTGAATTCAATATTAATCAGTTTACTGCATATAGCACTGCCTTTAAGAGTCGAGGACCGAAATGGGCGGCACGGTGGCACAGTGGTTAGCACTGCTGCCTCACAGTGCCAGAGACCTGGGTTCAATTCCCACCTCTGGCAACTCTGTGTAGCATTTGCACATTCTGCGTGGTTTTGCTCCGGTTTGCTCCCACAATCCAAAAAAAATGTGCAGGTTAGTTGAATTGGCCATGTTAAATTGCCCGTAGTGTTATGTGAAGGGGTAAATGTAGGGGAATGGGTCTGGGTGGGTTGCGCTTCGGTGGGTCAGTGTGGACTTGTTGGGCCGAAGGGCCTGTTTCCATACTGTAAGTAATCTAATCTGAAATTTACTCTCTCAAACTCTGCCTCTATGACACTTCTTAAAATCTGTTATTGAACAAGTTTTCATTCACTACTGATAATATTTCTTCACACAGAAGCATTACAAACACAATTTACTTTGAAGAATTTTAGGAATATTTTCTACATTGCTGTTTGGTAAATGCAGTTTGGTGTTAATAACTGAAGATGCATGAAATTTTGATGTAATGACAGTTGTGAGGATTTGGAATAAATTGGAACTCTGAAAAATGATTTGTGGTGTTGAGTTGAACTAGGCTGAGGAATGCTGATATAGGAAGCTGAAAGTATGTCCAACTGTAATGTGATCACTACAGACATGGGAATGGTAATGCATTAATAACAGTATTTGTACGAGTAGAGATTGATTACCCTTTCGCCAAGAGCCAAGTGAAACAAGAGGATCGAACAGCGATCCTGTGTAAGGAAATAGTATGCAACACTGATACGTGGAGTTATTGCATAATTTTACATACCCAGTTTATCACAGACAAGCTCAGTTGCACTCTTGTCCTGAAGATCATGGCTTCCAGGCCCATACCAAAGATGGGAGTGAATATTAACAGGACCAGCCATATAAATACTGTGACTACAAGAGCAAGTCAGAGCCATGAAAATCTGTGGGAAGGAACTTGCCTCGTGACGGCTCAAAGCTCATCCACCATCTGTAAGGCAGAAGTGAGAAGTTTGATGGAATGAATGAAGCTCCAACAACATTTAAGAAGCTCGACATTATCCAAGATAAGCATCTGCTAGATGGGCACACATCAAACACCTTCAACATTCATTTCTCCCACCATTGATGCATTGTGGCAAATGTGTGTTCCATCTACAAGATGCACTGCAACAATAGGTAACCCATTTTAAACTTATGATCTTGACCAGCTGGAATGACAAGGGCAACAAATACATGGGAATATCACCACATGCAACTTTCTCTCCAAGCCACCCATCTTGGAATTACAGATTTCTGGGATAACAAGTGTTTTGACTGCACGATTTGGCTGTAATGTCATTGAAGAATTAGGAAATGGTATTTTTGAGAATGCTGACTTCTGTTCGCAATAGCGGGATCCCAGTGGGGATCAGTTTGCATGCATCATTCTGCGCATGTACTGCCAACACAGAGTCGCTTTCTACGAGAGGTACAGAAGAGAGAATTTTGTTTTGTTAATAAATATATAATTTCAATCTTCATTCAAGCTGTGCGATACTTTGGGGTAGACTTTTGGGTGATATTTGAGTGATCATGATTGTGAGGACCTGTTTCCAGTACAAATCAGAAGCTCATGTTACAGCTAACTGGAGTTTAATGAATTATTTGCCTTTCCAAAAAATTTCAGTACAAGGAGTATGAATATTATCTTTTTCATCAAATTCAGAATTTTACTTGCAACTTTAACAGTTACCATTAATATTTGCAGGTATAGATGGCTTAAGTCAGATTTTCGGAAGTATAAACTCTGCATACAAACCGAAAGGATTGGCACAAGCACAACCCTGACCTTCCTATAGTCATTTAGGAGAAAGTGAGGACAGCAGATGCTGGAGATGCTGCAGATTCCATTCCTGATGAAGGGCTCATGCCCGAAACGTCGATTCTCCTGCTCCTTGGATGCTGCCTGACCTGCTGCGCTTTTCCAGCAACACATTTTCAGCTTCACATAGTCATTGTTCTCATATGCCCACATGTCTGTCCTGGTCATGCTGGCAGAGCTCCAGTGAATCACAGCACAAACTCTAGGAACCACATGTTTGATTAGAGTAGATTAGATTAGATTACTTACAGTGTGGAAACAGAACCTTCAGCCCAATAAGTCCACACTGACCCTCCGAAGAGCAACCCACCCAGACCCATTCCCCTACGTTTACCCCTTCACCGAACACTACAGGCAATTTAGCATGGCCAATTCACCTAACCTGCACATCTTTAGACTGTGGTATCCTCAGACTAGGCACTTCATAGCTTTCTGGACTTTAGAGTTCAACCCCTTCAAACTGTGAACCAACTCCCACTCCTTCCCCTTTCTTGTAGCTTTACTTGTTAACTTCTCCATTCTCTGTCACCATGTCCTCTCTCTCCACCCTCCACCACCGCAGTGGGACCGTCTGCTCTTTCCAGTCCGGCAGCTAGACACAACATTGTTCTGCCATTCTCGCATTTCCAAACACTTATTCTTGAACGATCACCATCCTTTCTGCCCCACCACGCTACAACCCCACCCCATCGCAACCCCCAACCCAACCACAGCATAAATGCTGTCCCCCCCACCCCCCTCCGTGCTTCATCTGGACTCCAAACACTAGCTGGTTCTCCCACCATGAACGCTACCTGACTCACTATAGTCCCCAGCATTTGTTATTTTCAGTACTAGCCCATCACTTGTTTGAAACAGTATTTGACTCGCCAAATCCCCCAGTTAGATGGCCTGGGCTCCCAATAAATACCAAGGCACTCAGTAGAAAACGAACCATTCTTTTCCATCGTCCCTGGTCTGATATCATTCCCTCCCCAGCACCACCGCACACTAACAGTTGGATAATAAATAGTGAAACTGTTACTCGCACCCTGACTGCAGCTTCACGATGAAAAGCCCCCTCTGGCCATCGGTCCCGCCACATGTTCTATCCCGCGCGCCCGACCGTTTAACGGTCACACATCGAACACCTGTCAGGGCGCGCGGGACTCCTACAGGGCGGGACCTAGCTCCCTCCCACCGTTTTGATTGGCCCTCCCGTCCATCATCGCACCGCTCCGGCCAATAGGAAATGCCGTCCCGCTCACGCGACCGTCATTAACGTGGCGAAACCCATCACGCGGAGCGGGAGAGGCGACGTTTCGGGCTGGAGCCCTTCAGGAAATGCACGTAATACTACCGGCAGCATGCGCACCAGTGGCGATCTGTCACCACCGGAGTTTGATTAGATTAGATTCCCAACAGTGTGGAAACAGGCCCTTTAGCCCAACAAGCCCACACCGACCCTCCGCAGAGTAACCCTCCTCGACCTATTTCCCCTCTGACTGATGCACCTAACACTATGGGCAATTTATCATGGCTAATTCACCTGACCTGCACATCTTTGGACTGTGGGAGGAAACCGGAGCACCCGGAGGAAACCCACACAAGACACAGGGAGAATGTGCAAACTCCACACAGACGGTCACCCGAGGCTGGAATCGAACCGTGGTCCCTGGCGCAGTGAGGCAGCAGTGCTGACCACTGTGCCACCTATTCATCAAGAGAGCACAGGAATAGGGATGATGGAGAAGACGTCAGGGAGAGTTCACGGGGATTGGGATGATGGAGATGGGGGACTGGGATGATGGAGACAGGGTTGGGGAGAGTTCATGGGGACTGGGATGATGGAGATGGGGTGGGGAGAGTTCACAGGGGACAGGGATGATGGAGATGGGGTGGGGAGAGTTCACAGGGGACTGGGATGATGGAGATGGGGTGGGGAGAGTTCACAGGGGACTGGGATGATGGAGATGGGGTTGTGGGGAGTTCACAGGGGACTGGGATGATGGAGACAGGGTTGGGGAGAGTTCATGGGAACTGAGATGATGGAGACAGGGTTGGGGAGAGTTCACAGGGGACTGAGATGATGGAGATGGGGTGGGGAGAGTTCACAGGGGACTGGGATGATGGAGATGGGGTGGGGAGAGTTCACAGGGGACTGGGATGATGGAGATGGGGTGGGGAGAGTTCACAGGGGACTGGGATGATGGAGACGTGGTTGTGGGGAGTTCACAGGGACTGGGATGATGGAGACAGGGTTGGGGAGAGTTCATGGGGACTGAGATGATGGAGATGGGGTGGGGAGAGTTCACAGGGGACTGGGATGATGAAGACGTGGTTGTGGGGAGTTCACAGGGACTGGGATGATGGAGACAGGGTTGGGGAGAGTTCACAGGGGACTGGGATGATGGAGACGTGGTTGTGGGGAGTTCACAGGGACTGGGATGATGGGGTGGGGAGAGTTCACAGGGGACTGGGATGATGGAGACAGGGTTGGGGAGAGTTCTTGGGGACTGGGATGATGGAGACAGGGTTGGGGAGAGTTCTTGGGGACTGGGATGATGGAGACAGGGTTGGGGAGAGTTCATGGGGACTGGGATGATGGAGATGGGGTGGGGAGAGTTCACGGGGGATCTGGGATGATGAATACGGGGAGAGGGTGCATGGGGGAGCTGGGGGATGTTGGAGACGGGGGTGAGACTGCACGAGGGAGATGGGATGATGGAGACAGGGGAAGGGTGCACGGGGGAGCTGGGATAATAGAGATGGGGAAAGAGTGCAGGGGAGCTGGGATGATGGAGGAACGGTGTGTCATGTTTGCTGTATCAGTTGCATTTGGTAGAAGTGACAAGTAAAATCTACTCTACGGGGGAAAAGTTTACTAGAAACTCGGGTACTGGCAATTGGAGAATACTGAGATGTACGCTATTAGACTAGACGAGATTGAGGTTCATAAAGAGAAGGTGTTAGCAATTCTGGAAAGTGTGAAAATAGATAAGACCCCCGGGTCTGATAGGATTTATCCTACTATTCTCTGGGAAGCCAAGGAGGAGATTGGCTTTGATCTTTATGTTATTGTCTATAGGAATAGTGCCAGAAGACTGGAGGTTAGCAAATGTTGTACCCTTCTTCATAAAAGGGAATAGAGACAACCCTGACAATAATAGATCTGTGAGTCTTACTTCATTTGTGGGTAAAGTGTTGGAAAGGATTATAACAGTCAGCATTTATAATCACGTAACAGGGAACAATTTGATTTGGGATAAAGTTAAAAATCACCAGGTTAGAGTCCATCAGGTTTATTTGGAAGCACTAGCTTTTGGAGCGCTGCTCCTTCATCATGTAGTTGTGAAGCAGAGTGTATCTGCAAATATAATTCTGCAAATACAAATTCACCCCAGAGACTTAAATGTGTGCATGTGAGAGAGTATGTGTTTAATCTCGGTAAAGTGTGAGTGTGATGGGGTATTAGTCTGTGAGAAGGTACATCCATGGGAGTTGTGTGTGAGAGAGAGTGTGTTTAATGTAGTGGGGTAGTAGTGTATAATGTACTGCAGTTTGACATGAACCCAAGGTTAGCTCTTAGCCTCTGCTTGGCCACTTTGAGTTGTTCCTATCCCGAAGTCTGCCTTGGAGAATGGTCCAAGGCCAAATGTCCCTGACTATTCCTCAACTGGGTACCCTTCATTGTCTAATACTTCCCGGGAGCCGAGAAACTATGCCACGTTCTTTGCAGCCTGCAACACATTATCAATGAGGATGAGCACCTCATCAAGACCTTCCCTATGCCTCCACTTCTCACCTTTAAACAACCACCAAATCTTAAATAGATCATTGTTCGCAGCAAACTGTCCAACCTTCAGGACTACATTGACCACAACACTGTACAACCCTGTCATGGTAACCACTGCAAGAGGTGTCAGAGTGTCGACATGAGTGCCACCATTACACTTGGGGACACCACTGACCATGTATGCGGCAGGTACTCGTGTGATTTGGCCGATGTTGTCCATCATATGCTGCAGGCGTGGTACATTAACAAGACCCAAGCCATCACCAGACAGAAGTGTTCCCTCCAAATTGGGGAATACTTCTGTCTGTCTGTCTCTCTCTCTTTCTCTCATGAATTTAATTCGCAGATTTATACTTACAGATACATTCTATTTTGCTCAAAAAATGCACATCCTGTCGGCGGCTAATGCAGTCCCTCAATCACTTAATAGTTTTGTAAATTCCACTTAGGAAATAAAACCAATCTGACTCAAGATTGAGATAAGATAAACTCTAACCTCACAGCTTTAATGCATTCTCTGAGTTGAGATGTCATCTTTTTCTAATTAAACCTTCAGATATCTCGAGAATGTGACTTAATTTACATATTAATGAACTGAAACCTGCAACCCATTCTAAAAGATGAAAGACTTCACAACAATCAAAGTTTGTTTAGTATATCATTTCAGTTGCATGACGCTGTAATCTTTTGCTATAAATTCTGTGTTTAATGGTCCTGCTTCACAGCTGCCTGATGAAGGGGCGGCTCTGTGAAAACTAATGTTCCAAATAAACCTGTTGGACTATAACCTGGTGTTGTGTGATTTCTAACTTTGTCCACCCCAGTTCAACACCAGTTCCTCCACATCTTGATTAGGGATATGGTTTTGTGAAGGGCAAGTCATGCCTCACAAACCTTATTGAGTTGTTTGAGAAGATGACCAAACAAGTTTCTGAGGGTAAAGCAGTTGATGTGGTGTCTCTGGATTTCAGCTAGGCATTTGATAAGGTTTCCCACGGTAGGCTATTGCAGAAGATAGACATGGGATTTTGGTGATTAAGCGGTTTGGATCAGAATTTGGCTAGCTGAAACTAGCTAGCTAGTTGATGCGAAATTTTCACCCGGAGTTCAGTTACTAGTGGTATTCTGCAAGGATTTGTTTTGGGTTCATTGCTGATTGTCATTTTTATAAATGACCTGGATGAGGGCATGGAAGGACGGATTATTAAATTTGACAATGACACTAAGGTTGGTTCCTTTTGTATTTCTTTCCAGTTTGAAATGCTGAAGAAGGGTCACTTGCCCAAGGTGTTAACTCTGCTTTCTGACAACAGTTGCCGCCTGAGTTTATCCAGAAGTTTCTGAATTTGTTTCAGATTTCCAGCCTCCTTTGTTTTATTTCAGGTGTGTTTGGGACAATTTCACACAAAAACCCACTAGTCTTGCTGAGTAAAGCCCTCTGTAACCTGATATGATTGATTTTTAACCATTTTTGATAAGATACAGCGAAAACCTTCAACAATCATTTCAGCTATCTAAATGACTAGCGTGTTCACTACTTTGGAGGTGACAGTTGTAGTCATAGAGATGTACAACATGGAAACAGACCCTTCAGTCCAACTAATTAGGAACATCCTTATGGCAATTAGTAACAAGGGAGTTCCTTTATCCTTAATAATTGGTGCTTCTAACAGTAAGTTCTACTTCTCTTTTTCAAATTCGCTTTTATCTTTTCAATGCACCTTGAGATTATGGACATCATTCCCTCTAAATTTCTTTCTGGCTGTATGGGCCTTTGAGATGCAACAGCTTCCAGAATCGAAAGTCAATGCTGCGATCATAGCACCGATACTAATTGCCCTTGAATGAAACTTCAGAGCATCTACACGTGCTCAGCTTAGAGGGAACGTTGATTCTGGATGATGGGCTGAAGACAAAATTAGTTTCATTCCCAAACTAATTATTGTTTTGAATATTTGTGACACAAAATTTGAACCTTGATTTGATTGAAATTATTTTGCGTAACTGTGTCCTGCTTTGTTTTTAAAAATGAACTTTTTCACCACCATTCTTGCCCTAATTTTCCCCAAAGGCACTGCTTCATGAAATCATGCTGCCAATTCCATATTTATTAAACATTGTGATTCCCACTCTTGGGGCTGAATTTTACTAAAAGTTGGGGAACATTGAAACATAGGAAATAGGAGCAGGAGTGGGCCATTCAGACCATCAAGCCTGCTCCACCTTTCAACATGACCATGAGTGATTATTTGCCTCAATGTCATGCTCCCATGCTCTTCCCATACCCATTGACACCCTTAAGCCTCTTGGACACGACCTATTTCTTCTTTCGAATATTTGGTGACTCATCAGCTTCCTAATCACAGTTCAAAATAGTTTACCCCATATCCCCATGTCTGGGCAAACATCATCCAGCCTGAGTCACATCTGACCAGCTGTATCAGAATTTTATATGTTTCAAAGAGATGCTGTCTCAGTTTTCTAAAGCCAAGTGAATATATACCCAGTTGGCCCAATCTCTCCACATAGGGTGTCATGCTAAGAATCAGTCTGCTGAATCTTCACCATACTCCCTCTAAGCAGATCAAAACCGTCTGCAATAGTCCAGGTGTGATCTCACCAAGGCACTGTGCAGCTGCAGTAAAACTGCCTTGTCCTTCTATTCAAATCATCTTGCAATGTTGGACAATTTGATCTCCTAAGTGCTGCTGTATTCTTCTTTCATTGACCACTGCCCAAGGGTAGCCAAATCTCTTCGTACATCAACATTTCCCAATCTATCACAATTTGAATAATACTCTAGCATTCTTTGTTACCTTCCGAAGTGGACAGCTTTGTAGTTAACCACCTTGTACTGCATTGACCATGAATTTGCCCACTCACTCAACATTTTAAACTCAGTTATTTTTCTTACGTCCTCCTCACCATCTCACCTAGTTTTGTGTTGTCAGCAACAATGGCATTACTACATTTGATTCCCTCATCCATATCAATCATAACTCTTGTGAATAGCTGAGCCTCAAAAACTGATATCTGCCATATGCAACTAATCACTGCTTTCCTCTCTGAAAATGACCCAACTGTTTCTTGTCTCTTTCACCCTGCATACAAATTCACCACCGAGTCCGCATCCTCAGCCCATCAGTTTTCACCACCCCCCCCCCCCCCCCAACTGAGGATGAAGTTACTGAACACTCAAAAGGGAGCACTATTGTGTTTGCAACACTTTCTCACCCTCCACCAGCCCAGAGCCTGTCACCTTGTTTAATTCACTTCAGAGATTTGATTTGGGAACAACATCTGGTGAGCACATTTCTGGCATGTCTTTGCAGCAGTTTTGGGGGAAAAGCATCCCAGTTCTCTGGCACTCAGGACTGCTGGTGACTAGGCTTCTGCTTTACCTTAAGCACTAGATGACTCCAGGGTGGAATTGATGATTAATTACTTTGAGCAAATCTATGGGTAGATCCAGGAGCTGGAGGCAGATTTGTACATAGACATAGAATCCCTTCAGTGTGGAAACAGGCCATTTGGCCCAACAAGTCCACCCCGACCCACCCAAACCCATTCCCCTACCCTATTACTTGAACCAGTGCTAACCACTGAGCCACCATGCTACCCAAATAGTTGTTAGAAATATTCGATTATCTATCTGGAAGGTGGGAGGAATCAGTCTCAGCATGCATATGTCTGGCAGCTTCACAGGTGCCATGGAGACACAGCTCCAGCAGAACCTCCTGGAATTGCACGCAGGCCTGTATGTCATCGCTTCAGCTATATTTCATCAAATCAAAGCGAAATGTAACGATGTGAAATATATAGTGAGTTCTCTGAATGGGAGGGGGAAAAGAAAAATCGACGAATTTGCCATGTTAAGGAAATAACATGATGAGAGAATAGTCAAAGAAAATATATTTGTGGCAGTGAAGGAAATGTGGAGCACAATTAAAATAAGAACAATTGGAGAATGAACTAAATTAAAATTCAGATGTTGATCTTCATCTGTGGCAATGAAGAGGAGGAGATGATGAGCATTGCCCTCACTCCAAGTGCCCCTTCCTCACAACAAGACAGGATGATGCCAGTTGACATCCACATTGAACAAAATCCCCCTGAGAGAACATAGAGCACCTCCACCTCCATCCTGCCTGCAATTGCCAATTCTGTGGAAGTTCCAGCTCAGGAGAGTAAACCTCTCAGCATGTCCGTGTCCTCAAGCCATAAGACCATATGACATAGGAGCAAACATTAGGCCATTTGGCCCATTGAGTCTGCTTCCGCCATTCAATCGTGGCTCATAAGTTTCTTAATTCCATTTTCCCACCTGTCTCTCTGTAACCATTGATCCTCATTGCAATCTATCTCTGTCTTAAATATATTCAGTGACCTGGCCTCCACAGCCTTCTGTGGCAATGTATTCTATATATTCACCATTCTCCGACTGAAGAAGTGTTTCATCATCTCCATTCTAAAGGGTCTTCTTTCACTCTAAAACTGTGCCCACGAGTTATAGTCACTCCTGCCAATGGAAACATTTTCCCAACATTAATTCTGTCCAGGCTGTTTAGTATTCTGTAAAATCCAATTACATTCCTCCTCATCCTTCTTAAATCATAGAGTATAGATCCAGAGACGTCAAACATTCCGTATATGTTAAAATTTGTATTCCTGGGATCATCCAGCTGTGGGGCCCAAAATTGCTCACAATATTCTAAATGTGGCCTGACCAGAATCTTATAATACCTCAGAAGTGCATTCCTGCTTTTATATTAGGGTCCCCCCGAAATAAATGGCAACATAGATGGCAAGGTGGCTCAGTGGTTAGCACTGCTGCCTCACAGCGCCAGGGACGTGGGATAGATTCCAGCTTTAGACAAGTGTCTGTGTGGAGTTTGCACATTCTCCCCGTGTCTGCGTGGGTTTCCTCCCACAGGTTAGGTAAGTTGGCCATGCTAAATTGCCCACAGTGTTTAGGGGTGTGTAGGTTAGGTGCATTAGTCAGGGGAAACATAAAGTAATTAGGATAGGGGAATGGGTTTGGGTGGGATAGTCTTTAGTTGGTGTGGAATTGTTGGGCCGAATGGCCTGTTTCCACACTGTAGGGATTTGATGATTCTATAAACATTGTGTTTGCCTTCCTAACTACTGACTCAATTGCAAGTTTACCTAATGTGAATCCTGAACTAGTACTCTCAAGTCCCTTTGCACTTCAGACTTTTAAACTTTCTCCCATTTAAAAAATAGTTTATGCCTCTATTCTTCCAATCTAAATATGTGGAGTGAGAAACAAAATGAATCAAACTTCCGCCCTGATGATACCAGTTTTGCTATCCCAGATATTAGAAGAACTGAAAATAAAAGTCAGGCAATCAGTAGAATAAATTTTTCTATCACTGACAATGAATGTCACTCTGTTGAACTCTTCATATGTTTAATATGTAGTAGCTTGGAGATCATGAGGACTGCCAATGCTGGAAAGTCACAGTCAAAAAAGTGGGAGCTGGGAAAAGCACAGCAGGTTAAGTAGCATTAGAGAAGCAGGTGAGTCGACGTTTCAGGAGTCACCTAACGAAAAGGGTAAATAGGACGGTCAACAGGATATTAAACTAGAAAGTGAGTGGGGGGCGGGAGGAGGGGGAGGTTAAACTCCAAGAAGTATAATGGCTAATTGGAAACAAAACAGCAGGTTAATATCTGTGGTGTTGGATTCAACTGGATGGAAAAGTATGAAAAAAATGAAAGAGTGTGGTGGCTTGGTGCTGGCTCACAGTGCCAGGCATCCGGGATCGATTCCAGCCTCGGGTGACTATCTGTGTGGAGTTTGCACATTCTCCGCATATCTGCGTGGGTTTCCTCCAGGTGCTCCGGTTTCCTACCAAAAATATGCAGGTCAGGTGAATTGGCCATGCTAAGTTGCCCATACTGTTCAGGGATTTGTAGGTGAGGTGCGTTAGTCAGGGGTAAACATAGGATAATAGGGTAGGGGAATGTTTCTGGGTGGGTTATTCTTTGGAGGATTGGTATAGACTTGTTGGGCTGAAGGGCCTTTTTCCCCATTGTATGGATTTATGATTCTATGAAAGGAGAACTCTGTAGAGTTTATTCAAGCCTCCAGAAGATAAAATAGGACAGAGTGTTTGGAAAGAATTGAGAATCTAATCTCAAGCTCATCGGATAAAGGAATGACATTGAGACTAGTCATGGAAAATACAGGGCTGAAGTTGTTGTATTTGAATGCACGCAGTATATGAAATAAGGTAAATGAAATTGTGGAGCAGATCAGAATTGGCAGGTATGATATGGTGGGCACTACAGACACATGACTATAAGGGGATCAGGACTGGGAGCTTAAATTCCAAGGATATACATCCTATGAAAAGAGAGGCAGGTCGGCAGAAGGGATGGGGTTGCCTTATGAGTGAGAAATGAATTTAAATCAATAGCGTTATGGACCAGACCAAAGCCCCTCAAAACATATCAGGAAAGTAGCCTAGACCATAACTTTGCTTGTTTTAAGCAGGTGTAAGATGGATATTCCAGAAGTGATACAGCTGGTCAAACCACATAGTTTAAAAAAAAGAATTTATTTTCAGACTACCAAATGAAACATGAGCAAGAGAACAGAATAGAGAATAACTTAATCTATCTGAAAACCAAAGCGACTCTATTGCAACTTAATGCTGTTCCAATTCGTTGCAACATCGCCATAAACATCCCTTTGGCAAAAATGGTAAAATCAAACACAGGTTCTTACAGAAGAGATGTCAGAGAGAGAGAGAGAGACAGTCCGCCAAGAAAGCTCTGTTGAATCCGGAAATCTTTATCCCCAGCAGCTTTCTTTAACTAGCAGCTTCAAAGTAAACCAAACAAAAAAAAACTGAGCTGGGAGAATTGGCCACTCCCCTTTCATTATACAACTGTTTTTAAAAAAACCTGAAGGCCTTCTCTGATTGTTGACTTCAGCAGTATCTGTTAGCCATTATTAAAATAGCCAATTCAGACATATTGGCATCTCTGCCTTTATGACCCCTCTCAAAAAAAAGGGGCAACACCATTACAATAGCAAGAAACAGTGGAAGGTCAGATGATGGAGAATCTGTGTGGGTAGAGTTGAGGAACCACAAAAGGTAAAAAAAAAATGGGAATTATGTACAGGCCTCCAAACAGTAGTCAGGATATGGGGCACAAGATACACCAGGAGACAGAAAAGGCGTGTAAGAAAGGCAAGGTTACAATGATCATGGGGGAGTTTCAACATGCAGTTGGACTGGGAAAATCAGGATGGTAATGGATTGCAAGAAAAGGAATTTGTGGAATGTCTACGAGATGGCTTTTTGGAGCAGTTTGTGATGGATCCCAATAGGGAACAGGCAATTCTAGATTTAGTGTTGTGCAATGAGGCAGATTTGATAAGGAAGCTTCAGATGAAGAAATCCTTAGAAGGTTGTGATCACAATATGATAAAATTTACTCCGCTATTTGAGAGGGAGAAGCTGGAATCAGATGTAATGGTGTTATGGTTGAATAAAGGTAACTACGGAGGCATGAGGGAGGAGCTGGCCAGAATTGGAGAGGATCCTTGCAGGAAGCATTGGAACAGAAATGGCAGGAGTTTCTGGAGTAATTCAGGAGACACAGCAAAAATTAATCCCTCGGAAAAAGAAGCATTCTAAAGGGAGGATGGGGTAACTATGGCTGACAAGAGAAGTTAGGGACAGCATAAAAGCAAAACAAAAGCATATAATGTGGCGAAGGGCAGTGGGAAGCCACGGAATTGGAAAGCTTACATAGATCAACAGAGGACAACTAAAAATGAAGGAGGGAGAAGATTATATGTGAGAGTGAGCTAATATAAAAAGAAGATTGCAAGAATTACTTTAGAGAAATTTAAAGAGCAAAAGAGGCACAAGTGGATATTGGGCCACTGGAAAGTAATGCTGAAATAATAGTAATGGGGAACAAAGAAATGGTGGAGGAATTGAACTAGTACTTTGCATAAGTCTTCACGGTGGAAGACTCTGAGAAAGTGAGGACGGCAGACGCTGGAGATCAAAGTCGAGAGTGTGGAGCTGTAAAAGCACAGGTCAGGCAGCATCCAAGGAACAGGAGAATTGACATTTCGGGTTTAAGTCCTTCATCAGGAATGAGGATTGTGGGCTGGGGGTGATGAGAGATAAATGGGCAGGGAGGCATTGGGGCTGGGGGAAAGGTAGCTGAGAATGTGCTAGGTAGATGAAGGTGGATTTTAGGTGATAGGTCGGAGAGAGGAATGGAGCAGACAGATGGGAAAGGCAATGGACAGGTCAAGAGGGCGGTGCCAAGTTGGAGGCTTGGGACTGGGATAAAGTGGGGGGAGGGGGAATGTGGAAACTGGTGAAATCCACATTAATTCCATGTGGTTGCAGGATCCCAAGGCAGAAGATAAGGCATTCTTCCTCCAGGCAATGGGAGATTAGGATTTGGTGATGGAGGCAGCCCAGGACCTGCATGTCCTTGATGGAGTGGGAGGGGGAGTTAAAATGTTCAGCCATGGGGTGGTGGGGTTGGTTGGTGCAGGTATCCCAGAGGTGTCCTCTGAAGCGATCTGCAAGTTGGTGTCCTGTCTCCCTGATGTAGAGGACACCACATCAGGTGCAACAGATACAGTATGTGACATTTATGGAAGTACAGGTAAATTTCTTTTAGATGTGGAAGGATCCTTTGGGGCCGAAGATGGAGGTGAGGTGGGAGGTGTGGGCGCAGG
Source organism: Chiloscyllium punctatum (assembly GCF_047496795.1). Taxonomy (NCBI): domain Eukaryota; kingdom Metazoa; phylum Chordata; class Chondrichthyes; order Orectolobiformes; family Hemiscylliidae; genus Chiloscyllium; species Chiloscyllium punctatum. The sequence goes on from NC_092753.1 coordinate 20,716,925, forward strand.
TTTTGCACTTCTTGTGGTGGCGGGGGAAGGTGCTGGTGGGAAGGGTGTGTGCTGCTGGGGGAGGTGTGGATCTGACAAGGGAGTCGGTTAAAGACACGAGTAACATCCCAAAGATTCAAGGGAGTTGGGGAGCAGAGCTGAATATCATGGCTATCACCAAGGAGAAAGTGCTAGAAAAACTTAAATGTCTGATGGTGGAAAAATCACATGGACCAGATGGACTCCACCCCAGGATTTTCAAGGAGAGAGCTTTTTTTTATTCATTTGTTGGACTTGGGCATCGATGCTGGCCAGCATTGATAGCCCATCCCTATTTGCCCTTGAGAAGGTGGTGGTGAGCTGCCTTCTTGAACCGCTGCAGTCCATTTGCAGTGGGTTAACCCACAATGCCAGTAGGGAGGGAATTCCAGGATTTTGATGTAACAACTGTAAAGCAACTGCAGTATATTTCCAAATCCAGGTGGTGAGTGGCTTGGAGGGGAACTTGTGGTGGTGTTCCCAAGTATCTGCTGCCCTTGTCCTTTTAGGTGGAAGTTGTCATAGGTTTGGAAAATGCTAAGGATCTTTGATGAATTTCTGCAGTGCATCTTGTAGATAGTACACACTGCTGCTACTGAGCATCGGTCGTGGAGGGATCAAATGTTTGTAATGCGGTGACAATGAAGTGGGTTGCTTTGTCATGGGTGGTGTTAAACTTCTTGAGTGTTGTTGGAGCTGCATCCATCCAGGCAAGTGGGGAATATTTGATCACACTCCTGACTTGTGTCTTGTAGATGATGGTCAGACTTTGGGGTGTCAGGAGGTGAGTCACCCGCCACATTACCTCTAGTCTCTGACATGCTTTTGTCGCCACTGTGTTTATGTGGTGAGTCCAATTGAGTTTCTGGTCAATGGTAACCCAAGGTGGCGATTCAGTGATGCTAATACCGTTGAATGTCGAGGGGTGATGGTCATTGTCTGGCATTTGTGTGGCGCGAATGCTACTTGCCACTTTTTGGATCAAGCCTGGAAATTGTCCAGATCTTGTTGCTTTTGAGCACGGACTGCTTCGGTGTCTGAGAAGTCACAAATGGTGCTGAACACTGTTCAATCATTGGTGAACATCCCCACTTCTGACCTTCTGACAGAGGGAATGTCATTCATGAAGCAGCTGAAGATTGTTGGACCTAGGACATTACCCCGAGGCACTCCTGCAGAGATGCCCTGGAGCTGAGATGACTGACCCTCCACAACCACAACCTTCTTCCTTTGTGCCAAGTATGACTCTAACCACTGGAGTGTTGCCCCCGATACCCATTGATTACAGTTTTGCCAGGGCTCCTTGATGTCATACTCGGTCAAATGTGGCCTTGATGTCAAGGGCTGTCACTCTCACATTCTCTCTGGAATTCAGCTCTTTTGTCCATGTTCGAACCAAGGATGTAATGAGATTAGGAGCTGAGTGACCCTGGTGGAACCCAAACTGGGAATCACTGAGCAGATGCTGCTTGATAGCACTGTTGATGACCCCTTCCATCACTTTACTGATGATGGAGAGTAGACTGACTGGGCAGTAATTGGCCGTGTTGGATTTGTCCTGCGTTTTGTGTACAGACATACCTAAGCAATTTTCCACATTGTAGGGTAGATGCCAGTGTTGTAACTGTACTGGAAGAGCTTGGCTAAGGGAGTGGCAAGTTCTGGAGCACAGGTCCTCAGCACTGTTGCTGGAATGTTATCAGGGCCCATTGCCTTTGCAGTATCCAGTGCCTCCACCTGTTTCTTGATATCACATGGAGTGAATCAACTTCGCTGGAGACTGGTATCTGTGATGCTGGGGACCACTGGAAGGTTGTTGCGAATCATCAGCCTTATCTTTTGCCCTGATGTGCTAGGCTCCTCCATCATTGAGGATGGGCATATTTGTTGAGTCTCCTCCTCCAGTGAGTTGTTTAATTGTTCACCACCATTCACAACTGGATGTGGAAGAACTGCAGAGCTTAGATCTAATTCGTTGGTCGTGGGATCACTTAGCTCTATCACTTGCTGTTTATGCCGTTTGGCACACAAGTAGTCCTGTTGGTATTTTCACTAGGTCGACACGTCATTTTTAGGTATGGCTGATGCTGCTGCTGGCATGCCCTCCTGCACTCTCTGTTGAACCATGGTTGATCCCCTGGCTTGATGGTAATAGTTGAGTGGAGGATATACCAGGCCATGAGGTTATAGATTGAGCTGGTGTACAATTCTGCTGCTGTTGATGGCCCATAGCACCTCATGGATGCCCAGTCTTGAGCTGCTGAATTGGTTCGAAGTTTGTCCCATTTAGCATGGTGATCGTGCCAAGCAACACGGTCGAGGTTATTCTCAATGTGAAGGCGGGATTTAGTCTCCACAAGGACAGTGGGCACTTGTACCTATACTGTCATGGACAGATGCTTCTGCAGCTGGCAGATTAGTAAGGATTTTTTTCCCTCTTGTTGGTTCTTTCACCACCTGCTGCAGACCCAATCTAGCAGTCATATCCTTTAGGACCCAACCAGTTTGATCGGTAATGCTGCTGCCAAGCCCCTCTTGGTGGTGGACATTGAAATCCCCCACCCAGAGTACATTTTGCATCCTTGCCACCCTCAGTGCTTCCTCCATTTGTTGTTCATCATGGAGCAGTACTGGTTTATCTGCTGAAGGAGGGCGGGACGTGGTAACCAGTAAGAGGTTTGCTTGCCCATGTTTAACCTGAAGCCAAGAGACATCATGGGGTTTGGAGTCGATGTCAAGGACTCCCAGGGCAACTCCTCCCGATTGTATCCTCCTGTGTCGCCACTGCTGCTGGGTCTGTCCTGCTGGTGGTGTCTGGGGTATTATCTGTAATGTATGATTCTGTAAGAATGACTATGTTAAGCTTTGAGACAGCTCTTCCAATTTTGGCACTAGCCCCCAGATGTTGGTAAGGAGGACTTTGCGTCGTCAACAGGACTGCTTGTGTTTTTGCCATTTCTTTTCCTGTTCCAAGGTTGATGCTAGGTGGTCCATCCAGTTTCATTTCTTTGTTGTGACTTTCTAGTGATTGATACAACTAAGTGGATTGCTAGACTCTCAACTGCACTCTGAAAGCATCAGTCTGTGACATTTCAGGGGGCAGTTGAGAGTCAACCACATGGCTGTGGGTCTGGAGTCACATGTAGGCCAGACCAGACAAGGATGGTGAATTTCCTTCCCTGAAGGACATTACTGAACCAGATGGGTTTTTCCAACAATTGACAATGGTTTCATGGTCATCATTTTTAAAAAAATTGAATTCAAATTCCCCATGTGTTGATGCAGTATTCAAACCCAGGTGCCCAGAACATTATTCTGGGTTTCTGGGATTAATAGTCAATAGTCAAATGGCCACTAGGCCATTGCTTACCCTTGATCATAGTGCTATCAAAGATCCTTATGTTGAGGATCACACCTCTGCTCACTGTTAAAGTGAGTCACCAAAGGATTTGAACCTAGGTAAGAATAAACTGGGAGATTCAGGATTGAAGCAATTGTTTGTAGTTATGAAGAATCAGGATTGTAAAATACAGACACTTGAATATCAGACTTTCTGAAAATGTTTATAATAATTGTTGTTCGAAATGACTACATTAATCATAAGTGGAATTGGTAGGTGTTTTTAATAAACATTACAGTTTTAGTGTCAGTAATAAGGTTATGATTACAACTGCACATTATTTGTGTCATCAGTAGCGTTAATATTAAGCACTGTGCATTTTTAATAGTTCCTGCAATCACTTTTTTGACAAACACCAGGGGTTTCCTCTGATTCCTGTTACTTCTCGCTCTGATTCCCAGGCTGAATGCTGTCAGGCTCTCAGTTTTCTGTGTCAAGGACTTCACCTCTGCCCTCGGAACTAACCAATCGCTGATGAATCTGAACCCGATGAATAATGTACTGGCGGATTCAGGAATGAAACTGGGGTCTGCAGTTCTGAGGAACATGGCTTGTAAAATACAGAAACTGGGGTCATCTGTGAAGTGGTGTTTTAAAAATGCTGTATATCATTATTATTATGCATAATACTGTCATCAATAAACACTTTTTTAAAAAACTCTGACTCCTGATATTTTTCTCTCTGAACCCCAGACGATGGGGTGTCAGTCTCTCAGATTCTAGTATTGATAATCTTGCCTCCAATTTCAGCACATACTGGTCACTAATAGTTCTGAACCTGGCATCATATACTGTCACAGACAAATCTGTCCCCACAAGCTGTCAGCTGATAATGGTCTGAGGAGTATGCAACAGATCTGAAAAGTTTTGGGTTAGTTTACGTAATAAATAAAATTGGATTAAGTCAAGGTTATGGTCAATGCTATGAAGTATTAGCATAATAACTCCAGTTTTCCTGTATTTTACTCTTGTTCACTCAGTTTATTATTTTAATCTGTTTCAGACTGCAGGAGAATCTGTTCAGTCCATCTAGAAAGAGAGGCTCAGTGTTGCAACAGGAACCAGACCTAGGTTGTGTGTGACAGTATGAGCATTTCACTTTATAAGCTGCTCTCACCATGTGAATGTTGTTGCCTTATTTCCTGCCCCTTCCCTTTAAGCAGCTGCACTCCAGATTGAAATCCTGCTGGTTATTTCTGGGAAGGAGCCAGGGTGATGCTGAGTCTGGCTGCAGTGGCATGCTGATAGTTGCAGTCGATATTCCGGGGTTCATGCTCATGCTTGATGTTCCTTCCAGGAAGGGAACCGGATTGGAGACAGGATCTGTAGGTGGACCCACCATCAGAAAGGGCCCACCAGCAAATACCCGGAGTTACTCAGAGATCGAGAGAGAGCAGCCTTGTTGGCAGGTTTCTGAGATTTATGTAGCCAGGATGGATCAGCAGACCGAAAGAAGAAATGGGGCATGTGCCGAATGGGCGTGCTGCTCCTTGGTATGAAGGAGCATTGGCACTGTTTAATGACTTGGTTTTATGCAAGGGAAATCATGTCTCATAAACTTGATTGAGATTTTTCAGAAAATAATCAAGAAGATTAATGAGAGACAGTGTGGTAGACATTGTTTACTTTGACTTTAATAAAGCTTTTGACAAGGATCCGCATGGTAGACTAATTAGTAAAGTTGGATCATATGGGATTCAGGGTGAATTTGCCAAACGGATACAAAATTGGCTTCACAACAGGAGACCGAGGGTGATAGTGGAGAGTTGTTTTTTCGGACTGGAGGCCAGTTACCAGCAGTGTTTCACAGGAATCGGTACTGGGTCCACTTTTGTTTGTCATTTAAATAAATGATTGTGATGAGAATATAGAAGGCATGATTAGTACGTTTGCACGTGACAGTGGACACTGAGAAAGGTTATCCAAGGCTACAAAGAAATCTTAATCAAATGGGTCAATGCACTGTGGACTGGCAGACAGTTTAATTTGGATAAATGCATTTTGGTAAAACAAACATGGTCAGGAATTACACAATTAAAAGTAGGGTCTTAGGTAATCTTGTAGAACAGAGAGACCTAGGGATTCAAGCACATAACGTTTTGAAGTTTGCGTCCCATAGAGACAAGGTGGTTAAGCACCCTGTTTAGCACGCTTGGCTTCATTGCTCCTTTGAGTATAGGAGTTGGGATGTCATGTTAAGGTTATACAGGATGTTGGTGAGGCATCTTCTGGAGTACTGTGTCCATTTCTGGTTCCCTTGTAATAGGAAGAATATTATTAAACTTGGGACGATACAGAAAAGATGCACCAGGTTGTCGCTGGAATGGAGGGTTTGAGTTATATGGATAGGCTGCGACTTTTTCGACTGGATTGAGGGGTGACCTTACAAAGAGGTCTATAAAATCATGAGCGGTATAGATTGGGTGCCTTTTCCCTAGGGTGGGAATTTCAAAGACATGAGAGGCACGCTTTTAAGCTGAGAGGAGAAAGAGTTTTTTTAAAAAAGTTGCCTCTCATGTCTTTTTTTAGAGTGTTTCATTTGTGGAATGAACTTCCAGAGGAAGTGGTACATGCGGGACAGTTACAACATGTAAAAGACATTTGGGTAAGTACATGAATAATGAATGTTTAGAGGGATATGGGCCAAGCATATGGAATGTGGGACCAGTTTAGTTTAGAAACATGGTTAGCATGAACTAGTTGGGCTGAAGGGTCTGTTCCCTTGTTGAATGACTTTATGATTCCTCTGCCTATGGTTCTTGCATTAGCAAGGGAACCAGACTGGCATCATTGTGAAAATTAACATCTTGTACTTAGCAGACTTAATTTTGAAACAGATCGACCTGAGGATGCAAACCTGAGGAAGCAGGGACCAGTGAATAGATCTCATGTTTGCTGTACTCCTGTGGTATTGTGCAGTGACATGCACCTAGAAATGTTTCTGAACAGGATGTAATTTGTAATATAATGAATGATTTCTGATGCCATCAGAATAACTGAGCCATCGGTTTTTTCTCACTCATTTTGTTATTTTCTTCACAATTAATTGTGTTGTTTAAATCACAGTTATCCAGCAACTTTAACTTTTAAAATTAATTGTTGATATACTCAATATGTAATTTATTACAATTTCATAGAAACCCTACAGCATGGAAGCAGGCCATTCGGCCTATGGATTCCACACCAACCTTCTGAACAGAATCCCACCCATCCCTGTAATGCCTCATTTTCCATGGCTAATCCACCAAGCCGATGCATCCCTGGTCACCGTGGACAATTTAACATGGCCAATCCACCCAGCCTGCACATCTTTGGACTGTGGGAGGAAACCTACTTAGACATGGGGAGCATGTGCAAAGTCCATGCAGATAGTCACCGGAAGCAAGAATCGAATCCAGGTTCCTGGTGCTGTGAGGCAGCAGTGCTCACTACTGAGCCACTGTGCTATCCATGCTCATTATGTTCGTGTGTTAATTAAATATTGCCAGTTGACAAGATGTTGTCTGACTTGTTTAAAACATTTGACAAGAAAGATTAAACAGATTTGTATAGAAGCTTGTGGGGATTTGAATTGAGGATGGGTAAAGCTTACGTATATAATGCAGTTTTGATTTTTCACAAGATGATTCAACAGAACAATCTTAGACATTATTCACTTTTAGGTTGGGAGGAAAAGCACACAAAGTTCCATAGTGATGGTGTATCGTGAAGAGGTAAAGGTTAAATTAAGAAGGCGTCAAGTACAAGAACTGGCAAATCATGTTGCAGCAATATAAAACCCTTGTTTTATATATTCCAGATTTGGAGTATTGTGTGCATTTTTTACAGTCACTCTACCAGAAGGATGTGGAAGCTTTGGAAGGAGTGCAGAGAAGGTTCACAGGATGTTGCCTGGTCTCAAGGGCATTGGCTATGACAAAAGGTTAAAAAGACTAGGATTGTTTGCACTGGAAGGACGGTGGCGAAGAAGAGATCTGATCAAGGTCTACAAAATTATGAGAGGCATAAGTAGAGGCTTTTCCTCGGGTTGAAGTTTCAAGGTGAGAGGGGGAAATGTTTAAGGAAGATGTGCGAGGGAAGCCTTTCACGCCGAGAGTGGTAGGAGCCAGAAGAGGTGGTGGAAGCAGGGACATTGGCAACATTTAAAAAGCATCTGGATAGTCACATGAATAGGGAGGGAATAGAGGGATATAGACAGAATAAGGGTAGAAGGTTTGTTTGTTAGCTTAGTTAGGGCATGATGATTGGCGCAGGCTTGGAGGGCTGAAAAGCCTGGTCCTGTGCTTTCCTTCTCTTTTGTTCTTTGTTCTAAATCTTCTCCCTTGCCATGTATTTGTTGGAACCTAACAGGATTTATAATACACAGTCCTCTGTTTCAGAAAGAAGTGTCACTGGTGAACCAAAACTAACATTGATATGAAATGTAAATCCATCTGCATGACTGAGCCATGTTACAGATATCAAGGAATGATCAGGTATGTAAGGATAATGTACAAAAAGATCTACAGGATATAGTCTGGACCAAGACTCCAGTTTCAGTCCTGGGAACTGACCCAGTATCTGGTGACACATTAAGTAGGACATGGTTGAACGGCAGGTGCCCAGCTACAAATCTAGGGCTCAGGCTCTCCAGCGAGGAGAAGAATACAGAAATAGAGAACATTTACAGCACAGAAGGAAGCCATTTGGCCCAAAGCATCAGTGCAGATTGGAAAAGGGGTGGAGCCCCTGTCTCACTTTCCAGCTCTTGGTCTGTAGGTTGTGATCTCTCAGGTGTGTATCTGAGGTGTTATATAACTGTGATAAGAATTACCACACTTTCAAATAGTGTTCCTAACACCCACTGCCCTCTGAGTATAACACACCCTGGTAGCATGGTGGCTCAATGGCTCGCACTGCTTCCTCACAGCACCAGGGACCCAGGTTCAATCCTAGGCTCAGGCGACTGTCTGTGTGGAGTTTGCATGTCCTCCCTGTGTCTGTGTGGGTTTCTGCCCACAACCCAAAGATATGCAGACCAGGTGAATTGGCCATGCTAAATTGCCCGTAGTGTTCAGTGAAGTGTAGGTTAGGTGCATTAGAGTGATGGGGAATGGGTTTGAGTGGGATACTATTCAGAGGGTCAGTGGTAGACTTATTGGGACAAAGGGCCTGTTTCCATACTGTCAGGATTCTAATTCTAATTCGTAAAGAATCATCTGTGCCTGTCCTCTAATTTTGTACATTATTGTCCCTGATTATCAACCTCTCTGATAACAGAATAGGTCTTTCCTATAGACTGCAGCCAGACCTGAATAATTATTTACACTTCAGTGTCCTCTATTCACAAGAACACAACTTCAGCCTGTCAACCAAGACAAGGCAAGTAGAGGAGGAGATCTCCAAGCACATCTCATTTACAACTTGTGATGGTACTGTGACTTTAAGATGAATTTATATAGTGAATGGCAGAACCCTTAGGAGTATTGATATGCAGACGGATTTCCGTGTGCAGGTCCATAGATCACTAAAGATGACAATGCAGCTGGATAAGATAGTAATAAAGGCCTATGGCATGCTTGCCTTCATTGGAAGGGGCACTGAATATAAGGACAGGAAAGTTATGCTGCAGCTTTATAGAACTTTAGTTAGGTTGCATTGGAAATTTTGCGTACAGTTCTGGGCACCATACTACCAGAAGGATGTGGATGCTTTGGAAAGAGTACAGAAAAGTTTTACAGGATATTGCTTGGTATGGGGCATTTTAACTATGAAGAAAGGTTGGATAGACTAGAATGCAGGAGGTTGAGAGGCAACCTGACTGAAGTTTATAAGATTGTGAATGGCATGAATAGAGTGCAAAGTACGAGGCTTTTTCACAGGGTGAAGGAGTCAATTTCTAGCGGACACAGGTTCAAGGTATGGGATGAGGGAGGAATTTAAAACAGATATGCGAGGCAAATTGTTCACACAAAGGGTAGTGAGTGCCCGGAACACACTGCCAGAGGAGGTGGTGGAAACAGACACATTAGCAGCATTCAAGAAGCACCTGGATGAAGACATGAATAAGAAGGGAATTGTAGGATACTGATCCTTAAATGAAGACAGTTTTAGTATGGAAGGGCAAAATGTGTTGGTAGGCCGAAGGGCCTGTTCCTGTGCAGACTTGTTCAGTTGGCATTTAGAGTTGCCTAGTGAAGCTGGTGTAGATACAGCTCCCTCTACGCTACAGCAAAAAGCCCAAGGTCTGTCTCTGCTGCTCGATTGTTCTGGTGTTCCTTTCTCCTGGTCTGGAAGAGAAAAATCTGTTGCATTGAATTTGCCCTCGCCTAGGGTGTGTTTATGAGATGCTGCTATATTGGAATAGTCGATGATTAGTAATTAAACATATTATTTTATCAGGTTTTACAATAGAGTTATGCCAATTCTTCTTTTGTATCATTTTATTTAACTGTATTATAACAATAAACATGTTTTGCTTAAAGCCCTATGTGGACCAATTGAATCACATCTGGAATGCAGTACCTTATACTTGCCTTCAAATAAGGTAGAAATTCGGGTCTAGGCTATCTCTTTGATATATTTTGAGGGGGTTTGGTCTGGTTCATAACAAATCGATATTCAGTCCTGAATACTAGGGAGAATGATGGTGCAACAGGGGGTGCAGCCGGAGATGATGCCTCAGTTGAGTTATCACTAGACTATTATCCCAGCTCAGTCTGGCCTGCCGACGGACACAGACATTTATGCTCAGTGTTCCTGGGTTTGGGTGTAAAGTATCCCAGATTCCCACTCAGTATCAGTGCAATGACTATACCTTGAATCCATTTATGGCAAAGATAAATAATACAGGACTTATTCAACTGGAGCAGGTCCCACCATCTGATCGAGCCAAGTACCCACTATCTGTGTCTCAGAGAATTCTCCGCTCAGACTAGTGGGGTCATTACACAAGTGAAGATGCACAAACTGATAGTGAGAATGCTACTGTTCTACATTGGTGATTGGTTCATCAACAAGTCACAAACATTCTGCGTTTCTGGTATCAACAGGAGAATATATAATGGAAATTAAAGTCTATGTACTTGTTACAGATTTGAGCATTAAATAAAATCACTTCTGTGACCTCTAAATAGGAGTTAAAAATCACACAACACTAGGTTATAGTCCAACAGGTTTATTTAGAAGCACTAGGTTGCGGAGAATAAGGTTGTAAGACACAGTTTATAGCAAAAGTTTACAGTGTGATGTAACTGAAATTATATATTGAAAAAGACCCAGACGTTTGTTAAGTCTGTCATCTGTTAGATTGACCATGTTAGTTTCACTTATTTCATATGTAAATTGCAAAACCTTTTTTAAAAAGTTACATTCTCAAGTGCACTTTAACAACTGGTGTCATGTCGGCCCAGATAAGGTCTTGAAGGTGTTAACTCCCTGTCAGGCTGTCTGTGCCACAATGGTCAAACTGATTCTAATCTAAAAAACATATTTACAGAATCTTACATGGATTCACGCAGTGTTTGAGAAAAGTAAAATGTAATTCTACAAGTACAACTTCACCCCACAAACTTATATGTGTATGTGTGCATGTGGTGGGTGGGGTGGGGGGCGGGTTATGAGTGTCTCTGGGAGGGTGTGCGTATCCAAATCACTCTAAACATGAGATTATGAAAGCACTAAACATGCTGAAGAATATAGAGACTGATGAATGCATTTGTTGTTAGCTGTAGTCATGTGCGTTTGTTCCTGTGATTTATGCTTGGGAATGTCTCCGAATTGTTAACACTTTGAACCATCACATACCATTGTTGCCTGCATTTCCCTTTGCTGGGCACTTGCACAAAACACACACACACACAGTCTCATGTGTATTTCCCTTTGTGTGAATATCACCATGACCATAGTGTATTTCTGTCCCACGTCTCTTCAAATACAACAGAGCTCCTAACACTAATGAGAGCCTGATATTTCATTTCTTGAACAAATTTGTGCTGATTTGTCTTATAAACTTGCTTTCTGCTGCTTTAAGTTTGAAGCTGCAGCTTTTTGCCTGGTATGACATCCAGCTTTCTGATTCTTGTTGGAGGAGGATTCATCTGAAGTAAGTGAAGTATTCCATCACTGTGTTGACTTACACCTTGTAGATGTGGGAAAGAGTTTGTGGATTTAAGAGGCAAATACTTACTCACACACAAATATCTGAAGGATTCTATCAAAAATAAGAAATCTACATACTAAAAATTAAAATAAAAAGCCTTATAATAAGATATTGAATCACAGATTAAAAGTAATGTCCCAGAATCCAGCATTTCTATTCTTGAGCATGTTGTTTCACAACAGCAGTGAGGGCAGTATTGTTCAATATGGAGATGTGAGGAAATGATGGTATATTGATATTCTCACCACATCAATACTCTCGAACCCTACATTAATGCTTTGGGGACATGGGTTCAAATCCCACCATGGTAGATGGCATAATATAAATTCAGTAAAAATCTGGAATAAAAAGCAAGTCCAAAATCAACCATGTAAATCATGCTGATTGTCATATAAATCAAACACGTCTGGTTCACTTATTTAGTAATGATTTGGAAATGCCAGTGTTGGACTGGGGTGTATAAAATTAAAAATCACACAACACCAGGTTATAGTCCAACAGGTTTAACTGGAAGCACTAGCTTTCGGAGCACTGCTCCTTCATCAGGTTTATTTCATAGTCATCCTTATCTAGCCTGGCCTACAAGTCACTAAAGACCCACTGCAATGTAGCTGACTCATAACTACCCTATGGGCCTAGTCAGTAACATTTACACTCCCTGTAAAGGAATATAAATCTTATACCTCCTAGCTTCTGGAGTAGAGTCAATGAGGGGCCACTTGTGGTGCAGTGTGAGTGTCCTCCCTCAAAGGCAGAAAACCCAAGTTTAAGTCCTCACTACTCCAAAGCTATGTCATAACATTACATTACCTACAGGGTGGAAACAAGCTATTTGGCCCAACAAGTCCACACCGACCCACCGAAGCACAACCCACCCAGACCCATTCCCCTACATTTACCCCTTCACCTAACACTACGGGCAATTTAGCATGGCCAATTCACCTAACCTGCACATTTTTGGATTGCGGGAGGAAACTGGAGCATCCGGAAGAAACCCACGCAGACACGGGGAGAATGTGCAAACTCCACACAGAGAGTCATCTGAGACGGGTATCGAACCCAGGTCTGCTGGCGCTGTGAGGCAGCAGTGCTAACCACTGTGCCACCCATTTTCTGTGTTCCACCCACTTGATATTTGTGTGTTTGCTGAGGTAGGTGGTAACATTTCTGGTAATGTTTCTTCGTGGTTGGAATATGGGATCTGACTCGAAATGTTTGTTAATGGAATGCCAGGTTGAGTGCCAGACCTTCAGGAATTTCTGTGCATTTCTTTGCCATACGTCAAGGACATTTCTGAAACAAACACCAGACTACTCTGACCCCTAGGTATTATGGTAGCCCACAAATCAGCAATTACGCTACAACAGCTACTGATGAGCATAAAGGATCCCATACCTGCAACTAACAGAATCAACATTATATACAAAATACCATGGAAAGATTGCCACAAAAGGCACACTGGAAAAAAACTAGCCATCAGGATACATGAACACCAACTAGCCACCAAGATATATGATCAACTATCACTTGTGTCCATACACATGGACAAAGAAGGAGACCAATTTGACTGGGACACACGTACCTATCCACGGACAAGCTAAAGACATGCATGGGAATCCCTGGAGGCCTGGCACCAAACCTAGAACTCCATGAACAAACATGTAGAATTATACCCCATACACCAACAACTAAGAAACAAAACCAGATATGAAACAACCCACCTCAGCAAACCGGAAGACATAAATAACAACCAGGACAGAACACCAACGCTTCACGGGAGATGGACTGATTATGTTACCTAATGCGGTGTTGAAAAGTCTGCAAACAAACTTTCCAACAAGCAAGTCAACAACCTCTGATCCAAATCGTTTTGATGAACAGCAGTGGACCCAGCACCGAAACTTGCTGAACACCACTGGTTACCGGCCTCCAGTCTAAAAACAACTCTACAATCTTCCTCTGTTTTCTATTGTCAAGCTAATTTTGTATCCAATTGTATCCCATGTGATCTAACTATACTAATTAGTCTACCATGTAGAACATTATCAAAGGTTTTACTAAAGTCTATGTCAACAACATCTAATGCTCTACCTTTATTAATCCTTTTAATTACGTCCTCAAAAACCTCAATCAAATTGATGGGACACAATTTCCCAATCACAAAACCATACTGACTATCCTTAATCTGTCTTTACCTCTCCAAATGCAATGTATTTTATAATTTTATTTTTATAAATATGATATTTTATAATCTCTTCAACAACTGGCTCGAAGGTAGAAGATAGTGTGCTGACGCATGATTGCCTTCAGATTGGGGGCCTGTGACCAGCAGTGTGCCACAAGGATCGGTGCTGGGTTCATTGCTTTGTGTCATTTATATAAATAATATGGATGTGAAGTGTTGTTAGTCAGTTTGCAGATGACCACAGAATTGGAGGTGTAGTGGACAGCGAAGAAGGTTACCTCAGATTACAACAGGATCTTGACCAGATGGGCCAATGGGCTTAGGAGTGGCAGATGGAGTTTAATTTAGATAAATGTGAGGTGCAGCATTTAGGAAAGGCAAATCAGGGCAGGACTTGTATACTTAACACTAAGGTCCTGGGGAGTGCTGCTGAACAAACAGACCTTGGAGTGAAGGTTCATAGTTCTTTGAAAGTGGAGTCGCAGGTAGATAGGATAGTGAAGGTGGTGTTTGGTCAGAGCATTGAGTAAAGGAGTTGGGAGATCATGTTGTGGCTGTACAGGACCTTGGTTAGGCCACTTTTGGGATACGGTGTGCAATTTTGCTCTTCCTGCTATAAGATGGATGTTGTGAAACTTGAAAGGGTTCTGAAAAGACTTACAAGGATTTTGCTAGGGTTAGAGAGTTTGAGCTATAGGGAAAGGCTGAATGGGTGGGGCAATTTTCATTGGAGTATCTGAGGCTGAGGGGTGACCTTATAGAGGTTTATAAAATCATGCAGGGGCATGGATAGGACAAATAGACAAGGTCTTTTCCCTGAGATGGGGGAGCTCCAGAATTAGAGGGCATAGGTTGAGGGTGAGAGGGGAGATATTTAAAAGGGACCTAAGAGGCAACTTTTCCACATAGAGGGTGGTGCATGTATGGAATATGCTGCCAGAGGAAGTGGTGGAAGCTGGTACGATTACAACATTAAAAGGCACAGGATGAGCACAGGAATAGGAGGCATCTAGATGGATCTGGGCCAAGTGCTGGCAAATAGAACTAGATTAGTTTAGGATATCTGGTCAGCATGGATGAGTTGGACCGAAGGGTCGGTTTCTGTGCTGTACATCTCTATGACTCTAACTCCATGTGGCACCGATGACAGATTCACTGGTCTATAGTTCCCTGGCTTCTCCTTAGAGCCTTTCTTTAAATAAAGGCACATTAATCGACCTGCAGTCCTCTAGTGCCCCATAGATATCTATGGTAGGGGGTCCACAATTTCTTCTCTGTCTATCCACAACGTCCTGGGATACAGTTGATCAGGTCCCAGAGATTTATCCACCTTTATGTGTTTTTAAGATCTCCAGCACCTCCTCTTCTGTAATGTGGATTGTTTTCAAAACATCAATATTTATTCTCAGTTCTCTCGCCTTCATGTTTCTCCACAGTAAAAACTGGCACAAAATTTAGTATGCCTGCCATCATCTGTGGTTCCACACAAAGATAACCTCATCCATCTTTAAGGTGCCTTATTTTTTCCTTAGCTGCTCTTAACATATGTGTTGAATCTCTGGATTATTGTTAACCTTATCTGCCATGGCTATCTCATCTCCTTTTGTCCCCTGATTTCCCTCTTAATAATGGACCTATCTATCTCTCTTGAAATACTCTTCAAAGGATTCACTTGATCCCAGTTGTCTATACCTAACATATGCCTCCTTATACTTGTTCAAACAGAGCCTCAATGAAGGCAGCATTTGGTATACATGCCGTTATTGCATAGTGCATTGAGTATAGACTTTGGGAGGTCATGTTGCAGCTGTACAGGACATTTGTTAGGCCATTATTAAAATACTGTGCGCAATTCTGGCCTCCCTGCTATGAGAAGGATGTTGTGAAATTTGTAAGGGTTTAGGAAAGTTTTACAAGGATGTTGCCAGGATTGGAAGATTTGAGCTATAAGGAGAGGTGGAATACACTGGGGCTATTTTCCCTGGAGGCTGAGGGGTGACCTTACAGAGGTTTATAAAATCATGAGGGGCATGAATAGGGTAAATACACAAGGTACTTTCCTCTGGTTGGGCGAGTCAAAAGCTTGAGGGCACAGGTTTAGTATGAGAGGGGAAAGATTTAAAAGGGGCAGTTTTTTCACGCAGAGTGTGGTGCATGTATGGAATGAGCTGCCTGAGAAATTGTTGGAGGCTAGTACAATTACAACACTTAAAAGGCCTCTGGATGGGTATATGAATAAGAAGGGTTTAGAGGGATATGGGCCAAGTGCTGGTGAATGGGACTAGATTAATTTAGGGTATCTGGTTGGCATAGACGAGTTGGACCGAAGTCTGTGCTATATGTCTCTGCGACTTTATGTCTTCATCCACTGTACTCGCATTTACCAGCTTTACTCTAACAGGAACATAATGGTGTCCAGAAAGAAAATCACTGCCAAGGTGCTGCAGGGATTAAAATCCCAAATTTGTGATGATTTTTGCATCCCCAGGATTAAGAGGCGATTGGTGAAATCTCTCATTTTCTGGAACAGTCTCAGTGGAATGGAATTTTTTTTAGTCACTTGTGGGACATGAGCATCACTAGCTGGCCAGCATTTATCACCAGTGCCCAGTGGCTCTTGAGAAGTTGGTGATGAGCTGCCTTCCTGAATTGCTGTAGTCCATGAGATATAGGTAGACCCCTCAGGGAGGGAATTCCATGATTTTGAACCAGCGACGGTGTAGGAATGGCAATATATTTCCAAGTCAGGATGGCGAGTGTCTTGGAGTGGAACTTGAGGGGTTGGGGTTCCATGTATCTGCTGCCCTTGTCCTTCTAAATGGAAATGGTCATGGATGCTTAGCTATCTACTAATCTGTCTCTTCACCTTCAGGGATCTGTGGGCAAGACCCCTGTTCCTCTGAGTTTCCTAGTGTCCTATCATTCACTGAGTACTCCCCTTGTCTTGTAACACAGGAACAGGAGATCATTCCGTTCCTCAATCCTGTTACACAGGAATAGGAAGGATACCAGTCAGTCCCCCAGCAGATAAGATCAGTGATCTCAGAATAAACCTTGGCTGATGGGAGGGAGATGGAGCAATCTGGGATCATCTTGCTGTGTGTGAAGCCTGCACCCTCACCCCGCATCGCTTATGACAACCCGTGAAAAGAATGAGTTCTGAAGTCAGACAGAATCTTTTGCTTTATTTAGGAATCGAAAGGAACTTGTTGCGATGCCTTTGCCCCATCTCACCTTCGGTCCCAAATTCCCATGCATCGACTGGTACACTCTCCGTGGTTCGCTGAGGATCAGCCCACTGTCTTTTAGCGCAGAGCGGAATCGCTGGACCTACAGAGCACAGAGAGATGGAGATGAGATCAGTTTGTTCGCTGATAGCCCCTTGCTGCCCTCCCTCTCTCTACCCCACAGGGTAGCTGTCCCTTCTCTGCCCAATCCTGAGGCAGTGATTCTTCTCCTACTGTCAAGTCTACCCTCTTCTTCTGTAATACCTCTCCCAGACAACTATCCCTATGGGATTGTGATTCCTACCTCAATCGATGAGCCTAAAAAAATTCTGATTGTTTCCTCCTCCCCCACAAACTTTCTTTCATTATTCCAGGGTTTTGTGATTGCTATTTGGACTGACAAACTCCCATTTTTATCCCAGGTTAAAACTCAGTTTAGAAGATTGCGATACTGCAGACTTGAACTGTTTCCTGAGATGTAAGGGACAAGGAGAAGTTGTTATGAAGGAATTAAAGGCAACATTCCAATTAACCATACCTGGGAGAAAAAGGAGTCAAAGCAACATAAATAACCCGTTTCCAGGGTTAGCAAAGTTAATTGTTTGACAACCAGCTGTCTTGTGACTAATAGGTAATTAATATTCCCTGCATGAGGGATGTACTGAAGTGAAGGGGTTACTGGCACAACATGCAATGTTTTGAATAGAAAGTTGGCATCAAGTGTAACAAGGAACAGAAAAGCTACTCCCAATAAGAAGGCAATCCAAAGACTTGAATACTCCAGAATCAATATTGTGGATGAACAAATCTAAAGGAGCATCAATCATGTCACATCACAAGGCAGAAAATTCTAGAAGATTTCAGATTCAGGATTCCTCAGCAGCAGAACTCTGAAGAACTCTGGCACCAGGAATGCAACACAGCATTCTGATTTTATGACGCTGGCCACAGGACCATCTGTCCTCAAATTCTAGACAGTCCTCAAATTCAATCGATCTCTTGGAACCTGATGTACCTGTCATTGCATTAGAACTGGTCTCAGTACCAGAATCTTGGCTGTTTGCTACGTTTCCCTGAGAATCATCAACCCCACATGTTCCAAAACAGCATACTTATTTGAAATGGGGATAGCCACAGAAGACTCCTGCACCAACTGTCTACCTCTCTTACCTTTCCTGGAGTTAACCAATCTATGTGACTGGATCTGCATCTTTTCCCTCTTCCTATAACTGCCATCCTTCATGTCTCCCTGCTCTTGTAAATTCCTCATTACCTCGAACTGTCTCTCCAACTGTTCCATTCAATTTGAAAGGATTCTTAATCAACGGCATATATTGCAGATATAGTCCTCAGTAACCCTTAAACTCTCCCTGAACTCCTACATCCGACAAGAAGAGCATATCATTCTACTAAAGGCCATTTTTGCTTTTAGTCTACAGACACAGAAAATAGCACTGTCTTATTCCTCTACAAAACACTGCTCCAGGTTAAATTAATACTTGTGGCGTATATTTTAAGTTTAATCAAGAGGCATATCTCAAAAAAACATAATAAAACACCAACTCGACTCACAACTGCAGATTTACTGTAAGGCCATGCTTAAAATATCCACTTACCTGTTTCTGTGCTGTCCCCTCTCCCAAACAGGTTCCTCCAAGATTAGTTGTGAATTTCACTTGTTTGTTTTCCCAGATGTATTCCAATGTCCAGTGATTCACGAATTCAAACAGCAAAGGCATTAACTGTGCAGGTTCACTGCTGTGTCAGTTTCTGCCAATTTCCCGTTTCCATTGCCAGTGGCTGTCAGCTCTTTGTCCCTGAGTTCTGCCTCTGGCCGAGTGAATGTGAAAATTCTTCAGTGAATAGTCCTCTTGTCTCAGACTTCCGAGATTCTGGGTTAGATGGGAGAGCAGAAATCTAACCACTGGTATCTGGGCTGATGTGAGAACTGTTGTACTGGAGTAGCACACTGTTGGAGGGTCAGTGCTGAGGGAGTGCCAGACTGTGTCCCTCTGTGACATCTAACTGGCTGACTGCTGTCTGAAGTCCATATTAAAGATTTCGTGACCTCCTTGGAAGAAGCACTGTGAATGCCAATCTGAATCTTTAAAACTTGTGTCCAGTTGGTGAAAACAGGCAATCAGCCCGATATCACAGTGCTGTTAGTCAGTTCTTGCTGTCTGCACGTTAGTTGCTGTGTTCCCTGAGTAACCGCAGTATCTACCTGACAGTCCATATGATGTTGGAACAGAGGTCAGCCAATTGAATGTACTCTTTTGTCCGATGGGGTCATGGCTGATTTGGCAATTATCAACTCCACTCTCCTGTCTTTCTTTATAATCTTTGATCCCTTCCAGATTAAAAATCTCATCGCAGCCTTCAATATAATTAATGACTCAGCCTCGACCGCCCTCTGTGGTCAAGAGTTCCGCAGATTCACTCCCCTCTGAGAGAAGAAATTCCTCCTCATGCTTCCCTTTTATTCTGAGACTGTGCCTCAAAACTAGAGTCGAAAAGTGTGGCGCTGGAAAAACATGGCAGGTCATGCAGCATCCGAGGAGCAGGAGAGTCGACGTTCCGGGGGTAAGCCCTTTATCAGGAATGTCAAAACTAGATGGAATATTCCATCTCACCAAAATTGCGTGGAAGAAAATGGAAGACAGTTTAACGGCTGGACTCACTACTACTCATAAAAAGGCCAAAGGACTACTTGTTTTCCAAATTGCTAGCTGTAGCGCCATGTTCGCATTCATTGACTTAGAAATAAGGTCACACAGGGCTCATAGAAGCATACAGTATAAGCAAAGGAGGAGGCTGTTTACCCCTTTTAACAATCCATGTGATCATGGCTGATCAGCCAACTAGGTTCCCTGATCCCATTTCATTCCTGTAATCCCAAGGACTTTATCTAACGCCTCAGAAGTATGGGAAGTGATTTTTGGGTCCCTTGCTGATATATTTGTATCATCGATAGCCACGAATGAAGTGCCAGTAGATTGGAGGGTGGCTAATGTGGTGTGATTATTTAAGAAAGGTAGTAAGCAAAAGCCAGGGAACTGATGTCAGTGGTGGGTAAGTTGTTGGAGGGGATTGTGAGGGATAGGATCTATGTGCATTTGGAAAGCCAAGGACTTATTAGGGATAGTCAACATGGTTATGTGCATGAGAAATGGTATCTCACCAACTTAATTGAGTTTTTGATGAAGTGACAAAGACGATTGAAGAAGGCAGGGGAGTGCAGTTGTGGTAAGTGGTGCCTCACAGGATGATTTGCTGCTGATATCTCTCATTTCCTTTGTCATTGATTTTTCTGTCTCTCTACTGCTTGATGCCAGGTTGCGTTTCAGGAAGAGCCAGAGGCACGTCACAGCCTGTGTGGAGGCAGCAAGCAGTCAGGGCGAGGTGGTCATCTCAGCTTCGACCCAAGAGTGGTACATCAAGAAGCACCTATACAGCACCCGGCACGTCACTGCAGCCGAGACTGTGGGCCGTGTGCTAGCTCAACGCTGCCTTGAGGCCGGGATCGGCTACCTCCAATTCCGGGCTATCCCTTGGGAATACCGGGCAGAGTCGGTAAGTCCCGAGAACTTTAAGAGAATGAGGGTCCTGATTAGTTTAGGAGGAAAGATGGGTGACTCACTTAAACAGGATTGTGGCTGATTGCATCCGGCCTCAACTCCACAGTCCTGCCCACTGTCTTGAAACCATTACTGACTAAAAAATTGTCTACCACCTCAAATTTATTCAGTGACTATCACACTCTGGAGAAGCAAATCCCCTTATGAGAACATAGAACATAGAAAAATACAGCGCAGTACAGGCCCTTCGGCCCTCGATGTTGCGCCGACCGAAGCCGACCTAACCTACACTACCCCAATAACCTCCATATGCTTGTTCAATGCCCGCTAAAATGACCATAAAGAGGGAGAGTCCACCACTGCTACTGGCAGGGCATTCCATGAATTCACAACCCGCTGAGTAAAAAATCTACCCCTAACATCTGTCCTATACCTACCACCCCTTAATTTAAAGCTGTGTCCCCTAGTAACAGCTGACTCCATACGCGGAAAAAGGTTCTCACTGTCAACCCTATCTAAACCCCTAATCATCTTGTACACCTCTATCAAATCTCCCCTCAACCTTTTTTTCTCCAATGAGAAAAGTCCCAAGTGCCTCAGCCTTTCCTCATATGATCTTCCTACCATGCCAGCCAACATCCTGGTAAACCTTCTCTGCACTCGTTCCAATGCCTCCACATCCTTCCTATAGTATGGCGACCAAAACTGCACACAATACTCCAGATGAGGCCACACCAGAGTCTTATACAACTGCAACATGACCTCAGGACTCCGGAACTCAATTCCTCTACCAATAAAGCCCAGTACACCATATGCCTTCATCACAGCACTATTTACCTGGGTGGCAACTTTCAAAGATCTGTGTACATGGACACCAAGATCCCTCTGCTCATCCATACTACCAAGTAGTCTACCATTAGCCCAGTAATCCATCATCTTGTTACTCCTACCAAAGTGAATGACTTCACACTTAGCTACATTGAATTCCATTTGCCACCTTACTGCCCAGCTCTGCAACTTATCTATATCGCGCTGTAACCTGCCACATCCTTCTTCGCTGTCCCCAACTCCACAGACTTTTGTGTCATCCGCAAACTTGCTCACCCAGCCTTCAAGCCCCTCCTCCAGGTCATTTATAAAAATGACAAACAGCAATGGTGCCAAAACAGATCCTTCTGGAACACCGCTAGTAACTGCGCTCCAAGATGAACTATACCATCAACTACTACCCTCTGTCTCCTTCCAGCCAGCCAATTCCTAATCCAAGCCTCTAATGCACCCTTAATGCCATATCTCCGTAGTTTTTGCATTAGCCTGCCATGGGATACTTTATCGAACGCCTTGCTAAAATCCATATACACCACATCTACTGCTTTACCCTCGTCCACTTCCTTGGTCACCTTCTCAAAGAATTCAATAAGGTTTGTGAGGCACGACCTGCCCTTCACAAAACCATGCTGACTATCCTTGATCCCATTATTCCTATCCAGATGCTCATTAAATCCTATCCCTTACAATTCTCTCTAAGACTTTGCCCACAACAGAAGTGAGACTCACTGGCCTATAGTTACTCGGGCTATCCCTGCTCCCCTTCTTGAACAAGGGGACCACATTTGCTATCCTCCAGTCTTCTGGCACTATTCCCGTAGACAACGACGACATAAAAATCAAGGCCAATGGATCCACTATCTCCTCCCTAGCTTCCCAGAGGATCCTAGGATAAATGTCATCAGGCCCCGGGGACTTATCTATTTTCATCCTTTCCAGTATTCCCCAGACCTCTTCCCTACGTACCTCAAGGCCATCCATTCTAATCACTTGTGACTCAATATTCACATCGGCAACAATGTCCTGTTCCTGAGTGAATACTGACGAAAAGTTTTGATTCAGTGTCTCACCAATCTCCTCCACCTCCACACACACAACTTCCCACTACTATCCTTGACTGGACCGATACCTACCCTTGTCATCCTTTTATTCCTGACATACGTGTAGAAAGCCTTTGGGTTTTCCCTAATCCTACCAACTAAGGACTTTTCATTACCCCTTCTCGCTGCTCTTAGCTCTGTCTTTAGATCCTTCCTGGCTACCTTATAACTCTCAATCGCCCCAACTGAACCTTCACGCCTCATCTTTATATAGGCCGCCCTCTTCCCTTTCACAAGGGATTCCAATTCCTTATTAAACCACGGCTCCCTCACAAGACCCTTTACTCCCTGCCTGACTGGTACATACTTATCAAGGACACCCATTAGCTGTTCCTTGAACAATCTCCACATATCATTTGTGTTCTTCCCTTGAAGCCTATTTTTCCAATCCACGCATCCTAAGTCATGCCTCACCGCATCATAATTTCCCTGCCCCCAGCTATAACTGTTGGCCTGCAGTGCACACTTATCCCTCTCCATCACTAGAGTAAAAGTCACCGAGTTGTGGTCACTGCCCCCGAAGTGCTCACCTACCTCCAAGTCTAACACCTGGCCTGGTTCATCACCTAGAACCAAATCCAGTATAGCCTCACCTCTTGTTGGCCTGTCTACATATTGTGTCAGGAAACCCTCCTGCACACATTGGACAAACACCGACCCATCTAACGAACTCGAGCTATAGCTTTCCCAGTCAATATCTGGGAAGTTAAAGTCCCCCATAACAACCACCCTGCTACTTTCACTCTTCTCCTGAATCATCCTGGCAATACTTTCCTCTACTTCTCTCGGACTATTAGGAGGCCTGTAGAAAACTCCGAACAGGGTGACCTCACCTTTCCTATTTCTAACCTCCGCCCACACTACCTCAGATGGCAAGTCTTCCTCCATCACCCTTTCTACTGCTGTAATATTATCCTTGACAAGCAATGCCACACCTCCCCCTCTTTTACCCCCATCTCTGACCCTACTAAAACATTTAAACCCTGGAACCTGCAACAGCCATTCCTGTCCCTGTTCTACCCACGTCTCTGTAATGGCCACAACATCGAAGTCCCAGGTACCAACCCTCGTCATGTCTGTTATTAAACGTGCCACATGTTAAGCCTAAAACGATGACCTCTCATATGAACGAGGACCGTAAGGAAGCCACTCAGCTCCTCCAGCTTACTCTGCCGTTCAATAAGGTCATGGCCGATCTGATTTTAACTTTGACTCAATGTTCAAGTGCATCCTCCCAAATCTTTCAGCCTCTTAACCTACATTGCCCCACAAGGGGAAACATCTTCTCTGCGTCTACTTTGTTAATCTCCTTTAGCATCTTACAAACTTCAATTAGATCTTGTGGGTGAATTACCACAAGCTACCTTTAATTTGGCTACTTACTCAGGAATCTCCAAGACAATCCAGTCTTAAAACAGAGGAACCTCTATTATCTGAATGAGTTGGGCGAGCACCTTTTCGTCCGGATCGCAGTGCTCTACCAGACAGTTTGTTTCAATCAATAATTTTGATGAGTCTGCTATTTGAACAAACTAATCTTTGCATTCTGCAAATTGCAGGTTAAACTGAGAAGGACTTAACCCTTAACATCACATAAATATATGAAATCCCTGCATTAAGCAAGGTCCTGAACAGCTTCTACAATCACAAGAGCATTTATCAAGTTTCTGTGAACTCAGTGTCACAGTAGGAAATCAGAAGCACTGCCTTGCGCATGTTTACTTTCTCGGCAATTTATTTCAAGAACTGCCCAGTAAAGTGACGGAAATAAAGCACACGTTTGAAAAGGACTGTGTAACTCATCCTTACGTGAAACCAAAAACTCCACTCATTGTTGCTTGAGGTGATTGTGTTTCTTTGATTTTGCCAGTGTTTTCACTTGTTCTTCAGTACAGGCAATCCAAATTCACCTACCTCTTTGATGTAATATTTTTATTAGACCTTGAGACCTTGTTCGGATAATCCAAAATACGGATAATTGAGGTTAGTCTGTACTTAATCTTTATTGCACGTGGCAGCCAAAATAAGGACCTCCGGTCAGCGAGTTAGGCCTCACAACCCAGCTTGGGTATTACCTGATTCTTGGTGGAATTTAGCTACGATTACGACCTACAATGTCTGTGGAAGCGACCTTCACTAAACAGCTGCCCATGACTAGCCCTTGCTGTGAAGTTAAACATCTCACAACACCAGGTTATAGTCCAACAGATTTAATTGGAAGCTCTAGATTTCAGACAACCTCCTGATGAAGGAGCAGCGCTCAGAAAACTAGTGCTTCCAATTAAACCTGTTGGTCTATAACCTGGTGTTGTGTGATTTTTAACTTTCTCTACCCCAGTCCAACACTGGCATCTCCAAATCATGCCCTCCTGTGAAAACGCCTTACTGCTGACTGACACCTCCCCCTCTTCTACAAAGTAAAAGAGAAACCTGCAAATCTATCAACGGGATCGAACTTCAAATTAATACATATTCCTCGAGAGGGTTCTGCTTCCCGAACTGTTACCCGGAATTCCCTCCTCTCCACAATTACTGCAGCGTGGCCTCAGTCTAATGGTTCCTCTGTTTTTGCCGTTTTTGTTTTCTAAGAAAACTCTTGAGAAGTTTTAGAAACTGAAAGAACTGCAGAATTATGTGGGGCATGGATAGGATAAATAGACAAAGTCTTTTCCCTGGGGTCGGGGAGTCCAGAACTAGAGGGCATAGGTTTAGTGTGAGAGGCGAAAGATATAAAAGCGACCAAAGGGTCAACGCTTTCATCCAGAGGGTGGTACGTGTGTGGAATGAGCTGCCAGAGGAAGTGGCGGAGGCTGGTACAATTGCAACATTTTCCAGGCATTTGGATGGGTATATGAATAGGAAGGGTTTGGAAGGATATGGGCCGGGTGCTGGCAGGTGGGACTAGATTGGGTTGGGATATCTGGTCGGCATGGGCAGGTTGGACCGAAGGGTCTGTTTCCGAGCTGTACATCTCTATCTCGATGACTATGTCTACGCTGTAAATCAGAAACCAAACCCGAAGTCGGTGGTAAAGCTGTATGAAGAGAAATCAGAGTTCACGTTTCGGTCCGGTGAACCTTTCTGAGAACTTGACAAGTTTTAATTGTGTGATCGTTCCAGGGTTGCCCTGGGATTTTCGTGCTATTTCTGTTATTGATTGATTTCAGATGATGAGAAATCCGAAATGCTGCTTTGTGTGTATTAAAAAGTGAGGCGGGGCATCAGGAGACCGATCCACTCAGTAAAACTCGGTCTTTGATGACTTCTCAATTCTAATATTTCACTGCAAAATTTCCAACAAAACAACAACGAAATTTCGAGTCAAGAACTATTATGGCACATCAGCTGATTTCTAGAGCGCTTCTGGCTGTAGCGATGGTGGTATAGTGGTGAGCATAGCTGCCTTCCAAGCAGTTGACCCCGGTTCGATTCCCGACCATCGCCAGCAGTGCGTTTTAACACCACTCCACAACCAAAAGAGCCGATCGATTCAGTGGGAATGAAACACCTCCGTCTGCACATCACATTGAGTCTGCCAGACCTCTGGCGTGCAGACACAACTTTGAAGTTGAGGATGTCCCCAGGAGGATGAAAGAGTCAAGTCGATCACGGTTCAAAGAAAGTAGAGTCATGGCAGAATTCCTTGGTTTTCCATCTTATTTCGAAAGAAATGTTTCCGGATTTCACTCATTTCAACATTACTCTCATTTTGTTTTTTGTGAACTACAGCCTAATATCAAGTGAAATGTGGGTGGACAGTTCACAAATATCCAAACAACGTTATTTCTCATATCGAATCGGTAATGTTATTGTTTTAGGTGCAGGTCAGAAATAGGAGGAGTGGACACCAGCTGCTTTTATATTTCCAGTATGAGAAAATGATTCGATAAAACTCTGAGAGATGATAGAAATGACCACAGAGTGAGTGAAAGTTTAATCCAGGATAAAGTTAAAAATCACACAACACCAGATTACAGTCCAACAGCTTTATTTGGAAGCACTAGTTTTAGGAGTGCTCCGAAAGCTACTTGGACGATAACCTGGTATTGTGTGATTTTGAACTTTGTCCTCCCCAGTCCACCACAGGCTCCTCCACGTCATCATCCGAGATAGTCATCATGGATTTGTTAAGGGAAGGTCGTGACTGATGAAGGTGACTGATTTTCTTTGAAGGATGAAGAATGGATGGAGTGTTTCCGATGTAGATCAACCTGATGATAAGAAGGACCATAAGACGCAGTATTTATAGCAAAAGGATTACAGTTTAATGCAGCTGAAATGATATATTAAACACATTTCGGTTAAGCCTTTCATCTTTTATAATGGGTTTACTAGTTTCCGTTCTTTAATATAAGAACCTCAGAACCTTTTCAAAGTTACGTTGTCGAGATAACTTCAGGTTGTCTAACAAGAGATGCCATCTCAGCTCAGACAATGCATTAAAGGTGTGAGGTTAAAGTCTGTCTGTGTCCCAATCTTGAGTCAGACTGGTTCTAGCCTCCCAGTCGGAGAGCACTTCAGCGCTCTGTGTCTTTCGGTCTCGGACCCCTGGGAGACAATCCTCCAAGGCAGACTATGGGACAGCCAACAATGCAAAGTGGCCAAGCAGAGGCTGATAGTCAAGTTCGGTACCCACGCGGATGACTTTAACTGGGCACTTTGGTCCATGTCACACGACACGTGACAACACTACACTGCATACTATTTCACGGACACTCACAAGTACACGCACACACACAAAAGCACACGCCTACCGACCCACACACACATGCATACCCTCTCTCAAACACAAGCTCTCTCTCATAAACTCACTCAAACACTTCCTCATTCACAGCCACTCACGCAATTTCTCACAAACTGATACCCCAGTACACTCACACACATGCACCTACACACACTCTCACAGACCCGCATATCCCTACATGCACACACACACAGACACACACACACAGCCAGACACACCCACACATGCAACCACACACACACACGCATGCACCCACACACGCAGACACACACCCACACATGCACCCACACACACACACATGCAGCCACACACACACGCATGCACCCACACACGCAGACACACACACACACACACACACACAGTTCCCCCCCCACACACACACTGTTTCCGGTTTCTCCCGACTCTCAGCTGGAGACTATCATTGCCTGCAGACCCGACCTTCATCCCCCCACGACACCATGAAGGGTAACACTTGTTCATGCCCTTACACAGCCGTCTGTGCCCTCCCTTGACCCCGTCCTTTCCATCTTGCCCACCGCCCCTCCATGACGCTCTACCTCCTTCCTGCGCAGGGTTTCTCTGACAATGTCAATTTCACGTCCTTTGTCAATTTCACTTCCTATGTCAATTTCACCACACTACGTTTTCTTTTTCCCCTCACGAACCGGGATCACCCTACGCTGTGCTTGCTGACCCCACCCGCTACGTTTGCCTTGCCAGATAGCGCTTTGTGTTTCGTTGGACCCGCAGGAGTAGCTGCGGACGTTCTGCTTAAACCTGAGCGGATAACACTGTTCTGCTCGGAGACAGGGAGGTCTGCAGATGCTGGAGCCCGAAACATCGATTTCCCTGCTGTGCCTTTCCAG
Organism: Chiloscyllium punctatum; assembly: GCF_047496795.1. Classification (NCBI taxonomy): domain Eukaryota; kingdom Metazoa; phylum Chordata; class Chondrichthyes; order Orectolobiformes; family Hemiscylliidae; genus Chiloscyllium; species Chiloscyllium punctatum. Next base: position 20,745,011 of record NC_092753.1, read on the forward strand.
CAACAAACTCTCGACACTGTTCTGCCACGACCCTGTCTCGATTCCACACAATCCCATTCATCATTAAGGCGCCACGGCATCCCAAGGACTTGGGACCCATGGGAACTAAATGATGACAGCGTCCTCAGCACTCTGCACCCCCTGACCTTGGAAAGCCCATCTTGGTTCAGGTTACCTATCTAGGGCAGGGAGGGTTTTGCGTGCACTGCCTTCCCACATCAGTGGACGCGACCTTCACTCAACAGCTGCCCATGACTACCCCTTGCTGTGAAGTTAAACATCACACAATACCAGGTTATAGTCCAACAGATTTAATTGGAAGCTCTAGATTTCGGACAACCACCTGATGAAGGAGCAGCGCTCAGAAAGCTAGTGCTTCCAATTAAACCTGTTGGTCTATAACCTGGTGTTGTGTGATTTTTAACTTTCTATACCCCAGTCCAACACTGGCATCTCCAAATCATGCCCTCCTGTGAAAACCCCTTACTGCTGACTGACACCTCCCCCTCTGCGACAAAGTAAAAGAGAAACCTGCAAATCTATCAACGGGATCGAACTTCAAATTAATACATATTCCTCGAGAGGGTTCTGCTTCCCGAACTGTTACCCGGAATTCCCTCCTCTGCACAATTACTGCAGCGTGGCCTCAGTCTAATGGTTCCTCTGTTTTTGCCGTTTTTGTTTTCTAAGAAAACTCTTGAGAAGTTTTAGAAACTGAAAGAACTGCAGAATTATGTGGGGCATGGATAGGATAAATAGACAAAGTCTTTTCCCTGGGGTCGGGGAGTCCAGAACTAGAGGGCATAGGTTTAGTGTGAGAGGCGAAAGATATAAAAGCGACCAAAGCATCAACGCTTTCATCCAGAGGGTGGTACGTGTGTGGAATGAGCTGCCAGAGGAAGTGGCGGAGGCTGGTACAATTGCAACATTTTCGAGGCATTTGGATGGGTATATGAATAGGAAGGGTTTGGAAGGATATGGGCCGGGTGCTGGCAGGTGGGACTAGATTGGGTTGGGATATCTGGTCGGCATGGGCAGGTTGGACCGAAGGGTCTGTTTCCGAGCTGCACATCTCTATCTCGATGACTATGTCTACGCTGTAAATCAGAAACCAAACCCGAAGTCGGTGGTAAAGCTGTATGAAGAGAAATCAGAGTTCACGTTTCGGTCCGGTGAACCTTTCTGAGAACTTGACAAGTTTTAATTGTGTGATCGTTCCAGGGTTGCCCTGGGATTTTCGTGCTATTTCTGTTATTGATTGATTTCAGATGATGAGAAATCCGAAATGCTGCTTTGTGTGTATTAAAAAGTGAGGCGGGGCATCAGGAGACCGATCCACTCAGTAAAACTCGGTCTTTGATGACTTCTCAATTCTAATATTTCACTGCAAAATTTCCAACAAAACAACAACGAAATTTCGAGTCAAGAACTATTATGGCACATCAGCTGATTTCTAGAGCGCTTCAGCCTGTGGCGATGGTGGTATAGTGGTGAGCATAGCTGCCTTCCAAGCAGTTGACCCGGGTTCGATTCCCGGCCATCGCAAGCAGTGCATTTTAACACCACTCCACAACCAAAAGAGCCGATCGATTCAGTGGGAATGAAACACCTCCGTCTGCACATCACATTGAGTCTGCCAGACCTCTGGAGTGCAGACACAACTTTGAAGTTGAGGATGTCCCCAGGAGGATTAAGGAGTCAAGTCGAACACGGTTCAAAGAAACACGAGTCATGGCAGAATTCCTTAGTTTTCCATCTTATTTCGAAAGAAATGTTTCCGGATTTCACTCATTTCAACATTACTCTCATTTTGTTTTTTGTGAACTACAGCCTAATATCAAGTGAAATGTGGGTGGACAGTTCACAAATATCCAAACAACGTTATTTCTCATATCGAATCGGTAATGTTATTGTTTTAGGTGCAGGTCAGAAATAGGAGGAGTGGACACCAGCTGCTTTTATATTTCCAGTATGAGAAAATGATTCGATAAAACTCTGAGAGATGATAGAAGTGACCACACAGTGAGTGAAAGTTTAATCCAGGATAAAGTTAAAAATCACACAACACCAGATTACAGTCCAACAGCTTTACTTGGAAGCACTAGTTTTAGGAGTGCTCCGAAAGCTACTTGGACGATAACCTGGTATTGTGTGATTTTGAACTTTGTCCTCCCCAGTCCACCACAGGCTCCTCCACGTCATCATCCGAGATCGTCATCATGGATTTGTTAAGGGAAGGTAGTGTCTGATGAAGGTGACTGATTTTCTTTGAAGGATAAAGAATGGATGGAGTGTATCCGATGTAGATCAACCTGATGATAAGAAGGACCATAAGACGCAGTATTTATAGCAAAAGGATTACAGTTTAATGCAGCTGAAATGATATATTAAACACATTTAGGTTAAGCCTTTCATCTTTTATAATGGGTTTACTAGTTTCCGTTCTTTAATATAAGAACCTCAGAACCTTTTCAAAGTTACGTTGTCGAGATAACTTCAGGTTGTCTAACAAGAGATGCCATCTCAGCTCAGACAATGCATTAAAGGTGTGAGGTTAAAGTCTGTCTGTGTCCCAATCTTGAGTCAGACTGGTTCTAGCCTCCCAGTCGGAGAGCACTTCAGCGCTCTGTGCCTTTCGGTCTCGGACCCCTGGGTGACAATCCTCCAAGGCAGACTATGGGACAGCCAACAATGCAAAGTGGCCAAGCAGAGGCTGATAGTCAAGTTCGGTACCCATGGGGATGACTTTAACTGGGCACTTTGGTTCATGTCACACGACACGTGACAACACTGCACTGTATACTATTTCACGGACACTACACAAGTACACGCACACACACAAAAGCACACTCCTACCGACCCACACACACATGCATACCCTCTCTCAAACACAAGCTCTCTCTCATAAACTCACTCAAACACTTCCACATTCACAGCCACTCACGCACATTCTCACAAATTGATACCCCAGTACACTCACACACATGCACCTACACACACTCTCACACACCCGCATATCCCTACATGCATACACACACACACAGACACACACACACACAGCCACACACACCCACACATGCACCCACACACACACACATGCAGCCACACACACACGCATGCACCCACACACGCAGACACACACCCACACACATATACACACACACACACACACAGTCCCTCCCGCCCCCCCCACACACACTGATTCCGGGTTCTCACGACTCTCAGCTGGAGACTATCATTGCCTGCAGACCCGATCTTCATCCCCCCACGACACCATGAAGGGTAACACTTGCTCATGCCCTTACACAGCCGTCTGTGCCCTCCCTTGACCCCGTCCTTTCCATCTTGCCCACCGCCCCTCCATGACGCTCTACCTCCTTCCTGCGCAGGTTTGCTCTGACAATGTCAATTTCACGTCCTTTGTCAATTTCACTTCCTATGTCAATTTCACCGCACTACGTTTTCTTTTTCCCCTCACGAACCGGGATCACCCTACGCTGTGCTTGCTGACCCCACCCCCTACGTTTGCCTTCCCGGATAGCGCTTTGTGTTTCGTTGGAACCGCAGGAGTAGCTGCGGACGTTCTGCTTAAACCTGAGCGGATAACACTGTTCTGCTCGGAGACAGGGAGGTCTGTAGATGCTGGAGCCCGAAAAATCGATTTCCCTGCTGTGCGTTTCCAGCAACACACTCTCGACACTGTTCTGCCACGACCCTGTCTCGGTTGCACACAATCCCATTCATCATTAAGGCGCCACGGCATCCCAAGGACTTGGGACCCATGGGAACTAAATGATGACAGCGGCCTCAGCACTCTGCACCCCCTGACCTTGGAAAGCCCATCTTGGTTCAGGTTACCTATCTAGGGCAGGGAGGGTTTTGCGTGCACTGCCTTCCCACATCAGTGGAAGCGACCTTCACGAAACAGCTGCCCATGACTACCCCTTGCTGTGAAGTTAAACATCACACGACACCAGGTTATAGTCCAACAGATTTAATTGGAAGCTCTAGATTTCGGACAACCACCTGATGAAGGAGCAGCGCTCCGAAAGCTAGTGCTTCCAATTAAACCTGTTGGTCTATAACCTGGTGTTGTGTGATTTTTAACTTTCTATACCCCAGTCCAACACTGGCATCTCCAAATCATGCCCTCCTGTGAAAACCCCTTACTGCTGACTGACACCTCCCCCTCTTCTACAAAGTAAAAGAGAAACCTGCAAATCTATCAACGGGATCGAACTTCAAATTAATACATATTCCTCGAGAGGGTTCTGCTTCCCGAACTGTTACCCGGAATTCCCTCCTCTCCACAATTACTGCAGCGTGGCCTCAGTCTAATGGTTCCTCTGTTTTTGCCGTTTTTGTTTTCTAAGAAAACTCTTGAGAAGTTTTAGAAACTGAAAGAACTGCAGAATTATGTGGGGCATGGATAGGATAAATAGACAAAGTCTTTTCCCTGGGGTCGGGGAGTCCAGAACTAGAGGGCATAGGTTTAGTGTGAGAGGCGAAAGATATAAAAGCGACCAAAGGGTCAACGCTTTCATCCAGAGGGTGGTACGTGTGTGGAATGAGCTGCCAGAGGAAGTGGCGGAGGCTGGTACAATTGCAACATTTTCCAGGCATTTGGATGGGTATATGAATAGGAAGGGTTTGGAAGGATATGGGCCGGGTGCTGGCAGGTGGGACTAGATTGGGTTGGGATATCTGGTCGGCATGGGCAGGTTGGACCGAAGGGTCTGTTTCCGAGCTGCACATCTCTATCTCGATGACTATGTCTACGCTGTAAATCAGAAACCAAACCCGAAGTCGGTGGTAAAGCTGTATGAAGAGAAATCAGAGTTCACGTTTCGGTCCGGTGAACCTTTCTGAGAACTTGACAAGTTTTAATTGTGTGATCGTTCCAGGGTTGCCCTGGGATTTTCGTGCTATTTCTGTTATTGATTGATTTCAGATGATGAGAAATCGGAAATGCTGCTTTGTGTGTATTAAAAAGTGAGGCGGGGCATCAGGAGACCGATCCACTCAGTAAAACTCGGTCTTTGATGACTTCTCAATTCTAATATTTCACTGCAAAATTTCCAACAAAACAACAACGAAATTTCGAGTCAAGAACTATTATGGCACATCAGCTGATTTCTAGAGCGCTTCAGCCTGTAGCGGTGGTGGTATAGTGGTGAGCATAGCTGCCTTCCAAGCAGTTGACCCGGGTTCGATTCCCGGCCATCGCAAGCAGTGCATTTTAACACCACTCCACAACCAAAAGAGCCGATCGATTCAGTGGGAATGAAACAGCTCCGTCTGCACATCACATTGAGTCTGCCAGACCTCTGGAGTGCAGACACAACTTTGAAGTTGAGGATGTCCCCAGGAGGATTAAGGAGTCAAGTCGAACACGGTTCAAAGAAACACGAGTCATGGCAGAATTCCTTGGTTTTCCATCTTATTTCGAAAGAAATGTTTCCGGATTTCACTCATTTCAACATTACTCTCATTTTGTTTTTTGTGAACTACAGCCTAATATCAAGTGAAATGTGGGTGGACAGTTCACAAATATCCAAACAACGTTATTTCTCATATCGAATCGGTGATGTTATTGTTTTAGGTGCAGGTCAGAAATAGGAGGAGTGGACACCAGCTGCTTTTATATTTCCAGTATGAGAAAATGATTCGATAAAACTCTGAGAGATGATAGAAGTGACCACACAGTGAGTGAAAGTTTAATCCAGGATAAAGTTAAAAATCACACAACACCAGATTACAGTCCAACAGCTTTACTTGGAAGCACTAGTTTTAGGAGTGCTCCGAAAGCTACTTGGACGATAACCTGGTATTGTGTGATTTTGAACTTTGTCCTCCCCAGTCCACCACAGGCTCCTCCACGTCATCATCCGATATAGTCATCATGGATTTGTTAAGGGAAGGTAGTGTCTGATGAAGGTGACTGATTTTCTTTGAAGGATAAAGAATGGATGGAGTGTATCCGATGTAGATCAACCTGATGATAAGAAGGACCATAAGACGCAGTATTTATAGCAAAAGGATTACAGTTTAATGCAGCTGAAATGATATATTAAACACATTTAGGTTAAGCCTTTCATCTTTTATAATGGGTTTACTAGTTTCCGTTCTTTAATATAAGAACCTAAGAACCTTTTCAAAGTTACGTTGTCGAGATAACTTCAGGTTGTCTAACAAGAGATGCCATCTCAGCTCAGACAATGCATTAAAGGTGTGAGGTTAAAGTCTGTCTGTGTCCCAATCTTGAGTCAGACTGGTTCTAGCCTCCCAGTCGGAGAGCACTTCAGCGCTCTGTGCCTTTCGGTCTCGGACCCCTGGGTGACAATCCTCCAAGGCAGACTATGGGACAGCCAACAATGCAAAGTGGCCAAGCAGAGGCTGATAGTCAAGTTCGGTACCCATGGGGATGACTTTAACTGGGCACTTTGGTTCATGTCACACGACACGTGACAACACTGCACTGTATACTATTACACGGACACTACACAAGTACACGCACACACACAAAAGCACACTCCTACCGACCCACACACACATGCATACCCTCTCTCAAACACAAGCTCTCTCTCATAAACTCACTCAAACACTTCCACATTCACAGCCACTCACGCACATTCTCACAAATTGATACCCCAGTACACTCACACACATGCACCTACACACACTCTCACACACCCGCATATCCCTACATGCATACACACACACACAGACACACACACACACAGCCACACACACCCACACATGCACCCACACACACACACATGCAGCCACACACACACGCATGCACCCACACACGCAGACACACACACACACACACACATATACACACACACACACACACACACACAGTCCCCCCCGCCCCCCCCACACACACTGATTCCGGGTTCTCACGACTCTCAGCTGGAGACTATCATTGCCTGCAGACCCGACCTTCATCCCCCCACGACACCATGAAGGGTAACACTTGCTCATGCCCTTACACAGCCGTCTGTGCCCTCCCTTGACCCCGTCCTTTCCATCTTGCCCACCGCCCCTCCATGACGCTCTACCTCCTTCCTGCGCAGGTTTGCTCTGACAATGTCAATTTCACGTCCTTTGTCAATTTCACTTCCTATGTCAATTTCACCGCACTACGTTTTCTTTTTCCCCTCACGAACCGGGATCACCCTACGCTGTGCTTGCTGACCCCACCCCCTACGTTTGCCTTCCCGGATAGCGCTTTGTGTTTCGTTGGAACCGCAGGAGTAGCTGCGGACGTTCTGCTTAAACCTGAGCGGATAACACTGTTCTGCTCGGAGAAAGGGAGGTCTGTAGATGCTGGAGCCCGAAACATCGATTTCCCTGCTGTGCGTTTCCAGCAACACACTCTCGACACTGTTCTGCCACGACCCTGTCTCGGTTGCACACAATCCCATTCATCATTAAGGCGCCACGGCATCCCAAGGACTTGGGACCCATGGGAACTAAATGATGACAGCGGCCTCAGCACTCTGCACCCCCTGACCTTGGAAAGCCCATCTTGGTTCAGGTTACCTATCTAGGGCAGGGAGGGTTTTGCGTGCACTGCCTTCCCACATCAGTGGAAGCGACCTTCACTAAACAGCTGCCCATGACTACCCCTTGCTGTGAAGTTAAACATCACACAACACCAGGTTATAGTCCAACAGATTTAATTGGAAGCTCTAGATTGCGGACAACCACCTGATGAAGGAGCAGCGCTCCGAAAGCTAGTGCTTCCAATTAAACCTGTTGGTCTATAACCTGGTGTTGTGTGATTTTTAACTTGCTATACCCCAGTCCAACACTGGCATCTCCAAATCATGCCCTCCTGTGAAAACCCCTTACTGCTGACTGACACCTCCCCCTCTTCTACAAAGTAAAAGAGAAACCTGCAAATCTATCAACGGGATCGAACTTCAAATTAATACATATTCCTCGAGAGGGTTCTGCTTCCCGAACTGTTACCCGGAATTCCCTCCTCTCCACAACTACTGCAGCGTGGCCTCAGTCTAATGGTTCCTCTGTTTTTGCCGTTTTTGTTTTCTAAGAAAACTCTTGAGAAGTTTTAGAAACTGAAAGAACTGCAGAATTACGTGGGGCATGGATAGGATAAATAGACAAAGTCTTTTCCCTGGGGTCGGGGAGTCCAGAACTAGAGGGCATAGGTTTAGTGTGAGAGGCGAAAGATATAAAAGCGACCAAAGGGTCAACGCTTTCATCCAGAGGGTGGTACGTGTGTGGAATGAGCTGCCAGAGGAAGTGGCGGAGGCTGGTACAATTGCAACATTTTCCAGGCATTTGGATGGGTATATGAATAGGAAGGGTTTGGAAGGATATGGGCCGGGTGCTGGCAGGTGGGACTAGATTGGGTTGGGATATCTGGTCGGCATGGGCAGGTTGGACCGAAGGGTCTGTTTCCGAGCTGCACATCTCTATCTCGATGACTATGTCTACGCTGTAAATCAGAAACCAAACCCGAAGTCGGTGGTAAAGCTGTATGAAGAGAAATCAGAGTTCACGTTTCGGTCCGGTGAACCTTTCTGAGAACTTGACAAGTTTTAATTGTGTGATCGTTCCAGGGTTGCCCTGGGATTTTCGTGCTATTTCTGTTATTGATTGATTTCAGATGATGAGAAATCCGAAATGCTGCTTTGTGTGTATTAAAAAGTGAGGCGGGGCATCAGGAGACCGATCCACTCAGTAAAACTCGGTCTTTGATGACTTCTCAATTCTAATATTTCACTGCAAAATTTCCAACAAAACAACAACGAAATTTCGAGTCAAGAACTATTATGGCACATCAGCTGATTTCTAGAGCGCTTCAGCCTGTAGCGATGGTGGTATAGTGGTGAGCATAGCTGCCTTCCAAGCAGTTGACCCGGGTTCGATTCCCGGCCATCGCAAGCAGTGCGTTTTAACACCACTCCACAACCAAAAGAGCCGATCGATTCAGTGGGAATGAAACAGCTCCGTCTGCACATCACATTGAGTCTGCCAGACCTCTGGAGTGCAGACACAACTTTGAAGTTGAGGATGTCCCCAGGAGGATTAAGGAGTCAAGTCGAACACGGTTCAAAGAAACACGAGTCATGGCAGAATTCCTTGGTTTTCCATCTTATTTCGAAAGAAATGTTTCCGGATTTCACTCATTTCAACATTACTCTCATTTTGTTTTTTGTGAACTACAGCCTAATATCAAGTGAAATGTGGGTGGACAGTTCACAAATATCCAAACAACGTTATTTCTCATATCGAATCGGTGATGTTATTGTTTTAGGTGCAGGTCAGAAATAGGAGGAGTGGACACCAGCTGCTTTTATATTTCCAGTATGAGAAAATGATTCGATAAAACTCTGAGAGATGATAGAAGTGACCACACAGTGAGTGAAAGTTTAATCCAGGATAAAGTTAAAAATCACACAACACCAGATTACAGTCCAACAGCTTTACTTGGAAGCACTAGTTTTAGGAGTGCTCCGAAAGCTACTTGGACGATAACCTGGTATTGTGTGATTTTGAACTTTGTCCTCCCCAGTCCACCACAGGCTCCTCCACGTCATCATCCGAGATCGTCATCATGGATTTGTTAAGGGAAGGTAGTGTCTGATGAAGGTGACTGATTTTCTTTGAAGGATAAAGAATGGATGGAGTGTATCCGATGTAGATCAACCTGATGATAAGAAGGACCATAAGACGCAGTATTTATAGCAAAAGGATTACAGTTTAATGCAGCTGAAATGATATATTAAACACATTTAGGTTAAGCCTTTCATCTTTTATAATGGGTTTACTAGTTTCCGTTCTTTAATATAAGAACCTCAGAACCTTTTCAAAGTTACGTTGTCGAGATAACTTCAGGTTGTCTAACAAGAGATGCCATCTCAGCTCAGACAATGCATTAAAGGTGTGAGGTTAAAGTCTGTCTGTGTCCCAATCTTGAGTCAGACTGGTTCTAGCCTCCCAGTCGGAGAGCACTTCAGCGCTCTGTGCCTTTCGGTCTCGGACCCCTGGGTGACAATCCTCCAAGGCAGACTATGGGACAGCCAACAATGCAAAGTGGCCAAGCAGAGGCTGATAGTCAAGTTCGGTACCCATGGGGATGACTTTAACTGGGCACTTTGGTTCATGTCACACGACACGTGACAACACTGCACTGTATACTATTTCACGGACACTACACAAGTACACGTACACACACAAAAGCACACTCCTACCGACCCACACACACATGCATACCCTCTCTCAAACACAAGCTCTCTCTCATAAACTCACTCAAACACTTCCACATTCACAGCCACTCACGCACATTCTCACAAATTGATACCCCAGTACACTCACACACATGCACCTACACACACACACTCACACACCCGCATATCCCTACATGCATACACACACACACAGACACACACACACACAGCCACACACACCCACACATGCACCCACACACACACACATGCAGCCACACACACACGCATGCACCCACACACGCAGACACACACACACACACACATATACACACACACAGTCCCCCCCGCCCCCCCCACACACACTGATTCCGGGTTCTCACGACTCTCAGCTGGAGACTATCATTGCCTGCAGACCCGACCTTCATCCCCCCACGACACCATGAAGGGTAACACTTGCTCATGCCCTTACACAGCCGTCTGTGCCCTCCCTTGACCCCGTCCTTTCCATCTTGCCCACCGCCCCTCCATGACGCTCTACCTCCTTCCTGCGCAGGTTTGCTCTGACAATGTCAATTTCACGTCCTTTGTCAATTTCACTTCCTATGTCAATTTCACCGCACTACGTTTTCTTTTTCCGCTCACGAACCGGGATCACCCTACGCTGTGCTTGCTGACCCCACCCCCTACGTTTGCCTTCCCGGATAGCGCTTTGTGTTTCGTTGGAACCGCAGGAGTAGCTGCGGACGTTCTGCTTAAACCTGAGCGGATAACACTGTTCTGCTCGGAGACAGGGAGGTCTGTAGATGCTGGAGCCCGAAACATCGATTTCCCTGCTGTGCGTTTCCAGCAACACACTCTCGACACTGTTCTGCCACGACCCTGTCTCGGTTGCACACAATCCCATTCATCATTAAGGCGCCACGGCATCCCAAGGACTTGGGACCCATGGGAACTAAATGATGACAGCGGCCTCAGCACTCTGCACCCCCTGACCTTGGAAAGCCCATCTTGGTTCAGGTTACCTATCTAGGGCAGGGAGGGTTTTGCGTGCACTGCCTTCCCACATCAGTGGAAGCGACCTTCACTAAACAGCTGCCCATGACTACCCCTTGCTGTGAAGTTAAACATCACACAACACCAGGTTATAGTCCAACAGATTTAATTGGAAGCTCTAGATTGCGGACAACCACCTGATGAAGGAGCAGCGCTCCGAAAGCTAGTGCTTCCAATTAAACCTGTTGGTCTATAACCTGGTGTTGTGTGATTTTTAACTTGCTATACCCCAGTCCAACACTGGCATCTCCAAATCATGCCCTCCTGTGAAAACCCCTTACTGCTGACTGACACCTCCCCCTCTTCTACAAAGTAAAAGAGAAACCTGCAAATCTATCAACGGGATCGAACTTCAAATTAATACATATTCCTCGAGAGGGTTCTGCTTCCCGAACTGTTACCCGGAATTCCCTCCTCTCCACAACTACTGCAGCGTGGCCTCAGTCTAATGGTTCCTCTGTTTTTGCCGTTTTTGTTTTCTAAGAAAACTCTTGAGAAGTTTTAGAAACTGAAAGAACTGCAGAATTACGTGGGGCATGGATAGGATAAATAGACAAAGTCTTTTCCCTGGGGTCGGGGAGTCCAGAACTAGAGGGCATAGGTTTAGTGTGAGAGGCGAAAGATATAAGAGCGACCAAAGGGTCAACGCTTTCATCCAGAGGGTGGTACGTGTGTGGAATGAGCTGCCAGAGGAAGTGGCGGAGGCTGGTACAATTGCAACATTTTCCAGGCATTTGGATGGGTATATGAATAGGAAGGGTTTGGAAGGATATGGGCCGGGTGCTGGCAGGTGGGACTAGATTGGGTTGGGATATCTGGTCGGCATGGGCAGGTTGGACCGAAGGGTCTGTTTCCGAGCTGCACATCTCTATCTCGATGACTATGTCTACGCTGTAAATCAGAAACCAAACCCGAAGTCGGTGGTAAAGCTGTATGAAGAGAAATCAGAGTTCACGTTTCGGTCCGGTGAACCTTTCTGAGAACTTGACAAGTTTTAATTGTGTGATCGTTCCAGGGTTGCCCTGGGATTTTCGTGCTATTTCTGTTATTGATTGATTTCAGATGATGAGAAATCCGAAATGCTGCTTTGTGTGTATTAAAAAGTGAGGCGGGGCATCAGGAGACCGATCCACTCAGTAAAACTCGGTCTTTGATGACTTCTCAATTCTAATATTTCACTGCAAAATTTCCAACAAAACAACAACGAAATTTCGAGTCAAGAACTATTATGGCACATCAGCTGATTTCTAGAGCGCTTCAGCCTGTAGCGATGGTGGTATAGTGGTGAGCATAGCTGCCTTCCAAGCAGTTGACCCGGGTTCGATTCCCGGCCATCGCAAGCAGTGCATTTTAACACCACTCCACAACCAAAAGAGCCGATCGATTCAGTGGGAATGAAACAGCTCCGTCTGCACATCACATTGAGTCTGCCAGACCTCTGGAGTGCAGACACAACTTTGAAGTTGAGGATGTCCCCAGGAGGATTAAGGAGTCAAGTCGAACACGGTTCAAAGAAACACGAGTCATGGCAGAATTCCTTGGTTTTCCATCTTATTTCGAAAGAAATGTTTCCGGATTTCACTCATTTCAACATTACTCTCATTTTGTTTTTTGTGAACTACAGCCTAATATCAAGTGAAATGTGGGTGGACAGTTCACAAATATCCAAACAACGTTATTTCTCATATCGAATCGGTGATGTTATTGTTTTAGGTGCAGGTCAGAAATAGGAGGAGTGGACACCAGCTGCTTTTATATTTCCAGTATGAGAAAATGATTCGATAAAACTCTGAGAGATGATAGAAGTGACCACACAGTGAGTGAAAGTTTAATCCAGGATAAAGTTAAAAATCACACAACACCAGATTACAGTCCAACAGCTTTACTTGGAAGCACTAGTTTTAGGAGTGCTCCGAAAGCTACTTGGACGATAACCTGGTATTGTGTGATTTTGAACTTTGTCCTCCCCAGTCCACCACAGGCTCCTCCACGTCATCATCCGAGATCGTCATCATGGATTTGTTAAGGGAAGGTAGTGTCTGATGAAGGTGACTGATTTTCTTTGAAGGATAAAGAATGGATGGAGTGTATCCGATGTAGATCAACCTGATGATAAGAAGGACCATAAGACGCAGTATTTATAGCAAAAGGATTACAGTTTAATGCAGCTGAAATGATATATTAAACACATTTAGGTTAAGCCTTTCATCTTTTATAATGGGTTTACTAGTTTCCGTTCTTTAATATAAGAACCTCAGAACCTTTTCAAAGTTACGTTGTCGAGATAACTTCAGGTTGTCTAACAAGAGATGCCATCTCAGCTCAGACAATGCATTAAAGGTGTGAGGTTAAAGTCTGTCTGTGTCCCAATCTTGAGTCAGACTGGTTCTAGCCTCCCAGTCGGAGAGCACTTCAGCGCTCTGTGCCTTTCGGTCTCGGACCCCTGGGTGACAATCCTCCAAGGCAGACTATGGGACAGCCAACAATGCAAAGTGGCCAAGCAGAGGCTGATAGTCAAGTTCGGTACCCATGGGGATGACTTTAACTGGGCACTTTGGTTCATGTCACACGACACGTGACAACACTGCACTGTATACTATTTCACGGACACTACACAAGTACACGTACACACACAAAAGCACACTCCTACCGACCCACACACACATGCATACCCTCTCTCAAACACAAGCTCTCTCTCATAAACTCACTCAAACACTTCCACATTCACAGCCACTCACGCACATTCTCACAAATTGATACCCCAGTACACTCACACACATGCACCTACACACACACACTCACACACCCGCATATCCCTACATGCATACACACACACACAGACACACACACACACAGCCACACACACCCACACATGCACCCACACACACACACATGCAGCCACACACACACGCATGCACCCACACACGCAGACACACACACACACACACATATACACACACACAGTCCCCCCCGCCCCCCCCACACACACTGATTCCGGGTTCTCACGACTCTCAGCTGGAGACTATCATTGCCTGCAGACCCGACCTTCATCCCCCCACGACACCATGAAGGGTAACACTTGCTCATGCCCTTACACAGCCGTCTGTGCCCTCCCTTGACCCCGTCCTTTCCATCTTGCCCACCGCCCCTCCATGACGCTCTACCTCCTTCCTGCGCAGGTTTGCTCTGACAATGTCAATTTCACGTCCTTTGTCAATTTCACTTCCTATGTCAATTTCACCGCACTACGTTTTCTTTTTCCGCTCACGAACCGGGATCACCCTACGCTGTGCTTGCTGACCCCACCCCCTACGTTTGCCTTCCCGGATAGCGCTTTGTGTTTCGTTGGAACCGCAGGAGTAGCTGCGGACGTTCTGCTTAAACCTGAGCGGATAACACTGTTCTGCTCGGAGACAGGGAGGTCTGTAGATGCTGGAGCCCGAAACATCGATTTCCCTGCTGTGCGTTTCCAGCAACACACTCTCGACACTGTTCTGCCACGACCCTGTCTCGGTTGCACACAATCCCATTCATCATTAAGGCGCCACGGCATCCCAAGGACTTGGGACCCATGGGAACTAAATGATGACAGCGGCCTCAGCACTCTGCACCCCCTGACCTTGGAAAGCCCATCTTGGTTCAGGTTACCTATCTAGGGCAGGGAGGGTTTTGCGTGCACTGCCTTCCCACATCAGTGGAAGCGACCTTCACTAAACAGCTGCCCATGACTACCCCTTGCTGTGAAGTTAAACATCACACAACACCAGGTTATAGTCCAACAGATTTAATTGGAAGCTCTAGATTGCGGACAACCACCTGATGAAGGAGCAGCGCTCCGAAAGCTAGTGCTTCCAATTAAACCTGTTGGTCTATAACCTGGTGTTGTGTGATTTTTAACTTGCTATACCCCAGTCCAACACTGGCATCTCCAAATCATGCCCTCCTGTGAAAACCCCTTACTGCTGACTGACACCTCCCCCTCTTCTACAAAGTAAAAGAGAAACCTGCAAATCTATCAACGGGATCGAACTTCAAATTAATACATATTCCTCGAGAGGGTTCTGCTTCCCGAACTGTTACCCGGAATTCCCTCCTCTCCACAATTACTGCAGCGTGGCCTCAGTCTAATGGTTCCTCTGTTTTTGCCGTTTTTGTTTTCTAAGAAAACTCTTGAGAAGTTTTAGAAACTGAAAGAACTGCAGAATTACGTGGGGCATGGATAGGATAAATAGACAAAGTCTTTTCCCTGGGGTCGGGGAGTCCAGAACTAGAGGGCATAGGTTTAGTGTGAGAGGCGAAAGATATAAAAGCGACCAAAGGGTCAACGCTTTCATCCAGAGGGTGGTACGTGTGTGGAATGAGCTGCCAGAGGAAGTGGCGGAGGCTGGTACAATTGCAACATTTTCCAGGCATTTGGATGGGTATATGAATAGGAAGGGTTTGGAAGGATATGGGCCGGGTGCTGGCAGGTGGGACTAGATTGGGTTGGGATATCTGGTCGGCATGGGCAGGTTGGACCGAAGCGTCTGTTTCCGAGCTGCACATCTCTATCTCGATGACTATGTCTACGCTGTAAATCAGAAACCAAACCCGAAGTCGGTGGTAAAGCTGTATGAAGAGAAATCAGAGTTCACGTTTCGGTCCGGTGAACCTTTCTGAGAACTTGACAAGTTTTAATTGTGTGATCGTTCCAGGGTTGCCCTGGGATTTTCGTGCTATTTCTGTTATTGATTGATTTCAGATGATGAGAAATCCGAAATGCTGCTTTGTGTGTATTAAAAAGTGAGGCGGGGCATCAGGAGACCGATCCACTCAGTAAAACTCGGTCTTTGATGACTTCTCAATTCTAATATTTCACTGCAAAATTTCCAACAAAACAACAACGAAATTTCGAGTCAAGAACTATTATGGCACATCAGCTGATTTCTAGAGCGCTTCAGCCTGTAGCGATGGTGGTATAGTGGTGAGCATAGCTGCCTTCCAAGCAGTTGACCCGGGTTCGATTCCCGACCATCGCAAGCAGTGCATTTTAACACCACTCCACAACCAAAAGAGCCGATCGATTCAGTGGGAATGAAACAGCTCCGTCTGCACATCACATTGAGTCTGCCAGACCTCTGGAGTGCAGACACAACTTTGAAGTTGAGGATGTCCCCAGGAGGATTAAGGAGTCAAGTCGAACACGGTTCAAAGAAACACGAGTCATGGCAGAATTCCTTGGTTTTCCATCTTATTTCGAAAGAAATGTTTCCGGATTTCACTCATTTCAACATTACTCTCATTTTGTTTTTTGTGAACTACAGCCTAATATCAAGTGAAATGTGGGTGGACAGTTCACAAATATCCAAACAACGTTATTTCTCATATCGAATCGGTGATGTTATTGTTTTAGGTGCAGGTCAGAAATAGGAGGAGTGGACACCAGCTGCTTTTATATTTCCAGTATGAGAAAATGATTCGATAAAACTCTGAGAGATGATAGAAGTGACCACACAGTGAGTGAAAGTTTAATCCAGGATAAAGTTAAAAATCACACAACACCAGATTACAGTCCAACAGCTTTACTTGGAAGCACTAGTTTTAGGAGTGCTCCGAAAGCTACTTGGACGATAACCTGGTATTGTGTGATTTTGAACTTTGTCCTCCCCAGTCCACCACAGGCTCCTCCACGTCATCATCCGAGATCGTCATCATGGATTTGTTAAGGGAAGGTAGTGTCTGATGAAGGTGACTGATTTTCTTTGAAGGATAAAGAATGGATGGAGTGTATCCGATGTAGATCAACCTGATGATAAGAAGGACCATAAGACGCAGTATTTATAGCAAAAGGATTACAGTTTAATGCAGCTGAAATGATATATTAAACACATTTAGGTTAAGCCTTTCATCTTTTATAATGGGTTTACTAGTTTCCGTTCTTTAATATAAGAACCTCAGAACCTTTTCAAAGTTACGTTGTCGAGATAACTTCAGGTTGTCTAACAAGAGATGCCATCTCAGCTCAGACAATGCATTAAAGGTGTGAGGTTAAAGTCTGTCTGTGTCCCAATCTTGAGTCAGACTGGTTCTAGCCTCCCAGTCGGAGAGCACTTCAGCGCTCTGTGCCTTTCGGTCTCGGACCCCTGGGTGACAATCCTCCAAGGCAGACTATGGGACAGCCAACAATGCAAAGTGGCCAAGCAGAGGCTGATAGTCAAGTTCGGTACCCATGGGGATGACTTTAACTGGGCACTTTGGTTCATGTCACACGACACGTGACAACACTGCACTGTATACTATTTCACGGACACTACACAAGTACACGTACACACACAAAAGCACACTCCTACCGACCCACACACACATGCATACCCTCTCTCAAACACAAGCTCTCTCTCATAAACTCACTCAAACACTTCCACATTCACAGCCACTCACGCACATTCTCACAAATTGATACCCCAGTACACTCACACACATGCACCTACACACACACACTCACACACCCGCATATCCCTACATGCATACACACACACACAGACACACACACACACAGCCACACACACCCACACATGCACCCACACACACACACATGCAGCCACACACACACGCATGCACCCACACACGCAGACACACACACACACACACACACATATACACACACACAGTCCCCCCCGCCCCCCCCACACACACTGATTCCGGGTTCTCACGACTCTCAGCTGGAGACTATCATTGCCTGCAGACCCGACCTTCATCCCCCCACGACACCATGAAGGGTAACACTTGCTCATGCCCTTACACAGCCGTCTGTGCCCTCCCTTGACCCCGTCCTTTCCATCTTGCCCACCGCCCCTCCATGACGCTCTACCTCCTTCCTGCGCAGGTTTGCTCTGACAATGTCAATTTCACGTCCTTTGTCAATTTCACTTCCTATGTCAATTTCACCGCACTACGTTTTCTTTTTCCGCTCACGAACCGGGATCACCCTACGCTGTGCTTGCTGACCCCACCCCCTACGTTTGCCTTCCCGGATAGCGCTTTGTGTTTCGTTGGAACCGCAGGAGTAGCTGCGGACGTTCTGCTTAAACCTGAGCGGATAACACTGTTCTGCTCGGAGACAGGGAGGTCTGTAGATGCTGGAGCCCGAAACATCGATTTCCCTGCTGTGCGTTTCCAGCAACACACTCTCGACACTGTTCTGCCACGACCCTGTCTCGGTTGCACACAATCCCATTCATCATTAAGGCGCCACGGCATCCCAAGGACTTGGGACCCATGGGAACTAAATGATGACAGCGGCCTCAGCACTCTGCACCCCCTGACCTTGGAAAGCCCACCTTGGTTCAGGTTACCTATCTAGGGCAGGGAGGGTTTTGCGTGCACTGCCTTCCCACATCAGTGGAAGCGACCTTCACTAAACAGCTGCCCATGACTACCCCTTGCTGTGAAGTTAAACATCACACAACACCAGGTTATAGTCCAACAGATTTAATTGGAAGCTCTAGATTGCGGACAACCACCTGATGAAGGAGCAGCGCTCCGAAAGCTAGTGCTTCCAATTAAACCTGTTGGTCTATAACCTGGTGTTGTGTGATTTTTAACTTGCTATACCCCAGTCCAACACTGGCATCTCCAAATCATGCCCTCCTGTGAAAACCCCTTACTGCTGACTGACACCTCCCCCTCTTCTACAAAGTAAAAGAGAAACCTGCAAATCTATCAACGGGATCGAACTTCAAATTAATACATATTCCTCGAGAGGGTTCTGCTTCCCGAACTGTTACCCGGAATTCCCTCCTCTCCACAACTACTGCAGCGTGGCCTCAGTCTAATGGTTCCTCTGTTTTTGCCGTTTTTGTTTTCTAAGAAAACTCTTGAGAAGTTTTAGAAACTGAAAGAACTGCAGAATTACGTGGGGCATGGATAGGATAAATAGACAAAGTCTTTTCCCTGGGGTCGGGGAGTCCAGAACTAGAGGGCATAGGTTTAGTGTGAGAGGCGAAAGATATAAGAGCGACCAAAGGGTCAACGCTTTCATCCAGAGGGTGGTACGTGTGTGGAATGAGCTGCCAGAGGAAGTGGCGGAGGCTGGTACAATTGCAACATTTTCCAGGCATTTGGATGGGTATATGAATAGGAAGGGTTTGGAAGGATATGGGCCGGGTGCTGGCAGGTGGGACTAGATTGGGTTGGGATATCTGGTCGGCATGGGCAGGTTGGACCGAAGGGTCTGTTTCCGAGCTGCACATCTCTATCTCGATGACTATGTCTACGCTGTAAATCAGAAACCAAACCCGAAGTCGGTGGTAAAGCTGTATGAAGAGAAATCAGAGTTCACGTTTCGGTCCGGTGAACCTTTCTGAGAACTTGACAAGTTTTAATTGTGTGATCGTTCCAGGGTTGCCCTGGGATTTTCGTGCTATTTCTGTTATTGATTGATTTCAGATGATGAGAAATCCGAAATGCTGCTTTGTGTGTATTAAAAAGTGAGGCGGGGCATCAGGAGACCGATCCACTCAGTAAAACTCGGTCTTTGATGACTTCTCAATTCTAATATTTCACTGCAAAATTTCCAACAAAACAACAACGAAATTTCGAGTCAAGAACTATTATGGCACATCAGCTGATTTCTAGAGCGCTTCAGCCTGTAGCGATGGTGGTATAGTGGTGAGCATAGCTGCCTTCCAAGCAGTTGACCCGGGTTCGATTCCCGGCCATCGCAAGCAGTGCATTTTAACACCACTCCACAACCAAAAGAGCCGATCGATTCAGTGGGAATGAAACAGCTCCGTCTGCACATCACATTGAGTCTGCCAGACCTCTGGAGTGCAGACACAACTTTGAAGTTGAGGATGTCCCCAGGAGGATTAAGGAGTCAAGTCGAACACGGTTCAAAGAAACACGAGTCATGGCAGAATTCCTTGGTTTTCCATCTTATTTCGAAAGAAATGTTTCCGGATTTCACTCATTTCAACATTACTCTCATTTTGTTTTTTGTGAACTACAGCCTAATATCAAGTGAAATGTGGGTGGACAGTTCACAAATATCCAAACAACGTTATTTCTCATATCGAATCGGTGATGTTATTGTTTTAGGTGCAGGTCAGAAATAGGAGGAGTGGACACCAGCTGCTTTTATATTTCCAGTATGAGAAAATGATTCGATAAAACTCTGAGAGATGATAGAAGTGACCACACAGTGAGTGAAAGTTTAATCCAGGATAAAGTTAAAAATCACACAACACCAGATTACAGTCCAACAGCTTTACTTGGAAGCACTAGTTTTAGGAGTGCTCCGAAAGCTACTTGGACGATAACCTGGTATTGTGTGATTTT
This sequence comes from Chiloscyllium punctatum, assembly GCF_047496795.1. NCBI lineage: Eukaryota > Metazoa > Chordata > Chondrichthyes > Orectolobiformes > Hemiscylliidae > Chiloscyllium > Chiloscyllium punctatum. The sequence goes on from NC_092753.1 coordinate 20,765,587, forward strand.
GAACTTTGTCCTCCCCAGTCCACCACAGGCTCCTCCACGTCATCATCCGAGATCGTCATCATGGATTTGTTAAGGGAAGGTAGTGTCTGATGAAGGTGACTGATTTTCTTTGAAGGATAAAGAATGGATGGAGTGTATCCGATGTAGATCAACCTGATGATAAGAAGGACCATAAGACGCAGTATTTATAGCAAAAGGATTACAGTTTAATGCAGCTGAAATGATATATTAAACACATTTAGGTTAAGCCTTTCATCTTTTATAATGGGTTTACTAGTTTCCGTTCTTTAATATAAGAACCTCAGAACCTTTTCAAAGTTACGTTGTCGAGATAACTTCAGGTTGTCTAACAAGAGATGCCATCTCAGCTCAGACAATGCATTAAAGGTGTGAGGTTAAAGTCTGTCTGTGTCCCAATCTTGAGTCAGACTGGTTCTAGCCTCCCAGTCGGAGAGCACTTCAGCGCTCTGTGCCTTTCGGTCTCGGACCCCTGGGTGACAATCCTCCAAGGCAGACTATGGGACAGCCAACAATGCAAAGTGGCCAAGCAGAGGCTGATAGTCAAGTTCGGTACCCATGGGGATGACTTTAACTGGGCACTTTGGTTCATGTCACACGACACGTGACAACACTGCACTGTATACTATTTCACGGACACTACACAAGTACACGTACACACACAAAAGCACACTCCTACCGACCCACACACACATGCATACCCTCTCTCAAACACAAGCTCTCTCTCATAAACTCACTCAAACACTTCCACATTCACAGCCACTCACGCACATTCTCACAAATTGATACCCCAGTACACTCACACACATGCACCTACACACACACACTCACACACCCGCATATCCCTACATGCATACACACACACACAGACACACACACACACAGCCACACACACCCACACATGCACCCACACACACACACATGCAGCCACACACACACGCATGCACCCACACACGCAGACACACACACACACACACACACACATATACACACACACAGTCCCCCCCGCCCCCCCCACACACACTGATTCCGGGTTCTCACGACTCTCAGCTGGAGACTATCATTGCCTGCAGACCCGACCTTCATCCCCCCACGACACCATGAAGGGTAACACTTGCTCATGCCCTTACACAGCCGTCTGTGCCCTCCCTTGACCCCGTCCTTTCCATCTTGCCCACCGCCCCTCCATGACGCTCTACCTCCTTCCTGCGCAGGTTTGCTCTGACAATGTCAATTTCACGTCCTTTGTCAATTTCACTTCCTATGTCAATTTCACCGCACTACGTTTTCTTTTTCCCCTCACGAACCGGGATCACCCTACGCTGTGCTTGCTGACCCCACCCCCTACGTTTGCCTTCCCGGATAGCGCTTTGTGTTTCGTTGGAACCGCAGGAGTAGCTGCGGACGTTCTGCTTAAACCTGAGCGGATAACACTGTTCTGCTCGGAGACAGGGAGGTCTGTAGATGCTGGAGCCCGAAACATCGATTTCCCTGCTGTGCGTTTCCAGCAACACACTCTCGACACTGTTCTGCCACGACCCTGTCTCGGTTGCACACAATCCCATTCATCATTAAGGCGCCACGGCATCCCAAGGACTTGGGACCCATGGGAACTAAATGATGACAGCGGCCTCAGCACTCTGCACCCCCTGACCTTGGAAAGCCCATCTTGGTTCAGGTTACCTATCTAGGGCAGGGAGGGTTTTGCGTGCACTGCCTTCCCACATCAGTGGAAGCGACCTTCACTAAACAGCTGCCCATGACTACCCCTTGCTGTGAAGTTAAACATCACACAACACCAGGTTATAGTCCAACAGATTTAATTGGAAGCTCTAGATTTCGGACAACCACCTGATGAAGGAGCAGCGCTCCGAAAGCTAGTGCTTCCAATTAAACCTGTTGGTCTATAACCTGGTGTTGTGTGATTTTTAACTTTCTATACCCCAGTCCAACACTGGCATCTCCAAATCATGCCCTCCTGTGAAAACCCCTTACTGCTGACTGACACCTCCCCCTCTTCTACAAAGTAAAAGAGAAACCTGCAAATCTATCAACGGGATCGAACTTCAAATTAATACATATTCCTCGAGAGGGTTCTGCTTCCCGAACTGTTACCCGGAATTCCCTCCTCTCCACAATTACTGCAGCGTGGCCTCAGTCTAATGGTTCCTCTGTTTTTGCCGTTTTTGTTTTCTAAGAAAACTCTTGAGAAGTTTTAGAAACTGAAAGAACTGCAGAATTACGTGGGGCATGGATAGGATAAATAGACAAAGTCTTTTCCCTGGGGTCGGGGAGTCCAGAACTAGAGGGCATAGGTTTAGTGTGAGAGGCGAAAGATATAAAAGCGACCAAAGGGTCAACGCTTTCATCCAGAGGGTGGTACGTGTGTGGAATGAGCTGCCAGAGGAAGTGGCGGAGGCTGGTACAATTGCAACATTTTCCAGGCATTTGGATGGGTATATGAATAGGAAGGGTTTGGAAGGATATGGGCCGGGTGCTGGCAGGTGGGACTAGATTGGGTTGGGATATCTGGTCGGCATGGGCAGGTTGGACCGAAGGGTCTGTTTCCGAGCTGCACATCTCTATCTCGATGACTATGTCTACGCTGTAAATCAGAAACCAAACCCGAAGTCGGTGGTAAAGCTGTATGAAGAGAAATCAGAGTTCACGTTTCGGTCCGGTGAACCTTTCTGAGAACTTGACAAGTTTTAATTGTGTGATCGTTCCAGGGTTGCCCTGGGATTTTCGTGCTATTTCTGTTATTGATTGATTTCAGATGATGAGAAATCCGAAATGCTGCTTTGTGTGTATTAAAAAGTGAGGCGGGGCATCAGGAGACCGATCCACTCAGTAAAACTCGGTCTTTGATGACTTCTCAATTCTAATATTTCACTGCAAAATTTCCAACAAAACAACAACGAAATTTCGAGTCAAGAACTATTATGGCACATCAGCTGATTTCTAGAGCGCTTCAGCCTGTAGCGATGGTGGTATAGTGGTGAGCATAGCTGCCTTCCAAGCAGTTGACCCGGGTTCGATTCCCGGCCATCGCAAGCAGTGCATTTTAACACCACTCCACAACCAAAAGAGCCGATCGATTCAGTGGGAATGAAACACCTCCGTCTGCACATCACATTGAGTCTGCCAGACCTCTGGAGTGCAGACACAACTTTGAAGTTGAGGATGTCCCCAGGAGGATTAAGGAGTCAAGTCGAACACGGTTCAAAGAAACACGAGTCATGGCAGAATTCTTTGGTTTTCCATCTTATTTCGAAAGAAATGTTTCCGGATTTCACTCATTTCAACATTACTCTCATTTTGTTTTTTGTGAACTACAGCCTAATATCAAGTGAAATGTGGGTGGACAGTTCACAAATATCCAAACAACGTTATTTCTCATATCGAATCGGTGATGTTATTGTTTTAGGTGCAGGTCAGAAATAGGAGGAGTGGACACCAGCTGCTTTTATATTTCTAGTATGAGAAAATGATTCGATAAAACTCTGAGAGATGATAGAAGTGACCACACAGTGAGTGAAAGTTTAATCCAGGATAAAGTTAAAAATCACACAACACCAGATTACAGTCCAACAGCTTTACTTGGAAGCACTAGTTTTAGGAGTGCTCCGAAAGCTACTTGGACGATAACCTGGTATTGTGTGATTTTGAACTTTGTCCTCCCCAGTCCACCACAGGCTCCTCCACGTCATCATCCGATATCGTCATCATGGATTTGTTAAGGGAAGGTAGTGTCTGATGAAGGTGACTGATTTTCTTTGAAGGATAAAGAATGGATGGAGTGTATCCGATGTAGATCAACCTGATGATAAGAAGGACCATAAGACGCAGTATTTATAGCAAAAGGATTACAGTTTAATGCAGCTGAAATGATATATTAAACACATTTAGGTTAAGCCTTTCATCTTTTATAATGGGTTTACTAGTTTCCGTTCTTTAATATAAGAACCTCAGAACCTTTTCAAAGTTACGTTGTCGAGATAACTTCAGGTTGTCTAACAAGAGATGCCATCTCAGCTCAGACAATGCATTAAAGGTGTGAGGTTAAAGTCTGTCTGTGTCCCAATCTTGAGTCAGACTGGTTCTAGCCTCCCAGTCGGAGAGCACTTCAGCGCTCTGTGCCTTTCGGTCTCGGACCCCTGGGTGACAATCCTCCAAGGCAGACTATGGGACAGCCAACAATGCAAAGTGGCCAAGCAGAGGCTGATAGTCAAGTTCGGTACCCATGGGGATGACTTTAACTGGGCACTTTGGTTCATGTCACACGACACGTGACAACACTGCACTGTATACTATTTCACGGACACTACACAAGTACACGTACACACACAAAAGCACACTCCTACCGACCCACACACACATGCATACCCTCTCTCAAACACAAGCTCTCTCTCATAAACTCACTCAAACACTTCCACATTCACAGCCACTCACGCACATTCTCACAAATTGATACCCCAGTACACTCACACACATGCACCTACACACACTCTCACACACCCGCATATCCCTACATGCATACACACACACACAGACACACACACACACAGCCACACACACCCACACATGCACCCACACACACACACATGCAGCCACACACACACGCATGCACCCACACACGCAGACACACACACACACACACACACACACACACACAGTCCCCCCCGCCCCCCCCCCCACACACACTGATTCCGGGTTCTCACGACTCTCAGCTGGAGACTATCATTGCCTGCAGACCCGACCTTCATCCCCCCACGACACCATGAAGGGTAACACTTGCTCATGCCCTTACACAGCCGTCTGTGCCCTCCCTTGACCCCGTCCTTTCCATCTTGCCCACCGCCCCTCCATGACGCTCTACCTCCTTCCTGCGCAGGTTTGCTCTGACAATGTCAATTTCACGTCCTTTGTCAATTTCACTTCCTATGTCAATTTCACCGCACTACGTTTTCTTTTTCCGCTCACGAACCGGGATCACCCTACGCTGTGCTTGCTGACCCCACCCCCTACGTTTGCCTTCCCGGATAGCGCTTTGTGTTTCGTTGGAACCGCAGGAGTAGCTGCGGACGTTCTGCTTAAACCTGAGCGGATAACACTGTTCTGCTCGGAGACAGGGAGGTCTGTAGATGCTGGAGCCCGAAACATCGATTTCCCTGCTGTGCGTTTCCAGCAACACACTCTCGACACTGTTCTGCCACGACCCTGTCTCGGTTGCACACAATCCCATTCATCATTAAGGCGCCACGGCATCCCAAGGACTTGGGACCCATGGGAACTAAATGATGACAGCGGCCTCAGCACTCTGCACCCCCTGACCTTGGAAAGCCCATCTTGGTTCAGGTTACCTATCTAGGGCAGGGAGGGTTTTGCGTGCACTGCCTTCCCACATCAGTGGAAGCGACCTTCACTAAACAGCTGCCCATGACTACCCCTTGCTGTGAAGTTAAACATCACACAACACCAGGTTATAGTCCAACAGATTTAATTGGAAGCTCTAGATTTCGGACAACCACCTGATGAAGGAGCAGCGCTCCGAAAGCTAGTGCTTCCAATTAAACCTGTTGGTCTATAACCTGGTGTTGTGTGATTTTTAACTTTCTATACCCCAGTCCAACACTGGCATCTCCAAATCATGCCCTCCTGTGAAAACCCCTTACTGCTGACTGACACCTCCCCCTCTTCTACAAAGTAAAAGAGAAACCTGCAAATCTATCAACGGGATCGAACTTCAAATTAATACATATTCCTCGAGAGGGTTCTGCTTCCCGAACTGTTACTCGGAATTCCCTCCTCTCCACAATTACTGCAGCGTGGCCTCAGTCTAATGGTTCCTCTGTTTTTGCCGTTTTTGTTTTCTAAGAAAACTCTTGAGAAGTTTTAGAAACTGAAAGAACTGCAGAATTACGTGGGGCATGGATAGGATAAATAGACAAAGTCTTTTCCCTGGGGTCGGGGAGTCCAGAACTAGAGGGCATAGGTTTAGTGTGAGAGGCGAAAGATATAAAAGCGACCAAAGGGTCAACGCTTTCATCCAGAGGGTGGTACGTGTGTGGAATGAGCTGCCAGAGGAAGTGGCGGAGGCTGGTACAATTGCAACATTTTCCAGGCATTTGGATGGGTATATGAATAGGAAGGGTTTGGAAGGATATGGGCCGGGTGCTGGCAGGTGGGACTAGATTGGGTTGGGATATCTGGTCGGCATGGGCAGGTTGGACCGAAGGGTCTGTTTCCGAGCTGCACATCTCTATCTCGATGACTATGTCTACGCTGTAAATCAGAAACCAAACCCGAAGTCGGTGGTAAAGCTGTATGAAGAGAAATCAGAGTTCACGTTTCGGTCCGGTGAACCTTTCTGAGAACTTGACAAGTTTTAATTGTGTGATCGTTCCAGGGTTGCCCTGGGATTTTCGTGCTATTTCTGTTATTGATTGATTTCAGATGATGAGAAATCCGAAATGCTGCTTTGTGTGTATTAAAAAGTGAGGCGGGGCATCAGGAGACCGATCCACTCAGTAAAACTCGGTCTTTGATGACTTCTCAATTCTAATATTTCACTGCAAAATTTCCAACAAAACAACAACGAAATTTCGAGTCAAGAACTATTATGGCACATCAGCTGATTTCTAGAGCGCTTCAGCCTGTAGCGGTGGTGGTATAGTGGTGAGCATAGCTGCTTTCCAAGCAGTTGACCCGGGTTCGATTCCCGGCCATCGCAAGCAGTGCATTTTAACACCACTCCACAACCAAAAGAGCCGATCGATTCAGTGGGAATGAAACACCTCCGTCTGCACATCACATTGAGTCTGCCAGACCTCTGGAGTGCAGACACAACTTTGAAGTTGAGGATGTCCCCAGGAGGATTAAGGAGTCAAGTCGAACACGGTTCAAAGAAACACGAGTCATGGCAGAATTCCTTGGTTTTCCATCTTATTTCGAAAGAAATGTTTCCGGATTTCACTCATTTCAACATTACTCTCATTTTGTTTTTTGTGAACTACAGCCAAATATCAAGTGAAATGTGGGTGGACAGTTCACAAATATCCAAACAACGTTATTTCTCATATCGAATCGGTGATGTTATTGTTTTAGGTGCAGGTCAGAAATAGGAGGAGTGGACACCAGCTGCTTTTATATTTCCAGTATGAGAAAATGATTCGATAAAACTCTGAGAGATGATAGAAGTGACCACACAGTGAGTGAAAGTTTAATCCAGGATAAAGTTAAAAATCACACAACACCAGATTACAGTCCAACAGCTTTACTTGGAAGCACTAGTTTTAGGAGTGCTCCGAAAGCTACTTGGACGATAACCTGGTATTGTGTGATTTTGAACTTTGTCCTCCCCAGTCCACCACAGGCTCCTCCACGTCATCATCCGAGATCGTCATCATGGATTTGTTAAGGGAAGGTAGTGTCTGATGAAGGTGACTGATTTTCTTTGAAGGATAAAGAATGGATGGAGTGTATCCGATGTAGATCAACCTGATGATAAGAAGGACCATAAGACGCAGTATTTATAGCAAAAGGATTACAGTTTAATGCAGCTGAAATGATATATTAAACACATTTAGGTTAAGCCTTTCATCTTTTATAATGGGTTTACTAGTTTCCGTTCTTTAATATAAGAACCTCAGAACCTTTTCAAAGTTACGTTGTCGAGATAACTTCAGGTTGTCTAACAAGAGATGCCATCTCAGCTCAGACAATGCATTAAAGGTGTGAGGTTAAAGTCTGTCTGTGTCCCAATCTTGAGTCAGACTGGTTCTAGCCTCCCAGTCGGAGAGCACTTCAGCGCTCTGTGCCTTTCGGTCTCGGACCCCTGGGTGACAATCCTCCAAGGCAGACTATGGGACAGCCAACAATGCAAAGTGGCCAAGCAGAGGCTGATAGTCAAGTTCGGTACCCATGGGGATGACTTTAACTGGGCACTTTGGTTCATGTCACACAACACGTGACAACACTGCACTGTATACTATTTCACGGACACTACACAAGTACACGCACACACACAAAAGCACACTCCTACCGACCCACACACACATGCATACCCTCTCTCAAACACAAGCTCTCTCTCATAAACTCACTCAAACACTTCCACATTCACAGCCACTCACGCACATTCTCACAAATTGATACCCCAGTACACTCACACACATGCACCTACACACACTCTCACACACCCGCATATCCCTACATGCATACACACACACACAGACACACACACACACAGCCACACACACCCACACATGCACCCACACACACACACATGCAGCCACACACACACGCATGCACCCACACACGCAGACACATACACACACACACACACACACACACAGTCCCCCCCGCCCCCCCCACACACACTGATTCCGGGTTCTCACGACTCTCAGCTGGAGACTATCATTGCCTGCAGACCCGACCTTCATCCCCCCACGACACCATGAAGGGTAACACTTGCTCATGCCCTTACACAGCCGTCTGTGCCCTCCCTTGACCCCGTCCTTTCCATCTTGCCCACCGCCCCTCCATGACGCTCTACCTCCTTCCTGCGCAGGTTTGCTCTGACAATGTCAATTTCACGTCCTTTGTCAATTTCACTTCCTATGTCAATTTCACCGCACTACGTTTTCTTTTTCCGCTCACGAACCGGGATCACCCTACGCTGTGCTTGCTGACCCCACCCCCTACGTTTGCCTTCCCGGATAGCGCTTTGTGTTTCGTTGGAACCGCAGGAGTAGCTGCGGACGTTCTGCTTAAACCTGAGCGGATAACACTGTTCTGCTCGGAGACAGGGAGGTCTGTAGATGCTGGAGCCCGAAACATCGATTTCCCTGCTGTGCGTTTCCAGCAACACACTCTCGACACTGTTCTGCCACGACCCTGTCTCGGTTGCACACAATCCCATTCATCATTAAGGCGCCACGGCATCCCAAGGACTTGGGACCCATGGGAACTAAATGATGACAGCGGCCTCAGCACTCTGCACCCCCTGACCTTGGAAAGCCCATCTTGGTTCAGGTTACCTATCTAGGGCAGGGAGGGTTTTGCGTGCACTGCCTTCCCACATCAGTGGAAGCGACCTTCACTAAACAGCTGCCCATGACTACCCCTTGCTGTGAAGTTAAACATCACACAACACCAGGTTATAGTCCAACAGATTTAATTGGAAGCTCTAGATTTCGGACAACCACCTGATGAAGGAGCAGCGCTCCGAAAGCTAGTGCTTCCAATTAAACCTGTTGGTCTATAACCTGGTGTTGTGTGATTTTTAACTTTCTATACCCCAGTCCAACACTGGCATCTCCAAATCATGCCCTCCTGTGAAAACCCCTTACTGCTGACTGACACCTCCCCCTCTTCTACAAAGTAAAAGAGAAACCTGCAAATCTATCAACGGGATCGAACTTCAAATTAATACATATTCCTCGAGAGGGTTCTGCTTCCCGAACTGTTACCCGGAATTCCCTCCTCTCCACAATTACTGCAGCGTGGCCTCAGTCTAATGGTTCCTCTGTTTTTGCCGTTTTTGTTTTCTAAGAAAACTCTTGAGAAGTTTTAGAAACTGAAAGAACTGCAGAATTACGTGGGGCATGGATAGGATAAATAGACAAAGTCTTTTCCCTGGGGTCGGGGAGTCCAGAACTAGAGGGCATAGGTTTAGTGTGAGAGGCGAAAGATATAAAAGCGACCAAAGGGTCAACGCTTTCATCCAGAGGGTGGTACGTGTGTGGAATGAGCTGCCAGAGGAAGTGGCGGAGGCTGGTACAATTGCAACATTTTCCAGGCATTTGGATGGGTATATGAATAGGAAGTGTTTGGAAGGATATGGGCCGGGTGCTGGCAGGTGGGACTAGATTGGGTTGGGATATCTGGTCGGCATGGGCAGGTTGGACCGAAGGGTCTGTTTCCGAGCTGCACATCTCTATCTCGATGACTATGTCTACGCTGTAAATCAGAAACCAAACCCGAAGTCGGTGGTAAAGCTGTATGAAGAGAAATCAGAGTTCACGTTTCGGTCCGGTGAACCTTTCTGAGAACTTGACAAGTTTTAATTGTGTGATCGTTCCAGGGTTGCCCTGGGATTTTCGTGCTATTTCTGTTATTGATTGATTTCAGATGATGAGAAATCCGAAATGCTGCTTTGTGTGTATTAAAAAGTGAGGCGGGGCATCAGGAGACCGATCCACTCAGTAAAACTCGGTCTTTGATGACTTCTCAATTCTAATATTTCACTGCAAAATTTCCAACAAAACAACAACGAAATTTCGAGTCAAGAACTATTATGGCACATCAGCTGATTTCTAGAGCGCTTCAGCCTGTGGCGATGGTGGTATAGTGGTGAGCATAGCTGCCTTCCAAGCAGTTGACCCGGGTTCGATTCCCGGCCATCGCAAGCAGTGCATTTTAACACCACTCCACAACCAAAAGAGCCGATCGATTCAGTGGGAATGAAACACCTCCGTCTGCACATCACATTGAGTCTGCCAGACCTCTGGAGTGCAGACACAACTTTGAAGTTGAGAATGTCCCCAGGAGGATTAAGGAGTCAAGTCGAACACGGTTCAAAGAAACACGAGTCATGGCAGAATTCCTAGGTTTTCCATCTTATTTCGAAAGAAATGTTTCCGGATTTCACTCATTTCAACATTACTCTCATTTTGTTTTTTGTGAACTACAGCCAAATATCAAGTGAAATGTGGGTGGACAGTTCACAAATATCCAAACAACGTTATTTCTCATATCGAATCGGTAATGTTATTGTTTTAGGTGCAGGTCAGAAATAGGAGGAGTGGACACCAGCTGCTTTTATATTTCCAGTATGAGAAAATGATTCGATAAAACTCTGAGAGATGATAGAAGTGACCACACAGTGAGTGAAAGTTTAATCCAGGATAAAGTTAAAAATCACACAACACCAGATTACAGTCCAACAGCTTTACTTGGAAGCACTAGTTTTAGGAGTGCTCCGAAAGCTACTTGGACGATAACCTGGTATTGTGTGATTTTGAACTTTGTCCTCCCCAGTCCACCACAGGCTCCTCCACGTCATCATCCGAGATCGTCATCATGGATTTGTTAAGGGAAGGTAGTGTCTGATGAAGGTGACTGATTTTCTTTGAAGGATAAAGAATGGATGGAGTGTATCCGATGTAGATCAACCTGATGATAAGAAGGACCATAAGACGCAGTATTTATAGCAAAAGGATTACAGTTTAATGCAGCTGAAATGATATATTAAACACATTTAGGTTAAGCCTTTCATCTTTTATAATGGGTTTACTAGTTTCCGTTCTTTAATATAAGAACCTCAGAACCTTTTCAAAGTTACGTTGTCGAGATAACTTCAGGTTGTCTAACAAGAGATGTCATCTCAGCTCAGACAATGCATTAAAGGTGTGAGGTTAAAGTCTGTCTGTGTCCCAATCTTGAGTCAGACTGGTTCTAGCCTCCCAGTCGGAGAGCACTTCAGCGCTCTGTGCCTTTCGGTCTCGGACCCCTGGGTGACAATCCTCCAAGGCAGACTATGGGACAGCCAACAATGCAAAGTGGCCAAGCAGAGGCTGATAGTCAAGTTCGGTACCCATGGGGATGACTTTAACTGGGCACTTTGGTTCATGTCACACGACACGTGACAACACTGCACTGTATACTATTTCACGGACACTACACAAGTACACGCACACACACAAAAGCACACTCCTACCGACCCACACACACATGCATACCCTCTCTCAAACACAAGCTCTCTCTCATAAACTCACTCAAACACTTCCACATTCACAGCCACTCACGCACATTCTCACAAATTGATACCCCAGTACACTCACACACATGCACCTACACACACTCTCACACACCCGCATATCCCTACATGCATACACACACACACAGACACACACACACACAGCCACACACACCCACACATGCACCCACACACACACACATGCAGCCACACACACACGCATGCACCCACACACGCAGACACACACACACACACACATATACACACACACACACACACAGTCCCCCCCGCCCCCCCCCCCCCCCCCCCACACACACTGATTCCGGGTTCTCACGACTCTCAGCTGGAGACTATCATTGCCTGCAGACCCGACCTTCATCCCCCCACGACACCATGAAGGGTAACACTTGCTCATGCCCTTACACAGCCGTCTGTGCCCTCCCTTGACCCCGTCCTTTCCATCTTGCCCACCGCCCCTCCATGACGCTCTACCTCCTTCCTGCGCAGGTTTGCTCTGACAATGTCAATTTCACGTCCTTTGTCAATTTCACTTCCTATGTCAATTTCACCGCACTACGTTTTCTTTTTCCGCTCACGAACCGGGATCACCCTACGCTGTGCTTGCTGACCCCACCCCCTACGTTTGCCTTCCCGGATAGCGCTTTGTGTTTCGTTGGAACCGCAGGAGTAGCTGCGGACGTTCTGCTTAAACCTGAGCGGATAACACTGTTCTGCTCGGAGACAGGGAGGTCTGTAGATGCTGGAGCCCGAAACATCGATTTCCCTGCTGTGCGTTTCCAGCAACACACTCTCGACACTGTTCTGCCACGACCCTGTCTCGGTTGCACACAATCCCATTCATCATTAAGGCGCCACGGCATCCCAAGGACTTGGGACCCATGGGAACTAAATGATGACAGCGGCCTCAGCACTCTGCACCCCCTGACCTTGGAAAGCCCATCTTGGTTCAGGTTACCTATCTAGGGCAGGGAGGGTTTTGCGTGCACTGCCTTCCCACATCAGTGGAAGCGACCTTCACTAAACAGCTGCCCATGACTACCCCTTGCTGTGAAGTTAAACATCACACAACACCAGGTTATAGTCCAACAGATTTAATTGGAAGCTCTAGATTTCGGACAACCACCTGATGAAGGAGCAGCGCTCCGAAAGCTAGTGCTTCCAATTAAACCTGTTGGTCTATAACCTGGTGTTGTGTGATTTTTAACTTTCTATACCCCAGTCCAACACTGGCATCTCCAAATCATGCCCTCCTGTGAAAACCCCTTACTGCTGACTGACACCTCCCCCTCTTCTACAAAGTAAAAGAGAAACCTGCAAATCTATCAACGGGATCGAACTTCAAATTAATACATATTCCTCGAGAGGGTTCTGCTTCCCGAACTGTTACTCGGAATTCCCTCCTCTCCACAATTACTGCAGCGTGGCCTCAGTCTAATGGTTCCTCTGTTTTTGCCGTTTTTGTTTTCTAAGAAAACTCTTGAGAAGTTTTAGAAACTGAAAGAACTGCAGAATTACGTGGGGCATGGATAGGATAAATAGACAAAGTCTTTTCCCTGGGGTCGGGGAGTCCAGAACTAGAGGGCATAGGTTTAGTGTGAGAGGCGAAAGATATAAAAGCGACCAAAGGGTCAACGCTTTCATCCAGAGGGTGGTACGTGTGTGGAATGAGCTGCCAGAGGAAGTGGCGGAGGCTGGTACAATTGCAACATTTTCCAGGCATTTGGATGGGTATATGAATAGGAAGGGTTTGGAAGGATATGGGCCGGGTGCTGGCAGGTGGGACTAGATTGGGTTGGGATATCTGGTCGGCATGGGCAGGTTGGACCGAAGGGTCTGTTTCCGAGCTGCACATCTCTATCTCGATGACTATGTCTACGCTGTAAATCAGAAACCAAACCCGAAGTCGGTGGTAAAGCTGTATGAAGAGAAATCAGAGTTCACGTTTCGGTCCGGTGAACCTTTCTGAGAACTTGACAAGTTTTAATTGTGTGATCGTTCCAGGGTTGCCCTGGGATTTTCGTGCTATTTCTGTTATTGATTGATTTCAGATGATGAGAAATCCGAAATGCTGCTTTGTGTGTATTAAAAAGTGAGGCGGGGCATCAGGAGACCGATCCACTCAGTAAAACTCGGTCTTTGATGACTTCTCAATTCTAATATTTCACTGCAAAATTTCCAACAAAACAACAACGAAATTTCTAGTCAAGAACTATTATGGCACATCAGCTGATTTCTAGAGCGCTTCAGCCTGTAGCGATGGTGGTATAGTGGTGAGCATAGCTGCCTTCCAAGCAGTCGACCCGGGTTCGATTCCCGGCCATCGCAAGCAGTGCATTTTAACACCACTCCACAACCAAAAGAGCCGATCGATTCAGTGGGAATGAAACACCTCCGTCTGCACATCACATTGAGTCTGCCAGACCTCTGGAGTGCAGACACAACTTTGAAGTTGAGGATGTCCCCAGGAGGATTAAGGAGTCAAGTCGAACACGGTTCAAAGAAACACGAGTCATGGCAGAATTCCCTGGTTTTCCATCTTATTTCGAAAGAAATGTTTCCGGATTTCACTCATTTCAACATTACTCTCATTTTGTTTTTTGTGAACTACAGCCTAATATCAAGTGAAATGTGGGTGGACAGTTCACAAATATCCAAACAACGTTATTTCTCATATCAAATCGGTGATGTTATTGTTTTAGGTGCAGGTCAGAAATAGGAGGAGTGGACACCAGCTGCTTTTATATTTCCAGTATGAGAAAATGATTCGATAAAACTCTGAGAGATGATAGAAGTGACCACAGAGTGAGTGAAAGTTTAATCCAGGATAAAGTTAAAAATCACACAACACCAGATTACAGTCCAACAGCTTTACTTGGAAGCACTAGTTTTAGGAGTGCTCCGAAAGCTACTTGGACGATAACCTGGTATTGTGTGATTTTGAACTTTGTCCTCCCCAGTCCACCACAGGCTCCTCCACGTCATCATCCGAGATCGTCATCATGGATTTGTTAAGGGAAGGTAGTGTCTGATGAAGGTGACTGATTTTCTTTGAAGGATAAAGAATTGATGGAGTGTATCCGATGTAGATCAACCTGATGATAAGAAGGACCATAAGACGCAGTATTTATAGCAAAAGGATTACAGTTTAATGCAGCTGAAATGATATATTAAACACATTTAGGTTAAGCCTTTCATCTTTTATAATGGGTTTACTAGTTTCCGTTCTTTAATATAAGAACCTCAGAACCTTTTCAAAGTTACGTTGTCGAGATAACTTCAGGTTGTCTAACAAGAGATGCCATCTCAGCTCAGACAATGCATTAAAGGTGTGAGGTTAAAGTCTGTCTGTGTCCCAATCTTGAGTCAGACTGGTTCTAGCCTCCCAGTCGGAGAGCACTTCAGCGCTCTGTGCCTTTCGGTCTCGGACCCCTGGGTGACAATCCTCCAAGGCAGACTATGGGACAGCCAACAATGCAAAGTGGCCAAGCAGAGGCTGATAGTCAAGTTCGGTACCCATGGGGGTGACTTTAACTGGGCACTTTGGTTCATGTCACACGACACGTGACAACACTGCACTGTATACTATTTCACGGACACTACACAAGTACACGCACACACACAAAAGCACACTCCTACCGACCCACACACACATGCATACCCTCTCTCAAACACAAGCTCTCTCTCATAAACTCACTCAAACACTTCCACATTCACAGCCACTCACGCACATTCTCACAAATTGATACCCCAGTACACTCACACACATGCACCTACACACACTCTCACACACCCGCATATCCCTACATGCATACACACACACACAGACACACACACACACAGCCACACACACCCACACATGCACCCACACACACACACATGCAGCCACACACACACGCATGCACCCACACACGCAGACACACACACACACACACACACACACAGTCCCCCCCCGCCCCCCCCACACACACTGATTCCGGGTTCTCACGACTCTCAGCTGGAGACTATCATTGCCTGCAGACCCGACCTTCATCCCCCCACGACACCATGAAGGGTAACACTTGCTCATGCCCTTACACAGCCGTCTGTGCCCTCCCTTGACCCCGTCCTTTCCATCTTGCCCACCGCCCCTCCATGACGCTCTACCTCCTTCCTGCGCAGGTTTGCTCTGACAATGTCAATTTCACGTCCTTTGTCAATTTCACTTCCTATGTCAATTTCACCGCACTACGTTTTCTTTTTCCGCTCACGAACCGGGATCACTCTACGCTGTGCTTGCTGACCCCACCCCCTACGTTTGCCTTCCCGGATAGCGCTTTGTGTTTCGTTGGAACCGCAGGAGTAGCTGCGGACGTTCTGCTTAAACCTGAGCGGATAACACTGTTCTGCTCGGAGACAGGGAGGTCTGTAGATGCTGGAGCCCGAAATATCGATTTCCCTGCTGTGCGTTTCCAGCAACACACTCTCGACACTGTTCTGCCACGA